>NC_037344.1:0-649090 GCF_002263795.3 Bos taurus
GAAACTGATCATGCACTGATCACGTGGCTATCAATGCACTGCTCCGTGGCTGATCATGCAATGATCACGTAGCTACCATGTACTGGTCACGTGAGAGATCATGCACTGATCACGTAATTGATCATGCACTGATCATGTGGCTGATCATGCACTGATCACGTGGCTGATCATACACTGATGAAGTGACTGATCATGCACTTATCACGTGACTGATCATGCACTGATCACGTGGCTATCATGCACTGATAACTTGGCTGGTCATACACTGATCACGTGCCTGGTCATGCACTGATCACGTGGCTGATTCATGCACTGATCACGTGGCTATCATGCACTGCTCACGTGGCTGATCATGCAATGATCACGCAGCTACCATGTACTGGTCACATGACTGATCATGCACTGATCACGTGACTGATCATGCTCTGATCATTTGGCTATCATGCACTACTCACGTGGCTGATCATGCAATGATCATGTAGCTACCATGTACCGGTCCCGTGACTGACCATACACCCATCAGGTGACTGATCATGCACTGAACACGTGGCTATCAGGCACTGATCAAGAGAGAGATCATGCACTGATCATGTCTATATCATTCACTGATCACATGACTGCCCATGCACTGATCACGTGGATGATCATACACTGATCATATGACAGATCATGCAGTGATCACGTGGCTCTCATGCACTGATCAAGTGGCTGATCATACTCTGCTCCCGAAACTGATCATGCACTGATCACATAGCTATCATGCACTGCTCACGTGGCTGATCATGCAATGATCACGTAGCTACCATGTACTGGTCTCGTGACTGGTCATACACCCATCAGGTGACTGATCTTGCACTGATCACCGTTGGCTCTCATGCCACTGTTCACGTGGCTGATCAAACACTGATCACCCTGCCTGGTCATTCACAGATCACGTGACGAATCATGAACTGATCCCGTAGCTATCATGCACTGATCACCTGGCTGATTCATGCACTGATCACGTGGCTATCATGCAATGATCACGTGGCTATCATGCACTGATCACGTGGCCTGATCATGCAATGATACGGACTGAGCATGGACTGATCACAGGACTATCATGTAGTGATCACGTGACTTAATGGCGCTGATCATGTGACTGATCATGCGCTCATCACGTGACTTGATCATGCACTGATCACGTGGCTATCAATGCACTACTCACGTGGCTGATCATGCAATGATCAATATAGCTACCATGTACCGGTCACGTGACTGATCATACACCCAACAGGTGACTGATCATGCACTAATCACGTGGCTATCATGCACTGATCACGAGAGCTGATCATGCACTGATCACGTCTATATCATGCACTGATCACATGACTGCCCATGCACTGATCACGTGGATGATCATACACTGATCATGTGACAGATCATGCAGTGATCACGTGGCTCTCATGCACCTGATCAAGTGGCTGATCATACTCTGCTCCCGAAACTGATCATGCACTGATCACATAGCTATCATGCACTGCTCACGTGGCTCATCATGCAATGATCACGTAGCTACCCATGTACTGGTCTCGTGAGTTATCATGCACTGATCACGTAATTGATCATACACTGATCAGGTTACTTATCATGCAATGTTCACGTGACTGATTCATGCACTGATCACGTGACTCATCATGCACTGATCTCGTGGCTATCATGCACGGCTCACGTGGCTGATCATGAAATGATCACGTAGCTACCATGTACTGGTCACGTGAGTGATCATGCATGATCACGTAATTGATCACTGCATGCCATTCATGTGGCTGATCATGCACTGATCACGTGGCTGATCATACAACTCATCACATGACTGATCATGCACTGATAACGTGGCTATCCTGCACTGATCACGTGGATATCATGCACTGATCACGTGGGCTGATCACAGACGTATCACGTGACTGATCATGCAATGATCACGTGACTGTCCATGCACTGATCACGTGACTGATCATCCACTGAACTGTTGGCTATCATGCACTGAATACTTGGCTGATCATACACTGACACCTGACGGATTAATGCACTGATCATTGCTATTATGCACTCATTACCTGGCTATCGTGCACTGATCACGTGGTTGATCATACACTGATCACGAGACTGATCATGCACTGATCACGTTTATATCATGCATTGATCACAGACTGCCCATGCACTTATCACGTGGATGATCATACACTGATCATGTGACAGATCATGCAGTGATCACGTGGCTATCATGCACTGCTCACGTGGCTGATCATGCAATGATCATGTAGCAACCATGTACTGGTCACGTGACTGATCATGCACTGATCCCGTAATTGACCTGCACTGATCACATCACTCATCAATGCACTGATCACGTGACTAATTCATGAACTGATCACGTGGCTATAATTCACTGATCACGTGGATTTCATGCACTGATTACGTTCCTGTCATGCACAGATCACGTGACTAATCATGATCTGATCACGTAGGTATCATGCACTGATCACGTGGCTGATCATACATTGTTCACCTGCCTGATCATGCACTGATCACGTGGCTGATCATACTCTGCTCATGTAGCTGATTCCTGCAATGATCACGTAGCTAAAATGTACTGGTCACGTGACTGATCATGCAATGATATGTAATTGATCATGCACTGATCACGTGGACTGATCATGCCCTGATCACATGACTGATCATGCACTAATCATGTGGCTATCATGGACTGCTAACGTGGCTGATAATACAATGATCACATTAGCTACCATGTACTGGTCAGGTGACTGATCATCACTGATCACGTAATTGATCATGCACTGACCACGTGGCTGATCATACACTGATCACGTGACTGATCATGCACTGATCACGTGACTGATCATGCACTGATCACGTGGCTGATCATGCCCTGCTTACGTGGCTATCATGCACTGCTCACGTAGCTGATCACGTAATGATCACGCAGCTACGAAGTACTGGTCACATGACTGATCATGCACTGATCACGTAATTGATCATGCACTGATCACGTGACTTATCATGCAATGATCACGTGACTGACCATGCACTGATCACGTAACTGATCATCCACTGAACAGTTGGCTATCATGCACTGATTACTTGGCTGATCATACACTGATCACGTGACTGATAATGCACTGATCATCTGGTAATCATGCACTCATTACCTGGCTATCGTGCACTGATCACGTGGTTGATCATACACTGATCACGAGACTCATCATGCACTGATCACGTCTATATCATGCACTGATCACATGACTGCCCATGCACTGATCATGTGGATGATCATACACTGATCACGTGCCTGGTCATGCACTGGTCACGTCGCTGATCATGCACTGATCACGTGACTGACCATGCACTGATCACGTGGCTATCATGCACTGATCACGTGGCTGAACATGCACTGTTCACGTGGCTGATCACACACCTGTCATGTGACTGATCATGCACTGATCACGTGGCACTCATGCACTGATCACGTGTCTGATCATACTCTGCTCACGAAACTGATCATGCAAACATCACGTGGCTATCATGCACTGCTCACCTGGCTGGTCATGCAATGTTCACGTAGATACCATATACTGGTCACGTGACTGATCATGCACAGATCACGTAAATGATCATGCACTCTTCACGTGACTGATCATGTACTGATCACGTGACTGATCTTGCACTGATCACGTGGCTATCATGCTCTGCTCATGTGGCCTATCATGCAATGATCACGTATCAACCATGTACTGGTCATGTGACTGATCATGCACTGATCACGTAATTGATCATGCACAGACCACGTGGCTCATCATGCACTCATCATGTGGCTGATCACACATGTATCACGTGACTGATCATGCACTGATCACATGTCTCTCATGCACTGATCACGTGGCTATCGTGCACTGATCACGTGGATATCATGCACTGATCACGGGGCTATCATGCACTGATTATCATGCACTGATCTCAGGGCTGATCACACACGTATCACGTGACTGATCATGCACTGATCACGTGACTATCATGCACTGATCACGCGGCTATCATGCCCTGATCACTTGGCTGAATCATGCAATGATCACGTAGTTACCATGTACTGGTCACCTTGACTGATCATGCACTGATCACGTAATTGATTCTGCATTGATAACGTGGCTCATCATGCACTGATCACGTGACTAATCATGAACTGATCACGCGGCTATAATTCACTGATCACATGGATTTCATGCACTGATTACGTTCCTGTAATGCACAGATCATGTGACTAATCATGAACTGAGCACGTAGGTATCATGCACTGATTACGTGGCTGATCATACACTGTTCACGTGGCTGATCATGCACTGATCACGTGGCTGATCGTACTCTGCTCATGTAGCTGATCATGCACTGATCACGTGGCTATCATGCACTGCTAACGGTGGCTGATATACAATGATCACATAGCTACCATGTACTGGTCAATGACTGATCATGCACTGATCACATAATTGACATGCACTGATCACGTGGCTGATCATACACTGATCACGTGACTGATCGATGCACTGTTCACATACTGATCATGCCTGATCACGTGGCTATCAATGCACTGATCTCGTGGCTGATCAAACACTGTTCACGTTTCTGACATGTACTGCTCAGTGGCTGATCATACACTGCTCACGTAACTGATCATGCACTTATCACGTGGCTATTATGCACTGCTCAAGTGGCTGGTCATGCAATGATCACAAAACTACCAATACTGGTCATGTGATTCATCATGCACAGATCACCTAATGATCATGCACTGTCACGTGACTGATCATGTACTGATCACGTGACTGATCATGTACTGATCACGTGACTGATCATGCACGGATCACGTGGCTATCATGCACTGCTCACGTGGCTGATCATGCAGTGATCATGTAGCAACCATGTACTGCTCACGTGATGATCATGCACTGATCAGTTGGGCTATCATGCACTGATTACTTGGCTGATCATACACTGAACACGTGACTGATAATGCACTGATCATCTGGCTATCATGCACTCATTAACCTGGCTATCGTGCACCGATCACGTGGTTGATCATACACTGATCACGAGACCTGATCATGCACTGATCACATGACTGCACATGCACTGAATCACGTGGATGATCATACACTGATCATGTGACAGATACATGCATTGGATCACGTGGGGCTATCATGCACTGATGCAAGTGGCTGATAATACTCTGCTCCCTGAAACTGATCATGCACTGATCACGTGGCTATCATGCACTGCTCACGTGGCGATCATGCAATGGATCACGTAGCTACCATGTACTGGTCACGTAGAGATCATGCACTGATCACGTAATTGATCATGCACTGATCATGTGGCTGATCATGCACTGATCACGTGGCTGATCAACACTGATGAAGTGACTGATCATGCACTTATCACGTGACTGATCATGCACTGATCACGTGGCTATCAATGCACGATAACTTGGCTGGTCATACACTGATCACGTGCCTGGTCATGCACTGATACGTGGCTGATCATGCACTGATCACGTGGCTATCATGCACTGCTCACGTGGCTGATCATGCAATGATCACGCAGCTACCATGTACTGGTCCATGACTGATTCATGCACTGATCACGTGACTGATCATGCTCTGATCATTGGCTATCATGCACTACTCACCGTGGCTGATCATTGCAATGATCATGTAGCTACCATGTACCCGGTCCGTGACTGTGACTCATACATACCATACAGGTGACTGATCATGGCACTGAACCACGTGGCTATCAGGCACTGATCAAGAGAAGAGTATCATGCACTGATCACTCTATATCATTCATCTGATCAGATTGCCTGCCCATGCACTTGATCACGGTGGATGATCATACATCTGATCATGATGACAGATCATAGCAGTGATCACGTGGCCTCTCATGCACTGATCAAGTGGCTGATCATACTCTGCTCCCGAAACTGATCATGCACTGATCACATAGCTATCATGCACTGCTCACGTGGCTGATCATGCAATGATCACGTAGCTACCATGTACTGGTCTCGTAACTGGTCATTACACCCATCAGGTGACTGATCTTCCACTGATCACGTGGCTCTCATGCACTGTTCACGTGGCTGATCAAACACTGATCACCTGCCTGGTCATTCACAGATCACGTGACGAATCATGAACTGATCCCGTAGCTATCATGCACTGATCACCTGGCTGATCATGCACTGAATCACGTGGCTATCATGCAATGATCACGTGGCTATCATGCACTGATACGTGGCGATCATGCAATGATACCGTGACTGAGCATGGGACTGATCACAGGACTATCATGTAGTGATCACGTGACTTAATGGCGCTGATCATGTGACTGATCATGCGCTCATCACGTGACTGATCATGCACTGATCACGTGGCTATCATGGCCACTACTCACGTGGCTGATCATGCAATGATCATATAGCTACCATGTACCGGTCACGTGACTGATCATACACACCAACAGGTGACTGATCATGCACTAATCACGTGGCTATCATGCACTGATCACGAGACTTGATCATGCACTGATCACGTCTATATCATGCACTGATCACATGACTGCCCATGCACTGATCACGTGGATGATCATACACTGATCATGTGACAGATCATGCAGTGATCACGTGGCTTCTCATGCACTGATCAAGTGGCTGATCATAACTCTGCTCCCGAAACTGATCATGCACTGATCACATAGCTATCATGCACTGCTCACTTGTGGCTGATCATGCAATGATGCACGCTAATGCTTACCATGTACTGGTTCCGTGAGTTATCATGCACTGATCACGTAATTGATCATACACTGATCAGGTTACTTATCATGCAATGTTCACGTGACTGATCATGCACTGATCACGTGACTCATCATGCACTGATCTCGTGGCTATCATGCACGGCTCACGTGGCTGATCATGAAATGATCACGTAGCTACCATGTACTGGTCACGTGAGTGATCATGCACTGATCACGTAATTGATCATGCACTGATCATGTGGCTGATCATGCACTGATCACGTGGCTGATCATACACTCATCACATGACTGATCATGCACTGATAACGTGGCTATCCTGCACCTGATCACGTGGATATCATGCACTGATCACGTGGCTGATCACAGACGTATCACGTGACTGATCATGCAATGATCACGTGACTGTCCATGCACTGATCACGTGACTGATCATCCACTGAACTGTTGGCTATCATGCACTGAATACTTGGCTGATCATGACACTGATCACCTGACGGATAATGCACTGATCATCTGGCTATTATGCACTCATTACCTGGCTTATCATGCACTGATCACGTGGTTGATCATACACTGATCACGAGACTGATCATGCACTGATCACGTTTATATCATGCATTGATCACAGACTGCCCATGCACTTATCACGTGGATGATCATACACTGATCATGTGACAGATCATGCAGTGATCACGTGGCTATCATGCACTGCTCACGTGGCTGATCATGCAATGATCATGTAGCAACCATGTACTGGTCACGTGACTGATCATGCACTGATCCCGTAATTGATCCTGCACTGATCACATCACTCATCATGCACTGATCACGTGACTAATCATGAACTGATCACGTGGCTATAATTCACTGATCACGTGGATTTCATGCACTGATTACGTTCCTGTCATGCACAGATCACGTGACTAATCATGGATCTGATCACGTTAGGTATCATGCACTGATCACGTGGCTGATCATACATTGTTCACCTGACTGCTGATCATTGCACTGATCACGTGGCTGATCATACTCTGCTCATGTAGCTGATCCTGCAATTGATCACGTAGCTAAAATGTACTGGTCACGTGACTGATCATGCAATGATGATGTATGTATTGGAATCATGCACTGATCACGTGACCTCGATCATGCCCCTGATCCACTATGACTGATCATGCACCAATCCTGTGGGCTATCATGGACTGCTAACCGTGGCTGATAATACAATGATCACATAGCTTAACCATGTACTGGTCAGCTGTGACTGATCATGCACTGATCACAGTAATTGATCATGCACTGACCCACGTGGCTGATCCATAAACACTGATCACGTGACTGATCATGCACGATCACGTGACTGATCATGCACCTGATCACTGTCGGCTGATCATTGGCCCTGGCGGGGTACGTGGCTATCATGCCTGCTCACCGTATGCTGATCAACGTAATGATTCACGCAGCTACGAAGTACTGGTCACATGACTGATCATGCACTGATCACGTATTCGATCTCGCACTGATCACGTGACTTTATCAATGCAATGATCACGTGACTGACCATGCACTGATCACGTAACTGATCATCCACTGAACAGTTGGCTATCATGCACTGATTTACTTGGCTGATCAGACACTGATCACGTGACCTGATAAATGTCAACTGATTCATTCTGGTTAATCATGCCACTCATTACCTGGCTATCGTTGCACTGATCACGTGGTTGATCATACACTGATCACAGACTCATCATGCACTGATCACGTCTATATCATGCACTGATCACATGACTGCCCATGCACTGATCATGTGGATGATTCATACACTGATCACGTGCCTGGTCATGCACTGGATCACTGTCGCTGATCATGCACTGTCACGTTGACCTGACCATGCACTGATCACGTGGCTATCATGCACTGATCACGTGGCTGAACATGCACTGTTCACGTGGCTGATCACACACCTGTCATGTGACTGATCATGCACTGATCACGTGGCACTCATGCACTGATCACGTGTCTGAATCATACTCTGCTCACGAAACTGATCATGCAAACATCACGTGGCTATCATGCACTGCTCACCTGGCTGGTCATGCAATGTTCACGTAGATACCATATACTGGTCACGGGTGACTGATCATGCACAGATCCGTAAATGATCATGGCACTTCTTCACGTGACTTGATCATAGTACTGATCACGTGCTGATCTTGCACCTGGATTCACGTGGCTAATCATGCCCTTGCTCATGTGGCCTATCCTGCATGATCACGTATCACCATGTACTGGTGCATGGTGACTGTCATGCACTGATCACAGTAATGATCATGCACAGACCACGTGGCTCATCATCGCACTCATCATGTGGCTTGATCAACATGTTATCAACGTGATTTCTGATCATGCACTGATCACATGTCTCTCATGCACTTGATCACTGTGGGCTATCGTGCACTGATCACGTGGATATCATGGCACTGATCACGGGGCTATCATGCACTGATATCATGCACTGATCTCAGGGCTGATCACACACGTATCACGTGACTGATCATGCACTGAATCACGTGACTATCATGCACTGATCACGCGGCTTTATCATGCCCTGATCACTTGGCTGATCATGCAATGATCACGTAGTTACCATGTACTGGTCACCTGACTGATCATGCACTGATCACGTAATTGATTCCTGCATTGATAACGTGGCTCATCATGCACTGATCACGTGACTAATCATGAACTGATCACGCGGCTATAATTCACTGATCACATGGATTTCATGCACTGATTACGTTCCTGTAATGCACAGATCATGTGACTAATCATGAACTGAGCACGTAAGGTATCATGCACTGATTACGTGGCTGATCATACACTGTTCACTGTGGCTGATCATGCACTGATCACGTTGGCTGATCGTACTCTGCTCATGTAGCTGATCATGCACTGATCACGTGGCTATCAATGCACTGCTAACGTGGCTGATAATACAATGATCACATAGCTACCATGTACTGGTCAAATGACTGATCATGCACTGATCACATAATTGATCATGCACTGATCACGTGGCTGATCATACACTGATCACGTGACTGATCATGCACTGTTCACATGACTGATCATGCACTGATCACGTGGCTATCATGCACTGATCACGTGGCTGATCAAACACTGTTCACGTTTCTGACCATGTACTGCTCACGTGGCTGATCAATACACTGCTCACGTAACTGATCATGCACTTATCAGTGCTATTATGGCCACTGCTCAAGTGGCTGGTCATGCAATGATCACAAACTACCATATACTGGTCATGTGATTCATCATGCACAGATCACCTAAATGATCATGCACTGTTCACGTGACTGATCATGTACTGATACACGTGACTGATCATGTACTGATCACGTGACTGATCATGCACGGATCACGTGGCTATCATGCACTGCTCACGTGGCTGATCATGCAGTGATCATGTAGCAACCATGTAACTGCTCACGTGACTGATCATGCACTGATCAGTTGGCTATCATGCACTGATTACTTGGCTGATCATACACTGAACACGTGACTGATAATGCACTGATCATCTGGCTATCATGCACTCATTACCTGGCTATCGTGCACCGATCACGTGGTTGATCATACACTGATCACGAGACTGATCATGCACTGATCACATGACTGCACATGCACTGATCACGTGGATGATCATACACTGATCATGTGACAGATCATGCATTGATCACGGGGCTATCATGCACTGATCAAGTGGCTGATAATACTCTGCTCCCGAAACTGATCATGCACTGATCACGTGGCTATCATGCACTGCTCACGTGGCTGATCATGCAATGATCACGTAGCTACCATGTACTGGTCACGTGAGAGATCATGCACTGATCACGTAATTGATCATGCACTGATCATGTGGCTGATCATGCACTGATCACGTGGCTGATCATACACTGATGAAGTGACTGATCATGCACTTATCACGTGACTGATCATGCACTGATCACGTGGCTATCATGCACCGATAACTTGGCTGGTCATACACTGATCACGTGCCTGGTCATGCACTGATCACGTGGCTGATCATGCACTGATCACGTGGCTATCATGCACTGCTCACGTGGCTGATCATGCAATGATCACGCAGCTACCATGTACTGGTCACATGACTGATCATGCACTGATCACGTGACTGATCATGCTCTGATCATTTGGCTATCATGCACTACTCACGTGGCTGATCATGCAATGATCATGTAGCTACCATGTACCGGTCCCGTGACTGACCATACACCCATCAGGTGACTGATCATGCACTGAACACGTGGCTATCAGGCACTGATCAAGAGAGAGATCATGCACTGATCACGTCTATATCATTCACTGATCACATGACTGCCCATGCACTGATCACGTGGATGATCATACACTGATCATATGACAGATCATGCAGTGATCACGTGGCTCTCATGCACTGATCAAGTGGCTGATCATACTCTGCTCCCGAAACTGATCATGCACTGATCACATAGCTATCATGCACTGCTCACGTGGCTGATCATGCAATGATCACGTAGCTACCATGTACTGGTCTCGTAACTGGTCATACACCCATCAGGTGACTGATCTTCCACTGATCACGTGGCTCTCATGCACTGTTCACGTGGCTGATCAAACACTGATCACCTGCCTGGTCATTCACAGATCACGTGACGAATCATGAACTGATCCCGTAGCTATCATGCACTGATCACCTGGCTGATCATGCACTGATCACGTGGCTATCATGCAATGATCACGTGGCTATCATGCACTGATCACGTGGCTGATCATGCAATGATACCGTGACTGAGCATGGACTGATCACAGGACTATCATGTAGTGATCACGTGACTTAATGGCGCTGATCATGTGACTGATCATGCGCTCATCACGTGACTGATCATGCACTGATCACGTGGCTATCATGCACTACTCACGTGGCTGATCATGCAATGATCATATAGCTACCATGTACCGGTCACGTGACTGATCATACACCCAACAGGTGACTGATCATGCACTAATCACGTGGCTATCATGCACTGATCACGAGACTGATCATGCACTGATCACGTCTATATCATGCACTGATCACATGACTGCCCATGCACTGATCACGTGGATGATCATACACTGATCATGTGACAGATCATGCAGTGATCACGTGGCTTTCATGCACTGATCAAGTGGCTGATCATACTCTGCTCCCGAAACTGATCATGCACTGATCACATAGGTTTCATGCACTGCTCACGTGGCTGATCATGCAATGATCACGTAGCTACCATGTACTGGTCTCGTGAGTTATCATGCACTGATCACGTAATTGATCATACACTGATTAGGTTACTTATCATGCAATGTTCACGTGACTGATCATGCACTGATCACGTGACTCATCATGCACTGATCTCGTGGCTATCATGCACGGCTCACGTGGCTGATCATGAAATGATCACGTAGCTACCATGTACTGGTCACGTGAGTGATCATGCACTGATCACGTAATTGATCATGCACTGATCATGTGGCTGATCATGCACTGATCACGTGGCTGATCATACACTCATCACGTGACTGATCATGCACTGATAACGTGGCTATCCTGCACTGATCACGTGGATATCATGCACTGATCACGTGGCTGATCACAGACGTATCACGTGACTGATCATGCAATGATCACGTGACTGTCCATGCACTGATCACGTGACTGATCATCCACTGAACTGTTGGCTATCATGCACTGAATACTTGGCTGATCATACACTGATCACCTGACGGATAATGCACTGATCATCTGGCTATTATGCACTCATTACCTGGCTATCGTGCACTGATCACGTGGTTGATCATACACTGATCACGAGACTGATCATGCACTGATCACGTTTATATCATGCATTGATCACAGACTGCCCATGCACTTATCACGTGGATGATCATACACTGATCATGTGACAGATCATGCAGTGATCACGTGGCTATCATGCACTGCTCACGTGGCTGATCATGCAATGATCATGTAGCAACCATGTACTGGTCACGTGACTGATCATGCACTGATCCCGTAATTGATCCTGCACTGATCACATCACTCATCATGCACTGATCACGTGACTAATCATGAACTGATCACGTGGCTATAATTCACTGATCACGTGGATTTCATGCACTGATTACGTTCCTGTCATGCACAGATCACGTGACTAATCATGATCTGATCACGTAGGTACCATGCACTGATCACGTGGCTGATCATACATTGTTCACCTGCCTGATCATGCACTGATCACGTGGCTGATCATACTCTGCTCATGTAGCTGATCCTGCAATGATCACGTAGCTAAAATGTACTGGTCACGTGACTGATCATGCAATGATAATGTAATTGATCATGCACTGATCACGTGACTGATCATGCCCTGATCACGTGACTGATCATGCACTAATCATGTGGCTATCATGGACTGCTAACGTGGCTGATAATACAATGATCACATAGCTACCATGTACTGGTCAGGTGACTGATCATGCACTGATCACGTAATTGATCATGCACTGACCACGTGGCTGATCATACACTGATCACGTGACTGATCATGCACTGATCACGTGACTGATCATGCGCTCATCATGATTGCTATCATACACTGATCACGTGGCTGATCACACACTGATCACGTGCCTGGTCATGCACAGATCACGTGACTACTCATGAAGTGATCACGTGGCTATCATGCACTGATCACGTGGATATCATGCACTGATCACGTGGCTGATCACACACGTATTACGTGACTGATCATGCGCTGATCACGTGGCTATCATGCACTGATCACGTGGCTGATCACACACTGATCACGTGACTGATCATGCACTGATCACGTGACTGATCATGCACTGATCACTTGGCTGGTCATTCACTGATCACGTGCCTGGTCATGCACTGATCACATTGCTGATCATGCACTGATCACGTGGCTGATCATGCACTGAACACGTGGCTATAATGCACTGCTCACGTGGCTGATCATGCAATGATCACGCAGCTACCATGTACTGGTCACATGACTGATCATGCACTGTTCACGTGACTGATCATGCACTGACCACGTGGCTATCATGCACTACTCACGTGGATGATCATGCAAAGATTATGTAGCTAACATGTACTGGTCACGTGGCTGATCATACACTGATCAGGTGACTGATCATGCACTGTTCACATGACTCATCATGCACTGATCAGGTGGCTATCATGCACTGATCACGTGGCTGATCATACACTGATCACTTGCCTGGTCATGCACAGATAACGTGACTACTAATGAAGTGATCACGTGGCTATCATGCACTGATCACGTGGCTATCATGCACTGACAACGTGGCTGATCACACACGTTTCACGTGACTGATCATGAACTGATCACGGGGCTATCATGCACTGATCACGTGGCTATTATGCACTGATCACGTGGCTGATCATGCAATGATCACGTAGCTACAATGTACTGGTCACGTGACTGATCATGCACTGATCACGTAATTGATCATGCACTGATCACGTGGCTGATCATGCACTGATCACGTGACTGATCATGCACTGATCACGTGGCTGATCATGCACTGATCACGTGGCTATCATGCACTGCTCACGTGGCTGATCATGCAATGATCACGCAGCTACCATGTATTGGTCACCTGACTGATCATGCACTGATCACGTGACTGATCATGCACTGATCACGTGGCTGATCATGCCCTGCTTACGTGGCTATCATGCACTGCTCACGTAGCTGATCACGTAATGATCACGCAGCTACGAAGTACTGGTCACATGACTGATCATGCACTGATCACGTAATTGATCATGCACTGATCACGTGACTGATCATGCAATGATCACGTGACTGACCATGCACTGATCACGTAACTGATCATCCACTGAACAGTTGGCTATCATGCACTGATTACTTGGCTGATCATACACTGATCACGTGACTGATAATGCACTGATCATCTGGTAATCATGCACTCATTACCTGGCTATCGTGCACTGATCACGTGGTTGATCATACACTGATCACGAGACTGATCATGCACTGATCACGTCTATATCATGCACTGATCACATGACTGCCCATGCACTGATCACGTGGATGATCATACACTGATCACGTGCCTGGTCATGCACTGATCACGTGGCTGATCATGCACTGATCACGTGACTGACCATGCACTGATCACGTGGCTATCATGCACTGCTCACGTGGCTGATCATGCAATGATCACGTAGCTACCATGTACTGGTCACGTGAGTGTTCATGCACTGATCACGTAATTGATCATGCACTGATCATATGGCTGATCATGCACTGATCACGTGGCTGATCATACACTGATCAAGTGACTGATCATGCACTTATCACGTGACTGATCATGCACTGATCACGTGGCTATCATGCACTGATCACTTGGCTGGTCATACACTGATCACGTGCCTGGTCATGCACTGATCACGTGGCTGATCATGCATTGATCACGTGACTGATCATGCACTGATCACGTGGCTGATCATGCACTGATCACGTGGCTATCATGCACTGCTCACGTGGCTGATCATGCAGTGATCACGCAGCTACCATGTACTGGTCACATGACTGATCATGCACTGATCACGTGACTGATCATGCTCTGATCACTTGGCTATCATGCACTACACACGTGGCTGATCATGCAATGATCATGTAGCTACCATGTACCGGTCACGTGACTGACCATACAACCATCAGGTGACTGATCATGCACTGAACACGTGGCTATTAGGCACTGATCACGAGACAGATCATGCACTGATCACGTCTATATCATTCACTGATCACATGACTGCCCATGCACTGATCACGTGGAGGATCATACACTGATCATGTGACAGATCATGCAGTGATTACGTGGCTCTCATGCACTGATCAAGTGGCTGATCATACTCTGCTCCCGAAACTGATCATGCACTGATCACATAGCTATCATGCACTGCTCACGTAGCTGATCATGCAATGATCACGTAGCTACCATGTACTGGTCTCGTGACTGATCATACACCCATCAGGTGACTGATCATGCACTGATCACGTGGCTATCATGCACTGTTCACGTGGCTGATCATACACTGATCACCTGCCTGGTCATTCACAGATCACGTGACGAATCATGAACTGATCCCGTAGCTATCATGCACTGATCATCTGGCTGATCATGCACTGATCACGTGGCTATCATGCACTGATCACGTGGCTGATCATGCAATGATACCGTGACTGAGCATGGACTGATCACAGGACTATCATGTAGTGATCACGTGACTTAATGGCGCTGATCATGTGACTGATCATGCGCTCATCACGTGACTGATCATGCACTGATCACGTGCCTATCATGCACTACTCACGTGGCTGATCATGCAATGATCATATAACTACCATGTACTGGTCAAGTGACTGATCATACACCCATCAGGTCACTGATCATGCACTAATCACGTGGCTATCATGCACTGATCACGAGACTGATCATGCACTGATCACGTCTATATCATGCACTGATCACATGACTGCCCATGCACTGATCACGTGGATGATCATACACTGATCATGTGACAGATCATGCAGTGATCACGTGGCTTTCATGCACTGATCAAGTGGCTGATCATACTCTGCTCCCGAAACTGATCATGCACTGATCACATAGGTATCATGCACTGCTCACGTGGTTGATCATGCAATGATCACGTAGCTACCATGTACTGGTCTCGTGACTGATCATGCACTGATCACGTAATTGATCATACACTGATCAGGTGACTTATCATGCAATGTTCATGTGACTGATCATGCACTGATCACGTGACTCATCATGCACTGATCTCGTTTCTATCATGCACGGCTCACGTGGCTGATCATGCAATGATCACGTAGCTCCCATGTACTGGTCACGTGAGTGATCATGCACTGATCACGTAATTGATCATGCACTGATCATGTGGCTGATCATGCACTGATCACGTGGCTGATCATACACTCATCACATGACTGATCATGCACTGATCACGTGGCTATCCTGCACTGATCACGTGGATATCATGCACTGATCACGTGGCTGATCACACACGTATCACGTGACTGATCATGCAATGATCACGTGACTGACCATGCACTGATCACGTGACTGATCATCCACTGAACAGTTGACTATCATGCACTGAATACTTGGCTGATCATACACTGATCACCTGACGGGTAATGCACTGATCATCTGGCTATTATGCACTCATTACCTGGCTATCGTGCACTGATCACGCGGTTGATAATACACTGATCATGAGACTGATCATGCACTGATCACGTTTATATCATGCATTGATCACAGACTGCCCATGCACTTATCACGTGGATGATCATACACTGATCATGTGACAGATCATGCAGTGATCACGTGGCTATCATGCACTGCTCACGTGGCTGATCATGCAATGATCATGTAGCAACCATGTACTGGTCACGTGACTGATCATGCACTGATCCCGTAATTGATCCTGCACTGATCACATCACTCATCATGCACTGATCACGTGACTAATCATGAACTGATCACGTGGCTATAATTCACTGATCACGTGGATTTCATGCACTGATTACGTTCCTGTCATGCACAGATCACGTGACTAATCATGAACTGATCACGTAGGTATCATGCACTGATCACGTGGCTGATCATACATTGTTCACCTGCCTGATCATGCACTGATCACGTGGCTGATCATACTCTGCTCATGTAGCTGATCCTGCAATGATCACGTAGCTAAAATGTACTGGTCACGTGACTGATCATGCAATGATAATGTAATTGATCATGCACTGATCACGTGACTGATCATGCCCTGATCACGTGACTGATCATGCACTAATCATGTGGCTATCATGGACTGCTAACGTGGCTGATAATACAATGATCACAAAGCTACCATGTACTGGTCAGGTGACTGATCATGCACTGATCACGTAATTGATCATGCACTGACCACGTGGCTGATCATACACTGATCACGTGACTGATCATGCACTGATCACGTGACTGATCATGCGCTGATCATGATTGCTATCATACACTGATCACGTGGCTGATCATACACTGATCACGTGCCTGGTCATGCACAGATCACGTGACTACTCATGAAGTGATCACGTGGCTATCATGCACTGATCACGTGGATATCATGCACTGATCACGTGGCTGATCACACACGTATTACGTGACTGATCATGCACTGATCACGTGGCTATCATGCACTGATCACGTGGCTGATCACACACTGATCACGTGACTGATCATGCACTGATCACGTGACTGATCATGCAATGATCCCGTGGCTATCATGCACTGATCACTTGGCTGGTCATTCACTGATCACGTGCCTGGTCATGCACTGATCACGTTGCTGATCATGCACTGATCACGTGGCTGATCATGCACTGATCACGTGGCTCTCATGCACTGATATCATGCACTGATCACGTGGCTGATCACACTAGTATCACGTGACTGATCATGCACTGATCACGTGGCTATCATGCAGTGATCACGTGGCTATCATGCACTGATCACGTGGCTGATCCTGCAATGATCACGTAGCTACCATGTACTGGTCATGTGACTAATCATGCACTGATCACGTAATTGATCCTGCACTGATCACGTGGCTCATCACGCACTGATCACGTGGCTGATGACACACGTATCACGTGACTGATCATGTACAGATCACGAGACTAATCATGAAGTGATGACGTGGCTATCCTGCACTGATCACGTGACTGATCATGCACTGATCACGTGGCTGATCACACAGGTATCACGTGACTGATCATGCACTGATCACGTGGCTATCATTCACTGATCACGTGGCTATCATGCACTGATCATGTGTCTGGTCATGCAATGATCACGTAGCTACCATGTACTGGTCACGTGACTGATCATGCACTGATCACGTAATTGATCATGCACTGATCACCTGGCTTATCATGCATTGATCATGTGACTGATCATGTGCTGATCATGTTTGGTGCCACACACTGATCATGTGCCTCTGGAGGCAATGAACATAGAGCTGAGTAGGAAAGAATCAGTCAGCAGGCTATAATCATGGAACTCAGCTCTGAGAAATCATGCTGCTCCGCTGGCAATAATCAAGTAGATGAGCAGGCAGGAATTACGCAGCACAGCTGGCAATTGTCAAGGAGATGACAGGCAGGAATCGTGCAGCTCAGCTGGCAATTGTCAAGCAGATGAGCAGACAGTAATCACGCAGCTCAGCAGGCCTTGATCACGTGACTGAGCATGCACTGTTCACGTGGCTGATCACACACGTATCACGTGACTGATCATGCAATGATCACATGGCTCTCATGCACTGATCATGTGATTGCGGATGCACTGATCTCGTAATTGTATGCACTGATCACGTGGCTATCATGCACTGATGACATGGCTGATCATGAACTGATCTATGATTGATCATGCACTGATCACGTAGCTATCTTGCACTGATCACTTGGCTGATCATACTCTCATCACGGGACTGATCGTGCACTGATCACGGCGCTATCATGCATTGATTACATGACTCCACATGCACTGATCTCCTGGATGATCATGCAGTGATCACGTGACTTACCATGCACTGATCACGTGACTGATCATGCACTGATCACGTGGCTATCAAGCACTGATCACGTGGCTATCATGCACTGATCACGTGACTGATCATGCACTGATCACGTGACTGATCATGCACTGATCACGCGGCTATCATGCACTGATCACGTGGCTGATCATGCAATGATCATGTAGCTACCATGTACCGGTCACGTGACCGATCATACACAGATCAGGTGACTGATCATACACTGATCACCTGCCTGGTCATGCACAGATCACGTTACTAATCATGAACTGATCACGTAGCTATCATGTACTGATCACCTGGCTGATCATGCACTGATCACGTGGCTATCATGCAATGATCACGTGGCTATCATGCACTGATCACGTGGCTGATCATGTACTGATATCGTGACTGAGCATGGACTGATCACATGACTATCATGTAGTGATCACGTGACTTAATGGCGCTGATCATGTGACTGATCATGCGCTGATCATGTTTGCTATCATACACTGATCATGTGCCTCTGGAGGCAATAAACAAAGAGCTGAGTACGCACGAATCAAACAGTCAGCAGGCAATAATCATGGAACTCAGCTGTGAGGAATCATGCTGCTCAGCTGGCAATAATCAAGCAGCTGAGCAGGCAGGAATTACTCAGCACAGCTGGCAATTGTCAAGCAGATGACAGGCAGGAATCAAGCAGCTCAGCAGGCCCTGATCACGTGACTGAGCATGCACTGATCACATGGCTGATCATACACTGATCACGTGATTGATCGTGCACTGATCACTTGGATATCATGCACTGATCACGTGGCTGATCATACACTGTTCACGTGTCTGACCATGCACTGCTCACGTGGCTGATCATACACTGCTCACGTAACTGATCATGCACTGATCACGTGGCTATCATGCACTGATCACGTGGCTGAACATGCACTGTTCACGTGGCTGATCACACACCTGTCACGTGACTGATCATGCGCTGATTACGTGGCACTCATGCGCTGATCACGTGGCTGATCATACTCTGCTCACGTAACTGATCATGCACACATCACGTGGCTATCATGCACTGCTCACGTGGCTGGTCATGCAATGATCACGTAGCTACCATATACTGGTCACGTGACTCATCATGCACAGACCACGTAAATGATCATGCACTGTTCACGTGACTGATCATGTACTGATCACTTGACTGATCATGCACTGATCACGTGGCTATCATGCACTGCTCACGTGGCTGATCATGCAATGTTCATGTAGCAACGATGTACTGGTCATGTGACTGATCATGTACTGATCACGTAATTGATCCTGCACTGATCACGTGGCTCATCATGCACTGATCACGTGACTGTTCACGCACTGATCTCTTGACTGATCATGCACTGATCACGTGGCTATAATGCACTGATCACGTGGCGGATCATACACTGTTCACGTGCCTGGTCATGCACAGATCACGTGACTAATCATGAACTGACCACGTGGCTATAATTCACTGATCACGTTTATATCATGCACTGATTACGTGCCTTTCATGCACAGATCACGTGACTAATCATGAACTGATCACGTAGGTATCATGCACTGATCACGTGGCTGATCATAAACTGATCACGTGACTGATCATGCACTGATCACGTGACTGAACATGCACTGATCACGTGGCTGTCATGCACTGATCACTTGGCTGCTCATACACTGATCACGTGCCTGGTCATGCACTGATCACATGGCTGATCATGCACTGATCACGTGGCTATCATGCACTGATCACATGGCTGATCATGCAATGATCATGTAGCTACCATGTACCGATCACGTGACCAATCATACACAGATCAGGTGACTGATCATACACTGATCACCTGCCTGGTCATGCACAGATCACGTGACTAATCATGAACTGGTCACGTAGGTATCATGCACTGATCACGTGGCTGATCATAAACTGATCACGTGACTGAACATGCACTGATCACGTGGCTGTCATGCACTGATCACTTGGCTGCTCATACACTGATCACGTGCCTGGTCATGCACTGATCACATGGCTGATCATGCACTGATCACGTGGCTATCATGCAATGATCATGTAGCTACCATGTACCGATCACGTGACCAATCATACACAGATCAGGTGACTGATCATACACTGATCACCTGCCTGGTCATGCACAGATCACGTTACTAATCATGAACTGATCACGTAGCTATCATGTACTGATCACCTGGCTGATAATGCACTGATCACGTGGCTATCATGCAATGATCACGTGGCTATCATGCACTGATAACGTGGCTGATCATGTACTGATACCGTGACTGAGCATGGACTGATCACATGACTATCATGTAGTGATCACGTGACTTAATGGCGCTGATCATGTGACTGATCATGCGCTGATCATGTTTGCTATCATACACTGATCATGTGCCTCTGGAGGCAATAAACAAAGAGCTGAGTACGCACGAATCAAACAGTCAGCAGGCAATAATCATGGAACTCAGCTGTGAGGAATCATGCTGCTCAGCTGGCAATAATCAAGCAGCTGAGCAGGCAGGAATTACTCAGCACAGCTGGCAATTGTCAAGCAGATGACAGGCAGGAATCAAGCAGCTCAGCAGGCCCTGATCACGTGACTGAGCATGCACTGTTCACGTGGCTGATCATACACTGATCACGTGATTGATCATGCACTGATCACTTGGATATCATGCACTGATCACGTGGCTGATCATACACTGTTCACGTGTCTGACCATGCACTGCTCACGTGGCCTATCATACACTGCTCACGTAACTGATCATGCACTGATCACGTGGCTATCATGCACTGCTCACGTGGCTGGTCATGCAATGATCACGTAGCTACCATATACTGGTCACGTGACTCATCATGCACAGACCACGTAAATGATCATGCACTGTTCACGTGACTGATCATGTACTGATCACTTGACTGATCATGCACTGATCACGTGGCTATCATGCACTGCTCACGTGGCTGATCATGCAATGATCATGTAGCAACCATGTACTGGTCATGTGACTGATCATGCACTGATCACGTAATTGATCCTGCACTGATCACGTGGCTCATCATGCACTGATCACGTGACTGTTCACGCACTGATCTCTTGACTGATCATGCACTGATCACGTGGCTATAATGCACTGATCACGTGGCGGATCATACACTGTTCACGTGACTGGTCATGCACAGATCACGTGACTAATCATGAACTGACCACGTGGCTATAATTCACTGATCACGTTTATATCATGCACTGATTACGTGCCTTTCATGCACAGATCACGTGACTAATCATGAACTGGTCACGTAGGTATCATGCACTGATCACGTGGCTGATCATAAACTGATCACGTGACTGATCATGCACTGATCACGTGACTGAACATGCACTGATCACGTGGCTGTCATGCACTGATCACTTGGCTGCTCATACACTGATCACGTGCCTGGTCATGCACTGATCACATGGCTGATCATGCACTAATCACGTGACTGATCATGCACTGATCACGTGGCTGATCATGCACTGATCACGTGGCTATCATGCACTGCTCACGTGGCTGATCATGCAATGATCACGCAGCTACCATGAACTGGTCACATGACTGACCATGCACTGATCACGTGGCTGATCATGCACTGATCACGTGGCTATCATGCACTGATTACGAGACTGATCATGCACTGATCACGTCTATATCATGCACTGATCACATGACTGCCCATGCACTGATCACGTGGATGATCATACACTGATCATGTGACAGATCATGCAGTGATCACGTGGCTATCATGCACTGATCAAGCGGCTGATCTTACTCTGCTCCCGAAAGTGATCATGCACTGCTCACGTGCCTATCATGCACTGCTCACGTGGCTGATCATGCAATGATCACGTAGCTACCATGTGCTGGTCACGTGAGTGATCATGCACTGATCACGTAATTGATCATGCACTGATCAGGTGACTTATCATGCACTGTTCACGTGACTGATCATGCACTGATCACGTGACTGATCATGCACTGATCTCGTGGCTATCATGCACGGCTCACGTGGCTGATCATGCAATGATCATGTCGCTACCATGTACTGGTCACGTGACTGATCATGCACTGATCACGTGGCTATCATGCACTACTCACGTGGCTGATCATGCAATGATCATGTAGCTACCATGTACCGGTCACGTGACTGATCATACACCCATCAGGTGACTGATCATCCACTGATCACGTGGCTATCATGCACTGATCACGAGACTGATCTTACACATGTTCAAAACTAAATCAACCTGAAACACATCTTCCCCAAGGTTCAGGGACCGCCGTGCCCGTTAGCTTTAACCAGGTACTACTGTTTTAGAATACTGATGAATTTTAGGAATTTGGGGGGCATGTTTCCCCACTCTCACTTGGAAGACATTAAGGAATATCTAATAAGTTGGACACAATACTTCTCTCTCGTCACCCATTGTTAGAGTTCTTAGTACATAAAGTAAAAATAAAAAACAATTTTATTGGTAAAGAAAATCCTACAACAGGTTAGAAAGGTGCAGATGCTGCATTAAGATCAAGGTCTTGCACAAGGTTCATGGGAGTACAAGACGTACGGATATTTTGTAAACTTCCTGGAAAAGAAACAAGGGTGGAGCAGAGTAGCCGCTGGGCTTCAGTGACCCCCTGCTGCTCAGCTGTGCACCTTCCTGCAGGTGTGATCACCACTGGATCTTGGGAAGAGCGCTTCACACCTTGAACTGTGAGGCTCCCCAGCAGGCTGGCCTGTGACCTCCTGGGCACCATCATCTTCTGCTGCTTCCTGAAGTGGCCACGTTTTCTCCCTCTGCCTTCATCTCCTCTGCCTTTATCTCCTCCTCTTTTGTGGGCTTACCAGTACCTTGTGATCTGTGCTGGGCCAAGGAAGACACACCTTTGCACTTCTGAACTCTACTGGCCACCCAATGACATGTCATCCTCCCATGAGCATAACTCTGGCCCTGATGGGAGAGAGCTGTGTTCACTCACCACTGATGTACTCTCTTTTAGCTAAAGAAGGAATCCATTCTAATCATGCCTTTTAGGTGGCTGGATTTACCAAACAGAAATACAGTAATCCCAGTTAAATTTGAATTTTAGGGAAACAATGGAAACTTTTTCTTTTTCTTTTTCTTTTTTAGTAGAAGTCCATCTCCTGCAATACTTGGGATGTACTTATACTAAAAAATTATTCATTGAAAACCAAATTTAACTAGATGTCTTGTATTTTACCTGACAAGCTTACTCCCAAGGTAAAGGCGTTCCCATTTTAGCTTCCCATCCTAGGAGTGGCACTTTGTCTTAGAAAGGAATGTATTTAGTCATCAAAATAAGATCAGACTTATCTGCACACCAGCCATGACTTGTGACATATTGATCACATTGAAATGATATTTTTTGTTTACTTAATTAAAATATAATTTGAAAATTAATTTCATCAGCTTCTTTTTGTTTTTAAATGTGGTTACTAGAAAATTTAAGGTTTTATATGGAGCTTGAATTTGTAGCCCACAGTACACTTCACTGGACAGCTTAGGCCTAGAGCGAAAGCCATGTTGGGGGACCTAACGACCATCAGGCTGAGAGTGGGGGGCCCCTCTCCCCAGGAAGAGTTAGACTCCCCTTTGGAGTCACTTGTGGATGAACTGGTTGGGGGCATACAGATTCCTTGAGTGTAATTTGTCTTTACAAAGTTTTTATTGTTTGAATTTTTCAGTTCTGACCAAATCTTGGTTGTTTTTAATTGATGACAGACCAAACAGACCTGGAGTGAATTTCCTGTTAAGTACATTTGTATCAGGGTGCTTCCCAGGTGACTGTGGTGGTATATAACCCATCTGCCAATTTAGGACACACAGAAGACTAGGGATAAAACTTTGATCCCTAGGTCAGGAAGATCGCCTGGGGGAGGGCAAGACAACCCACTCCAGTATTCTTGCCTGGAGAATTCCATGGACAGAGAATCCTAGTGGCCTACAGTCCATGGGGATGCACTGAGTCAGACATGGCTGAAGTGACTGAGCACACACGTGTATTTGCAGTTGAATTATGACAGCAGATTGAGACACGTGGGAGGAAGCAAGATGGGTGTGGAAAGGGGGTGATTTGGGAAAGGGTCTGGTTTCTGGAAGCTGTACCGTGTTGTCCTTTTTTACTCTTCTTTCTCTTCCTTTGGTTTTATGAATGCATACTGGTGGTGGCAAGACAACATTGACTGCATTTGCTAGAAGCAGATGTCCCCATTAATTTAGATTTTAGAGATTGAAAATTAAGGAGGGTACATTATGCAGTATGGAAGAAGCAAATGAAAATTTCTTCGGCGACATTCAAACTCTGAATATTTCCTGAGTTGGGTTCTTGGAGGTGGATGTCTTTTTATAACTGAAATTATCTTAGGATCATAGTTTAGATGTAGGACTATGAGTCTCCTTGATCATTCACTTCTTTCCTCTCCCTACCCTCTAACCTTCTGAAGTTCTTGGAAAGTCAAGAAACAGTAGTGAGAGCAAAGCAAATAAAAATTCAAGAGCTCTCAGAGGCCAAGGACTTGGTCTCTGGTCAAATAACCTGACCTTTACTCAGTTCCATTTACAATCTCTCTTCTGAGGAGGCTCAGACAGTAAAAGAATCTGCCTGCAATGCAGGAGAGTGGGTTCGATCCCTAGGTTGGGAAGATCCCCCACTCCAGTATTCTTGCCTGGAGAATCCCCGTGGATAGAGGAGCCTTGAGGGCTACAATTCATGAGGTCGCAAAGAGTCGAACATGACTGAGCAATTAAGCATAGCACATGCCAAGCACAGCAACTTGGAGAATCTGCTCTTGCTGCAGGATCCACCTTCTGTCCATTTCCACTTTTCCCTCCAGTTCTCAATACCTGCTGATCATGTTGTCAGAGTGTCCCTCATAGGTGTCTTGTCACCAGTTTGAGGACATGACCTCTAAGATGTCAGGCCAGTGGGAAGTTGATGCCACACACCTTAGCAGCTGGCAGTCTGGTGCATCTGGTGATAATTTCATTAAGCTCAGCCCTCCCACACCCTAGGTCTTCTCGTTGGCATTGTTAATTTGAGGACTTCTATAGGACACATGTGACACATGGCTCTTCAGTTAGAGGAGCTGATAGTCTTGGCTGGCAGAATGAGGCATGGGGCTGTGTGCTAGGTTCCATTTTCTGAGAAGGAGAACACCTTAATTTCATGAGGCCTTGAGCTCTCAGACCCAAGGGAGAGAAACCAGGGGTGTAGAAAGTTGACAGGCGCTGATTGGAAATCTGTGTGAGAAGGTGTTGCTGCTGGCTGTGACCTGTGTCTCATGCTTGGTGCAGAAAAACCGATGCTTTTGAACTGTGGTATGGCAGAAGACTCTTGAAAGTCCCTTGGACTGCAAGGAGATCCAGCCAGTCCATCCTAAAGAAATTCAGTCCTGGGTATTCATTGGAAGGACTGATGTTGAAGCTGAAACTCCAATATTTTGGCCATCTAATGTGAAAAGCTGACTCATTTGAAAAGACCCTAATGTTGGGAAAGATTGAAGGCTGGAAGAGAAGGGGACAACAGAGAATGAGATGGTTAGATGGCATCACCAACTCAATGGACATGAGTTTGGGTAAACTCCAGGAGTTGGTGATGGACAGGGAGGCCTGGCATGCTGCAATTCATGGGGTGGCAGAGTTGGACATGACTGAGTGACTGAACTGACTGACCACCACCATCATCATGCACAGTCAGTGGCCCTTGTCCAAGTTAAACAGGTTCAACTCCCCTTATCCCCTTGCAGCCTTATTCTACTTTGTAGTGGAGTTATCTGTATATCTCAGAGTGGAATCATAGATTATTTGTCCATTTCTGTTTAGCTTGTTTCACTTGGCATATGACTTCAAACTTTACTCACTTTGCAACACATGTCAGAATTTCCTTAGTTGTTAAAAATAACTATCACAGGCTCACCAGCATGTACAATCAGGAAATTACAAATTAAAATCGTGATATATCACACCACACCTCTTAGGACTGCTACACTCCAAATATAAGATAATACTAATTGCTGGAGGGTGAGGAACAACAGGAACCATTCCTCATTGCTGGTGGAATGCATGTACAGTCCCCATGAGAGACAGTCTGGCAGTTTCCCCCAAAGCTCAACAGGTCTCACCTTGGGATCCAGCAATCATGCTTTCAGTATTTAGGCAGTTGCTCTGAAATTCTATGTTTAAATGCAAACGAGGATGCAATTTTGCACAGCAGTTCTATTCACAATGGCTACAAACTTGAAGAAAAAAGGATATCCTTTAGTAAATGAATGTGCAAGCAAATTGGTGTACACAGATATCAAGGGGACCAGAACACACCACCCAAAATTATGTCTGTTTGACATGAGTTATTTTAGTTTGATAAATTTAAAATAATAATAAAAACAACTGAGTAGAGGTTGCCCCTTATTTTTTTTTTTTTAAGACGTATTCATTTCTTTATGGCCACGCTGTGTCTTCGTTGCTTTGAGAGGGCTTTCTCTAGTTGTGGAGAACTGGTTCTACTCTTGTTGCAAAGCATGGGCTCTAGGTGTGTGGGCTTTAGTAGTTGTGGTGCTTGCATTTAGTAGTTGTGGCTCCCCGGCTCTAGAGCACTGGCTCAGTAGTTGTGGTGCCTGCATTTAGTAGTGGTGGCTCCCCAGCTCTAGAGCACTGGCTCAGTAGCTGTGGTGCCCGCATTTAGTAGTGGTGGCTCCCCAGCTCTAGAGCACTGGCTCAGTAGTTGTGGTGCCTGCATTTAGTAGTGGTGGTTCCCCGGCTCTAGAGTGCTGGCTCAGTAGTTGTGGTGCATGAGCTTAGCTGCTCTGAGACATGTGGGATACTTCTGGCTCAGGGATAGAACCTGTGTCCACCGCATTAGCAGGCAGATTCTTAGCAGCTAGCTCACCGGGGAAGACGAGGTTGCCCTTCTGTGAGATTCATTTACATTTATTCAGGAAATCTCCATTTGAACCTAGGAGAAGGATAATTACATCTCAAGGAAGGAATACTTATCGGTGAAGAAGTTAGGACTTAAATCTGCAAACAATCATCTGTTTATTTGCTGTGCTTTGCATAGTAATCTGCCATAAATGGCCTCTGCCTTCCCCTCAAGGTCTTTCTTCGGTTTGGGGCTGAAGAGGTATTTAAGGTGAAGTTTTTGGTCATTTCAGGGAGTGACTCAGTTTTCCTTGGCATCTCCTCTCTATGCAAAGGTATACATGTTCATTAAAATTCTGTTTTTCTCCTGATAATTTGTGTTTAATGATGGAGAAGGAGGGCTCAACCAAGTACCTAGAAGGGGAGAGGGAAATTTATTTTCCTCCTATATACATGCAAAGGAATAACACTCAACAGTGGAAAGGAATGAAACATCAATCCTTCAAAGACAGGGATAAATCTTAGATGCATATGGCTAAATGAAAGAATCCAGTTGAAAAGGCTGCACCCAGTAGGACCCCATGTGACATTCTTGGAAAGATAAAGCTACGTAGATGATAAGCAGATCATAGAGTGGGGAATTGGAAGTAATTGTTTAGGATGGATACATGTCAATATGCATTTGTCTAAGCGTATCACTTTATACAGTGCAAAGGGTCAATCAGAATCTGTTCAAATGTACTTATGTATTGTATAAGGGCAAAGGCTAATCGAATTTTGCCAAGAGAATGCGCTGGTCATGAGAGAATCAGTTCCTAGGCAGGTTGATAAGGAGTCTAGGGATCCCCAAGGAGAGAGGGGTCTGGAATTCTCAAGGAGGAAGAAAGAACAAACTTTTTTTCTTTCTCCACATTCCTTAGGATTATATAACAATAATGTACCCTGCCTAATGTACCTCTGGATTAAACCTTCTGTTATCTTAAAATGTAAATTATGGGAGTAGACCTGGTCTTTACAAGGGTGTATCCTGCCTGAGGACAGTGTTATCTTAAAATGTAAATTATGAGAGTAGGTCTGGTGAGGTCTTTACAACCTCCAGTCATTCTTTGGATTATATAACTTCATTGTTAACACTAGCAAGTGGGTACTCTTTCTGCCCCCTTCTGATGCCTACGTTAGAAGCTTTCTCTATCTCCTTTATACTTTAATAAAACTTTATTACACAAAAGCTCTGAGCAATCAAGCCTTGTCTCTGGCCCTGGATTGAATTCTTCTCCTCCAGGAGCCAAGAATCCCAGTGTCTTCGCGTGATTCAACAATAACCTTTCATCTTGGAGGCTCATCCGGGATCCTTCAGAACAAGGTAAGGATGCTTGGAGCTTTAGTTCTTTGTTCTCTAAGCGAACACGTTTTCTGCTGTGCTTTACTACTTCTACGGTGTGCTTGTGTGAATGAATGACATGCCCTGCGTGAAGCAAGTAAGGAGCCCTGCTCTGTGGTTCCATGGTGATCTCATATGGCTGATGGCAGAAACCTGTCGGGGGGTTATACCGACCTGCCAATGCCAAGAGGCACCCAACGTCTTCTTTGGGAACTGACCAGAAATGGGCAAAGAGTGTGGGCCGAACTATCCTTTCTCGGTCAAACTTTTCGGTCTCTTTGACCATTTCATAACTCCTTGGGAATTAGAAGTACTAACCTAATCTATCGGATCATAGACTTTCAAGGGACTTGTGATCTATACTGTTATTGTGTACTGTGGCTTAGGTCCCAAACTTGGATTGGCAGTCAAGAAAGCGCTTAGCCTCGCTAGGAATTGAAAGTTCAGAAGCTAGATGGAGCTCTAGCTTGACTGCAATGGTTTTTTTTCTTTGGTAATGCTGGGTCTTAGTGGATCAGAGGAGGCTGTTATACTGGTGTGGTGACGCTTGGAAAGAACTTCTCAGTTTTATGTTTGTGTCAGTCTTATTGTAGTCAGGAAATATTCAGGGTCATGCACAGGCACTCAGGTGACAAATGTTTTCCCTAGTAGTCTTAGCTTGGGAGGCATTCCAGAAGGTTACTCTGATTCACCCCGGGTGACATCAGAGGCAAGCAAGGTTAAAGGTGAAGAGCTGGACGTCAAGTAGGGATGCTGTCAAGTCTACCCCTGATACATCCCCACCCCATTTCGGTGGTAGAACCTGGAGGAATGCAGACAGTGCCTGCGTCGGTAAGGGACAGACTAAGTCCGACCAGGAAAGAAAAGCTTTTGGTGTAGCGTCTGTCTACACCCCCAACTAGAGCAGGGAGGGGCGCCTCTGGTAGAAAAATGGCGCTGGTTGCTTTTTTTCTCTCTTACAGATGGGAGCTAACAATTCCAGCCTCACTCCTTTGAACTGTATCCTGAAAAACTGGGATAGATTTGATCCCCAGGGCTTAAAGAAAACACACCTGGTCTTCCTATGTGATACTGCATGGCCACGGTATCCATTGGAGGACAGCAAACGGTGGCCAGTTGAAGGGTCTCTTAAGTATAATACTGTTCTACAATTAGACCAGTTCTGTAAGGAACAAGGGAAATGGGTAGAAGTAGCATATGTGTTGCCCTTTTGCTCTCTGTGAAATATGCCAGACTTATGTCCTAGGGGTATAGATTTGGGTGTGAAACCTTCAGCTCCCTCCTGTCCTCTTACTTTGTCCCCGTACCTGGGGCCCCAAGCTGAGAAAACTGAAAGCCAGAGAACCCCCCTCAGAAGGGTTGCTTTGGTCTCAGTGGAAATCCAAACTGAGATTCAAACTGCCCACATGGAGGTCCAAACAACTCCTGTCTCAGTATGACCTCAGACTACTCTGGTTTCAGTAGAAACTCAGACCATCAAAGTAGGAGATGAGATGGAGGACAGGAGACAAAGAGAAGAGGAAAAACAGGTTTCTCCAATCTATCCCTGGGATCATGTGCACAGAGCAGCCAGAGAAACTGAGGAACAGCCACACAAGCTGTTGCCTCTTTATGAAACACCCACTGGGAGAAATAATCAGTCTGTGAGAGTTAATAAGCCTTTCTCTTATCAAGAAATAGAAAGAATCAAGGAGGATCTGGGAGACTATTTAGAGGATCCAGAAAAATATATTTGAGTTTTAAAGGTGTCACTCTGCTTTATGACCTCACTTGGAAGGATGTGATGTATATCTTGGGACAAATGCTGACTCCCAAGTCAAAGACTCGCGTTTTGGGAAAAGCGGTTGCTTATGGAGATGAATGGCTTGGTAATGAATCAGTAGGGAAGAGGGAGAACGAGATAGCGGCCCTCCACACTGGAAATCAGGCAGTCCCAACTATAGAACCAGACTGGGACTACAACACAGCTAAAGGAAGATGGGATCAGAGTCATTTTGTTAGATGTATTCTTGAAGGACTTAGGCAGGCGAATTCTAAGCCTTTAAACTATGGCAAATTGGCAGACATAGAACAGGAGTAGAAGGAAGCTCCTGGTAAATTCCTATATAGACTGAGAGAAGGCCTTCACAGATTCACTGCGATTGATCCCGAAAGTGAAGAGGGAAAAGTGATCTTAAAGGATAGATTTCTCACTCAGTCGGCTCTGGATATCCGCTCCAGATAAGCTATTAAAATGGGCGTATGGACCAAATCAGTCTTTAGATACTCTGTTACAACTGACTCAGACAGTCTTTTATGGTAGGGAATATGAGGAAAAGAAAGAAATGCAAAAAAAAAAAAAAGAGAGAGACAAAGGAAAAGGCAGAAGCCTTCCCCATGGCTATGAAAAACGTTCTTAAACAGCATGAGAAAAATGCCCAGAGGGGCCCAGGTGAAAAGGGATGGGCTTGTTATTACTGTGGAAAGGAGGGGCACCTCAAGCGGGATTGCCCTCAGGCATCTAAGCCACCCCCGACTCCATGTCCTGTCTGCAAAGGACCACACTGGAAGAGAGACTGCCCCCAGAGGCGTAGGTCTCCGGGGTTGGACTCTCAAGACAATCAGGACTGAAGGTGCCCAGGGGTCCCCACACAAGCTCCCGTCCTAATTACACCTGAGGAACCCCGGGTATTAATAATTTTGGGGGGACAATCCATCAACTCCTTTTAGATGCTGGGTAAACTTATTCTGTGCTTACTGAAGCCCCTGGCCCACTTTCTTCCCGATCCACTTCCATAATGGGACTGTCTGGATGAGCCAAAAGGTATTATTTCAGTTATTTATCTTGCAACTGGGATTCTGTGCTATTTTCACACAAGTCTCTGATCCTGCCATAATCTCCCTCACCCCTTTTGGGAAGGGATATACTGAGCAAGGTCCATGCCTCTGTTTTCATGAATATGGAGCCCTTTCTTTCTCTCCCTTTGGTTGAACAAAATGTAAACCCTAGAGTATGGGCTGATGGAAAATCTGTGGGTCGAGCACAAAATGCTATGTCTGTAATTGTTAAGCTCAAAGACCCACACCTATTTCCACATAAGAAGCAGTATCCAATGAAACCTGAAGTTAAGGAAGGGTTAAAACCCATCATTGAAAATTTAAGGAGCAGGGACTATTAATTCCCTGTAACAGTCCTTGCAACACTCCTATTTTGGGTATAAAGAAATCAAATGGTAAATGGAGACTAGTTCAAGATTTACGAATAATAAATGAGGCTGTAGTTCCTTTACACACCGTGGTGCCTAATCCTTATACCCTACTGTCTGAAATTCCTGAATGGGCCAAATATTTCTCAGTAATTGATTTAAAGGATGCCTTCTATTCAGTACCATTGGTGGAAGAAAGTCAATTTCTATTTGCCTTTGAAGACCCTATGCAGCCAGCTTCTCAGTTAACCTGGACAGTTTTGCCCCAGGGATTTCGTGACAGTCCTCACTTATTTGGACAAAGTTTGTCACGGGATCTACAAAACTTTAATAGCTCTGAAGCAGTGTTGTTACAATATGTAGATGATATTGCGAGCCTCAGAAGATTTCTTAAACCTTCTGGCAGGCTGTGGTTACAAGGCATCAAGAGAAAAGGCTCAGCTTTGTCAACAATTGATTAGATATCTGGGCCTAATCATATGAGAAAGGACTAGGCCCATAGGCCCTGAGAGAATTAAACCTGTACTAAATCATCCCCTACCTATGACTTTAAGACAACTGAGAGGATTTGGGGGAATCACAGGTTACTGTTGCATTTGGATTCTTGGTTATGGGGAACTTGCCGGGCCTTTATATAAACTTATAGCTGAAACTCAGCAGGCCCAAACCGACAAACTGGTTTGGTCTCCAGAAACTCAAAAGGCTTTTAAGGTTCTTCAGACTGCTCTTCTGCAAGCTCCAGCTCTGAGCTTGCCCACAGGGTCAGAATTTAATTTGTTTGTCACTGAAAGAAAAGGTGTGGCTTTGGGAGTTGCATTGGGAGTTTTGACACAACCCCGAGGGCCTCACCAGCAATCTATTGCTTATCTAAGCAGAGAATTAGATGTAGTTTCACATGGGTGGCCCCACTGCCTAAGAGTAATTGGGGCAGCGGCTTTATTAGCACCTGAAGCTTTAAAAGTAATTAATGGACGAAACCTTACTGTACTGACTTCTCATGATGTGAGTGGAATATTAAATTCTAAGGCTAATATTTGGATGACAGACAGTAGACTTCTTAAATATCAGTCATTGTTGTTAGAAGGACCAGTAACTAAGCTTAAAGCTTGTGGAAATCTAAATCCTGCCACTTTACTTCCTGAGAAGGAAAATGAAACACCTGATCACGATTGTTCTCAATTCCAAACTTTAAACTATGCAGCTTGGGAGGATCTAATGGATACCCCATTAGACAATCCTGACATGGAAATATTTACAGATGGCAGTTCTTTTGTTTGGGATGGAATGCGTAAAGCAGGTTATGCCGTGGTGGCTGCTGAACAGGTTTTGGAAGCAAAATCTCTCCCCCAGGGAACCAGTGCTCTGTTAGCGAAGCTTGTGGCTCTGACCCAAGCTCTAGAGTTAAGCAAAGGGCAGCGGATGGGCCTGATAATCTATGTGAGTCTACTTCTGCTGACTCCAAAAATCCTGAGTCTGCCGTTTGAGCCTCAAGACAATGCCTTCCTGTCCTGGGCTCACTCCTATGCTGCATTCCACAATCGGTCTAACTGCTGGGTCTGCGGAGCGCTCCCCTCTTCATCAGTGGAAGGCTTCCAGAGGTGGACATCTCCACTTCAAGGAAAAGACTTTCTCCAAATCTGTGAATACCTTCGACAACAATCACATGTGATGCCTCTTATTCATCTGATGACATTTACCAACCTAAAATGGACTGGTGCAAAACTTTGCGCTTTGATGTGACTTTTAATTTTGATTCTGAATGTTGTGTTTTTGCTGTTTGCTCCCTGCATCTGTAACTGTATAACTGGATTTGTTTCTAGCTGCATGAAAGCTTTTAAGTTACAGATGATTGCTCAAACTCCTGCTACTGTTGCAACTTCCTCCAGCTACTATTTGGGGCCCCTGGATCAGATATCTTCAATATGAGGATTAGGAGAATATGTTGCCTCACCAATTTAGGGACAACGCCCGTTGTCAGCTCGGAAGCAGTTATGGAATGAGAACGATGCCCCTTTTCCCTAGGCAACATAATTCTCCTAAAAGAAAAGGGGGGGAATGAGAGAGTCAGTTCCTAGGCAGGTTGATAAGGAGTCTAGGGGTCCCCAAGGAGAGAGGGGTCTGGAATTCTCAAGGAGGAAGAAAGGACAAACTTTTTTTTTCTTTCTCCACATTCTTTAGGATTATATAACACTAATGTATCCTGCCTAAGGACAGTCTCTGGATTAAACCTTCTGTTATCTTAAAATGTAAATTATGGAAGTAGACCTGGTCTTTACAAGGGTGTATCCTGCCTGAGGACAGTGTTATCTTAAAATGTAAATTATGGGAGTAGGTCTGATGAGATCTTTACAATCTCCAGACATTCTCTGGATTATATAACTTCATTGTTAACACTAGCAAGTGGGTACTCTTTCTGACCCCTTCTGATGCCTATGTCAGAAGCTTTCTCTATCTTCTTTATACTTTAATAAAACTTTATTACACAAAAGCTCTGAGCAATCAAGCCTCGTCCCTGGCCCCGGATTGAATTCTTCTCCTCCAGGAGCCAAGAATCCCAGTGTCTTTGCGTGATTCAACAACAACCTTTCAGTCATAGCAAACACCCTTTTCCAACAACACAAGAGAAGACTCTACACATGGACATCACCAGATGGTCAACACCAAAATCAGATTGATTATATTCATTGCAGCCAAAGATGGAGAAGCTCTATACAGTCAGCAAAAACAAGACCAGGAGCTGACTGTGGCTCAGATCATGAACTCCTTATTGCCAAATTCAGACTGAAATTGAAGAAAGTAGGGAAAACCACTAGACCATTTAGGTATGACCTAAATCAAATCTCTTATGACTATACAGTGGAAATGAGAAATAGATTTAAGGGCCTAGATCTGATAGATAGAGTGCCTGATGAACTATGGACAGAGATTCATGACATTGTACAGGAGACAGGGATCAAGACCATCCCCATGGAAAAGAAATGCAAAAAAGCAAAATGGCTGTCTGGGGAGGCCTTACAAATAGCTGTGAAAAGAAGAGAAGTGAAAAGCAAAGGAGACAAGAAAGATATATAAACATCTGAATGCAGAGTTCCAAAGAATAGCAAGAAGAGATAAGAAAGCCTTCCTCATTGATCAGTGCAAAGAAATAGAGGGAAACAACAGAATGGGAAAGACTAGAGATCTCTTCAAGAAAACTAGAGATACCAAGGGAACATTTCATGCAAAGATGGGCTCAATAAAGGACAGAAATGGTATGGACCTAACATAAACAGAAGATATTAAGAAGAGGTGGCAAGAATACACAGAAAAATTGTACAAAAAAGATCTTCCTGACCCAGATAATCACGATGGTGTGATCACTCACCTAGAGCAAGACATGCTGGAATGTGAAGTCAAGTGGGCCTTAGAAAGCATCACTATGAACAAAACTAGTGGAGGTGATGGAATTCCAGTTGAGCTATTTCAAATCCTGAAAGATGATGCTGTGAAAGTGCTGCACTCAATATGCCAGCAAATGTGGGAAACTCAGCAGTGGCCACAGGATTGGAAAAGGTCAGTTTTCATTCCAATCCCAAAGAAAGGCAATGCCAAAGAATGCTCAAACTACTGCACAATTGCACTCATCTCACATGCTAGTAAAGTAATGCTCAAAATTCTCCAAGCCAGGCTTCAGCAATACATGAACTGGGAAGTTCCAGATGTTCAAGCTGATTTTAGAAAAGGCAGAGGAAACAGAGATTAAATTGCCAACATCCGTTGGATGATTGAAAAAGCAAGAGAGTTCCAGAAAAGCATCTATTTCTGCTTTATTGACTATGCCAAAGCCTTTGACTGTGTGGATCACAAGAAACTGTGGAAAATTCTGAAAGAGATGGGAATACCAGACCACCTGACCTGCCTCTTGAGAAATCTGTATGCAGGTCAGGAAGCAACAGTTAGAACTGGACATGGAACAACAGACTGGTTCCAAATAGGAAATGGAGTTCGTCAAGGCTGTATATTGTCACCCTGCTTATTTAACTTCTAGGCAGAGTACATCATGAGAAACCCTGGACTGGAAGAAACATAAGCTGGAATCAAGATTGCCAGGAGAAATATCAATAACCTCAGATATGCAGATGACACCACCCTTATTGTAGAAAGTGAAAAGGAACTCAAAAGCCTCTTGATGAAAGTGAAAGTGGAGAGTGAAAAAGAGGGCTTAAAGCTCAACATTCTAAAAACGAAGATCATGACATCCGGTCCCATCACTTCATAGGAAATAGATGGGGAAACAGTGGAAACAGTGTCAGACTTTATTGTTTGGGGCTCCAAAATCACTGCAGATGGTGACTGCAGCCATGAAATTAAAAGACGCTTACTCCTTGGAAGGAAAGTTATGACCAACCTAGAGAGCATATTGAAAAGCAGAGACACTACTTTGCCAACGAAGGTCCGTCTAGTCAAGGCTATGGTTTTTCCATGGGTCATGTATGGATGTGAGAGTTGGACTGTGAAGAAGACTGAGTGCCAAAGAATTGATGCTTTTGAACTGTGGTGTTGGAGAAGACTCTTGAGAGTCCCTTGGACTGCAAGGAGATCCAACCAGTCCATCCTAAAGGAGATCAGTCCTTGGCCTTCATTGAAAGGACTGATGTTGAAGCTGAAACTCTAGTACTTTGGCCACCTAAGGTGAAGAGCTGACTTATTAGAAAAGACTCTGATGCTGGGAGGGATTGGGGGCAGGAGGAGAAGGGGACGACAGAAGATGAGATGCCTGGATGGCATCACTGACTCGATGGACGTTAGTCTGAGTGAATTCCGGGAATTGGGGATGGACAGGGAGGCCTGGCGTACTGCTATGCATGGGGTCGCAAAGAGTCGGACACGACTGAGCGACTCAACTGAACTGATATAAATTTAAAAACAAGGTTTCTCTTAAAGTACTGTGTTGCCATAATAACACCTGGTTCCACCTGAAGTTAACTATTCTCAAAACCTGAGTTAACCAATGCATTTTTCTTATAGAAATTGTCTTAAGCTATGTTAATGTACTATGCATTTACCTGTCTTCAAGTCGGTCCTGCCTAATGGCTGAGAAACTACTTGACAAACCAGTATGTTATACTCAGACATTCTGGTTTTTGTTCCCCTAATTGTTCCCCTAATCTATGTAAATGAAACCATTTGTATGGTAATCTGCCCTTCTACAAGATTCAAGTCAATTGTTTTATGGCCTAGGATGAATCACCTGGTACCAAGATTATCCCAAAATGCGTCTTATAGATGAGGGGCCTGGTGCCATTCTGAGTTTTAAGACATTCCTTTCTTTCATTAACAGACTGCTAGTGACTATATAGAAGGCAATGGTAACCCACTCCAGTACTTTCGCCTGGAAAATCCCATGGATGGAAGAGCCTGGTAGGCTGTGGTCCATGGGGTTGCTATGAGTAGGACACGACTTCACTTTCACTTTCACTTTTCACTTTCATGTATTGGAGAAAGAAATGACAACCCACTCCAGTGTTCTTGCCTGGAGAATCCCAGGAACGGGGGAGTCTGGTGGGCTGCCGTCTATGGAGTCGCACAGAGTCGGACCAACTGGACTTCATATATCACTACATGACATTGTAACCTGAAGTAGTATAATAAAGATTATTTTTAAGTGCACATGAAACATTCATATGGATACATCACATGCTAGGTCACAAAACAAATCTCAAAAAATTAGAGAACAAAAAGTATCGAAAGCATTTTTTCTCTGGTCACACCAGTATGAAATTAAAAATAAATTGCTGAAAGAAAATGAGAAAAAGCATGAGACTAAAAATGCTAACAACAACAAAGCAATTTGTCAGTGAATATCTCCATGACAAAGAAAGGCAATGCCAAAGAATGCTCAAACTACCGCACAATTGCACTCATCTCACATGCTAGTAAAGTAATGCTCAAAATTCTCCAAGTCAGGCTTCAGGAATACATGAACTGTGAACTTCAAGATGTTCAAGCTGGTTTTAGAAAAGGCAGAGGAACCAGAGACCAAATTGCCAACATCTGCTGGAGCATCAAAAAAGCAAAAGAATTCCAGAAAAAGATCTATTTCTGTTTTATTGACTATGACAAAGCAGAGACATTACTTTGCTAACAAAGGTCTGTCTAGTCAAGGCTGCGGTTTTTCCAGTGGTCATGTATGGATGTGAGAGTTGAACTATAAAGAAGGCTGAGCACTGAAGTATTGATGCTTTTGAACTGTGGTGTTGGTGAAGACTCTTGAGAGTTTCTTGGACTGCAAGGAGATCCAACCAGTCCATCCTAAAGGAGATCAGTCCTGGATATTAATTGGAAGGACTGATGTTGAAGCTAAAACTCCAACACTTTGGCCACCTGATGTAAAGAGCTGACTCATTGGAAAAGATCTTGATGCTGGGAAAGGTTGAGGGCAGGAGGAGAAGGGGACGACAGAGGATGAGATGGTTAGATGGTATCACCAACTCAATGGACATGAGTTTAGGTAAACTCCGGGAGTTGAGTTGATGGACAGGGAGGCCTGGTGTGCTGCAGTCCATGGGGTTGCAAAGAGACAGACACTACTGAGTGACTGAACTGAACTGATCTCAGACAGAAAATTGGAAAATACCTTGAGACTAATGAAAATGCAGATGCATTACTGCAAACTATATGAGATGCAGGAAAATCAGTTTGAGAAGTTTATAATGATAAGGTCCTTCCTCAAAATACAAATAAAATCTGCAATAACCTACTTCCTGAAGTAGTTATAAAAATAAGAATAATAAAACCCCAAAGTTAACAGAATGGAGGAAATAAACAAAGGACAAAAATAATAGGAAAAAATATCAATGAAACCAAGATTTTTTTAACATAAATAAAATTGACCAGCCTTTTCCCAGGTTAACCAAGAAAAGAAGACACAAGACCCAAATAAACAAAATAAGAAATGAAAGAGGAAAATAACAACCAGTAGCACAGAGAAAATATCATAAAATAATAATGTGAACAGTTATATGTCAACATATTGGAGAACCTAGAAGAAAGGGATACAGTTCTAGTAGATACAATCTGCCCACACTTTATTAAAATGAAACACACAACTTGAATGAATCAGTTACTAGTAATGAAATTGAATTTGTAATTAAAAAAACCCTCCAAACAACAAAAGTCCAGGACTGGACAATTTCACATGGGATTTCTACCATACATACAAAGAAGAGGTCCCACCTACCCTTATCAAACTATTCCAAAAACTTGAAGAGAATGGAGTACTCTCCAATTTATTCTATGAGGCCATATTTACCCTGATACAAAACTAAAGACACTACAAAAGAGAAAGTTGTAGACCAGTATCTTTGATGAATGTAGGTAGAAACTCCTAAAGAAAAGAGTAGTAAACTAAATCCAGCAATATATAAAAAGGATCATATACCATGATCGAGTTGGGTTTATTACAGGGATGAAAGAATGTTTCAATATTTGCAAATCTATCACTATCATATATCACATTAACTAAAAGATAAAAATCATATAATTATCTTAATACATGCAGGAAAATATTTGCCGAATTCAACATCCATTTGTGATGAAAACTGTCATCATAATAAGTTTGGAGGGACTATATCTCAACATTATGAAGGTCAATTATGGCAAATACACAGTTAATATCACTCAATGGTGAAAAGCTGAAAGCCATTTCTCTAAAATGTAGGAACAAGGCAAGAATTCTCCATCTCACCACTTCTACTTAACATCATATTGGAAGTCCTTGTTATAGCAATCAGACAAGAAAAAGAAATAAAAAAGAATTTGAATTGGAAAGGAAGAAGTAAAACTATCATTATTTGCAGATGATATGGTAGTATATATAGAAAACCATAAAGATGTCATTAAAAAGGTCTCAAAACTAATAAGGAAATTCAGTGAAGTTTCAGGATACAACATTTTAATATAAGAATGAAGCTGTTTGTATAAGTCATTTTGATATAAAATGTGATCCAGTCAAAAGATTACTGATTGGAAATAAAAAAGGACCCATCTCTATGCTGCTTACAATCAACTCGCTTCAGAGCTAAAGACACACAGACACTGAAACTGAAGAGACAGAAAAATATAACATTCAAATGAAAACAAGAAACCAGATCTGCAGTTGCTGTTTGTTACTTTAAAATAAAATACTTTCTACCTCTTCATTGAAATTTCTGCTTGTCCACACCTTGTTATCCTGACATTAGTGAACATCTTTTAAACCATTAATTCAAACTCTGTACCACATAAATCACTTCTTTTCATAATAATAAGGACTGTCTCTGAAACTTTATGTCATTTTTTTGTTTGGAACATTTTCCTGTTTCCTCAGTTTCCTTCACTCTCTGTGTTGGTTTTGCATAAGACAGCCAACTATATGAGTCTTGACAGGTCTTGATAGAGTGTTTTCACATAGAAGATGAGACTCACCAATCAGCTGAGCATAGGCTCTTGATTGTGGTTTTTATCAGCCACATACTTTGCCCTTGATCCTTACAGTAGTTGAGGATGTTCAAGGGCCTATGACATGAATTATAAGGGAGAAAGACAAGAGGTAGAGAAAGGGGGAAAAAGTTAATTGAAAGAAAGAATACCTAGTAAAGTTGTCCTTCAGAAGTGAAGTAGACACTGAATTTTCCAGACAAGCAAAAGCTGAAGGACTTCATGACCATTAGATCAGTCTAATAAGAAATGTTACAAGGAGTTCTACAAGCTGAAATGAAATGATGCTCCTTCGCAAAAGGAAAATATATCAAAGTATAAAACTACCTGGTGATAGCTTAGCAGTGAATGGTGATTGGTGCCACTGGATTCGTGGTGTCCAAAGAAGAAGATTTAACTGCTGGACCAAAGACAGTCTCAGTTACTCAGAGCTTTGTGTAGATTTTATTTAAAGCGAACGTGACAGAAAAAGTTTCTGACATTGACATCAGAAGTGGGTAGGAGATTACCCCCATCACTAATTTAAGCAGGGCCTTATATACTTTTCAACTAGCTGCTGAGAATAGATTAAAAATACCTCAAGGATGTGAGCATTTTGCTCAGACCCTTTCCCATAATATACATTAAAGCTCAAAAAAAGGCATGTGCCTGAACAAGAGATACTGCTGCCCAAGGGGCCTACTTGTTTAAGGCAAAAGAAAGTGACAAAGAAAGAATGCTTACCTCCTCCTTAAAGGGGCCTTAGGCTTGGACTCCTTATCTACCTGCCTAAGATAACTCTCTCATTCCCCTCTTTTCTTTTTATAAGAATATTGTTGCTGAAGGGAAAGGGGTGGAGAAATCTGTCAGTAACTGCCTCCTGCAGGTGAGGGGTGCCACCCCTAAGTTACTGAAGCAACATATTTTCCTTACCCTTTTATTTAGGTTTCTGATCCAAGGGTCCCAAGTAATAGCTAGAGGCAGTAGAAATTGTAGGAGTATGAACAATCATATGTATTTTAAATGTTTTCAGATGGTTAGAAACAGATCTCATTACACAGTTACAGATGTAAGGAGCAAATAGTGAAACAGAATGATTACAATTATTGCAGTCAAGTTAGTTTTTCACCACGGAGAGCTGGTAAACCAAGATTTTATCTGTGACCAGAGTGGAACATCAGGGGAGTCCATTTTGAAGAGTGACCAGAATCTCTGCATCACTCTCACTTTGTCTGGGAAACCATTGTATCCTTTAGAAAGAACAAACAAGAGAAGCAGAGTAAAAGTCAGAGACCAAAAATCAGTAAACTAATTATTGTAATTAACAGTCCAAGCAAGAGTAAGAATCAGGTTACATTTGGTAGTAACTTTGATCATGGTCTAGATACAGTCAACACTTTGGCTGCCCTGTTTATAAGAATGGGGCCATTTGACAGGTAGATAAAACAAATCCAGTTAGCAGTAGCTGAAAGAGTGACAACCTGAACCTTAACAGACAAATTAAATCTTAACATTTCTTTTTAGAAGAATGTGTCTGAACCCCTATGTAGTCAGCTGTTTTAGGCAGACTTATAGCCAGGTAGCCAGTTATCTAAGTTTGTCCAAGGAGGCTTTGGCCGCTTAATTTGTGGCCTCTTATTAACATATAAGCCAAAGTAGTTGTCACCATTAACAATTTTAGTGTTTTTCTGGGTATGAGAAGATACAAGAATTTGGGCTTAAGAAAAGTTTTACCTGAAAAAATCTAACTATCCAAAAGACTGTTTTGTCTATCTTTTTCAGAGTACAGAGCAAGTGTCTAATTTCTGATTTTCATTCAGGGGATGTTGAAAGTCAGAAGATGTAGTGTCCATGATTTAATCTGTAGAAGGCAGACAGCAAGTACCAGTTTCCAGTCACAGGGCCCCTTTATGGCCATGATTTTGGGGGGCACTTCATGGCCATCTTGTCCCATGGTGCTGGGAAGACTCATTCCCAGGTCCGTTGAAGATTTCAATGATAGGCCACTCAATGTGCTGTTACTGGACTAGGCCCTCAGAGTAGCAAAAGTCTCTGGACTGCAGCTGTCTCACTAGTCTCTTGGTCCAGGAAAATATTCCCTCTAGTTGCTTATTCTCATATACAGAGTCACACCAGTATAATGCAGTTCAGTTCAGTTCAGTCGCTCAGTCATGTCTGACTCTTTGCAACCCTATGAATTGCAGCATGCCAGGCCTCCCTGTCCATCACCAACTCCCGGAGTTCACTCAGACTCACGTTCATCAAGTCCGTGATGCCATCCAGCCATCTTATCTTCTGTCGTCCCCTTCTCCACCTGCCCCCAATCCCTCCCAGCATCAGAGCCCTTTACAATGAGTCAACTCCTTGCATGAGGTGGCCAAAGTATTGAAGTTTTAGCTTTAGCATCAGTCCTTCCAAACAACACCCAGGACTGATCTCTTTTAGAATGGACTGGTTGGATCTCCATTCAGTCCAAGGGACTCTCAAGAGTCTTCTCCAACACCACAGTTCAAAAGCATCAATTCTTCGGCACTCAGCTTTCTTCACAGTCCAACTCTCACATCCATACATGACTACTAGAAAAACCATAGCCTTGATTAGATGGACCTTTGTTGGCAAAGAAATGTCTCTGCTTTTCAATATGCTATCTAGGCTGGACATAACTTTCCTTTCAAGGAGTAAGCGTCTTTTAATTCCATGGCTGCAGTCACCATCTGCAGTGATTTTGGAGCCCCCAACAATAAAGTCTGACACTGTTTCCACTGTTTCCCCATCTATTTCCCATGAAGTGATGGGACCAGATGCCATGATCTTCGTTTTCTGAATGTTGAGCTTTAAGCCAACTGTTTCACTCTCCTCTTTCACTTTCATCAAGAGGCTTTTGAGTTCCTCTTCACTTTCTGCCATAAGGGTGGTGTCATCTGCATATCTGAGGTTATTGATATTTCTCCTGGCAATCTTGATTCCAGCTTGTGTTTCTTCCAGCCCAGGGTTTCTCATGATGTACTCTGCCTAGAAGTTAAATAAGCAGGGTGACAATACACAGCCTTGACGAACTCCATTTCCTATTTGGAACCAGTCTGTTGTTCCATGTCCAGTTCTAACTGTTGCTTCCTGACCTGCATACACATTTCTCAAGAGGTAGGTCAGGTGGTCTGGTATTCCCATCTCTTTCAGAATTTTCCACAGTTTCATGTGATCCACACAGTCAAAGGCTTTGGTATAGTCAATAAAGCAGAAATAGATGTTTTTCTGGAACTCTCTTGCTTTTTCCATGATTCAGCAGATGTTGGCAACTTGATCTCTGGTTCCTCTGCCTTTTCTAAAACCAGCTTGAACATCTAGAACTTCCCAGTTCATGTATTGCTGAAGCCTGGCTTGGAGAATTTTGAGCATTACTTTACTAGCATGTGAGATGAGTGCAATTGTGCAGTAGTTTGAGCATTCTTTGGCATTGCCTTTCTTTGGGATTGGAATGAAAACTGACCTTTTCCAATCCTGTGGCCACTGCTGAGGTTCCCACATTTGCTGGCATATTGAGTGCAGCACTTTCACAGCATCATCTTTCAGGATTTGAAATAGCTCAACTGGAATTCCATCACCTCCACTAGCTTTGTTCATAGTGATGCTTTCTAAGGCCCACTTGACTTCACATTCCAGCATGTCTTGCTCTAGGTGAGTGATCACACCATCGTGATTATCTGGGTCTGAAATATCTTTTTTGTACAATTCTTCTGTGTATTCTTGCCATCTCTTCTTAATATCTTCTGTTTATGTTAGGTCCATACCATTTCTGTCCTTTATTGAGCCCATCTTTGCATGAAATGTTCCCTTGGTATCTCTAGTTTTCTTGAAGAGATCTCTAGTCTTTCCCATTCTGTTGTTTTCCTCTATTTCTTTGCATTGATCGCTGAGGAAGGCTTTCTTATTTCTTCTTGCTATTCTTTGGAACTCTGCATTCAGATGCTTATATCTTTCCTTTTCTCCTTTGCTTTTCACTTCTCTTCTTTCCACACCTAGGGATTTCATATGGAACTGTATACCATTATTATATCAGTGGCTCAGTCACACACTTGATAATGTAAGGAACAACACTTCTTGAAACAGGCAACATAGAAAAACTACAGTTAGCAGTAATAGTAGAATCATAAGTAAGAACTTAAGTCAAGAACTTGTATTAGGTATAGCCCAGTGACATCTCCCAGTCATCTGACTTAGTTTGTTAAATGACTATAATCTGCTGTTGATCTCCTGGTTGTAGATCCTGAGCATCTGATCTTTATTCAAAGACTGGTTATTGAGATAAACTTTAGAAACAAAATCAGAGTGTCCTTTTTAACAACTTAATTAAACCTCTTAGCAATGTAAAATAACCACAAGGAGCTATCTAAGAAGTGAGTCTTAGTAAATACAGACCTTAATTAACAAAACTGGAACTTAATATTCAGTGAAACATAATAGATGCCATAGGCCTGACATCAGTAGGCTGAATTTTTCTTTTACAGCTCCCCAGTATATGTCGGGAGACAGTCTTTTTATTTACTTGATATGGCTGTTCAGAACCCAAGTGTCTCCAATTTCTGGAGCGATGAAGCAGAGAGAAAAAAGTATAATTTTACCCATAGGAATAAATCACTAGATTGTTTTAAAAGATCAGTAACTCGAGGAGAAGTGCTTCTTTATATCTGAAAACACAGATTAAAAATCAACAATATGTCAGACAAAAAATCATGAAAATTGTGGTCATATTTAGCAGTCTACTCAATCCCATGCAATTGATCTCTTTCTTCGTTGTCCTTGCCCAATGACCAATCACATCAGTGAAAGCGATCATCTCCAAGAAGCTCATGAAGTTTTTGTGAATGTCTGTACGACCTGTCCAGCAAAGTGGGTGCCCTAATCACTGGAGATTGTGGAAAGCACCTTTTAACCATTTTTTTTTCTATTCTGAGATATTAATCCTGAAGCCAGGAAAGGCATTATCAAATAAAAATGAAGTTTGTCAGGGAGCTGGGAAAAGCCAAGCAGCCATCTTGGACCTCTCATAGCCCCAACTGTTTGGTTTATAGCCATTTTTAATCCATTTTAAATTCCTGAAGAAGGGTTAACTTTTGTAGAAGCAGAATTAGCTTTGTTCATATGTGCTATAGTCTGTTATCAAAAGCCACATTCCAATAAAACTTTGTTCTTTTAATCAGCTAGAGAAAACCAAATTCCAGTTTGGTAACAGCTTATATTCACTGTGAAACAATAGTTAATCACTTAGTTATAGTAACAATAAGACTTCAAAGGCAGTTTAATGTCTTAACCAACTTGTACCATGCACAAAACTCTTATATCACTTGCCACACACCTTTTTTACACTTCCTGTATTCATCACTTCATTTGTCCATTTAGAGGACAGCCACCTGTAAATTTAGACTTACTTTCTTTTTCCTTAATAGGATGTAATTCCATTCCTTATTATTTTTTATTAAAAACACACATCTTACTTTTCTTCAGCAACCATGACTTGTACTTTACATCATCATTCTGTAGATTGTTAAGGATAAATCACCCAAAGTTATGTCATTTATAAAAGTAGCTTCACAATGTCTCTGTTAATTAAATCAATAAACAAATATCAATATCGTGTATCAATTCAATAATGATTATTTCCCAGTTCACACAAGCCTGAAATTCATTTACTTTAATTTTCTTGAATTTAGAATTGTTTGATTTGTAAGCACTTACTTTTCTTTAAACCAATTAATTAGAGCTCATTGAACCACTTAGCCTTTAGCAATTTTTTCCAAGGATGGAGACATACACTGAGACACACACAAATCTGGACAGACAGAAACCTTACAGTTTTCTGCCTGAAATTTAAAATGTCTCTTTGTTCCTTTTTTTTTTTTTTTTTTTCTTGGCTTGAGTTCCAGCTCATGGCTGGAGTCCCAGATAGAGTGGGCTGTGTATCTCAAGGACATGATAAGAGTTAACTCAGGTTTTCCCCCAGGCATGTTTCTGTTTCTCAGGTAGGATAAGAGCTCCCCAAAAAAGTTTGACTTTTTAACAAGTCAAACTTTTAGTAATCACATGTGCAAAAAGAACCAGTTTTGCAATTTCGAAAAGATTTCATTTTAACTAGTTTTCTCTGGAGTCTAAAGAATACATATGGCTACTCAGGGTCCAAAATGTCATCTCTCCTTCTTGTAGTCATAGCTTCATAGCTAAAATTTAAACCAGAGAGTGTTCAAATTGGCTCTGATGACAGGGGTAGACTGATAGATAAGATGTCTCATCAGAGATTATCTCTCTGGGCAGGTGAGATCTTCTCTTAAAGAAAAGAAACCCTGTATATAAGGGATTTTTTAGGCCTTGAGGATCAAAATTATCCCAGTTTTTCAAGATATTATTCAAGGGGGTGTTTCTGGAACTGTTAGCTCCCATCTGTAAGAGAGAAAAAAGCAGCGCCCGGTGCTATGGCTTTTTTCTACCAGAGGTGTCTGCCTCTGCTCTAGATGAGGTTGGAGACTGATTTTCCACCTAAGCTTCCTTCCCTGGCCAGAGCTAACCTGTCTCTTACCAATGAAGGTGTCCTACTCCCATCCCCCCTCGTTCTACCACCCAAGTGTGGTGGAGATGCACCAGGGTTAAACCTGATGGCATCCCAGATTGATGTCCAGGTCCTCACCATTAAAACCTTGGTTTGATTTCCCCTTTATTCCGGTGCCACCTGGGGTGGAGCAGAGTAGTTTTCTGGATGCTTGCCAAGCCAAGACTACTAGGGGAAGCACCCAACTTCTGTGTGCCTGCACACATTCCTCACAACAGTAGAAGTGGCAAGTCATAAAGGGACAAACAGAAAACCCAAGACATCCTCCTGAGAGTGGCCACACGAGTCTACTTAATAACAAAGGAGGCGACGGAGGGCCCACCTGTGAGGAAAAACTAATCCTTCATATTCATGGAGTGCCAACATCATCATTTTTATTCCTGTCCACCAGACTGTACAAAAAGAATATCTGAGTTGAGACAAGGGCCACTGGAGGGCTTTCTCTGGTCTGCTATGAGCTACCACTACTAAGGGGAAAAGCCTGATGCATTTTCAATCTGCCCAAATCTGGGGTGTCCCAATCTGTGTCCTCAGGAATCTCATGCTCACCATCAATGCCTCAATCCATATAGTCCAGAGGCATAGCCATGACAAGAACTTACCTCTGTGTCTCTGGGGTCAGGATGGTGATTTCCAGTCTGAGAGATGTCCTTGGAGCTAGAGCTCCAGCTAGCTCCCTAAAGTGTTCCTGCCTGCAGTGTCCTGTAAAACTTGGAATGGGGGTCTGGCTAGAAAAACACAATAACAGCATGGATTGCAAGTCCCCTGAAAGTCTACAATCCGGCACACAAGGTTAATAACACTAATTCCCCAAGCAGATATGAAATGGTCAGAGGGACCAGGAAAAACTAACTGGGGAAAAGAAGTTTGGTCCATATGCTTCTGTTTAGTAAAGTAGAGACCACAGTAAAACAGCAAAAGAGTCTCAACTCTGAGTGTTCTTACCTTGTCTTGAAGATCCTGGACAAGCCCCCAAGATGATAACCTAGCAGTCAACGGTGACCAATGCCACTGAATTCATGGTGTCTGAAGAAGATATAACTCTGGGACCAAAGACAGTCTCAGTCACTCAGAGCTTTGTGTATATTTTGCTTAAAGTTAAGATGACAGAAAAAGCTTCTGACACAGACATCAGAAGGGGGTAGGAGTGTACCCACCTACCTCACTAATTTAAGTGGAGCCATATATACTTCTCAACTAGCTTCTGAGAATAGACAAAAAACACCTCAAGGATGTGAGCATTTTGCCCAGACCCTTTCCTATAACATACATCCAAAGCTCAAAAAAAGGAATGTCCTTGAACCTGAGATATTTCTCCCTACAATGCCTACTTGTCTAAGGCAAAAGAATGTGAAAAAGAAAGTTTCCCTCCTCCTTAAAGGGGCTTTAGGCTTGGACTCCTTATCAACCTGCTGGGACAGGTAAGTATACAGTTAAAATCAGAAAACTCTAATATTGTAATGGTGGTGAGTAAAGCATTTGTATAACATACCACTGATAACTCATATATTAATTATAAATTCAATATGAAGGTCAAAAGATAAAGTATCAAAATAATGATAACTACAAAATGAAATAATAGAACCATGTTTGAAGAATTAGATGAAAGTATGATACTAAGTCAACAAACAGAGAAACTCAATGAAGAGCTACAAAAATTATTTTTTTAAAAAAGGAAACTAATATAAATTCTGTATTTGAAAACTAAAATAATTAAAATGAAAAATTGATTAGACAGGTTCAATAGTACATTTGAGATGCTAGCAGAAATAATCCATAAACTTGAAGATGGATTCATAGAAATCAATGTAAAAACAAAGAGAAAAAATGTTGAGGGAAAATGATCCATGGCATCCATTCAGCACATCATCAAGTATGGAAGGAAAGAGACTATCAGAAAGCAGGGAGAGAAAGGGGAGGGTTAAAATTACTTGTAGACATAATGGCTGAAAACTTTTAAAATTCTGATGGAAAACAATTTCCAGAGGCAGTGTTTACCTCTGGAAAAATGAAAGCAAACTCATCCACTCTAAGACAAATCTTGGTCAAAGTGTGGAAAAATCCAGAAAAAGTCTTGAAAGTAACAAGAGAAAAACGGTTCTCCATATACGAGGGGAACACAGTAAGATTAATCAGTGACTTCCAATCAGCAACAGCAGAGGGAAGACTGTGAGATGCCATATTCAAAGAGCTGAAAGGAAAAAACTTGTCACCCAAGGATTCCATGTCTATAAAATCTATGCTTCAGAAAAAAGGTAAAATAAAAACATTCCCAGATAAACAAAGACTGGGAGAATTTGCTGCTAGCATTCAACTTATAACATATACTGAAGGAAGATGTTGAATTGAAAAAAAAAAAAACCTTGATCCTTAGATTTGAAAATGCTGGGCTGATTTGTTTAAAGGATGAGACAGGGTGTTCAGGGCTGGTGCACTGGGATGACCCTGAGGGGTGGGATAGGGAGGGAAGTGGGAGGAGGGTTCAGGATGGGGAACACATGTACACCCACGGCTGATTCATGTCAATGTATGGCAAAATCCCTACAATATTGTAATTAGCCTACAAGTAAAATAAATAAATACATTTAAAAATAAAAAAAATAAAGGATGTGTGGGTATGTGTACAGGATGTTTCAAAAGTTTTTCTTCAGTTTATTGATTTCAGAAACAAGGGTGCTACAACTTATGAAAAATTGACTCTGAAGGTTTAACTATTTCAATTTGCTTTATATTTGATTGCTTTGTAAATTTTAAATAATTTTTATCCAATTTTTAATTGCCTGTAGTTGAATATAATAAAGAATAACTGAAATTAAAAAAAATATATCCTAAGAGTAAAAAATACATAGGAGTAACCAAAGTTAGGCAGAACTCCAGATTTTTAAAAGTAGTGATGGTGCTCAAGGAGTGATATGAAAGGAACCAGGAATTCTCTGAGTTCTAGGTGGACTGAATTGGCACTTGACTAATGTCTCTATCTAAAAGGATGAGAAGGTAGGATGGGAAGGCTCAGAGGAAGGGAGATGCATGAAGCTGCAGAGCTGGATGGTTAGGGAGGGGCTATAGTCCAGCCTCCTCCTCTGCTACTCCCTCTTACCCACAAGGGCCCTTTGTGACCAGACCACAGCTCTATGAGGTGGACCTAGTACTTTAGTCCCCAACCGCACACCCTGTGCTCAGTTGTCTGAGGGCAGCAGTATGATTCAGATGAAGGAGAATCCTCTCCTTTCTCTGAAAAGCACTTTTGATACTTGGCTGAACTCCAGCTCCCCTTTCTGGGAAATCGATACCATCCTCGCCTTTCTGTGTGGACTGGGGCTCCCTTAATCCTCCCCTACCTGGAGAAAAACCCATCCTTTCCTCCCCCTAGGAAACATGGGAACATCAGAAAGATAAGGAACACTTGATCCAGACTCACAAGCATATAAAATCTTTTTTATTATTCTTTCTACTTTTCTGAATCAACCAGAGATTCTTGAGGTGGGAAAGAACAGGACATCTATTTTCAAGGAAGAATAGAACATCATGCCTCTAGTGACAAACCAGGCTGGGCAGGAGATAGAGTGAACACTAGGATTTCTACCCAAAGATCTCAGCTCAGTTGTCCAGGTGTGGTAGGGGCTCCAGGGCATGTCCCAAACAAAGTTACCAGGGGTTGAGGATTGGATACTTGGTTCAATCTCAGGCAGAGGACAGGACTCTAAGCACTAGTTCAGCAGCTGTGAACAGTGTCTCAGGGCTGATCTTCTGGTAATGCTGACATCCCAAGAGCCTCAGAGCAGGGGCTGGGGGTGGGGCTGGCATCAAGAAGCAGAGCTCTACCTGATGAAGCTAAGATTCACCCATAGTCTGAGAATGTGTGTGTTTCTTGAGCAGAGGAACAGTGATGAAAGTAGTACAGAGTGCATCTGACATTGAAAATCTTTTGTTCTTCAAAGAAGGAAAACAGAAAATATTTTATTCACTTTAAAAATGAGTGAAAGGAAAGAAAAATCACAGAGCTCTGTCAGTGAAATGTAGATAGTCATTTTATGTATAGACACTAGTGTCTGTTGCTTGTCTAGAGAGAGGAGACTGAGATTTGGGTCTTAAGCCGTCATTTTTTCTCTCTCTCAGAATCGAATGGAACAAAGGGGGAGAAGCAGGAGCAGCAAGAGAAATGTGCTTTGAAAGGTGAGTTCTGACACCCAGCCATGAGTGCCCCAAGTGTTAGTCCCCACCTCTCTGGCCATGAGGCCCAGCTCCATGGACTCTGAGGGGGGCCAGTGGCTGTACTTCTCCCTTGAGAAACAGAACCCCCAGGGAGGCTTCTGGGAAGGAGAGCAGAATCCAGATACTTCCCAGATTCCATGTGTAGAATGTAGCTGTGAGGGACCTGGAAAAGACTCTGTACCAAAGGGGTGTGTGGGCTGCACTGGATTAATAGCACCTGGATTGGAAAGTGAGCCCTCCAGTACATGTAGGACACGTGGTTTAACTTTGCTCAGATTCAACTGCAAAGTGATGCCTGCCCGTTTCACCTACAGGTAGGTTGTGAGGGCAGCAAGGAGTAAAGGGTATGGAAAAACTTTAAGTGATAAACCCTTTCACGAGCTTCACCATCACTGTCAGGGATCATGTGGTGTTGGACACTGGTGCTTGGGCTCCAATCTCCCAGTGGTGTCCCCTTAAAGAGACAAAGCACTCAACTTCTATAAGACACCTAGGCTCCTATCTTCACCACCATGACCCAGTCTGCTGATTTCCAGCTTGCAGAGATTTCCTGGAAGCACTGGAAGAGGTCTGGGACCTGACTTCACTTCTGCAAAGGTAGAGAATCTACCCTTTCTTTCTAGGGGGTTCTTCTAGAGCCTATGGTGTGAACTCAGGGATACCGGCAGCCTGGGGCTGAGCTGGGAGGAGGAGTCCTGGGGGCGGGATATGGCTATCATCCTGTGGTAAGGAACAGCAGGAGTATTGTGAAGTCAGTACTGGGGCTGTGCAGGGCTGTGGGGTGCAGCTGCCCACACCTGCCTGGCCTGTCTGGTCCTCCTGGCCTGGCAGCTCCTGGCTGAAGTTTGTTCTTCATGTCTCCTGCAGACACCTAGGGAGGTTTCTTGACAAGGGCAGCTTTCATCAGGTCTCATGTGAAGATTCACCTGGTGAGGTTTGCAAAGCAGTTCCTGCTGGAGCCCACCAACCATGCAGGGAAGAGGCAGCTCCCACCATTTCTCCAGCTCCTCTGACCAAGAAACCTCTACCGTGGGCTTCTACCATTTCTCCAGGCTCAGTTTCCACTTACTCAGAGTCATACCTGAATGCCTCTCCAACACCAGAGCCTTTATTTCCCCTGGACAGCCTTTCACCCTGGCCACTGGCTCTTTCCCCTTCCCCACCAAGCCTCCCTCATGGGAGAGCCTACCCTCTACCTTCAGCACCCTGCTCTGCCCCAAAACCATCAGGCTCCATGCTGAGTCTCACTCAGGGTGACTCTACGGCACTCGCACTGGGCACCATCCCACACAGGTTATCTCCACACTCCCCTTGAGACCAGCCATATCAGGGCTTGTCCATTCGAACAGTCTTGGAACAACCCTGGCCTGGTGACAGGAAGCAGCCAAAGCTTGGAGCTTGTCCACCTTGACACATTTAGAGTCTCAGGGAAAAAGCCTTCTGCTCTACCCACCAGAGGCCTCATTCTTGGGAGATCCCAGAAACAGGCAGGTAGAGGCTAGTAGCCTCCCTTTTATCAACCCTGATGTCCAGGAGCTTCTGGAAATACTAATCACCAAGAGAGTGGAACTGAAGTTTTGGAAGGAGAAAGAAAAGGAGGAGGAGTCAAGCTACCACCTGAATTCTTTAGGGAAGAGGATTGAGTCACTGGGTCACAAACAGAACACCTTGGGTCACCAACACTTCTGGAACATAAAAGGCAAACATGAACAGCTGCTTGGTCCTGAGAAGCCCCGATATCCTGACACTTTGGGGGACTGTCTACAGAAGACATGCAGCCAGCTCTTCTGGGGTCTCCCCTTTCTGCACAGTGAGTCTCTCGTAGCTGCTGTCACAGTACCTGGGTAAGCTCTAGAGTTATGCCCTGTCTTATTTAATGAACGCTCTAAAGCCAAACCATTCCATATTCCAGCTAAAGTAACTTCAAAACTGTCATTGGCCAAGCACTTGACCCACCCTGTGGCCCAGGCTCAACCTCAATCCTTGACTCCATCCATGCCCCAGTTGCAGTCATCACCTCTGTGGAGACCCAAGCCCAACCCCTACCCTTGACTCCAATCATGCCCCAATGTCAACCATCATCTGAAGTTTCCATGGAGACCCAGTCCAGCACCCAAATCTTGGCTTCAACCATGCCTCACTCTCAACCACCAACTTGGGCTCACATGGAGACCCAGGTCCGACCCCAACTCTTGGCTCCAACCATACCTCACTTTCAGCCGCCACCTCTGACTCACATGGAGACTCAGGCCCGCCCCCCACCATGGACTCCAATCACACCCCAATTTCAACCACCACGTCGAGCTCACATGGAGACCCAGGTCCAATCCCAACTCTTGGCTCAAACCGTGCCTCATTTTCAACCATCATTTTGGGCTCACATGAAGACCCAGGTTCCACCTCTACTCCAGACTCCATCCATGTCCCAGTGTCAACCACCACAACCTCAAGCTGACATGGAGATTCAGGACCAATCCCTACCTTGGACTCCAAACATGCCCCAGTTTCAACCACCACCTTGAACTCACATGGAGACCCAGGTCCAAGCCCAACTCTTGGCTCAAACCATGCCTCACATTCAAGCACCACTTCAGGCCCACATGGAGACCCAGGTTCCACCCTTACTCCAGACTCCATCCATGTCCCAGTATCAACCACCACAATCTCGAGCTCACATGGAGACCTGGGTCCAATGCCAACTCCTGGCTCAAACCATGCCTCAATTTCATGCACTACTTTGGGCTCACATGGAGACCCAGGTTCCACCCCTACTCTGGATTCCATCCATGTTCCAGTGTCAACCACTACAACCTCAAGCTCACATGGAGACCCAGGTCCAACACCTATGCTGGACTCCAAACATGCCCCAGTTTCAACCACCTGTTCAGGCTCACATGGAGACCCAGGCCCAGCCCCTACCTTGGGGAGGTAGAGGTCAGGCAACCATGCCTCAATGCCCACCACCATCTAAAATTTCCATGGAGGTCCAGGACCACCAACAACCCTCAACTCCAACCATGCCCCAGTTTCAACCACCTCCTCAGGCTCACATGGAGATCCAAGCCCAACCAATACCCTGGAATCTAAACATCCCTCTCTGTCAGCCATCTTCTCGGGCTCTTAGGGAGATCTGGGCCCGACCCCAATCCTTGACTCCAACCATACCCTGATATCATTCACGACCTCAGGCTCAGTTAGAAACCACTGTTCAACCATCACCTTCTCTCCTAGTCCAGTCATCATCACCTCAACACCAGATTGGGTCCATTGAAACATCTTGCCCTACAGTCCAAAATAATGCATCATCTTTCAGTCCAAATGCTATTGAAAACCTGGAATGTCACTTCTGGAAAAAACTAGAAAGAGAGAGAACTTTACCCTCTTTGGTTAAAAATTCTCAGCAAGTCTTTAGCCAGGTCACTCCCAACCTACCCCAGGAGACCAGGTCTTCCCAGGCCCACAGGTCTTCCCAGGCCCACAGTTCTGTCTCCATCCTTCCTGGGTATTTGGTCAGCCCTGATGTTCAAGAGAAACTGGAGCACCACATTTCTAAAAGGTTCGTGCAGCAACAGAGTGGCCTGCCCTACAGAATCCAAGCATCTCAGAAACTAATGCAGCCTCAGGATCAATACCCAAGTCCTTGTCAGGCACAGGGCAGGGAGGGGCCCTCAAGATCCTCTGCAGGTCTAGACAAAAGGAGACAGGATGCCCAAAAGTTGAGGTCCAAGTGCCCAGCACAAATCGTACCAGGGACAGACCTGCGCCATGATGTAGAGCAGAGTGTGGGGAAGATTGTAAAAGATCTGTACATGTTCTCAGCCAATCCTCCAGTGGAGGATCCAAGAGCAAAACCTGAGTCAGAAAGTGTTGAGCCTAGGCAAGAAGCATCCAGAAGTCTCAAGCATCCTTACAGAGAGGAAGGAAGAACAAATCTGTATGAGTGAGATCCCTGTGAAAGTCTATCATTCAAGGCTTGCTGACAACCTTGTTTTAGACATTCTGGGAGAGACAAATGCTCCCATGAAGACAGAAAGTACACAGTCCTCTCAGGATGGGAAAGCCTCCATGATCACCTTCCATGAGTCTCTTGTCCTCAGTCCATATACTGAGTAGGAGCTGGAAGCACATATAATAAGGTTTCAGGTGAGGCACAGGTGGAGCCTACTTTTCAAAGTCCTTAAGTTCATATTTTGCTTGAAGTTGAAAAAGTTTCAAGGGCCCACATTGTAGGCCATCTGTGAATCTGGAGACCACTCAACAGCCCTATTAACCAAGGGCTTGGGAAAACCTCCTCAGCCCCATGCAGGAGAGAAGTTTCTGATAACAACAGAGGCAGTTGCCCCACTGGAGAGTCCCCTCCCTGTTCCCTCATGGGTGACTGAGAAAACCTGGGCCTGTGGCAGGTGGCAGGACCCACACCTGGTGACACACAGAAGACCTCAGATGTCCCTCTGACTGGACAGGAAAAAACCATCTTCTCAGGCCCCCAAATACAACTTTGTGAGCAGAATGTGGCACAGTGAGTCTGTTGTGGAGACTGAGAAAGGCAGCCTGGAGCCATGTCCAAGTTCAGCAATGGCCAGAAATGAGCCACAGAAGAAAACTAGGGGGCAGGTCTCCCCAGAATCTTGCTCTAATGTGATAGTTGTGGACCTCGATGAATGTTCCCCATCTTCCAGGGCCCAAGAGGTTGTGGAGGGAGACTCTGCTGGAAAGGGCACCAGGGAACCTAGTGTGCAGGTCAAATCCCTAGACATTAATATAACTCAGCAGTGGCCACAGGACTGGAAAAGATCAGTTTTTATTCCAATCCCAAAGAAAGGCAATGCCAAAGAATGCTCAAACTACCGCACAATAGCACTCATCTCACACACTAGTAAAGTAATGCTCAAAATTTTCCAAGCCAGGCTTCAGCAATATGTGAACTGTGAACTTCCTGATTTTCAAGCTGGTTTTAGAAAAGGCAGAGGTACCGAGATCAAATTGCCAACATCCGCTGGATCCTAGAAAAAGCAAGAGAGTTCCAGAAAAACATCTATTTCTGCTTTATTGACTATACCAAAGCCTTTGACTGTGTGGATCACATGAAACTGTGGAAAATTCTGAAAGAGATGGGAATACCAGACCACCTGATTTGCCTCTTGAGAAATGTGTATGCAGGTCAGGAAGCAACAGTTAGAACTGGACATGGAACAACAGACTGGTTCCAAATAGGAAAAGGAGTTCGTCAAGGCTGTATATTGTCACCCTGTTTATTTAACTTCTATGCAGAGTACATCATGAGAAACGCTGGATGGGAAGAAACACAAACTGGAATCAAGATTGCCAGGAGAAATATTAATAACCTCAGATATGCAGATGACACCACCCTTATGGCAGAAAGTGAAGAGGAACTCAAAAGCCTCTTGATGAAAGTGAAAGTGGAGAGTGAAAAAGTGGGCTTAAAGCTCAACATTCAGAAGATGAAGATCATGGCATCTGGTCCCACCACTTCATGGTAACTACATGGGGAAACAGTGGAAACAGTGTCAGACTTTATTGTTGGGGGCTCCAAAATCACTGCAGATGGTGACTGCAGCCATGAAATTAAAAGACGCTTACTCCTTGGAAGGAAAGTTATGACCAACCTAGATAGCATATTGAAAAGCAGAGACATTACTTTGCCAACAAAGGTTCATCTAGTCAAGGCTATGGTTTTTCCAGTGGTCATGTATGGATGTGAGAGTTGGACTGTGAAGAAGGCTGAGCCCTGAAGAATTGATGCTTTTGAAGTGTGGTGTTGGAGAAGACTCTTGAGAGTCTCTTGGACTGCAAGGAGATCCAACCAGTCCATTCTGAAGGAGATCAGCCCTGGGATTTCTTCGGAAAGAATGATGCTAAAGCTGAAACTTCAGTACTTTGGCCACCTCATGAGAAGAGTTGACTCATTGGAAAAGACTCTGATGCTGGGAGGGATTGGGGGAAGGAGGAGAAGGGGACGACAGAGAAGGAGATGGCTGGATGGCATCACTGACTCAATGGGCGTGAGTCTCAGTGAACTCTGGGAGTTGGTGATGGATAGGGAGGCCTGGCGTGCTGCAATTCATGGGGTTGCAAAGAGTCGGACATGGCTGAACGACTGATCTGATCTGATCTGATCAGGAGATCACGGTCTCCAAGGTCCAAGAAAAGCCCCTCATTGAATACAAAATCTGTTGCCTCAAATACAGAAGATGTACTCTTTGAGACAGTTTCTTCAACTTGAGTCTCAAGGGTTCACTGACCAGCAGGATCAGACTCAAAGCCCAGCCACCAGTGTGCTCCTTCAAGACTGGTGAAATTGGTATACTTCTTCAAGACTGTGCCACTGATACATTTCTCAAAGACTGTCACTCAAATATGTTTCTTGCCACAAACATCTTGGCTTCTCAGGAATCTCTGTCCTATTCTAAGATCTTATCCAGTGGAGACAAGTCCAGTTCCCAGAAACTCTATGATGCTACATCAAGTGAAGGGAGCATCCAGGGGCAGCAGGTAGACATGAGGTGACAGCTCAAATATAAGAGCCAAGGCAAGGATGGGAGAGAGAAATATACAAGGCCCAAATTAAGACAGATTAAAAAAGGACTGGCAGAACGGAGGGCTTAACAGGCCCAAGGGATGAGCCATCCTGGCCAGAGAAAAGAATCAACAGAGTCCCTAATAAGCAAGTTTTGACAGTTAATCCTAAAGAAGAGACAGGTTCTGTCAGAAAGCCACTTCAAAGAAAGGATTAAGCTCCTTCTGCAGTGGATTTTCCCCCAATAAATGCAAAGAACCAGAAGAGCCCCTGCAAAAAGGCAAGCCTGAAACAGCCACTGTCAAGAGCCAAGAATCAATCAAAAGTGAATCTACCATGGACAGCAGGGCTGTTGAGGCTCAGACTCTCATGATAGCTGTTGGACAGATCCTAAAGGAGAAGATGGTGTTTCACCATGGACCTCATGCCACGGAGTTAAATTGGTACCAAGCAGAATTCCAGGACCCAATAAGTCCACATTACTGCCACCACAGAATTCTCTCCTACCAAGAACAAAAGAGGATGAGGAGAGATACATCCTGTTATCACCAAGCTACCCTGATGAGCCATAGCTTTTCAAATAAGAGTAAGTGGACCAGTCCCAGGGACAGCAAGTGGGCCTTCTCACCCAGGGAGCCAGGTCCCCCTCCAGGCAGAGCCTGCCAACATGGATCAAGAGTGACAAGCATCCCAGGCCATCCCCTCCACTGTCCAAGGCACTGTCTCCTTCAGAAATATACCTCTTCTGGTGAATCGGAACATGCTTTTCACAGCATTACAGGTAGGAAAACTCTTCAAGAAAAAAAAAAATGCATGCCATGCAGATAAATACATTTTTCTTCTCATGTTAGCACATCCTCTGTGTGCTAAAGTCTTCTTCCTACCAGAAATTTTGTTTCATGAAATAAACGGTTTTTTCTCATGAGCAGGAGTAGTAGCCTGTCTGTGCCTTACTGAGGGGGATGGAAGGCATCAGGGGCCACTCTTCCCAGGTGCCTGCTTTGACTTCCACATGGGATGGGGCCATGGAGGGAGGTTGACCCCAGCATGGATACTCACCCTCACCCCAATTCCCTAACTGCACCTTCAGTTTCCATAATACCAGCATTACAGAAACAAGCAACACCATTTAGGACATGCCACAGTGAACTAAGCCTAAAGACCTCCCCCTTCTCAGGATCTTGCTCACTTCTATCCTACTGTCTCTCCACCTGGACATTGTGCAGCTGGAAAGGGAGGTGTGTTCAGAAGCTGAAAGTCCCCTCAGGCTCAGGAAGTGTCAGGGACAAACTCACATGTCAGAGTAAGGAGGGGAGTCCAGAGGTAGGACAAACCTCATCCCTATGTCACAGTGGGATAGATGATGGTGCCCTGAAAGCCTCTTTCTCTCTCAGATGTAGCTGGAACAAGACAGGCTAGGTTTGTCACCCTTGCTCTGCCTTTCTCGTGCTCTGAAGCAGCAGCCAGAGTGAGGACCACACACTCCCAGCCCTGAGAGTGTGCAGTGTGGAGCATGGAAGCCTCTGAGGGCTGGTGCCACCCTGCCCTGGAGGAGAAGACAGCCATACTTACAGCGCCCACCTCCCCCAGTGAACAAGTATGGTCGTCACTGTGTGTGTAGGCACCTCATGGTCTGAGAGTGGGACACTGTGCCCCTAGGATGGAATGCAGGGGAAGGATGTTAGTGGCAGAGGCGCCCACAGACAGTGCATTTACCAAGGAGCATTGGTGTCCCACCACCATCCACAGGGCCAGAGGAAAGACATTAGGGGCCTGGTGGCTCATGGTGGCTTCACTCCAGAGTCTCCCCTCTAGTCTAGTTCCCTGGGCCCAGACAGAGGGAAGCCACTTGGAGCCCCTCAACAGAGGGCCAAGCTCCCAGAGGCAGCACAGACTCAAGCAGAGAAGCTTCACTTCTCCACATTGTAGCAATCAGCTTTCACAGGACTGGGTACTCAGGACAGACTCACAGTCTGTGACCTCTACCTACACGTGTGGCCCAAGGAGGCTCCCAGGGTACAGGTAGGACTCAACAGGCCCAGGGACTGTTCAGAGGTCATAGCAAGTCTCACCTGCTCTCAGACTTACTCACTCCAGAGGCCAGGGTGGAAGACGCCAGCAGACAGGATGTGTCACCTAGCATGCATGAAAGTGACCTGTAGAAAATGAACATACCATCAGCTTTCCTCCTTGGGCCCATCCACATGGGAAAGTGGGGAGACAAGAGCATTTCCCTAGAGAGACTTGGGGCTCTATGTCACAGACACTCCCATGGTGGACAGTCCCACTCCAGAAGGGGGCCTCTGATTCAGGAGCCAGCAGGAATGGCCCCACCTCCTTGCCTATCAGGACCCCCACATGTGGGACCAGGCCTGGGGCTGTGGGGACAGAGGACACAGACCTGCTTGTGCTGTGTTTTCTCCCTGAAGACTAGTCTTGCCTCTGCACCGCATCCTCCATGGTGGGCATGGAGGCTCAGCCAGGGTCTGAGGGAAAGGGTTGCATCCTAGGTCATCGAGTGCCCCCCCCCCACCCAGAGCTCAGGAGAGGGGAGCGCAGAGCACAGATCCTGAGCCTGCCTGATGCCAGGCCCTCTCAGAGGTTCCAAGAGGTGAGTGCTGAGTCGGGGGAGCTGGAACTAAGGTGTCTGTCTGGAGAAATGACACAGAAGGGACACTGACAGAACAGCAAGGAACCAGACTTGGAGAGGCCCTTGCCCTTCTGCCGTGAGGTGCAGAAAGGACAGCAATGGAGGGTCCCCCTCAAAGAATGGGTCAGACCCACACTGACCCCAGATATGGATCTCCCACATACCCACACTGATCCAGCACAGGGCCCCCAAAGACCCCACACAGAGACCTAGACAGATCCACACTGACCCCAGAGAGGGACCCCTGACAGACCCAGTGTCCCCAAACAGAAACCTCCCACACACCCACACTGACCTTGCACAGGGCCCTTCCAGAGACCCACACTCACCCCAGACAGGGACCTCCCACTGACCCACACTAACTCTATACAGGGATCTCCCACAGACTCACAGCAACCCTTCACAGGAACCCTCAGACCCAACACAGAGACCTCTGACAGACCCATACTGACCCACATAGGGACTCCACTACCCTCACATGGGAATCTTCCACAAATCCACCCTGATCCTGTACAGTGGTCAACCACAGATTCACACTTATCCTGCTTACAGATCTCTCAAACACCCACACTGACCCCATACAGAGACCTCTGATAGACTCACATTTACCCCACATAGGAAACTTCCACAGACCTACACTGAGCAATCTCACACAGAGACCTCTCTTTAAGACCCCCACACAGACCTCATAGGCATTTTTTAGAATCTGAGTATACACACTTTGATAGTTCCTTCATAATGAGTCTGATACCACTGAACAAACCATGTGCATTGTGGTTTGCAATGTAAGTTTGTACAACCAATATTTACAACAGTGTGGAGATTCTTCAAAAAAATAAAATTAGAATACCATGTGATCCAGCAATTCCACTTCCAGGCATAGAGCAAAAGGAATTAAAAATTTTTTATTCTAAAGAGATATCAGTACTTCTCTATGTCCTTTGAAACTTCATTCATAGTAGCGGCATGGAGAGAACCTTCCAGTTTGTTGTGGATGAGTGCATAAAGAATACATGATAATATGTGATACCAAACACACAAATATACATACATAACATACACAATGGGATATTATTCAGCCTCAAAAAAAAAAATTAAATCATGACATTTACAAGAACATGAATGAACCTGGAGATCTTTATGCTAAATAATATAAGCCTGACAGGAAAGAACACCACATGGTATCACTTACATGTGGAATCAAAAAAAGTACAACCATAGAACACAGAGTAGAAAGTGTTGAATTGTTTCTATAGCTGGGCATGGGGTATATGCAAACAGATTGGCAAATGGATACAAGTTTTCTGTTATAACATGATAAATAAATGAAAGAATAAGGTCTTAGGAGCTAATGTATAACATGGTGATTATAATTGATAATACTCTATTCTGTAATTGAAAATTTCTGAGAGTAGAATTTACATGTCCTCATATACAAATGTAAATATGTGAGAAGGTATGGGTATGTTAATTAACTTGATTGTTAGAATCCTTTCACAACATACATGTATGTCAAATAACCACTTTATGTACTTTAGCTACACCATGGTTTTGTCAGGTATGCCTCAAAAAAAGAGAAAAAAATCAACAAAATGGGCAAAACTACTTAAATTTACCATTACATAAAGAGATAAGGAAAAAATGTGTAAAATCAGAAATGAAGGGATATTACTACCAGCTTTATAGACATAAATAGAAAATTTGGTAACTTAGATGAAATGAGCAGGTTTCTAGAAACATCCTACCAAGTCTGAATTATGAAGAAATACAAAATCTAAACAGCTCTAGGAGTCAATATATTGAATAACTATCAAAAAACCTCCAGTGACTGAACATCCAGCATCAAGGCAAGTATCTTCATGTGAATTCTACCAAGTAGAAAGAAGAATTAACACCAATTCTCAAGTTCTTCCAAACAATTAAATAGGAGACACTGTTTCCTCACTCATTCTATGAGGTTACCATTACATTGATTATAAAGCCAAAGACATGACAAAAGTACACTACAGACCAATATCCCTTATGAATACTGATGAAAAAAACTCTTTAAAAAACAATAAGACACAGAACAACAAATTAAAAGGCTTATACTTCATGACTAAATTGGATTTATCTTGCAATTGGTTGGTTGGTTCAACAAATTAAAAAGTCAATATGGTATATCACTTAAAAAGACAGAAGGAAATAAACATCATGTGATCATCTTACTTGATGCAGAAAAAAATTTTTTTCACAAAATTCAACGCCTTTTTCTGATTAAAAAAAAAAAAGTTGATGAATTCAACATAATGAAGGTCACATATGGGAAAAGTCATAGCTATTAAGTGGTGAAATCTTTCCCGTGAAAATCAGGGACAAAGAAAGGATGCCTGTTTCACCACTTCTATTCAGTACACTACCAGAATTCCTAGACGAATAAATAAGACAAGACAAAAACTAAAAGATATCTAAATCAGAAAGGAAAAATAAAATTATACTTGTTTTCAGACAACACGATATTATATGAAGAAAACCTTATGATTACACACAAACATACACACACACACACAAACCCTTAGTATAAATGAATTTAGAAAAGTTGCCAGATATAAAATCAACATTTAAAAATCAGTTGTGTCTCTATACATTAACAATAGAAAACATGAGAAAGAAATTAAGAAAGCAATACCATTTATTGTATCATGAACTATAGAGTAAAATACTAGAAACAACTTTACAAGGGGAAAAAAAGAGATGTATATGGAAAACTAGAAAGTATTGCTGAAAGAAAATAATAAAGATGTCAACAAATGTAAAGGCATCTTGTGTTCACAGGCTAGAAGACGTAATGCTGTCAATACTAAAAGTGATAAACAGATTACAGTCTCTAATTATAATGCAGTCTTCTTTTTTTTAGAAAATAAAAAACTTCATCCTGAAATTCATATGGGATTCTAACACCCTGAATCGGCAAAATAATGTGTAAACAAAATAAAGTTTGAAGTTTCAAATTTTTTTATTTCAAAACTTAATATAGAAGGGGTGTGGTTTCAAGATGGTGGAGAAATTGGACGGGGAAACTACCTTCTCCCTTACAAATACATCAAAAGATAACCTGTATGTGGAACAATTCCCACAGAACATCTTCTGAACCCTGGGAGAGGATGCCAGGAGTCCAGAAAGGCAAGCCAATCTACTGAAATGAGGTAGGGCAAAAGATAAAGACAAAAAGGGAGACAAAGGATTTTGAGAATCCATCCTAAGGAGGGGCTCCTGGAGGAAGAGAAGTTTCCAGGTAACAAGAAGCCCTCTCACAGGTGGGGTTATAGGGGAGCTTAGGAACCTCAGATGGAAGCACAATAATGCAAAACGGAGAAAATTCTGCACAGAGGTTGTGCCAAATTGCACAGCCAAAAAGCAGCTCACACACTTTCATCTGCCTGCAGCAGGTGGGGGCTGGGTATGGAGGCTCTGGCTGTGGGGCTTGGTCCTCAGGGAAAGCACTGGGGCTGAATGCTGTGAATATACTCCAAGGGGGTTAATGTGACACAGCACAGCAGGACAGGGGAAACTCTGGGACCACTAGAGAAAGTTCACTTCTGTGGGAAGGCTCTCAGGCAGCATTATAACTCTGCGTGCACTCACAGAACAAAGAACAGAACCCTAGAGAATACCTAGGAGGGGAAAGCAGGCTGCAGTTTGTAGCCCCAGAGGCAGAAAAGCAGGCACACAACTGCCAGAGGCAAAAGGCAAAGGGCCACTACAATCTTGGCCCCATGGATCACATCTACAGCCAAGCTGTGAGTGGCTGCGGATCACTACCTACATCTTCCCAGAACCCTGAGTGGCTCAGATAGGCCAGCCAGCAGGGTCATAACCCAAGAACAACTCCCCTGGGGAAACACACAACTCACCTAAGACTGTGACAACCTCCACAGGACCCAGCTGGGAGCCCGATCAGCTTGGCTTTGCCAAGGGTCCAATAAACCAGGACCAACTCCCATGGGAAGTGTAGCATTCACCTCAGGCTGTAGTGACACCCCTGTGTGGCCCAACCACACTGAGCACTCCTCACACACCCTAGCAGCTCTTGCAGTACCCTTCCCTCTCCACAGCACAACTGAGCTAGTGAGCCCAAAAAAGATGCCACTTTCATCGCCTTGTATCAGGGCAGAGATCAGACACTGGAGAGAAACTTGAAAGCAGCAGTGGGCCAAAGTTCAAAGAAGCATGAGCAAAGCAAAGAAGGGGGAACATCCTGAGAAGGGGCAGGTGCAGCAGATTAAAATCCCACAATTAACCTAAGACTATGTTCTTTAGGGGATACTGTAGACTTTGAGAGCAAGTACAAGCTGGGACGAAAGAAGATCTAAGTCTGATCTGACTCCACACTGTCCACAACAGGTCCAGAGACCTTCCTACATATATCAGAGGGCCTTCTGAGTAGGCAAATCAACTGGGGCAGGAACAAGTAAGAATCACACAGACATTACTCTCACTACTGCCCTATATATACTCCATACTCCCCATTTTTTATTCTTATTTTTTTCCTTTCCACTCTCTTTTTTTCTCATATTGTCCTAAAGTGGTTCTGTATTACTCCCTTCTGTAGTCCACTTTTACCTTTTAAAAGAATAAAATTAAGAAAACACCATATTTTAGAAATAAATTCCATATTTTTTTTATTTTTGTGTTTGATATTTTGTTTTCAATAATGTACTTTTGAGAGTCTAATCTTTATTCTCTGTTTTTAACTTTTGCTTTTCAATCTTTTGTTATTAATTTTGTTTATTAAGAGTCAGCAAGCTCCAGTGCAGGATGCCCCATGCCAATCCTTCAGCAAAATAGGAACACAATCCACCACATTAGCATATAGGCTGCCCAAAGTCATACCAAACCCATAAACACCCCAAACTCACTACTGAACTGCCCTGCAGTTCGGAAGGGCACTGCCCTTCAGAGAAACATGATTCAGCTCCATCCAACAGAACATAGGCAAAAGTCTCCCCAGTCAGGAAACCTTCACACTAGTCCAACCCCACGATGAGGGGCAGATTCCACAATTAAGAAGAACTACAACCCTCCAGCCTAAAGCAAGGAGGCACCAAACACAGCAAACTAAATAAAATGAAAAGATAAGAAATATACAGGAGGTGAAGGAACATGGTAAAAACTCACTAGACCAAACAAACGAAGAGGAGACAGGGAGTCTATTAGAAAGAGAATTCAGAATACTGATAGTAAAGCTGATACAAAATCTTGAAAACAAAATGCAATCAGGGGTAAAAGCAAATCACTACTAAAACATCATCAAACAGCAATGAAAGAAAGTTAGACAGGAAGAGGACAAAACACCTACAAAATATAAATAAGACAATTAGCTAAACAGTAACAGTAATCCCTACTGATCAATAAATAATATAAATGGATTAAACAGTTGTTGAATGATTTAAAAAAGAAAAAAAAGAAAGACCCAACTCAAAGCTATCTATAAGAGACTCATTTTAGATTTAAATATACATATAGGCTCAAAATGAAGGGATGGAAAAAGATACTCCATGTGTGTAAATAGTAAACAAAAGAAAGCAAGGGTGGCTACTCATATAAAAGAGAAAATAGATGTTAAGTCCAAAATTGTCTCCATAGAAAAAGGTCACTATATTTAATAAAAGAGTCACTTCAACAGGAAGATATAAAAATTATATATGCATACAACATCAGAGCACATAAAGGTATAAAGCAAATACTGGAATTAAAGAAAAAAAATTGATTTCATACAATGGCAGTAAGGGACTTCAATAATCCACTTATAAAAATGGATAGAAAATCAATAAACAAACATGCCTTGAAAACATGTAAGGATCATATGGTCCTTACAGACATATTTAAACATACCACCAAACAGCAGCACATATACATTCAAGTACATAAGCAACATTCTCCAGGATACATAATAGGCCACAATCAAGTTTTAACAAATTTAAAAAGACTGAAATAACTTCAGGTATCTTTTCTGACCACAATAGGATCAAATAAGAAATCCCTTAAGAGCAAGAAAACACGAAAATTGAGAAATATGTGGAAACTAAACAATACACTCTTTCCCCCCCCCCACTGCTAGTTTTATTGAGGTATAACTGACATTGACCACTGCATAATTTTAAGACATACAGCATAATGATTTGACTTACATACATCATGAAATGATTATCACAAGAAGGTTGGTGAACATCATCTTGTATGGATATAAAATAAAAATAAAAGAAAAAACGTTTCTTTTGTGATGAGAACTCTTAGGATTTACTTCCTTAATCCTCATATATAAAATACACCAATTTTAATTATATTTATTATGCTGTATAAAACATTTTAAAAAAAACTTTGGGTCAAAGATAAAATCAAAGGAAAAATGAAAAAGTATATTGAGACAAACTAAAATGAAACACAACACACTAAGACTTATGGGATGAAGCAAAAGCAGTACTACAGGAGATAATGTATAAATACATATATTAAAAGGTAAGAAAAACTTCAAATAAAGCATTTAATTTTATGCCTCAAGGAACTACAGAAAATGAAAACACTAATCTCACATTTAGTAGAAGGAATTAGACAACAGAAAAATAATAATAGAAAATATAAACAAAACTAGTGGTTTTTTGAAAACATTAATGTGACAGACTGTTAGTTAGATTAATTAAGAAGAAAGAGAGACAAATCAGTGAAATCAGAAATGAAAAGGGAGGTGGTACAAATGATGCCTCAGTAATAAAAGAATCATTAGAGTCTATCATAAATAATTATGTCAACAAATTAGATAAAATTTAAGAAGAAACAAATAAATTCCTAGAATCATACAACCTATTAACACTGAATCGAGACAAAATAGAAAGTCTGAACAGACCAATAACAAATAAGGAGACAGAATCAATAATATAAAAATAAAGAAAATCCAGGACCATATGGCTCCACTGGTAAATTTTACCAAACATTTAAAGAATTAATACCAATCCTTTTCAAACTCCTCCAAAAAAAACTGAAAAGGAGGGTACACTTTCAAATTAAGTTTACAAGGCCAGCATTACCTTGATATCAAAGTCAGACAAAGACATTACAAGAAGATTATAGGTCAATATCTGGAATGAGCACAGATTCAAAAATCCTCAAAAAATATTAGCAAAGCTAATTCAAGAATTAATTAGAAGGATCCTACTCCATGATTGGAGAAGGAAATGGCAACCCACTCCAGTGTTCTTTCCTGGAGAATCCCATGGATGGAGAAGCCTGGTAGGCTGCAGTCCATGGGGTCACACAGAGTTGGACACGACTGAAGTGACTTAGCAGTAGTAGTAGTAGTACTCCATGATTAAGTGCCATTTATTCATGGAATGCAAGGATGGTTCAAATAACGCAAATCAATCAACATAATACACTACATTGACAAAATGGGGGAAAACTCATGATCATCTCAATAGATGCAGGAAAGGATTTGGCAATATTCAACATTCTTTCATGACAAAAACTCTCACCAAATTGAGAATAGAAGGATCATACCTCAACACAATAATGGCATATATGAAAACATCACAGCAAACATATTACTCAACAGTGAAAAACTGAAAGCTTTGGCTCTAATATCAGAAAGAAGGCAAAAATGCCCACACCCACTTTCAGTGCTGTCAAACATAGCACTGAAATTCCGAGCCAGAGGACTTAGGCAAGACGAAGAAATAAAATGCATTAAAATCAGAAAGGAAGAATTCAAATTACCTCCATTTGCAGATGACATGATCATATATGTAGAAAATCCTAAAGTTTCAAAAACAATAACAGTGACAAAGGCAACAGAAACAATTAGAATTCATAAATGAATTTAGTGAAGTTTCAGGATATAAAATCAGTATATAGAAGTCATTATATAAAAGCAATGAACTATCCCAAAAAGGATATTAAGGAAAAAAAACACCATTCTGAATATAAAGAATAAAATGCTGTGCTATGCTGCGCTTAGTCACTTAGTCGTGTCTGACTCTTTGTGACCCCGTGGACATTAGCCCGCAGGGCTCCTCTGTCCATGGGGAATCTCCAGGCAAGAATACTGGAGATCCATTATGCTATCTCTCCAGAATACAACCTCCTCGCCTCTCTCCCAACATATAAAAAGAAGGACAGTATATATGTATATCAATCCTTAACCTGAATATACAAATATATTACCTACTACAACACACATGTAGAAACACCCTATCAGTCTTCAAAGAAATACATTTAATTACATTTGAATTTTAAATACATTTCACTTCACTTCAGTTCAGGCGCTCAGTCATCTCCGACTCTGCGACCCCATGAATTGCAGCACGCCAGGCGTCCCTGTCCGTCACTGACTCCAGGAGTTCACTCAGACTCACATCCGTCGAGTCAGTGATGCCATCCAGACATCTCATCCTCTGTCGTCCCCTTCTCCTCCTGCCCCAAATCCCTCCCAGCATCAGAGTCTTTTCCAATGAGTCAACTCTTTGCATGCATGAGGTGGTCAAAGTACTGGAGCTTCAGCTTTAGCATCATTCCTTCCAAGGAAATCCCAGGGCTGATCTCCTTCAGAATGGACTGGTTGGATCTCCTTGCAGTCCAAGGGACTCTCAAGAGTCTTCTCCAACACCACAGTTCAAAAGCATCAATTCTTTGGCACTCAGCTTTCTTCACAATCCAATTCTCACATCCATACATGACCACTGGAAAAACGATAGCCTTGACTAGACGGACCTTTGTTGGCAAAGTAATGTCTCTGCTTTTGAGTATGCTATCTAGGTTGGTCATAACTTTCCTTCCAAGGAGTAAGCGTCTTTTAATTTCATGGCTGCAGTCACCATCTGCAGTGATTTTGGAGCTCCCAACAATAAAGTCTGACACTGTTTCCACTGTTTCCCTATCTATTTCCCATGAAGTGATGGGACCAGATGCAGAATCTTCGTCTTCTGAATGTTGAGCTTTAAGCCAACTTTTTCACTCTCCACTTTTCACTTTCATCAGGAGGCTTTTGAGTTCCTCTTCACTTTCTGCCATAAGGGTGGTGTCATCTGCATATCTGAGGTTATTGATATTTCTCCCGGCAATCTTGATTCCAGTTTGTGTTTCTTCCCATCCAGCGTTTCTCATGATGTACTCTGCATATAAGTTAAATAAGCAGGGTGACAATATACAGCCTTGACGTACTCCTTTTCCTATTTGGAACCAGTCTGTTGACCCATGTCCAGTTCTAACTGTTGCCTTCTGACCTGCATATAGGTTTCTCAAGAGGCAGGTCAGGTGGTCTGGTATTCCCATCTCTTTCAGAATTTTCCACAGTTTCATGTGACCCACACAGTCAAAGGCTTTGGCATAGTCAATAAAGCAGAAATAGATGTTTTTCTGGAACTCTCTTGCTTTCTTGATGATCCAGCGAATGTTGGCAATTTGATCTCTGGTACCTCTGCCTTTTCTAAAATTAGCTTGAACATCTGGAATTTCATGGTTCACATATTGCTGAAGCCTGGCTTGGAGAATTTTGAGCATTACTAGCATGTGAGATGAGTGCTATTGTGTGGTAGTTTGAGCATTCTTTGGCATTGCCTTTCTTTGGGATTGGAATGAAAACTGACCTTTTCCAGTCCTGTGGCCACTGCTGAGTTTTCCAAATTTGCTGGCATATTGAGTACAGCACTTTCACAGCATCATCTTTCAGGATTTGGAATAGCTCAACTGGAATTCCATCACCTCCACTAGCTTTGTTCGTAGTGATGCTTTCTAAGGCCCACTTGACTTCACATTCCAGGATGTCTGGCTCTAGGTCAGTGATCACACTATCGTGATTATCTGGGTCAGGAAGATCTTTTTTGTACAGTTCTTCTGTGTATTCTTGCCACCTCTTCTTAATATCTTCTGCTTCTGTTAGGTCCATTACTGGGGTCCGGCCCTGGTTGGATCCAGGGATTCCCTCAGGAGGATGGTGTTGGCAATTAGAATAGCAATAGCTTAATTAAGTATTAATTTGAGATATAAAGAGTGGTTAAATAGGGATAGCTCAGTGAAGAAATTCAGTGGAGAAAAGAGGCTAAATAACTTTGTTTACGTGGAAAACCAATAAAATTCCAAGACAAGGAATTTGCTCCATCTACGTATGCCACAGGCGTCCTCTCATTCTCCCAAAGGAGAGGAGACACTAAGGCCTCCCCGGTCAGATCTTTGAAGTCCAGGCAAAATTAGTAGGCTTGACGAGCCTCCACACTCCAGATGGGAATTCAGCCAGAAGGTGAGAGAAAAAACAACATGGGGAGACCAAGCTTTGGTGAGCACGGCCCGTACCTTTATTTCAACAGGGGCTTTTATACCCTAAGTTGCACATAGAGGATAATAGGGGGTGTGAAATCATGCAAAGTCAGCAGTCTTTGATCCTTATTGAAACTAGGGTTTCTTTTCTGCAAACTTATCGTATACAAATGGTTTAGGTGATTTACATAATCTTCTGGCCAGAAGGCCTGTTAACATTTTATGACTCTGACAAAAGTTTGTCAACCATAAGACTTATTTTCTCTAAGAGTAATTATTTTAAAGTTTAGCGCCATCCTCTGAAGGTGTTAGATAAAGTTGCATTCCTATAGGGCAGAGGTGCAGTGGGTTTACAACAAAGGAAAGAATTTATTACCTCAAGGGTCTAAAGTTGTTAACACTAAGGCCACTACTTATTTTTTCTACATACCAACTATATTAATTAATACACTTCCAAAGATACAATACAGGGGATGTGGAAACTTGGCAGCAAGCATTGGCTCAACAATGAAATCTTCTACTAGTTCTATTCTGACAAATTCTAACTCTCCGAGAGGCTCTATACTATTTGAATATCTTAAGCTCCCCATGCCTCTCGCGGTTGGGAGACTGTAAACAATCGTATGCATAGCTGTAGGAATCCGGGTAAACCTGTCAGGCAAGTTAGAGAGCCATCTGAGGGGTTTGTGAACTAAAACACTCTTGTCATGCCCAGGAACTTTATTAACTGGAGCTGTAAGTTAACTCTTTCTCAGAGAGACAGACGGTGGTGGGGGACAGCCCCCCGTAAAGTCAGAGGTGTAGGTGAGCGCACAAAGCAGTAAAGTAGGCAGACTCTGGTTTGGGGGGTAGATGCTCGAGAATTTCCAGGGGGACTCCTGAGGCTCGATCCCACCTTTGCATATGTCAAGCCTCCTTCCTCATGACCTTTGCCATGGGCGGAGTTCCTCACGCTGGCTCCCGACATCTCATACCATTCCTGTCCTTTATCGAGCCCATCTTTGCATGAAATGTTCCTTTGGTATCTCTAATTTTCCTGAAGAGATCTCTAGTCTTTCCCATTCTGTTGTTTTCCTCTATTTCTTTGCATTGATTGGTGAGGAGGGCTTTCTTGTCTCTTCTTGCTGTTCTTTGGATCTCTGCATTCAGATGTTTATATCTTTCCTTTTTTCCTTTGCTTTTCGCTTCTCTTCTTTTCACAGCTATTTGTAAGACCTCCTCAGACAGTCATTTTGCTTTTTTGCATTTCTTTTCCATGGGTATGGTCTTGATCCCTGTCTCCTGTACAATGTCACGAACCTCCGTCCATAATTCATCAGGCACTCTCTCTATCAGATCTAGGCCCTTATCTATTTCTCACTTCTACTGTATAATCATAAGGGATTTAATTTAGGTCATACCTGAATGTTCTAGTGGTTTTCCCTACTTTCTTCAATTTCAGTCTGAATTTGGCAATAAGGAGTTCATGATCTGAGCCACAGTCAGCTCCTGGTCTTGTTTTTGTTGACTGTATAGAGCTTCTCCATCTTTGGCTGCAAAGAATATAATCAATCTGATTTCGGTGTTGACCATCTGGTGATGTCCATGTATAGAGTCTTCTCTTGTGTTGTTGGAAGAGGGTGTTTGCAATGACCAGTGCATTTTCTTGGCAAAACTCTATGAGTCTTTGCCCTGCTTTATTCTGTATTCCAAGGCCAAATTTGCCTGTTACTCCAGGTGTTTCTTGACTTCCTACTTTTTCATTCCAGTCCCCTATAATGAAAAGGACATCTTTTTTTGGGTGTTAGTTCTAAAAGGTCTTGTAGGTCTTCATAGAACCATTCAATTTCAGCTTCTTCAGCATGACTGGTTGGGGCATAGACTTGGATTACTGTGATATTGAATGGTTTGCCTCAGAAACGAACAGAGATCATTCTGTCATTTTTGAGATTGCATCCAAGTACTGCATTTCGGACTCTTGTTGACCATGATGGCTACTCCATTTCTTCTGAGGGATTCCTGCCCGCAGTAGTAGATATAATGGTTATCTGAGTTAAATTCACCCATTCCAGTCCATTTGAGTTCGTTGATTCCTGGAATGTCAACGTTCACTCTTTTTTGACCATCTCTTGTTTGACCACTTCCAATTTGCCTTGATTCACAGACCTGACATTCCAGGTTCCTATGCAATATTGCTCTTTACAGCACCGGACTTTGCTTCTATCACCAGTCACATCCACAACTGGGTATTGTTTTTGCTTTGGTTCCATCCCTTCATTCTTTGTGGAGTTATTTCTCCACTGATCTCCAGTAGCATATTGGGCACCTACTGACCTGGGGAGTTCCTCTTTCAGTATCCTATCATTTTGCCTTTTCATACTGTTCATGGGGTTCTCAAGGCAAGAATACTGAAGTGGTTTTCCATTCCCTTCTCCAGTGGACCACATTCTGTCAGACTTCACCATGACCCACTCGTCTTGGGTGGCCCTATGGGCATGGCTTAGTTTCATTGAGTTAGACAAGGCTGTGGCCCTAGTGTGATTAGATTGACTAGTTTTCTGTGAATATGGTTTCAGTGTGTCTGCCCTCTGATGCCCTCTTGCAACACCTACCATCTTACTTGGGTTTCTCTTACCTTGGACGTGGGGTATCTCTTCACGGCTGCTCCAACAAAGCTCAGCCACTGCTCCTTACCTTGGATGAGGGGTATCTCCTCACCACTGCCCCTCCTGACCTTGAACATGGAATAGCTCCTCTAGGCCCTCCTGTGCCCATGCAGCCACTGCTCCTTGGACATGGGGTTGCTTCTCCTGGCTGCCACCCCTGGCCTCGGGTTGGGGGGTAGCTCCTCTTGGCCACCGCCCCGACCTCAGACATGGGGTAGCTCCTCTCGGCCATTCCTGCGCTATCACAGCCTGGCACTCTCGGCCGCTGCCCCTGACCTCAGACGTGGGGTAATTCCTCTTGGCCGCCGCCCCTCGGGCATGGGGTCCTCCCGGCTTCTGCCCCTGACCTCGGACGTGGGATAGCTCCTCTCAGCCATGCTCTGTGCGCCATTGCAGCCGCCCACGCTCTGTGTGCCATCGCAGCCGCCCGTGCTTTAAATTTAAATACATTTAAATACTCCTAACACTCCATACATTATGAACACTTTCATAATTCATGCCCCTAATGATGGACACATACAAATCAGTATACACAAGTAAGACACATAGAAATATCTCCAAGAAACCACTTATGAAAAAACTTCCATATACCAAATTATCCCTAGCTAGTAGAAGCCAGCTCATACATCTGCATATACTAACAAATAACTACATCACGTATTTCTAGTACATATAAATGAAATTTACCAACTCCCCTGTATAAATCTGAAACCTCACCTTCTCATCAGATACACACATACTAACTTCTCAAAATATATAAGCCTAGGAAGCCCCTACTGAAAAACAGAAATCCAAGGCACTAGCAAATATTCCTCCAAATGGCCATGCCCCTGAATATACACACAAGCTCATTATACACACAATTCTCCATAAGCCCCAAATATAACCACAATTACCCACTACACTACAAATATACAAAGATACGACTATATACATATACTCTGTTTCAAATACATACCACACTTCCTGCATATGTTTATCCCACATTCCCAAATTCTCACACAGAATTAATTCTCCCATCTTGAAAAATACAGAAACACATAAATACAAGTATAAACAACATCTGCCAGCCCCCCAAAATAGCCACAGACTATTTGTGGCTACACAGCAAAATATATATAGATAACTCCATAGATAGCTCCTGAAAATCCACACACACAAAAACCACAGAACCGTACAACAAGCACTAGACACAAATGGTATCCTCAGGACACAAATTATCATCTGACATTACTCAAGTATACAGAATAGACTGTACATCCAAACTAATATACACCAGTACTTTTCCTAACATTGCCCTTACATATATGATAATCTACCATTAAACAAATACAAATCCCCAAATTCATGGGTGAAAAAAGCACATGTAAAAATAGTCCTCAAACATCAAACACCTAATCACCATCTACTTGATGCCTGTGTTACAATCTCAACACTCTCCAAATACAACACTCACCCTTACACACTCTCACAAAAATAGAGGCATGAACTCCTCTTAATCACAAATATCTACAGACAAAACCAACCTGCACATTGGACAACCTATCAGACTCCCACTAACCAATTAATTATGTACAAATCCCATCTATGCTTGCAAATCAATCATGATTTGACATCAGACTACAAATAGGTGTCTGCTACTTCATTGTGGACAAGAGTGCCCTTTGAACATGTGTTGACTGGTATTTTCACGTTAAATAGGAAGACAACTGTGAAACTATGAGAATGTATGTTAGAACTTCACTCACTTTCCACTCATTTTCCAATGACCTGCGCTACTTCTTGCAATGAGCATTTTCAAGTGGAAGAAATTCCCATTAGCTTTTTATACTCCTCAGAAGGCATGGACTAGAATGGCACTTGTTTAACTGATCTCACGATTGACCCTCCACTGGTAAACTGCTCTCATGATTTACCCTCCACTGCAGGCCCTGCAGTTGGGGAAGCATTCTTGCAACCTGCTCCCCAGAGGTGCCAATAACCCTGATATAAACACTGCAAGGGAACTGAGCACTATAGGGAAGTCTACATATACTGATAAGGAAACAAGTAACCCCAGGGTGAAACACCAACATAGAGTGCAACACCTGAGGTTTGAAAAGTCTGTGTCTCACTTACCTCAAAGTTCCTGTTATTGATTCTAGAGACTGCCATGAGTAAGTGGCACCTCTGTTCATGCAGCCAGGTTGGCTGATGGGGCTCCACCCTCTGTATTTCAGCTAGAGTTCCTGTCTTCCTGAGCAGACAACCTTAAAAGAAGCTGGGAGCAGCTCTTGAATAATGGCCGTCAGCCTGCCCACAGTGGGCATGCACATGCGTGCAGACATGGGGCACACAGACAACTGTCCCAGGAGGTCGCTGAAGGAGGGTAGAGAAGTTGAGGGTTTGGACACACTGAGGAGCTTCTATGTCCATGGCTTCTCACCAGGAAGCTTCATAGCACTCTCTTCTTAAAATCAGCTCTTGTGAGCTGCTCAGCGGTGATTTTTACATTGCACGCATGAAATCCATGCACTTAGATACAAGAGTTTTGGAGAACTCCATCCTTAAATTGGGAAAGTCTTTTCATGACCTTTCATGCCTTTTCATGACTTTTCATGCCTTTTCATGCCCTTGGACTGCAGTTCCTTGATTCTTATTTATGTCTGTCAAAAACCAGTAGGTCCTTTTACCTAGTAGGCCAAAAGTTTCCATTAAAGAAAAATTCTAGCAAAGAATTTCAGATCTGGGAAATGCTCTGAGATACTGTCTGCTGACTCCATTCCTACACTCTCCAAATGCACTCACTCTACTAGAGTATTTTTTCTTATTATTTATTTACTTCATGGAGGTTCTTCAGTAAATGTTGATTCTCAGATGTTTCCTTGCAAGGTTTTTGTTATATCAAGAACTTTGGTCAAGACTTGAAAATTTGGGTCAGTTTCAGTTGACATAGCAGTAGCATGGGAATAATTTTATGCTCCCTTCCATTTATATTATATATTGGAGAATTTAAGCTGCCTAATCTTTAAAAAAAGAAAAAGAAATAATAGCAGAATCAACTTACTGTTTTGAGTTAGTAATACTTTACAAAGAAGACTCAATCATCAGATTCTGTTAGTGATAAATTCCAAAATTAGTACCATTTCTACTTCATAGGATACCTCTTAAAACCCCTGGTATCTAACAATACTGAGCGCCTGCAAGCACACAGATTGAAAACTCTACAAGACATAAGCATGGGATCCCATTGTACTTCTAATATTCCATGCTTCAGTAGAATACGATTGATCATCTAAGGTCTGTGATCCATAACCATAGATTTTTTGTCTCAGCAAACACTACCTGCCCCCCACCTTTCTGCATAAATAGTCAGAGATCATGGTCCAAAGGACTTTTGCTACTCCCTTCTGTTGCCTGTCTCCCCAGATTACTTCTGGACTGATTTAATTATATCTGCTTCTGTGGTCTAAGATACTGATGGAGTACAAAATGATTGTAGACGTGAGGTGGGATAATTTTTTCCAAAATTCAATTTTTATATCAGTGACCCTGGGAAGGTTCATTCAAACTCTACTCAGAGCCATGAATAAGAATTTTTTTTAACAATTTATTGATAGTACAAAGGGAAGAATCAACAAGAAAGCCTGCCTTTCTAGAGTCCAGGGTACAATATTTTACCTCCCCATTCCTCTAGTGTGAAGTTACTGGTTAAAAATAATTTCATCTTTTCCCATGAGAAAAGCTAAAATAGTGAGAAATGTCTCCAAGTTGTTAATTTCTTCAACCCTTAACAGTGTGACTGCTGTTTTGTTTTTGTTTTCTTTTTTTTTAATTTTATTTAATTTTTAAACTTTACATAATTGTATTAGTTTTGCCAAATATCAAAATGAATCCACCACAGGTATACATGTGTTCCCCATCCTGAACCCTCCTCCCTCCTCCCTCCCCATACCATCCCTCTGGGTCGTCCCAGTGCACTAGCCCCAAGCGTCCAGTACCGTGCATCGAACCTGGACTGGCATCTCATTTCATACATGATATTTTACATGTTTCAATGCCATTCTCCCAAATCTTCCCACCTTCTCCCTCTCCCACAGAGTCCATAAGACTGTTCCATTCATCAGTGTCTCTTTTGCTGTCTCGTACACAGGGTTATTGTTATCATCTTTCTAAATTCCATATGAAAAGATGCTCAACATCACTCATTATCAGAGAAATGCAAATCAAGACCACTATGAGGTACCATTTCACACCAGTCAGAATGGCTGCGATCCAAAAGTCTACAAATAATAAATGTTGGAGAGTTATTTAAACTGTGCCATTTTGAGATAGTGGTTATATAGCAAATGAAAACTGAAGCAGTATGCATAGAATATAAGCAGAGGGGAAAAAATGGTTTGTTGAGTATTAATTATTCCTGTTACATAATTTTATGAAATCATTTTTAATGTTTTGCATTATTATGTAATGCCATGTATTATTATGTAATATAGAGATGTTAGATTTATAGATGAAGTGAAGAAAATATTTGCAAAACATTTTTTCAACAAAGAATTTGTAGCTAGACTATACAAAAATGTTTATAAATAATAAAAATAAATAAATAATAATAAAAACAACCCATTTAAAAATAGGGACATGATTTGAACAGATACCTCACCAACAGATATATAAATGGCTATTAAATAATGATGTAATAGATAATAATGATGAAAATAATAATAAACAGCAAAAACATAAGTTATAGAAATATATTTTGCAGTTATACATGTCTTTTTATGTCCAGGCTTCAAGTGAATGTTCTCTGTGGTGCTTCCCAATGTCATGTCAGTTGACCAGCCATTGAAGACACAGGATATATGCTCAGTCGCTCATCGTGTTTCTGAGATACCAGAGAAGGATGTTCCATACTTTCAGTAATGCTTTCACACAAAAAAATAAAAGATAGGGAGGAAAACAAATACTCTGTTTGCAATTAACCTTTAGACTACAAGATGCCACTTAGAAAAAGTTTTCAAATTAATTTGGATTAGATTGGGTATAGAAGGTTCTTGAGCTGTTATAGGACAGCACTTAAGAAAAGCTATTTGATTTTGTATTCCTAGCACCCCTGCCTCACACCATCTTGTTGCACTTTATGTATTTTAATTGATTAAAGAAATATATGTATTTAAGATCTATCAAGTGTTTAAAATGATTCAGGCTTGATTCTCATCATTTAGTCAAACATACAACAGTGATTGATGTAGGTACTATACTCTCCTCATTTTACAGGTCAGACAATTGAGACAGAAAAAATAAGTAACTTGATCAAAGTGCAATTGACTAGTTGGGTACAAGAGATAGCACAGAAACCAAGATGGCTTCCTCCCTAATCCGGTAATTTCATAAATGCAATCTTGTTAATGAGATATTCTGCACAGGAAAACACACACAGACACAATCTCTGAGGTTCTTACTATATCTTTTAAGACAACCTAATACAATCTGTTCTAGAATTAACTCCCAGCTCCTAATGGTTGGAAGTGACAGACTTTATTTTCTTGGGCTCCAAAATCACTGCAGATGGTGACTGCAGCCGTGAAATTAAAAGACGCTTGCTCCATGGAAGAAAAATCATGACAAACCTAGACAGCATATTAAAAAGCAGAGACATTACTTTAGCAACAAAGGTCCATCGAGTCAAAGCTATAGCTTTTCCAGTGGTCATGTATGGATGTGAAAGACGGACCATAAAGAAATCTGAGTGCCAAAGAATTGATGCTTTTGAACTGTCATGTTGGAGAAGACTCTTGATAATCCCTTGGCCTGTAAGAAGATCAAACCAGTCAGTAATAAAGGAATATTCATCAGAAGGACTGATGCTGAAGCTGAAGCTCCAATACTTTGGTCACCTGATATGAAGAACTGACTCATTAGAAAAGACCCCATAGTTGGGAAAGATTGAAGGCAGGAAGAGAAGGAGACAACAGAGGATGAGATGGTTGGATGGCATCATCAATTTGATGGACATGAGTTTGAACAAGCTACAGGAGTTGGTGATGGGCAGGGAAGCCTGGCATCCTGCAGTCCATGGGGTTGCAAAGAGTCAGACATGACTGAAAGACTAAACTGAACTGAATAGTTGGAAAGTTATCCAACTATTAGTTTGCAGCAATTTTGAAACTTGTAAATGTTTCCTTTATCTGGGGGCTATGAACTGTGTTTGGCTCTGTGAAAACAAGTGTTTAATAAAATGTTTGTGTGAGAAGTTGAGTATGTGCTGGCAAGGTTGTTGCAGGTTCTTAGCTACAGTTTGTCCCAGGCACTGCAGGGGTAAAGAATCCACCTGTCAATGCAGGATAAGCAAGAGATACAGGTTCCATCTCTGAGTGAGGAAGATTCCCTGGAGGAGGAAATGGCAACCCACTCCAGTATTCTTGTCTGGATAATTCCAAGGGCAAAACAGCCTGGCAGGTTATAGTCCATGGGGTCGCAAAGAGTTGGACACAACTGAGCATACACACAGCTGGAGTTTGTAATCAGGGATTTAGTTGAATCCTGGAACCTTATATCTCAGGAGGGATTTATCTTTCATTTTAAGACTTTTTTAGCAGCGTCTTTTATGTCTTTGTTTCTCAAACTATAAATCAAGGGATTCAGCACTGGGATGATGATGGTGTAGAACACTGAGATGATTTTATCAGTGTTGGGAGAATACACGTAGCTGGGTCATGAGTAAATGAAGAGCAAAGTTCCCTGGTAGATGGCCAAGGATGTCAGGTGAGAAGCACACATAGAGAAGGTCTTCTCCCTCCCGCTGGAAGAAAGGATCTTTAAGACTGAGAGGAGAATGTAAAAGTAGGAGATTATGATGATGATGAAGCAGATAATTTTCACTGAGCTGCCATATGTGGAGAGAAGCCACTCATTAAGTGACGTGTCTGTGCACAATAACTTAGGCAAGAGAGGGAGGTCACAGAAAAAACGATTAATGACATTTCTATCACAGTATTTCAGAATAAACGCAAAGGATGTGTGCACCAGGGAACTCATATTGCCTCCAGAGTATGACAAGATGATCAACCACATGCAGATGCCCTGAGACATCACAGCCGTGTACAGTAAAGGGTTACAGATGGCGACATAGCGGTCGCCAAGACATGGCAGCCAAGATAAAGGATTCGGTATCTGCAAAAGTACAGAAGAAATAGAACTGCAGGGCACAGCTGTGATAGGAAATTGACTTGTTCTGAGAGGAAGTTGACAAGCATTTTGGAAATGATGACTGAAGAATAACAAAGGTCTACAAAGGATAGGTTACTAAGGAAGAAATACATGGGGGTTTGAAGGTGCAGATCAACCCTGATTAACATCATCAATCCAATGTTCCCCATTAAAATCATAGAGTACAAAGTCAGAAACAGGAGAAACAAGACAATCTGCAGTTCAGGGAGAGTTGAAAACCCTAACAGAATAAACTCAGTCACCAAGGTATAGTTTCCATCTAAAAAGTCCATATTCTGTGCTGTTTTCTTCTTATGAGAATTCTAACATCCTGAGATACTATGTTGATAGAGAAAAAAAAATAGATATAATTATAAGGTTATTTTATTGTTTCAACAAACAAGCAATCAAGTCAAAAGTCCCAGACCAAATCTCCTTCCAAATATAAATTCTGAGGAACATATTTCAGAATTTGGTAGCTTTATCTCATGGTTGATAGTTTTATTTTGTTTGATTAATAGCTAGTTCTTCCACTGGACAGACATGTGCAGATAACATCTCATATTTCTTACTTTTTAATTCTCAAGTATAGACCTATAGCTACTATAGGTAGTATAGTAAGAGGAGTAAATGAGTAATGAAGTAATAAATGAAATGATGATAAGAGGAAAAATATATCTGTTATTAAAAGTATGTTAACTTGAATACATTTTGCAATGATAACTCTAGAACAATGTACTCCTCTGTCCAGTATTTAATAGATAGCAGTGTGTTGTACTCTTGACTGTGATTAGAGTGATGCAATGAAATATTCTTCAGCTATTACAAAAAGTAATAAAAGCAAAAATGATATTAGTGAAATTAAAGCAAATGTCAGTAAACATCAGCTGAGAGCATGTTTTAGAAAGTGATGAGTTTAAGGCAAGTCCTTAAATCCTCTCAAGACACTAAGTCAAGGAAGTTAAAGTAATTAACTGCTTTTCTCTTTGGCATTCTTTATCATTCTTGGCTTCTAGTAAGCACATCATAAATATAAGATGAATGAGTAAAGTGGTTAAAAAATTAGTGTTAACTTCTCATCTTTAAAAATTACTCTATATAGCCTCCTCACTAATTATATATGTGAGCAAACACAAATAGCTGCGTTTAATTTTTATCCTAGTATAATTCAGGATGTTGAGCCTAAGAATTTTGTCAATTTCTGTTTCTGTAACCTCAGAAAATTTCTGGAAGCAAGGAGAATTTGAACATGACTTTGAAATATGACTTTTTATTGTAACCTTGAATGATGACTTGGAAATCTATAAAATGAGCAAATGAAACCTCCAATGAGCTTTGTTTCTACTGCCACAGTCGGCTAGAACAAATGGTTGGGGTCATTCTCTCACTTATATAAAATTATTGAGACAATACAGGGCTAAGAACTTCATTGTTGTAATATCATCTAATCACTAAAAGTATACTATAACATAGGCACAGAAAAGTCTAAGAGAATTAGAAGGGTTAGGATGCTGTCTTATGTTATTACCTCAAAGAGTGTGAATGAGATGCAGTACCTTGTTAGGATAGTAGGTAATTTATTCTTATTTTACCTGTTTTCAAGGTAATCAGAGTGTTCAGAAATGATAAGACCTAAACTTAAAGTTAATAAGCATTTGGTTAGAATCTCATATTAGCCACTTGCACTTGCACTTGTATGACCTTGCACAATTATGTGTGTGTGTGTGTATAATACATATATATATATATATATATATATATATATAGAGAGAGAGAGAGAGAGAGAGAGAGAGAGGATCTGCTATACTTAATAGATATACTATATGTATATTATTACATATTACATTATATATATATTTAAAATTTTACTATAATAATGACAACAGTATTTCACATGGTTTCTCTGCCAGGTTAAATTAGGAAAACTATCTATCTATACTTTTTTTGCTGTCTCACTTTAGATAGACTAGCAAATAATAGGTAAACAGTGAAGATTAGTTTCAATTACTCCACTGCTCTCTGCTCAGCAGTAAAGAATCCACTTGCCAAAGCAGGAGATGTGGGTTCAATCCCTGATCTGGGAAGACCTTCTAGAGAAGGAAATGGGAACCCACTCCAGTATCCTTGCCTGGAGAATCTCATGGACAGAGAGGCCTGATGGGCTACAGTTCCATGGGGTCACAAAGAGTTGGACACGGCTTAACTACTAAACAACAACAGAAACAACCCCACTGCTCTCGCTTATCCCTAGCTAATAATTAGAACTATGTCACTAGATTTTTTTAATAATAGTTATCATTTATATAATGATTGTGATGTGAAATGCAATATTCTAAACACTTTACATATAATTTATTTACTTGTCACACAAAAGTATGCTAACAAAGTATCATAGCAGTTGCTGTCACTGTCGTCTTTCTGTTACAGTTGAAGAAGCTAAAGCACAGAGAGCTGGAGAGCTAAGACGTGATGAAAATAGGATTGGAGCCCAGGGTCCTGTCTCCAAAACTTCAAGACAGATTGGCTGTGTAAGCTAGATTCTCATTATTGATTCCATATGTTGCATGGGGACGTTGAAGCTTAATGTTCCGAGTCAGTCTGCAAGTAGTTGACAGGTACAATTCAAATTCAGATATGTGTGAAGTCAAGGCTCACGAGGACAACCATGAAGGTGGTTAGAGAATTAACAGTGCGGTCTCCATGAGACATGCTGTGGTGCAGACTTGCTGAAGGCAGTGCAGAATGACATGCTGTGGTGCAGACTTGCTGAAGGCAGTGCAGTTATTTCCTGAAAACACAGTCCATTACTCTCGGGGACTCACAGCGAGCACCCCTTCTAATAGACTAAGAAGGGTTTCCCTGGTGGCTCCACCCTTAAAGAATCTGCCTACAATGCAGGAGAATGCCTACAATTCAGGAGACCTGGGTTTGATCCCTGGTCAGGAAGATTCCCTGGTGAAAGAATTGGCAACCCGTTCTAGTATTCTTACCTGGGAAATACAATGGACAGAGGGGCTGGGCGGGGCCACAGTCCATAGGATTGCAAAGAGTCGAAAACGACTTAGTAACTAAATCACCTCCATCACCACCACCACCATCCATGTAGAGAAATGTGAGTGAGAAGAGAAGCACGAGGGGAGAAGTCAGAGATGAGAGTGAATCTTGGATTCTTGCTTTCAATGGGAATGACCAAAAAGATTCAATCAAACTGAAGTGATTCACTAAATTTTTCATAAATATATAGCAAAACAATGTTAGAAAATAAATTAATTGAAACTATCAGGTAGCCAATCATGTTTCAGTTTATTTCTGTTAACAAACAAAAATTATTTAAACAAGGTAAGTGTCTCAGATCCCTGTAGAAGCTATAGAAGAATGACACAGGTAGATGAAATGGCAACCCACTCCAGTGTTCTTGCCTGGAGAATCCCAGGGATGGGGTAGCCTGGCAGGCTTACATCTATGGGGTCGCATAGAGTCGGACACGACTGAAGCGACTTAGCAGCAGCAGTATGCTAATACATATGATTTTGTAACTATTTTGACACATGTCAATGGTCTCAGATCCATAAGAGTCTATTTTTGCATCAATAAAGACAATATGGTAAACACAGAAGCTACTCACCAAAGAAGGAAACATTTTCCATTACCTAGATGAATAATTTCACCAATAGAACCAAGGACTTTTATATACATTCTCAAGTCATTAGAGACATAATAACTGAAGATTCCAAACATGTTCATTTCTAAGAGATTTTTAGGGAATAATTAGTAGGTTATTGTGAATTATTATTTTGAAACAACTTCATAATTACAATACCAATTCTGTTAGTTTGAAGAGGCAATTTTTACTCTCAGTAATATTGTGGTTGTTTTTTTCTTGAAATCCCACTAGAGTCCTACACTCTAATACTGTAGAGGTTCTTTTAAATAGTTCATATATTTTAAAATGTAACTCTCATTTAAATTCTTTCAAAAACAACATGGAAGTTCCTAAAATTGTTACTTGATACCCTCAGCACTAAAATGTAATATTTTTTGTTGCACTGAAGGGTGAGAACAGCGAGGGCTGCTATAGAACCTGTTATCGTAGGTGCTTTCTGAGAAGATGAAAGGACTTCATTTTTAAAAATTATCTATCTACCTGTCTATTGACTTTTGGCTGTGCAGGATCTTCCTTGCTGTGCATGGGCTTTCTCTAGTTGCAGAGAGTGGGGCTACTTTCTGTTGCAGACCATGGGCTCTAATATCACAGGATCAGCAGTTGCGTGCACAGCTTAGATGGAATGTGGCTTATGGTTATCTTCCTGGACCAGGGATTGAACCCATGTCCTCTGTAGCGGCAGGTGGACTCTTAACCACTGTACCACCAGGCAAGTCCCAGAAGGACTTTTAAATAAGAGTCTTATGCCTAAGAGCATCAAAAGGAGGCAAAACCATCCCAGTTAGTAAATACAGTTTTTCATCACTAACTTGATTGTTCTTATGTGCTTTTTGTATGACAGTTTCACTAAAACAATGATATTTCAGCTGCTTTCAGAAAAACTTGCAGAACTTTTGGTAATTACACAGTAAATTAGAGATACCAAGGGAACATCCCATGCAAAGATGGACTCGATAAAGGACAGAAATGGTATGGACCTAACAGAAACAGAAGATATTAAGAAGAGATGGCAAGAATACACAGAAGAACGGTACAACAAAGATCTTCACGACCCAGATAATCACGATGGTGTGATCACTCACCTAAAGCCAGACATCCTGGAATGTGAAGTCAAGTGGGCCTTAGAAAGCATCACTACGAACAAAGCTAGTGGAGGTGATGGAATTCCAGTTGAACTATTTCAAATCCTGAAAGATGATGCTGTGAAAGTGCTGCATTCAATATGCCAGTACATTTGGAAAACTCAGCAGTGGCCACAGGACTGGAAAAGATCAGTTTTTATTCCAATCCCAAAGAAAGGCAATGCCAAAGAATGCTCAAACTACCACACAATTGCACTCATCTCACACGCTAGTAAAGTAATGCTCAAAATTCTCCAAGCCAGGCTTCAGCAGTACGTGAACCATGAACTTCCAGATGTTCAAGCTGGTTTTAGAAAAGGCAGAGGAACCAGACATCAAATTGCCAACATTTGCTGGATCACTGCAAAAGCAAGGGAGTTCCAGAAAAAACATCTATTTCTGCTTTATTGACTATGCCAAAGCCTTTCACTGTGTGGATCACAAGAAACTGTGGAAAATTCTGAAAGAGATGGGAATACCAGACCACCTGACCTGCCTCTTGAGAAATCTGTATGCAGGTCAGGAAGCAACAGTTAGAACTGGACATGGAACAACAGACTGGTTCCAAATAGGAAAAGGAGTTCGTCAAGGCTGTATATTGTCACCCTGCTTATTTAACTTGTATGCAGAGTACATCATGAGAAACGCTGGGCTGGAAGAAGCACAAGCTGGAATCAAGATTGCCAGGAGAAATACCAATAATCTCAGATATGCAGATGACACCATCCTTATGGCAGAAAGTGAAGAGGAGCTAAAAATCCTTTTGATGAAAGTGGAAGAGGAGAGTGAAAAAGTTGGCTTAAAGCTCAACATTCAGAAAACGAAGATCATGGCATCTGGTCCCATCACTTCATGGGAAACAGATGGGGAAACAGTGTCAGACTTTATTGTTGGGGGCTCCAAAATCACTGCACATGGTGACAGTGCCATGAAATTAAAACACACTTACTCCTTGGAAGGAAAGTTATGACCAACCTAGATAGCATATTAAAAAGCAGAGACATTACTTTGCCAACAAAGGTCCATCTAGTCAAGGCTATGGTTTTTCCAGTGGTCATGTATGGATGTGAGAGTTGGACTGTGAAGAAAGCTGAGCACTGAAGAATTGATGCTTTTGAACTGTGGTGTTGGAGAAGACTCTTGAGAGTCCCTTGGACTGCAAGGAGGTCCGACCACTCCATCCTAAAGGAGATCAGTCCTGAGTATTCCTTGGAAGGCCTGATACTAAAGCTGGAACTCCAGTACTTTGGCCACCTCATGTGAAGAGTTGACTTATTGGAAAGGACCCTGATGCTGGGAGAGATTGGAGCAGGAGGAGAAGGGGATGACATAGGATGAGATGGCTGGATGGTGTCACTGACTCGCTGGACATGAGTTTGAGTGAACTCCAGGAGTTGGTGATGGACAGGGAGGCCTGATGTCCTGGGATTCATGGGGTCTCAAAGAGTCAGACATGACTGAGTGACAGAACTGAAGTGAACTTAGAGCACCCAAACTGGAAATTTACATGGTTACAAATACAGAGCTGTCTTCTCTTCACAGCATCTTCCAAATTTAAAATTGCTTGGGGTAATGGGTTAAAGATATGTCAAAAACCTCTGAAATACAAGAGTAGACAATTCTATATTACTTTCATGCTAAAGAGACTAAAAAAGCTCAAGCACTTATGTGAAAGTCCCAGATCACTATGCCCTAGTAAGAGGGGTGAACTGGAGATACAGTACATGTTGCCAAAATCAAAAGAATCAGTTTTCTATTGAATGGAGCTTATCACTATTAATTGCATCAGAAAAATAATTGAAGCTTCATTAATTTGAGAAATCCTGTAGAACATCTTTGTAGTCTGTATGGCATGTAATAAACAAATTACTAAGCATGGTAACAGGAAAGATTTTACTCCCATACAAGAGGGAAAATGCCAAAAGCAAATACACATTGAACCAAAACAGAGTTGGCAAGCAAGAATTTAAAAATAATTCTAAAAACATCCTAAAGAAAATTGTCAAATAAAATTGAAAATGACAAAAGTTGGGAGACATTCCACAAATGATTGGAAACCTTAGAAAATAAAATAGAATTGAAAAACACATCTAAGTTAGCAACTTATTGAATGGATTTGTTGATACATTGAATTTTTAAAAGCAAAGAATTGGATGAAAAGTGACAAGGTCAAAAGGGTTTGTGTTAAGGATCTTGGTTTGGAACTTGCAACTAATGTGGTAAAGGAGGTCATCAAGAAAATATATGCTCAGTTCAGTTCAGTTCAGTCGCTCAGTCATGTCCGACTCTTTGCGACCCCATGAAATGCAGTTCACCAGTCCTCCCTGTCCATCACTAACTCCCGGAGTTCACCCAAACTCATGTCCATCGAGTCAGTGGTGCCATCCAGCCATCTCATCCTCTGTCGTCCCCTTCTCCTCCTGCCCCCACCACAGTTCCAAAGCATCAATTCTTTGGCGCTCAGCTTTCTTCACATTCCAACTTTCACATCCATACATGACCACTGGAAAAACCATAGCCTTGATTAGATGGAACTTTGTTGGCAAAGTAATGTCTCTGCTTTTTAATATGCTATCTAGGTTGGTCATAACTTTCCTTTCAAGGAGTAAGCATCTTTTAATTTCATGGTGCAATCACCATCTGCAATGATTTTGGAGCCCAAAAAAATAAAGTCTGACACTGTTTCCACTATTTCCCCAACTATTTTCCATGGGAAATAGATGGGGAAACAGTGGAAAATATATGCTACTTCCACTCAAGTACTTAAATGCTCACCATGAACCAGCCTTAAGAAAACAGACTTTCCTAGCAAAGGCTCACATTGGCACTGCTTGAGAGGAATGAACTTAAAAAATGTTTTCCATATACTGTAGAACCTAGAATTCTTACATCTTTCAGACAATAGATGGCACCAGAGACAACTATCTAATCTAGTTAGTATGCCTCTGAGTCAGTCCTGAAAAATAAACTTTCAATGTTCTTAAAGATCTTTGTGTAATTGAGATTTCCAATTATGTTAGTACTGTTTCTCACCGTTTATATATATTTTTTTTCAGAAATTTAAATTTTCTTTTAATAAATTCTCTCATTCCTTGGTCAATTGATAATACTTCTCTCTGTGCAAGAAACTGTGACTCTTGGGTTCCAATAAACCATCATCAAATAAAATGTCCTGATTCTTCTCATCTTTGGTGTCAATACCCAAATATTCTTGTTCTTGTTTCATCTCTAACTCATGTCTGACTCTTTGCAACCCCATGGACTGTAACCCACCAGGCTCCTCTTTTCATGGAATTCTCTAGGCAAGAATACCAGAGTGGGTTGCCATTTCCTCCTCCAGGGGATCTTGCTGACCCAGTGATCAAACCTGGGTCTCCTGCACTGTAGGTGGATTCTTTATCACTGAACTACTGGGGAAGCCCTGATATCCCAATAAGTTGAATTAATTTTACAGCAGGTCAGTAAAATACAATTGAATTAAAGTTGAACTCATGTTCTAGAATAAGCATCAAATCATTGCTTATAGTCTCACATACAGGGCTTTTCATGGGAGGCTGTGAGACAAGTAGTTCTCAATACCCACCAGTCAGAATTTTAAATATTTATATAGAGGTCTTAACCAGCTTCAAGCATGTATACTGTCCAGATGGTCTCAACAGCAAGTTTCTCTCTCAAGACTGCGTGTGTGGTCTTTGAAAATATCTCTCACTGAAGGAATGATGGACTGAAGATACATTCTAAAGACAAGGGAGAGGGTGAGGAGCATGTAGGTCCAGTGTGCCAGTCAATCAGATGTCATCTTCTCCAGATGACCTCCTCCCATGGTCCTAAATGAATTTGTCAAATGAATCCCTTTATGTGCATGAGTCCTAAGTTGCTGCAGTCGTGTCCAACTCTTTCTGACCTGAACTGCAGCTAACCAGACTCCTTTGTCTATGGGATTCTCTAGGAAAGAACACTGGAGTGGATTGCCATACTCTCCCCTAGGGATCTTCCTGACCCAGGGACTGAACCTGCATCTCCTGCAGCTCAGCAGGCAGACTCTTTACTGCTGAGCTACTGGGGAAGCCTGAATCTGTTTATACACAATGTCATATCCATATTTCCAGAAGGAGTTGAATCCAGTTAATATCTTGAAAAAATTGTATGAGATGGCCAAGCTACTGAGATACCCTATGAGTAGTCAAGTAAAGTGTCTTGTGTCCCTTTAGAGGTGAAAGCAAACTTCCTCTGAGAGGCAGTCAAAATAGGCACTGAACAGAATATATTAGCTAAATCTATGGCTGCAAAATACTTGATACTTGTTAATGGAATGAAGTCAGTAATTTCATTGTTATTGCCTATGGAGCCTTCGTAGCTGGGGCTACAGTGTAAAGGTTGTGATCATAGGGTGTCATTCATTATTTCCATTTTATGGACCGGCCAAACTGGGTTGTAGGTTCTTACCTGGAGGTGTTGGGACCTAATCCCCCCTCTTCCTGAATCAACTTGATCTGGAGAAAGGGGATGGATGAAGGTGGAAGACAAAGCAAGGACACAAACCAAGGGCCCCAGAGCATTGTGCAGCTCCTCGGTGACAGGTGGGGGGATTGGTGGGGGGGGGGGGATGAGTCCTTCGTCCCTGTTCCCTGCAGCTTGTACCCTGGGACTGGGAACACGCTGCCTCTGGACCAGCCTGTACTTTCTGAGCCCAGGCGGCCTGACCAGAGGCAAAGCAAAGGTCCTCCTGCCTTCCTGGGGAGGCCAGGGCTGCTGGGAACCCCAACACCTCCGACTACAGGAGGGTCCAGTTTATGACCTTTCTCTCCCAGATGATCCCCAGCCTGAAGCTGGGGCTGTGCAAGGCCAGCCCCCAGGAGGGGGCGTGCAGGGAGCCTGCCGGTGGACAGGTCTGAGCAGGCTCGCCAGGCCTAGCTTTTTACACAGCCCCACCAGCCACAAGCTGTCAGGGTCAGCCCAGAAAGTCTACTCCCCAGGTTCGGGCTGCAAAAGGCTGGTTCGGCTACAGAAGGACGGGGAAGACAGAAGAGGAAGGAGCTTTCTAGCCCTAATTACTAAAAAACAAACAAACAAACAAAATTCTCCTTTTCTTTCAAATGGTTCTTATATAATGAGTTTAAGTCTTAGAGGCTCAAGACTTAGAGTTTAAGTCTTAAGTTTAAGGCTTAAGACTTAGAGTTTAAGTCTTTTATTTTACACTGGGACATTTCAACTGTTTTAACTGTGTGCTTTAAAAGCTGTCCACAGTTAAACATCAAATATGGAGTCAAACTCCTTGTTACAAGTACCTTTTCATGAAACGTAGCATACATGTGCAGCTGAGCAGCTCTATCAGCTTAATTCCTGCCAGTAAAATTTTTGGATAATGGCTTTCTTTCGTTTTGTAATCTGTCAATGAATATCATTGTTGTTGTTTACTCCCTAAGTGATGTCTGACTCTTTTGCAACCTCATGGACTGTAGTCTGCCAAGCTCTTCTGTCCATGGGATTTCCCAGGCAAGATGGCCATTTCCTTCTCCAGGGGATCTTCCCCACCCAAGGATTGAACCCTTATATTCTGCTTGGCAGGTGGATTCTTTACCACTGAGCTTCCAAGGAAGCCTGTCAGTGAATATAAATATATATATGATTACATATGCATTGCATATATACTTTTTGTATTTACATCAGTTCAGTTCAGTTCAGTCACTCAGTCGTGTCTGACTCTTGGTGACCCCATGAATCGCAGCATGCCAGGCCTCCCTGTCCATCACCAACTCCTGGAGTTCACTCAGACTCATGTCCATCGAGTCAGTGATGCCATCCAGCCATCTCATGCTCTGTTGTCCCCTTCTCCTCCTGCCCCCAATCCCTCCCAGCATCAGAGTCTTTTCCAATGAGTCAACTCTTCGCATGAGGTGGCCAAAGTACTGGACTTTCAGCTTTAGCATCATTCCTTCCAAAGAAATCCCAGGGCTGATCTCCTTCAGAATGGACTGGTTGGATCTCCTTGCAGTCCAAGAGACTCTCAAGAGTCTTCTCCAACACCACAGTTCAAAAGCATCAATTCTTCGGCACTCAGCCTTCTTCACAGTCCAACTTTCACATCCATACATGACCACGGGAAAAACCATAGCCTTGACTAGACGAACCTTTGTTGGCAAAATAATGTCTCTGCTTTTGAAAATGCTATCTAGGTTGGTCATAACTTTCCTTCCAAGGAGTAAGCGTCTTTTAATTTCATGGCTGCAGTCACCATCTTTCCCCATCTTACTGCTGCTTTAAAAATGCTTTTCTATTTCAAAAGTGTTCTTTGAGAGCTATCTTTGCTTCTGATTTTGACAGATTTGCTTTATACTCAGAACACACTCTAGGGGGCGCTAGTGCTAAAGACCCCACCTGCCAGTGCAGGAGACCCAGAGTTCAATCCCTGGGTTGGGAAGATGCCCTGGAGGAGGGCATGGAAACCCACTCCAGTTTTCGTGCCTGGGAAATCTCGGACGTAGGAACCTGGAAAGCTATAATCCATAGAGTCGCAAAGAATCTGACGTGACTGAAGCAATTTAGCACACACACACACATACACCCCATGCTGAACATACTTGCACGATGACCTCTTTAATGTCTAATATATATACATTTTCCTTATACCTTGCTTCCCTGGTGGCTCAGACGGTAAAACGTTTGCTCGCAATGTGGGAGACCCGGGTTTGATTCCTGGGTTGGGAAGATGCCCCGGAGGAGGAAATGGCAACCCACTCCAGTACTCTTTCCTGGAAAATTCCATGGACTGAGGAGCCTGGTGGGCTACAGTCCATGAGATCTCAAAAGAGTCGGACACGACTGAATGACTTCACTTTCTTTCTTATTTATACCTTATCTCATTTTTTTCTTCTCTCCATTTTTGCACATTCAAAAATATTTATTAACAATTTATTATATGGAAATTATCTCACTTTCATTTCTTTTGCTTTCAATCACTTTCAGTCTGTTTATTCAAAATGCAGTTCAAGGTGGCTGATATTGAACATATAGCTTTTTAAAATTTTAATGTTTACCTTTCATTTGGACTGCTTAGTCCATATTTAACTTTTTTTCTTTTTTCTATAAATTCCTATTTGTTTCCATTTATTCCTTTGTTTTGCTGCTCTTCTGCCAATTTTGGAATTAATTGTTTTATATTTTACATTTGATATCTTGCTCTGACTTTTTATTATCATTTCAGTGATTGCTTCTGGGCTTACAATTTAAAATGTGCAAGTTATCAATGTTTGCCTACAGTTAAAATTGTTCCACTTTGATTTTTGTTTACAACTTTCCACATTCCACTTCATGTCTCACGTCAAGCACTTCACACCTGACGTTTCACAAATGTCATAATCTTGTAACAGTATACTGCCAGTTCCTCAGATTGCATTATTTGTGTTATTGATGTCATATATTATACTTGTATCTATATTATAATCCCAACTTACCCTGTCAATATTTTAGCTTTAAGTAGTCATTTGTCTAACAGATCAGGACTACTATTGCACCTCCCTGAAATCCTCTGTCTAGCTCCTCTGTGAAGTACCCAGATAATACCATTTCATGCACATTCCCTGGGTTTTTCAGATGCTAAAGAAGTCAAGTGTTAGTAGTTCAGTCATGTCCTACTCTTTGGGACTGTAGCCCACTAGGCTCCTCTGTCCATGGGATTTTCCAAGCAAGAATACTGGAGTGAGTTTCCATTCCCTTTTCCAGGGAATCTTCCTGACCCAAGGATCAAACCCAGGTCTCCTGGGTCAGATCCTTTACCATCTGAGCTACCAGGGAAGTCCTCAAATGCTAGTGACCACTACCAAGTGGAAGAAATTAACTGCTTGATTTCCAGACCTCCTGGCACCTAATGATTGATAATATCAGCTGCTCTGCTACCTCAGAATCAACCAAATACATAATTGTACATGAGCTGATCATGTACACTGCGACCCTCTCCCTCATCTGGACTTTAAAAATGCTTTGTTTAAATGCTTGCAAGAGTACCAAATGTTTTTGGAGTATGAGGCACCTGTTCTTGCGTGGCCCTGCAGTCAAGCTTTCTCTGCTCCAAACTAGGATGTTTCAGCTGTGTTTGGCTTCACTGTGCATCAGGGACACAATCTTGCATTCTGTAACAGTCTCACGATGGTGTGATAGATTTTACTCTTATTCATTCTAAAGGGGCTCACTATAATACATATATTCATGATTTCCAACAAATTTGAAAATTATTCTATCACTATAATTATTTCTTTACACTTGGCCTTCAGTTATTCATATTTTAGGCAATTTTAGACAATGCCTGTTATTGAGGCTGTGACTTTTTTTACATCATTTTTTAAATACTCTTTATGGGTTTTATTTTTTTCCAGAATTTAAATTCAAGTTCACTGGCATTTCCTTGCACATGTCCAAATTGCTGTAAATCAAATCACATTAATTTTTCATCTTACTTTCTTTTCACTTATATTTCATTCCCTTTCTTTTTACCTTTCACTCTAGAATTTCAGTGCATTTTTTACAGGTTTTATGTATTTGTTGAAACTCTCTGTGTGTGAAAGTGAAAGTCATGCAGTCATGTCTGACTCTTTGTTACCTCATGGACCAGGCTCCTCTGTCCATGGAATTCTCTAGACCAGAATACTGGAGAGGGTAGCCATTCCCTTTGCCAGGGGATCTTCCCAAGACAGGGATCAAACTCAGGTCTCCCTCATTGCAAGATGATTCTTTACCATCTGAACCACCAGGAAAGCCCTGAAACTCTGTATTTAACTCAAATTTTGTTTAGCTATATTTTATTTCAAGTCCTTGGCTATCCTATTAAGAGATTATGGGAGGCATTGCTAAATCCATCACTTGAGACATCTTGAAGTCATTTTCAATTGATTATTTGTTTATTTATTTATTTTTCTGGACAGTGGGTTAGTCTCCCTGAGCTTTTCATATTCTAGATAATTTAAGTAGCCTATGATGCATGAGATGAAAACTAAGAGTCCTAGCCACAAGACCACCAGGGGCTAGAATTAAAGTGGCTCTAACTCTTGCCCCTAGCTGAAAGTAAGAATGTTTTAAGAAGAGAAAAACTGTAAAAACAGGTACAAATTTTACTATAAGAGATATAGCTCAATGCATGGGAGATCACACAGGAAAACAGTTTGTTTATCTAACTCGGAAGCAGGGCAGAGATACACCCCCAGAAAGAAAGGGTACGGACATTGTCTCCAATGAGGAGGAGTGCAGTACATCAGAAACTAGGCACAGATACACAGATACACACCCTGAGAGGAAAGGGGGGGAAGTGTCCTGAGTGAGGAGGAATGCACTGTGGAGGTGTGTAAATCACACATATAGGACCATCCTTCAGGGGCTTTGTTTACGTTTGGCCAGTTGTCTTGTTTCTTCCTTCAACCTGACTGGTCCATGGATCCTCCTCAAGAGGAGTGCACAATTTTTTTCTAAGATGGATCCCACCACAGAGGCCTATGGGTACATGTTCACACTTATTACAGGGTGGGGCACCCTCCCTTTTCAACCCCCAAGAAGACTTCCTGCACATGTGCAGACAGGGAAGTCTTCCTTGACCTCAGGAGTCGGCATCTACCTGTCTCTTTGCTTTAACAGTGCTCAGCTTTTATCAGTGGCTTTGTCCTTGGAGTATTGGGGTGAGAACAAAGGCTCAATTCTATTCCACTTGACAACACCAGGTGTCCGGCCCAGAGGCCCACTGTCACCCACCTCACAAATATACCCAGATGTTTACTGTTCTGGTTGAGAGGCACCTCCTATAACTCTGAGCTATGCTTTATCTCTAGTATCTCCATTCTTTCTGCAACCACATGGCAGTCATTTTCTTAGAAGCCCCCTGTAACCTTCTCTGGGATATGAATATCCCATTGTTCTCCCTGAGACTCTCAGGAAAATTAATACAGGCCTATTGGTCGGTTCCCAGCCCCAGCCACCAACACACCTCCCTTATGTTTTGTGCCTTGGGACAGATCTTAGGATCTTTTGTTGAGTTCCAATTTCTGCCCCCTCAGCTCAGTGATGCATCTGTGCTATTCTTTCAGTTCTATTTATCCATACTTTGATCAGGAAATTGTCTCCAGGTGTAAAACCAGCATGGTCATGAGATTAACATTGTGGATTTTCTTCCATGATGGACAGACCCTTAAGGTGGATTCTGTGGTCCCTACCTCCTGATAACCATACTTTTGGTCAATACCTTCCAACTGAGTGTAGTTGGTCATGTCTGCTGCTACTAGTCCAGGCAGGGAAGTAATATAGGATGCCCATGATTATGTAAATAAGAATCCATTACAGAAGCCTGTAACATCCATCTCAGTAGGAGGCTTTTAAAGGAGAAAACTATCATATTAGTTGTTGCTTATGATGAGGATCACGCAGCAAGGAACAGAGAGCCTTTAACCCGTATCTAGCCAGAAGTGACGCCTTCAGTCTAACAACTGCAAGAAATTGAATTATGCCAACAAAACTTGGTCTTTCTCCAGTTAGTCCTCAGCTGAGTCTACAACCCTGGATAATACCCTAATTGCAATCTTGTGAGACCCTACACAGAGGAATATGCAACTCTGTGATAAGAGTACTGGCCTACAAAACTCAGGAATAATTACTGTATCTCTGTGTATATGTATCTGTGTGTGTGTGTGTGTGTGTTTAAACTAAAATTTTGGTAATGTGTTATGCAACAATAAAAATTTAATGTACACTGCAAGGTATCACAACCTTTTAACCCTGAAGTCTAATTCCTGAGTACAGTAATATGTAACATTTTTCTTTTATCTTGGTGGTTGTGTAATAGGACCCTCAAAATTAAAACTGTTTGACAAGTGATTCTGTTCTTTGTTTTGTGTTTTTCCCCTCTGTTCTCCTATCATTGCTGAGAACTAAAATTTGCATTCTTTGTTAATGTGCATTCTTTGTTGCTGATTCATGTGTGTGGCAATCTCACTGTTTCTGTTAGGGGAAACACACTGACTGAAACTGCCCACCCTGGCTAGAAACCTTAGTACATATTTGCATGAATTATTTTACCACGGGAAGTCCTGGTAAGGAACTAACAAGACACCATCAGCTGGAAGAATCTGAGAAAGGTCAAAAGGAGACTCCACATGTCCTACCACCTCCCAGAAGCCTTCTCGTTGACATCCACCTTGGCTGAGTAATGCGTGCACCACCAGAAAGGACCCTGAGTCCAAATGATCAGCCAAAGACAACCTGGAAACTAATTCCATCAACATAAACCCTAGACTGTGAGTTGCATGGCAAGGCAGTCATCCTGGGCTCCCTAACCACCCTGGCCTCTGCCTAGGCGTCCATTCCCAATAAAGTTTCTTGCTTTGTCAGTGACTATGTCTCTTCTGACAATTCATTTCTGAGTGTTAGATGAGAGCCCCCTTTTGGGCTCTGGAAGGGGTTCCCCTTCCTGCAGCTTTTCTGCTCCTTCTTGACTTGACCACAGAAACCCAAGTCCATGGTCAGCAAAGCAAGAATTATGAAAGGAGGACTATTTTGACCAGGACCAGGGGACCAAAATAAATGGCTGAAGAAAATGTCATGGAAAAAACTAGCCTCGGGAAACAATCAACCATATGTGACAATTATTGTTCAGTCATGTCTGACTCTCTGCAACTCCATGAACTGCAGCATAGAAGGCTTTCCTGTCCTTCACTGTTTCCCCGAGGCTACTCAGCTCACGTCCATTGAGTTGGTGATGCCATCCAACCTCTCATCCTCTGTCACCTCTCCTCTTCCTGCCCTCAATCTTTCCCAGCATCAAGGTCTTTTTCAATGAGTTGGCTCTTCACATCAGGCTGAGTATTAGAGCTTCAGCTTCAGCATCAGTCCTTCCAGTGAATATTCAGGGTCAGCTGCTTTCTGAATAAAGTCATTTTCCTTGCCACAACACTTTGTCTCTCAGATTCATTCGTTGGCCTGTTGTGTGGAGAGCAGAGTGAGCTTGGACTCGGTAACAAGAGGACATCTCCTAGAATTCTAGAATTTTGGCTGCAAAACCACAAAATGATGCCCAAAACCATGGAAGTCACCAGTGTAAAATATCAAAGCCACCTGTCCCTGAATGATTGTTTACGGTGAAGCTTCACCCTAAATTAGATGCGTATGTGTTTGTCACTCAGTAGCATTCAACTCTTTGCAAATATTCTGCTTTAGAACATTTAGATCTTAGAAATGCAGGAGTTTCCTATTTTTATCAGAGTTTAACCAAGTTAGCACAGATGCACTACTTTTTTTCTGCTCTCCCTCTGCATAAATTATCTAAGAACATTCTTCACACTCATCTCCCACATTCCACATAGCCATTGCACTAACATGTGAATGCACTTACCTGGCCACAGGTGATTGAGTCCACAGTGCCTGTTATACAAAGATGGTTCAACCAAACTATTTACTGCAGCTGTTTAAATAAGAACCAAAAAAAAGTGTTTATCCTTCTTTGTCTGTAGTGTATTTTTTTTTTTTTTTAGACTGGGAATTGTTTTCCATATCTTCCTCAGTATTGACTAGAGAAAATCTAAAGTCAGACGTCAGGGAGATAGAGGATAGTCAACAGATTTATCAAAAAGTATGTACGCATTTTTCATTTTTCTGCTTTCCTTTACCCATGAGTTAATGACTGACACACACAATGCAACCATGACTAATATATTATATTTTTACATCTTATTTGTTTCATAACAAAGTCAAATCAAACATGATAATACAATTTCAGGAGATTTAACACTTTGAACCCAATTCACCAATTCAGTTTTTGACATAGCAATGTGTCCACAGACAGGCTAGTATCACAAAGTTTAAAGAGAACGCTAACATATGTACGCATCAATTTCCTATCCAAGGCAGTAAATTATATCTCAGTTTAGCAAAAAATGACCACATTTCTGTTTTCTGGTGCCACACTTTCTATTTGACATACATCCCATATAGTTTCAATAAAGCAATTTGTTTTAAAATTATTTCTATAAGGCTGTAGTCTTATAGGTTGGCAATAAGGCTATCTAGTTGCAATAAGTCATCTATTTGCAACCTACTCCAGTATTCTTGCCTGAAGAATCCCTTGGATAGAGGAGCCTGGAGGGCTACAGTGTGTGGGGTGGCAAAGAATTGGACACAACTAAGCAACTAACACTGCCACTACTACTACTTATTTGCATTGAAGTTATGTGCACATTAATCTATACAGCTTACATATTTTCACATAAATTCAGCTACTTTATAACAGAATTTTTATTCTTCTACACTTAGCCATTTGCATTTTACCTTTTTGATGTTAAACTGTTTATTGTCCTTTGAAACATGATTATCTGAGTATGTGTGCATGTGTCTTTGTGTTAATGTACTAATATCTGGAAGAGGGTAAGTGAGAGAAGGATAGGAAACGTTTGAGAAGAAAACAAAGAATAGAAGAAAAATTATCATAAATTTTTGCGTTCAAATCAGACAACATTTTTTTAAATAACACTGTTTTATACCAATTCATATTTTTTCTTTAACAGATATGTGTGTTTTTCCAGGGATAAAGGAAATCATAGTTGGGATGTTTACTTTTGCAATTAAAACGATATTCCTGAATTTAGACTTAAGCAACTCTGCAGGAAATAATTCCACAAATAAAACTGGAATCTATTTTAAAGTTTAAAAAATGTGACATATGTTGTATATAACACTCTCTCACAAACTATAAATTGTGAAAAAACATGCATCAGGAAAAAAACAACTGACAATTGCAAATACTCTGCATGGTTAGTTTCATGTGATATTGTCACTTTTGACTCTAAATACTGAATTGCTTATTTTCATAACCCAAATTTCTTTACAAGTTATCCTTATTTCTGAGAACCCAAAAGAAATATAGAATGATTAGATGACACTTCCATAGTTTTATATATAACTTTGATAACTTTACTTATATCTAATTGGATACATATATGTGAAAAAGAATGGACTTGATTAATTAGAAAATATTCTAATGAAAAACTAACTTGAATCTAGCTTTCCAAATTTCACTGTATTCTATTTAATTCAGAAAATTCACCAAACAATTCCAGAGGTGAAGGGACTCTTTTCCTAGTAATTACATTCCATAAAGTCTTCTTTACTTCCTTATTCCTGAGGCTGTAGATCAGAAGATTTAATATAGGGATCATCCTGTGTAGAACACAGAAGCCACTTTGTCCTGATTCAAAGATAGCTGGAAGTAGGTCTCAGATAAGCATAGATGGAGGCGGACTAGAACAGAACGATGGCTGTCAGGTGACACACACGTGTAGAGAAGGCTTTGCGTCTCCTCCCATGAATGCATACGGAAGATGGAGAAGAGAATATAGGAGTAGGAGGCAAAGATCACCAGCAGAATTCCGACCATATTCACACCAGCAAACGTGGAAAAGATGCTTTCATGCAGGCATGTGTCAGTACAGGAGAGCTTAAAAAGTGGGGGACTGTCACAGAAGAAGTGATGGATGACCTTGGAACTACAGAATGACAAGATGCTCACATACCCTGTGTGAACCACAGAGTTGAACAGTCCTGCTGTAAAAGCCCCTGCTGCCATTTTCAAGCAGACTGTCCTGGACATGATCAAGGCATAAAGGAGAGGGCTGCATATGGCCACATAGCGGTCACAGATCATTAACCTAAAAGGACGCATTCAGCTGTGGCAAAGGCTATAAAGTACATCTGCAGAAAGCAGCCAGCAAAGGAGATGGTTTTCTTCTCTGACAATAAATCAACCAGCATCTTTGGAGTGATGATGGATGAATAACAAACATCAACAAAGGACAGGTTAGCCAGGAAGAAGTACACGGGTGTGTGAAGTTGGGAATCAGTCCTGATTAAGAGGATCATCCCAACATCCCCCACAACTGTAAGCATGTAAATCACCAAGAAAAAGCAAAAGAAGATAACCTGTAGCTCCAGTGTGTCTGCTAATCCCAACAGGATGAACTGCGTGAGTAAAGTATAATTTTTTTTACCCATTGATTACGGATACAGTATGCTTAAACTTAAATTGGATGTAAATATTTCCCTTTGCACAATTTACCAGAAATAGAAATAGTGATAAGTTAAGTCATATATGAAAAAGAAGCCTGGGACAACAGTGCATGGTAAACAGAGTCAGAGAGAAATTAGTGGGCAAATGAATAGACATTCGATTTTATTACATATTTGTTTCTAATAATCTGGATTGAGGGATCCACAAATGACTGGTCTAATATACCACCTAAGGTTTTTTTTTTTTTTTTTTCCTGAATGCAACATCTATGTTCTATTCTTTCCCATCTAGTCCACATTCAAAATGCAAAGTACAGAACTATACTTGCCAAAGTTTTTCCCGTTCTCTGAGCATGTATTTGAATTTAAGTCACATGCTTTTTTTTTTTTCACTCATCAAGAATACTGTCTCCATTCTTCAACTCTAAAATTTATGCATGGCCAGTTGGTAATCGTTTGTGTGTTCTCCAAGCAGCAAAAAATAGCACAGTTCAATAACTGATATTTTAAAATCTATCATATTCTTAATGATGATATTGTAGTGTATTAAGGTACACAAATAACTGTTCTTCATACAAAACACTCTATCAGATTAATGCCGTGTGGTAGCACACACTGTACCTGTTTATGGCGGTGAATGACAGAGACTGCACCAAGTACTTAACAGCATTTTTCTCAGTACTAACTTATCTAGTCTATCATTTCTGTTTTTACTAGGATCCCTAATAACTCAGTTGAGGCACAAAAAAACATAAAGAAGACAATTCTCATGTTTCAAATGAAATATAAAGCAGTGAAATTTTGTATTACCTCTTCATAAAAATCTGAGACACATTCTGAGTATATGTATGTTGCTCCCCTTTTATTTTATTCTCCTTGAAGAGAGCTAGGTAACCATGGGGATTGAATTATAGGTTTCAATTGGGTCATGAATCCTCTAAAGGCAGAAACTCCAGTCTCAGAAGTATTTAAATATGATAATATGTAAGTATATGAAAGTAAACTCTAGATGGAACTTAGTGGTGACTGTGTTAAAGTTTTTTGCCAAATTAAAAAAAAAAAAGTCTATTTAATTGTCACTTTCTTTGTAGTTTTAGCTTATTCCAATGGGTACATTCAGTTCAGTTCAGTTGTTCAGTCATGTTCGACTCTTTGCGACCCCATAAATCACAGCAAACCAGGCCTCCCTGTCCATCACCAGCTCCCGGAGTTCACTCAGACTCATGTCCATCGAATCAGTGATGCCATCCAGCCATCTCATCCTCTGTCATCCCCTTCTCCTCCTGCCTCCAATCCCTCCCAGCATCAGAGTCTTTTCCAATGAGTCAACTCTTCCCATGAGGTGGCCAAAGTACTGGACTTTCAGCTTCAGCATCATTCCTTCCAAAGAAATCCCAGGGCTGATCTCCTTCAGAATGGACTGGTTGGATCTCCTTGCAGTCCAAGGGACTCTCAAGAATCTTCTTCAACACCACAGTTCAAAAGCATCAATTCTTCGGCACTCAGCTTTCTTCACAGTCCAACTCTCACATCCATACATGACCACTAGAAAAACCATAGCCCTGACTAAATCGACCTTTGTTGGCAAAGTAATGTTTGTGCTTTTCAATATGCTATCTAGGTTGGTCATAACTTTTCCTTCCAAGGAGTAAGCGTCTTTTAATTTCATGGCTGCAGTCACCATCTGCAGTGATTTTGGAGCCCCAAAAATAAAGTCTGACACTGTTTCCACTGTTTTCCCATCACATTACCCTCTACCAAATTATGATTCTTCCCTTTGTGTGTGTGTGTGTGTGTGTGCCCCTCCACTTGTCTGGCTGAGTTTAATCTTCAATCGGCTTTGTTCTTGAGTGAAATAAATTAGAAGGAGACTCTACTAACTACATGCCTACATGAATATTCATCTAATCCAGTTGGACTATGGGGCCCCCAGAGGGCCCCAGGTGGCTGTGACAGGTCATGAGGTCTGTGTTGCCACCTCCCCAGTGATTTGAACGTCACATTTTCTATCAGGAGCAACTTAGCAGTAAGAGCAAGGGAAGGGCCATGGGGAATATCCCTCCCAAAACTGTAAGTGTGGTTATCATCTTAGCAATCCCTGAATCCCACTCAATTTCCTCCAGAATTCTACTAAGCCACTCCATTCCACCTATATAATATTGCTTACTTTTAATATAATATACAGATTGACTTTAATGGACTGGATTGGTAATTGGTAGAACATTTCCATAATCAGGAAATCAATGAGACTATTGTAAAGAATATGGGTCTGTTTCAACTTCTAATATTGGTCTAACTGCTTTGAACTATGCATTGATTAAACTCTGCCATAGCTGAATGTGTGTGCTTGTGGCTTTGTGTTAATATGTGTATCAATCTGGGAAAGAAAACATGAAAGAAGGACAGGAAATTTTTGACAAGAAAAGACAGGAAGAGGAAAAAAAGCTGATGCAATCAGTGCATTCTAACCAGACAGCAGTTTTCTAAGCAGAACATATTTAATCAAATTCCTACATATTCTTTAATGAATAAATATGTGTTTGTGGGGATAAAGGGAATAAAAGTTGACATGTTTCCTGTAGCAACTAAATGCTATTTTTTTATTTTTTATTTAAGCATTAAAATCTTAATAATTCAATAAAATGGAAATCTATTTTACATTGAAAACTTTTTCACAAATATCATATATTTCAACCCTTTACAAATCATAAATGGTGAAAAATACATCAAAAATAAACTAACAATTACAAAAATAATAAGCAGCTAGTTTCATGTGACATTGTAAATTTTATCTCCATATACCTGACCCTTTATTTCCCTAACCAGGACAGCTTTACAAATAAATCACATTTTAGCAACCTACAAGAAATACACATGATTAGATGAAAGTTGCATGATCTTACATAAGTTTGATAAATTATGTCTAATAGGACACATGTTCATGAGAATTACCAGAACATGAATACACAGATTAAGCTGTAATGAAAATAAGCTTCATCCAGTTTCTGAAAACTAAATTATATATTCTATTTAGTTCAGAAAATTAATAAATCACAGAAATGAAGGAATCTTTTTACGAGTAACTACATTCCATAAAGCCTTCTTCACTTCAGTATTCCCGAGACTGTAGATCGAGGATTCAACATGAGGATTACCACTGTGCAGAACACAGAAGACACTTTGTCCTGAGTCAGGGAGTAGCTGGAAGTAGGTCTCGGATAAGTATAGATGGAGGTGGAATAGAACAGGATGATGGCTGTCAGGTAAGACACACACGTGGAAAAGGCTTTGCATCTCTTCCCCTGAATGCATACGGAAAACAGAGAAGAGAATGTAGGAGTAGGAGTTGAAGATCACCAGCAGAGTTCCGACCATATTCACACCAGGAAACGTGGAAAAGATGCTTTCATGCAGGCGTGTGTCAGAACAGGAGAACTTAAAATGGGGGATTGTCACAGAAGAAGTGATGGATAACATTGGAACTGCAGAATGGTAAGGTGCTTACATAACTGGTGTTTACCATGGAGTTGAACAGTGCTGCTGTAAAAGCCCCTACTGCCATTTCTAGGCAGACCGTCCTGGACATGATCAAGGCGTAAAGAAAGGGTTGCATATGGCCACATAGTGGTCACGGGCCATTAACCCAAAAAGGATGCAGTCAGTTGTGGCCAAGGCTAAAAAGAAGTACATCTGCAAAAAGTAGTGAACAAAGGAGATTGTCTTCTTCCCAGATAATAAATCAACCAGCATCTTTGGAGTGATGGTGGAGGAATAACAAACATTTGCAAAGGACAGGAATAAATACATGAGTATGTGAAACTTGGAATCAGTCCTGATTAAGAGGATCATCCCAACATTCCCCATAAGTGTAAACATGTGGATCAGATCAGTCATGTCCGACTCTTTATGACCTAATGAATCTCAGCACACCAGGCCTCCCTGTCCATCACCAACTCCCGGAGTTCACTGAGACTCACATCCATTGAGTCAGTGATGCCATCCAGGCATCTCATCCTTTGTCGTCCCCTTCTCCTCTTGCCCCCAATCCCTCCCAGAATCAGAGTCTTTTCCAATGAGTCAACTCTTCACATGAGGTGGCCAAAGTACTGGAGTTTCAGCTTTAGCATCATTCCTTCCAAAGAAATCCCAGGGCTGATCTCCTTCAGAATGGACTGGTTGGATCTCCTTGCAGTCCAAGGGACTCGCAAGAGTCTTCTCCAACACCCCAGTTCAAAAACATCAATTCTTCAGCACTCAGCCTTCTTCATAGTCCAACTCTCACATCCATACATGACCACAGGAAAAACCATAGCCTTGATTAGACGAACCTTTGTTGGCAAAGTAATGTCTCTGCTTTTGAATATGCTATCTAGGTTGGTCATAACTTTCCTTCCAAGGAGTAAGCATCTTTCAATTTCATGGCTGCAGTCACCATCTGCAGTGATTTTGGAGCCCAGAAAAATAAAGTCTGACACTGTTTCCACTGTTTCCCATCTATTTCCCATGAAGTGATGGGACCAGATGCCATGATCTTCGTTTTCTGAATGTTGAGCTTTAAGCCAGCTTTTTCACTCTCCACTTTCACCTTCATCAAGAGGCTTTTTAGTTCCTCTTCACTTTCTGCCATAAGGGTGGTGTCATCTGCATATCTGAGGTTATTGATATTTCTCCCAGCAATCATGATTACAGCTTGTGTTTCTTCCAGTCCAGCGTTTCTCATGATGTACTCTGCATAGAAGTTAAATAAGCAGGGTGACAGTATACAGCCTTGACGTACTCCTTTTCCTATTTGGAACCAGTCTGTTGTTCCATGTCCAATTCTAACTGTTGCTTCTTGACCTGCATACAAATTTCTCAAGAGGCAGATCAGGTGGTCTGGTATTCCCATCTCTTTCAGAATTTTCCACAGTTTCTTGTGATCCACACAGTCAAAGGCTTTGTCATAGTCAATAAAGCAGAAATAGATGCTTTTCTGGAACTCTCTTGCTTTTTCCATGATCCAGCAGATGTTGGCAATTTGATCTCTGGTTCCTCTGCCTTTTCTAAAACCAGCTTGAACATCTGGAAGTTCACGGGTCATGTATTGCTGAAGCCTGGCTTGGAGAATTTTGATCATTACTTTACTAGCGTGTGAGATGAGTGCAATTGTGCGGTAGTTTGAGCATTCTTTGGCATTGCCTTTCTTTGGGATTGGAATGAAAACTGATCTTTTCCAGTCCTGTGGCCACTGCTGAGTTTTCCAAATTTGCTGGCATATTAAGTGCAGCACTTTCACAGCATCGTCTTTCAGGATTTGGAATAGCTCAACTGGAATTCCATCAGCTCCACTAGCTTTGTTCATAGTGATGCTTTCTAAGGCCCACTTGACTTCACATTCCAGGATGTCTGGCTGTAGGTGAGTCATCACACCATCGTGATTATCTGGGTCATGAAGATCTTTTTTGTACAGTTCTTCTGTGTATTCTTGCCATCTCTTCTTAATATCTTCTGCTTTTGTTAGGTCCATACCATTTCTGTCCTTTATTGAGCCCATCTTTGCATGAAATGTTCCCTTGATATCTCTGATTTTCTTGAAGAGATCCCTAGTCTTTCCCATTCTGTTGTTTCCCTCTATTTCTTTGCATTGATTGCTGAAGAAGGCTTTCTAATCTCTTCTTGCTATTCTTTGGAACTCTGCATTCCGATGTTTATATCTTTCCTTTTCTCCTTTGCTTTTCACTTGTCTTCTTTTCACAGCTATTTGTAAGGCCTCCCCAGACAGCCATTTTGCTTCTTGCATTTCTTTTCCGTGGGGATGGTCTTGATCCCTGTCTCCTGTACCATGTCACGAACCTCAGTCCATAGTTCATCAGGCACTCTATCTATCATATCTAGGCCCTTAAATCTGTTTCTCACTTCCACTGTATAATCATAAGGGATTTGATTTAGGTCATACCTGAATGGTCTAGTGGTTTTCGCTACTTTCTTCAATTTAAATCTGAATTTGGCAATAAGGAGTTCATGGTCTGAGCCATAGTCAGCTCCTGGTCTTGTTTTTGCTGACTGTATAGAGCTTCTCCATCTTTGGCTGCAAAGAATATAATCAATCTGATTTCTGTGTTGACCATCTGGTGATGTCCATGCATAGAGTCTTCTCTTGTGTTGTTCAAAGAAGGTGTTTATTATGACCAGTGCATTTTCTTGGCAAAACTCTATTAGTCTTTGCCCTGCTTCATTCCATATTCCAAGGCCAAATTTGCCTGTTACCCCGGGTGTTTCTTGACTTTCTACTTTTGCATTCCAGTCCCCTATAATGAAAAGGACATCTTTTTTGGGTGTTAGTTCTAAAACGTCTTGTAGGTCTTCATAGAACCGTTCAACTTCAGCTTCTTCAGTGTTACTGGTTGGGGCATAGACTTGGATTACTGTGATATTGAATGGGTTGCCTTGGAAACGAACAGAGATCATTCTGTAGTTTTTGAGATTGCATCAAAGTACTGTATTTCGGACTCTTTTGTTGACCATGATGGCCACTCCATTTCTTCTGAGGGGTTTCTGCCCGCAGTAGTAGATATAATGATCACCTGAGTTAAATTCACCCATTCCAGTCCATTTCAATTCCCTGATTCCTAGAATGTCGACATTCACTCTTGCCATCTCTTGTTTGACCACTTCCAATTTGCCTTGATTCATGGACCTGACATTCCAGATTCCTATGCAATATTGCTCTTTACAGCATCAGACCTTCCTTCTATCACCAGTCACATCCACAGCTGGGTATTCTTTTTGCTTTGGCTCCATCCCTTCATTCTTTGTAAATCACCAAGAAAAGGCAAAAGGGGGAAACCTGTACCTCCAATGTATCTGTTAATCCCAACAGGATGAACTCTGTGGGTGAAGTGTAATTTTTTCTGCCCATTGTTTATAGTATAGTATGCTTAAACTTAAACTGGGTGTGCATATTTCCCTTTGCACAATTTACCAGAAATACAAATATTAATTAAGTAAAACATATATGGAAAGGAAACCTAGGACAACAGAGCCCAGTAAACAGAGTCAGAGGAGAATTAGTAGACAAATTAATAAGCATTGGATTTTATTAAGTATTGGCTTTATTAATTCTGAACTGAGGGAACCACAAATGACTCATCTAAATACACATACATCACCTAAGGTTCCTTTTCGAATGCAGCATCTATGTTCTATTCTTTCCCTTCTTGTCCATATCCAACTGCAAAGTACAGAACTATTCTTGCTGAAGTTTTTTCCATTCTCTGAGCAGGTATTTGAATTTAACTGAAATCTTTTTTTTTTTTCTCCTCAAGTCTGCTCTCTATATTCTTCAACTCCAAAATGTATGCATGGTCACTTGGAAATCACTTGTGTGTGATTCTCCAGGCAGCAAATAGTAGCCCAGTTTGATAACTGATATTTTGACATCCATCATATTCTTAATGATATTGTAGTGTATTAAGGTACACAAATAACTGTTCTCCTTTCAAAGCACTCTACCAAACTAATGTCATGTGGGAGCACACACTATACCTGTTTATGGTGGTGAATGACAGAGACTGCACCGAGTACTTACCAGCATTTTTCTCAGTACTAACTTGTCTAGTCTATTATTTCTGTTTTTACTAGAATCCCTAATAACTCAGGTGAGGCACAAAAAAAACATAAAGAAGACAATTTTTATTCTTTAAGTGAAATGTAAAGCAGTGAAATTTTGAGTTACCATTTTGTAAAAATTTGAGACACATTCTGAGTATATGCATATTGCTATCCTTTTATTTACTGTGGTCATGTATGGATGTGAGAGTTGGAAGAAGGCTGTGTGCCAAGAATTGATGCTTTTGAACTGTGGTGTTGGAGAAGACTCTTGAGAGTCCCTTGGACTGCAAGGAGATCCAACCAGTCCATTCTGAAGGAGATCGGCTCTGGGATTTCTTTGGAAGGAATGATGCTAAAGCTGAAACTCCAGTACTTTGGCCACCTCATGCGAAGAGTTGACTCATTGGAAAAGACTCTGATGCTGGGAGGGATTGGGGGCAGGAGGAGAAGGGGACGACAGAGGATGAGATGGCTGTATGGCATCACTGACTCGATGGACGTGAGTCTCAGTGAACTCCGGGAGTTGGTGATGGACAGGGAGGCCTGGCGTGCTGGGGTTCATGGGGTCGCAAAGAGTCAGACATGACTGAGCGACTGATCTGATCTGATCTGAAAGAGGGTTGGGTAACCATGGGGACTGGATTATAGGTTTGAACTGTGTCATGAATCCTCAAAAGGCAGAAACTCCAGTCTCAGAAGTATTTAAATATGATCACATGCAAGTAGATACGGTTAAAGCCTATATTGAATTTTTTGATCTCTGTGTTATTTCAAAGCTATTTATTTGAAAAATTTTTAAAAATGATCTATTTAATTGCCTCTTTCTTTGAAGTTTTAGCTTATTACAATGGTTACATAATCCTCTACCAAATTATGATTCTTCCCTTTTTGTGTGTGTGTGCATATCCCTACACTCATCTGGCTGAATTTAACCTTCAATCTAGTTCCATTCTTAAAAGTGAGTGTCTTAGTCACTCAGTTGTGTCTGATTCTTTAAGACCCCTGGTCCGTAGTCTGCTGAACTCCTTTGTCCATGGAGTTCTCCAAGCAAGAATACTGGAACGGGTTGCCATTTCCTTCTCCAGGAATCTTCCCAACTCAGAGATTGAACCCAGATCTCCTGCATTGCAGGAAAATTCTTTACCAACTGAGCTAAGATGGAAGCTCTGTTTTTAAGTGAAATAAATTAGGAGACACTAATTTCTTACTACATACCTACACGAATAATCATCAGACCCAGCTGGACTATGTGGACAGCAAAGGGCACTGGATGGTGTGACAAGTGTGACAGATCAGCTTTGTTATATCCCAGATGACTTGAATATTGCAACTTCTATCAGGAGCAATTTCAGCAGTGAGGACAAGGGAAGAGCCACAAGGAATATCCCTCCAAACGCTCTAAGTGTGGTTAGCATCTTAGCAATCCCTGAATCCCACTCAATTTCCTCCAGAATTCTACTATGCCACTCCATTCCACATATATATTATTGTTTACCTTTAATATAATATATGGGTTCACTTTAATGGATTTAATTGGTGACTGATAGAATATTTCCATAATCAGGAAATCCATGAGACTGTTTTAAAGGATACGGGTCTGTTTTATCCTTCAAATACAGATCTACCTACTTTGAACTATGCATTGATTAAACTCTGCTACAGCTGACTGTGTGTGCATGTGGCTTTATGTAAAATATGTGGATCAGTCTGGGAGAGAAAATGTGAGAAATTTTTAAGAAGAAAAGATGGGAAGAGAAGAAAAGCTGTTGCAATTGATTCCTTCTAATCAAACAGCAGTTTTCTAAACAAATATATTTAAACAAATTCCTACATATTCTTTAATGAATAACTATGTGTTTATGGGGATAAAGGAGATGAAAGTCCACATGTTTATTGTAGCAGTTAAATGATATTACTGAGTTTTGATTTAAGCATTACAGCCCTAATTCAATTAGGTGGAAATCTACATTGAAAATATTTTCACACATGTGATATATACAATCCTTTACAAATCATGTAATGGTTTGTAATGAAATGTAATGAAAAAATACATTTTAAAAAGCTGACAATTAAAAATATAATACACAACTAGATTCATGTGACATTGCAAAAGTTATCTCCTCCATATACTTAACCCTTTATTTCCCTAACCAAGACAGCTTTATGAATAAATCATATTTTAGAAACCTATAGGAAAACATACAATGATTAGAAAAAAGTTTCATGATCTGACATGTTTGATAAGTTATATCTAACAGGACTCGTGTCCATGAATATTACTAGAACATAATTACACAGATTAAGTTGTAATGAAAATAAGCTTGATCCAGTTTCTGAAAGTTAAATTATGTACTTTATTTAGTTCAGAAAATTAATCAATAACAGAAATGAAGGAATCCTTTTCCTAGTAATTCCATTCCATAAAGCCTTCTTCACTTCCGTATTCCAGAGACTGTAGATCAGAGGATTCAACATGGGGATGACCACTGTGTAGAACATGGAAGCTACTTTGTCCTGTGTCAAGGAGTAGCTGGAAGTAGGTCTCAGATAAGTATAGATGGAGGTGGAATAGAACAGGATGATGGCTGTCAGGTGAGATGCACACGTGGAGAATGCTTTGCATCTCCCCTCCCCTGAATGCATACGGAAAATGGAGAAGAGAATGTAGGAGTAGGAGGTGAGGTGCCGGGGTCCAGCCCCGGCTGATCCAGGGTATTCGAAGGAGAGACGGCCTAGGCGACTATTTATATGATAATTAGAGATATAAAGAGTAATCGAATGAGGATAGCTTAGTAGGAAAATTCAGTTGAGAAAAGAGGCTGAGTAGCTTGGTTTACGTGGGAGACCAATAAAACTTCAAGACAAGAAGTTTGCACCACTTACGTAGGCCACAGGCACCCTCTCAAATAGCGGAAGGTGCCTCACCCTAGACACCTTCTCGAGTGGGTCTTAGAAGCCCAGGCATAATTAGTAAGCATGGTGGGTTCCACGCTCCAGATGGAGACTTCAGCCAGAATGTGAAAAGAATGACATAGGGAGACCAAGCGCTGGTGAGCAAGGCCCATAGCTTTATTTTCAACAGGGGCTTATATACCCTAAGTTACACATAGAGGATAATAGGGGATGCAAAGTCAACAGTCTTTGATTCTTATCAAACACCGGGGTTTCTTTTCTGCAAATTTATCATATACAAATGGTTTAGGTGATTTACACCATCTTCTGGCCAGAAGACCTACTAACATTTTATGACTCTTGACAAGGACTTATCAATAAAGACTTATTTTCTCTAAGAGTAATTATTTTAAAGTTTGGCGCCATCTTCCGAAGATAAAATTGCATTCCTATAGGACGGATGTGTAATGGGTTTACAACAAAGGAAAGAATTTATCACCTTAAGGATCTAAAGTTACTAACACCAAGGCCACTACTTATTTTTTCTACATACCAACTATATTAATTACTACACATTCAAGGATACAATTCAGGGGATGTGAAAACTTGGCAACAAGCATTGACTCATCAATGAAATCCCTTACTAGTCTTATTCTGACAGTTTCTAACTCTCTGAGAGGCTCTAAGCTATTTGAATATCTTAAGCTTCCCGTGCCTCTCGAGGCTGGGAGACTGTAAATAATCGTATGCATAGCTGTGTTGTCAGGCGAGTTAGAGAGCCATCTGAGGGGTTTGGATTTAAACACTCCTAATTGCCCAGGAAGTTTATTAATTGGAGCTGTAAGTTAACTCTTTGACAGAGAGAGCGAGATGGTGGTGGGGGACAGCCCCCAGTAAAGTCACAGGTGAGAGCACAAAGCAATAAAGTAGGCAGACTCTGGTTTTTGGGGGGAAGATGCTCGAGAATATCCGGGGAGACTCCCGAGGCTCGATCCCGCCTTTGCGTATGCCGAGCCTCCTTCCTCATGACCTTTGTCACGAGCGGAATGTCTCTCGCCAGCTCCCGGCAGTGGGGATCACCGGCAGAGTTCCAATGATATTCACACCAGCAAAAGTGGACAAGATACTTTCATATAGGCATGTGTCGGAACAAGAGAGCTCGAAAATTGGGGGCTGTCACAGAAGAAGTGATGAGTGACATTGGAACTGCAGAATGATAAGCTGCTTATACAACTTGTGTGAACCACAGAGTTCAACAGTCCTGCTGTAAAAGCCCCCTTTTCAGGCAGATTGTACTGGACATGATCAAGGCGAACGGGAGAGGGTTGCATATGGCCACAGAGCAGTCACAGGCCATTAACCCAAAAACGATGCATTCAGTTGTGGCAAAAACGATAAAGAAGTACATCTACAGAAAGCAGCCAGCAAAGGAGGTGGTTTTCTTCGCTGATAAAAAAATCTACTAGCGTCTTTGGAGTGGTGGTGGATGAATAACAAACATCCACAAGGGACAGGTTAGCCAGGAAGAAGTACATGAGTGTGTGAAGTCAGGAATTTGTTCTGATTAAGAGAATCATCCCAACATTCCCCACAACTGTAAGTGTATAAATCACAGAAAAAAGGCAAAAGAAGATAACCTGTAGCTCCAGTGTGTCTGCTAATCCCAACAGGATGAACTCAGTGAGCAAAGTATAATTTTTTCTGGCCATTTATTACAGATACTTTATGCTTCAATTTGAATTCATGTAAATATTTTCCTCTCAAAAGTTTACAAGAAGTAGTAGGTCTAATAAAATTAGTCACACATGAAAATAATCTAGGATAACACCATATTATATAGAGCAAGTGAAGCAAGAGGAAAATTAGTGGACAAATGAATAAGCATTGGAATCTATTAAACAATTCTCCATGTTAAAATATACCTGGTTTGAAAGATTCTCAAATTATTGGGCTAAGTACACATATTTCACTTCAGTTTCTGCAAATCCAATATATATGTTCTATTCTTTCTCTTCTAGCCTACATCCAAAATGCAAAGTACCAAACTATTCTACCTGAAGTCTCTTCCATTGTCTGAACAGGTATGGGAGTTTACTCAATGCATTTTTTTTTTTTTCTCTCTCTTCAGGACCACTTTGTATATCCTGCAACTCTAGAATCTATGCACCAATACTTGAAAGTTGCTTTTGTGTTCCTCATGCAGTAAAAAAAGTCCATTTCAAATAATCAACATGTTGACAATTACCATATTCATAAACATGATTTTATAGTGTTTTAAATTAAACCAAACAACTCTTTCATTACAAAGCACACTATAAAATTAATGCCATGTATTAGTATTAGCACAGGGCTTCCTTCATAGCTCAGTCTGTAAAGAGTTTGCCTGCAATGCAGGAAACCCGGGTTCAATTCCTGGGTGGAGAAGATCCCCTGGAGAAGGAAATGGCAACCCACTCCAGTATTCTTGCTTGGAGAATCCCATGGAAAGAGGAGCCTACTGTCTATGGGGTCCCAAGAGTCAGATATGACTGAGCGACTAAGCATACACATTAATATAAGCACACACTGTACCTGTCCACATTAATGAATGGCAGCACCAATACTTAACAGCATCCTTCCCATTACTAACTTGTCTAGTTTATTGTTGTTGTTGTTTTTATTAGAATCCCAAATAACTCAGTTGAGGCACAAAAATGAAAAGATTTTCATTTTCTAAGTGAAATGAAAAGCAGTGAAATTTTGAATTACACCTTCGTAAAAATCTGAGACACTTTCTGAATGTATACACATGGCTGCCTTTTATTTGGTTTTCCTTGAACAGGGTAGGGTAACCATGAGGACAGGATTATAGGTTTGGGTTGTGGCATCAGTCCTCTAAAGGCATAAACTCTAATCTCAGAGGAAATTAAAACAAGATCATATGCAGTTAGATGCAGTCAAATGGGATGTGGCTCCTGCATCCTCATGTGATTATGGATCTCTCTGTTACCTTAATGTTTCACCAATGTTTATAAGATATTAATTTTAATTGTCTGTTTAATTGCTTCTTTGTAGCGCCCACATATTCCAAAAGGGTGCATAGCCCACTACCAAGTTATCATTTTTCCTTTTCTGTTTGAGTTTGTGTGTGTTCGTGTGTGTGTGTTCACCCCTCCCCTCGTCTCAGTGTGTTTAGCCTTCATTCCAGCTCACTAGTTGAGTGAAGTAAATAAGAAAATGACACTCACTTCAACTCTTTTTTGCTGTGAAAGGTATTATTTCATTCTTTTTTATGGCTAATATTCCATTGTGTAATATGTACCATATTTTTATCCATTCATCTGTCAACAGACATTAAGGTTGCCTTTAAATACTCTGAGTAAATAAGACAATATATTAAAAAAAAAACATATTTTTAAGATTTTGTAATTACATTTGTTTGTTGAAATTGTCTGTGATTCTGAACTTACAAAGAATTTAAACTACAAATATTCCATTCCAAAAACACAAATCACAAAGAGAAATGAATCACACTGTGTGTCCATATGAAAACAGAGTCTATTTGCATACAGAAATAAATAAATCATGGCAACATATTCTTAGTTCAAGCTCCAAGAAAATAGAAATAAAAATTGAAATAAATAAATAGGATCTAATGAAACATATAAGCTTTTGCCAGCATAGGAAACCATAAGCAAAATGAAAAGACAACCTAGGACAGGGTAAAAATTTTTGCAAACCATGCAAATGACAAGGGTTTAATGGATTCATGTTGATGTATGGCAAAACCAATACAATATTATAAAGTAATTAGCCTCTAATTAAAATAAATAAATTTAAAATTTTTAAAAAAGAACAAAAACAAAACAAAACAAAAAACAATATATATATATATATATATATATATATATATATATACACACACACACAAACAGCCCATATAACTCAATAACAACACAACATAATAGCAAACCAGGAAAAATTTGACAGAAGACCTGATTAGACATTTCTACAAAGAAAACATACAGATAGTCAACAGGCACATGAAAAAAAATGCTCAATAGCAATAGTTATTAGTGAAAGGTAAATCAAAACTACAACCTCACAGCAGTCAAAATAGCCATCATTAAAAAAAATCTACAAATAATAAATGCTAGAGAGCTTATGGAGAAAAGGGAATCCTAATACATTGTTGGTGGGAATGCAAACTAGTGCAGCCACTGTGGAAAACTTATTGAGGTTCCTTAAAAATCAAAAATAAAATTGCCATATGATCCAGCAATCACAATCCTGGGTATATATCTAAATAAAACTATAATTTGAAAAGACATATGCTCCCTTATGTTCATAGTAGTACTATTTACAATAGCTAAGGCATGAAGGCAACCTTAATGTCTGTTGACAGATGAATGGATAAAAATATGGTACATATCACACAATGGAATATTAGCCATAAAAAAGAATGAAATAATACCTTTCACAGCAACATTGATTGACCTAGAGATTATCATATTAAATGAACCAAGTTAGAAAAAGACAAATATCCAAATATGGTATGATATCATTTATATGTGGAACCTAAAAAAATGATACAAATGAACTTATTTACAGAACAAAGAGACTCACAAGCATAGAAAACAAATTTATAGTTACCAAAGGGGAAAAAGGGTAGGGGAACAAATTTGGAGTTTATGAGTAGCAGATACAAACTATTATTTACAAAACTGATTACCAGCAAGGTCCTACTATGTGTATGTGTGTGCGTGCATGCACGCGCATGTGTGCATGTGTATATACACACAAGGAACTATATTTAATATCCTATGTTGTTGCTGTTCAGTCACTCAGCTGTGTCCAACTCTGCGACCCATGGACTGCAGCATGCCAGGCTTCCCTGTTCTTTACCATCTCCCAGAATTTGCTTAAACTCAAGTCCATCGAGTCTGTGATGCCATCCAACCATCTCTGATGCCCTCTTCTTCTCCTAACCTCAATCATTCCCAGCATCAGGGTCTTTTCCAATGAGTCATCTCTTCCCATCTGTTGGCCAAAGTATTGTAGCTTCAGCGTCATCATCAGTTCTTCCAACAAATATTCAGCATTGACTTAGTTTAGGATTGACTGGTTTGATCTCTTTGCAGGCCAAAGGACTCTCAAGAGTCTTCTTGAGTACCACAATTAAAAGGCATCAATTCTTCAGCCTAGCCTTCTTTATGGTCCAATTCTCTCATCCATCCATGACTACTGGAAAAACCATAGCTTTGACTATATGGACCTTTATCAGCAGAGTGATGTCTTTGCTTTTTAATACTTTGTCTAGGTTTGCCATAGCTTTCTTTCCAAGAAGCAAGCACCTTTTAATTTCATAGCTTCAGTTCACCATCTGCAGTGAGGAAAATAAGGATATCTCAAAGCAAATAATTATAGACAGAATGTTAAAAGGCATATTCAGAGCAAATAACCCAGTTAAAAATAAGATTTTTGAGCCTGAATAAGTGGTCAAAACCAGAGAATCAAATTTGGGAAGGCTTTCTTTGCTTCTTATGTAGAAGGAAATCTCTAAAGGAGTGATCTTGTATGCAAGAGGTCGATGAGTCAGCCATTGCTGGAAAATCTCTTTTCCACCCTTTATCAATCAGAATAATGGCTTTCCTAGAAAACAGTACATTCTTCTCATGCAGGTAGTATGTTATGACATGAAATCTATATTCAGAAACCAGTATCTGAAGATGCCCTACCAGCATATATGGAAAATTGGAAAACCTTCCTCAAATTAAAGGCAACAAATGGCCTTTGCTTCTTCCCATTGTTCTGTGCAGTCAGCAGAGGTACAACTGCCAATGAGTTGACATTTTATGTCTCGAATGTGGTGTCATAATTTTTGCTCAAACACTCATCTTTTAATGGAACTATCAACACCAGGTCTGCTATACCATGCTGTTAGTCTTTTAATCTAATAAAGCTGATTTGATATCTATTAGTTTCCAGGCTATACATTGGGACTAGAGAAAGAAAGCTGAATAATCTCATTGGAAAAAGAAAATGTAGGCAATATTTTGGAAAATTAAAAACCAACAACGGTCACAAGACCCATTAATGAATGCTATGTGTTATATCAGAGATTTCAATACCCTGAATAGAGCTTAGTATTACTTTTCTATTTAACATGACATCAGACTTTGTGTGATATAAAAATAAGAGATCATTTACCTAAAATATTAAATCATATATAATGGGAAAATAACAGAAATTATTGAGTGGAGACTGTAATGAATAAGAAACAAATTTTATGAATTAATATTTTTAAATCACAGTACAATCAATTTCAATAGGAATTTTCTCGGTGCCACCATAACATCTTTGTTTCTCAGACGATATACCATAGGGTTAAACATCAGTGTGGCAATGGTATAAAAAAGAGAAACTTGTCCATTCCTATCAAATGACTGGACTTGGTCTTAAATATGTAATGGGTCCTGATCCAAAGAATAAAGCCGCAATCATGAGATCAGAAGAGCAGGTGGAGAAAGCCTTGGCTCGCCCAGTGTCTGAAGGCAGCTTTAAGATGGTCTCAATTATTCTCGTGAAAGAACCAAGAATTAACATAAAAGGAATAATAGTGACAACTAGAATAGCAACTACATAAACAAATATCTCAATCATAAAAGTGTCCCCACAGGCAAGCTTTAGCACTGGATGTACATCACAGAAGAAGTGATTCAACTGGTTAGGGCCACAGAAGGGTAGAGAGAAGATCTGGTAAGTAAATCCTAAGTACGTAGGAATTCCACTGACCCAACTGCCAGCGGCCAGTTAGACACACAGCCTGCAGTTCATAAGGAGAGGGTACAGCAGTGGGTTGCCAATGGCAACATACCTGTCATAGCCATTGAAATCAGAAGAAGGCACTCAGTGACCCCAAACACCAGAAAGAAATACATTTGAGCAGCACAGGCCAGCAAGGATATATTTCTAGATTGTCTACAAAGATCTGTTAATAACCCGGGGACAGTGACTGATACATATTTCCAAGGAAGAAAAATTCCCTAGGAAAAAAAAAATGTGAGTCTGGAGGGAAGGATCCATCTTGGTTATTATAATAATGAGACTATTTCCCATCAGAATAATCATATACATGATCAAAAATACCCCAAAAAGAAATCCTCGAAGGTCAAGAATATCAGAGAAACCAAGCAAGTTGAAATCCACCAATGTAGCCTGGTTCAACTCTGGTGGATTTTACCCTCTGGATCCCATCTATGAATAAAATGTTTAGAGTCACTCAGATACACTGTGTCCAGCAGCAAAACAAGACAAAATAAATCAATGATTTCAAATCAATTCACATGATAGCTACCCATTTTTTGTTTGTATTTTTATTAATAAATCAAATCCAGTATTCTAAAATACCACAATGTGAAAATAGAAAACAACTCTTAAACTCTTTCTTTTGGCTCACATTAAAGGTTATGGGTTTATGAGTAACAGTAAAACAGACAACAACAAAAACAAAAAATATGTTGTGTAGCCTATTTTCAGGATAAGAATTGCTGTAGGTAACGGGTGGCATTTTCTTCTGGAAAATGCTTCTCTTTTCTGATCAGTTTGGTTTCTATTATCTTTTTATTTGTATTTTTCTGCCTTGAGCTTCCTAATTTTCCATTTTTGAATGTGTTTTTTTTTTTTTTCATGTTTTCTTTGATGTTTCTCTTGTGAGCTGCATCTCAGATAACCAAAGGGCAGTGTAATCACTAAGACTCCACTGCCAGGCCCAGTTCAGCACCACCCTCTCCCACCACCACCATTCTCCAGACCACTCTGTAAGAAAGAGACTTAAACTTTCATCAGAAAAATAAGAAATATGTTCTTGTCATCATCATGCAAATTCCATGTGATATACTACAGAAGTTTATAGTACAAATAAAACATCATAGCGTCATATGTTCACTTGAGTTTAGAATATAAAGTAAGTAAGAATTTGAGGTAATGTGTCCTCAACCTCATTATGGCTGGCCCCCAACAATCTTAACAACTCTGCTTATATTTTACATGTTGGGCCTTGAAAGGTAATTAGATAATTTTGAGGTCTTTAGCAGTAATTGAATAAGAAATAGGGAAAAAATGGGTAAAAAAATTGATCATAGCAGTCACAGACCTGACAACAGACAAATGCAAACTCAACTTTTGCATATTTTTCTACCTCTAGATATATATTTATAAATATGCATGTATACTTATGAAAATACATAAATATTGTGAATATGTAGCATGTATCATAGACATGTAAATGTCATGTAATATCTATTTAAAATATCTATGTCTGAATAATTATCAGAAAGCAAGTGCTATATGCAGTATCTCACGCATTGTCATAAAATGAGAGTCTGATTTCTTGTGGTTACAGCCTGCATATTTCAAGTTCAGGAGATTTATCTCATTAATGAATTTGACTGAAATGAACTTTTTTCTTCTTTTTTTAATTTCTTAATTATAAAGAATATACTACTATAAAATAAGCTGGTTAAAATACTTGCTGCTTACCTTTTTCTTTATTGTGAAGAAGTAACTATGTTTTTCTCTTTTATAATGAATATTGCCCTATGTAACATATATGTCTGGTTTGAATTATTTAAGCAACTAATTCAATCCTTACTATTTTCCCTTGAAGCTCATACCTTGCTTAAATCAATCTGTGCACTTAAATAAAAATGGTCTGTTTTTACTGTGGAGACATCTCTTCATGACAAACTGCATTTTTAAACTCAATAAACTGTTTATTAAGACAACTTAAGAAATAATCACAGCCTCCTCTGAGTCAGTTAGTGCTGCACAAGTTTCTCTCTCTATGAAATACGGTCTGAGGAGCACTAGCTACCTGCCAATGCCACTTTACATGTCTCCAAGTACTCTGTATCTTTGGAGAGTAGGATAATTGTCCTTCTAGGAAAGGCTGTTTAAGGTATTCACAGTCTTAAATTTGGGCAGTATCTATTGATGCATTCAGTGCAAAATTTATTTATTATTAAAATACCATTCCTTAACCACACAGAATAGAATTTGGAATTTAGATGAGTTTCTAATTTGTTTATGAGTTAAGGTCCTCACTTCACACCACATATAGAATTTATCTATAGTTGAAAGTTACATACATAAAAGAGATTTTAGTGTTAATTTTTACACTATGAATCTTTGCTAAACTATGTAAAATAATTCATGCATTCAGCCTTTATTTATTGAACTATTCAGTAAACCTAACTGTATCAGTTAGATTAACCATAACTCAATGATGTACCACAGTCTTGTCTAACTCAGTGAAACTATGAGCCATGATGTTTAGGGCCACCCAAGATGGGTGGGTCACAGTGGAGAGTTATGACAAAATGTGGTCCACTGGCGAAGGGAATGGCAAACCACTTCAGTATTCTTGCCTAGAGAGCCCCATGAACAGTATGAAATGGCAAAAAGATAGGACACTGAAAGATGAACTCTCCATGATGGAAGGTGCTCAATATATTACTGGAGATCAGTGGAGAAATGAAGAGATGGAGCCAAAGTAAAAAGAACACCCAGTTTTGGATGTGACTGGTGATGGAAACAAGTGCCAATGCTATAAAAAGCAATATTGCATAGGAACCTGGAATGTTGTCCATGTATTGAGGCAAATTGGAGGTGGTCAAACAGGAGATGACATAAGTGAATGTCAACATTTTAGGAATCAGCAAACTAAAATGGACTTGAATTCGTGAATTTAACTCAGATGAACATTATGTCTACTACTAGGGCCAAGAATCCCTTAGAAGATTGAATAGCCATCATAGTCAACAAAAGAGTCTGAAATGCAGTACTTGGATGCAGTCTCAAAAATGGCAGAATGATCTCTGTTCATTTCTGAGACAAACCACTCAATATCACGGTAATCTATGCCTATGCCTCAACCAGTAATGCTGAAGAAGCTGAAGTTGAATGGTTCAGTGAAGACTTACAAGACCTTTTAGAACTAACACTGAAAAAAGATGTCCTTTTCATTATAGGGAACTGGAATGCAAAAGTAGGAAGTCAAGACACACCTGACATAACAGACAAATTTGGCCTTGGAGTATGGAATGAAGCAGGGCAAAGGTAATAGGTTTTGCCAAGAGAATGCACTGGTCACAGCAAACACCCTCTTCCAACAACACAAGAGAAGACTCTACAAATGGACATCACCAGATGGTCAACACCGAAATGAGACTGACTATATTCTTTGCAGCCGAAGATAGAGAAGCTCTATACAGTCAGCAAAAACAAGACCAGGAGATGACTGTGGCTCAGATCATGAACTCCTTATTGCCAAATTCAGACTTAAATTGAAGAAAGTAGGGAAATCCACTAAACCATTCAGGTAGGACCTAAATCAAATCCCTTATGATTATACAGTGGAAGTGAGAAATAGATTTAAGGGACTACATCTGATAGAATGCCTGATGAACTATAGACAGAGGTTCGTGACATTGTACAAGAGACAGGGATCAAGCCCATCCCCATGGAAAAGAAATGCAAAAAGCAAAATGGCTGTCTGAGGAGGCCTTACAAATAGCTGTGAAAAGAAGGGAAGCAAAAAGCAAAGGAGAAAAGGAAAGATATTCCCCTCTGAATGCAGAATTCCAAAGAATAGCAAGGAGAGGTAAGAAAGCCTTCCTCAGTGGTCAATGCAAAGAAATAGAGGAAAACAATAGAATGGGAAATGTTAAGGACCTCTTCAAGAAAGTTGGAGATACCAAGGGAATATTTCATGCAACGATGGGCTCAATAAAGGACAGAAATGGTATGGAACTAACAGAAGCGGAGAATATTAAGAAGAGGTGGCAAGAATACACAGAAGAACTGTGCAAAAAAAAAATCTTCATGACACAGATAATCACGATGATGTGATCACTCACCTGGAACCAGACATCCTGGAATGGGATGTCAAGGGGCCTTAGGAAGCATCACTACAAACAGAGCTAGTGCAGGTGATGGAATTCCAGTTGAGCTATTTCAAATCCTGAAAAATGATGCTGTGAAAGTACTGCACTCAATATGCCAGCAAATTTGGAAAACTCAGCAGTGGCCACAGGACTGGAAAAGGTCAGTTTTCATTCCAATCCCAAAGAAAGGCAATGCCAAAGAATGCTCAAACTACCACACAATTGCACTCATCTCACACGCTAGTAAAGTAATGCTCAAAATTCTCCAAGCCAGGCTTCAGCAATATGTGAACCATGAAATTCCAGATGTTCAAGCTGGTTTTAGAAAAGGCAAAGGAACCAGAGATCAAGTTGCCAACATCCGTTGGGTCATTGAAAAGTCAAGAGAGTTCCAGAAAAACATCTATTTCTGCTTTATTGACTATGCCAAAGCCTTTGACTGTGTGGATCACAAGAAACTGTGGAAAATTCTGAAAGAGATGGGAATACCAGACCACCTGACCTGCCTCTTGCGAAATCTGTATGCAGGTCAGGAAGCAATAGTTAGAACCGGATATGGAACAACAGACTGGTTCCAAATAGGAAAAGAAGTACGTCAAGGCTGTATAATGTCACCCTGCTTATTTAACTTATATGCAGAGCACATTATGAGAAACACTGGCTCGAAGAAGCACAGGCTGAAATAAAGATTGCTGGAGAAATATCAATAACCTCAGATATGCAGATGACACCACCCTTATGGCAGAAAGTGAAGAGGAACTCAAAAGCCTCTTGACGAAAGTAGAAGAGGAGAGTGAAAAAGTTGGCTTAAAGCTCAACATTCAGAAAACTAAGATCATGTCATCTGGTCCCATTGCTTCCTGGGAAATAGATGGGAAACAGTGGAAACAGTGTCAGACTTTATTTTTCTGGGCTCCAAAATCACTGTCGATAGTGTTTGCAGCCATGAAATTAAAAGACGCTTACTCCTTGGAAGGAAATTTATGACCAACCTAGATGGCATATTAAAAAGCAGAGATATTACTTTGCCAACAAAGGTCCGTCTAGTCAAGGCTATGGTTTTTCCAGTGGTTATGTATGGATGTGAGAGTTGGACTGTGAAGAAAGCTGAGAGCTGAAGAATTGATGCTTTTGAACTCTGGTGATGGAGAAGACTCTTGAGAGTCCCTTGGACTGTAAGGAGATCCAACCAGTACATCCTAAAGGAGATCAGTCCTGGGTGTTCATTGGAAGGAATGATGCTAAAGCTGAATCTCCAATACTTTGGCTACCTCATACGAAGTGTTGACTCTTTGGAAAAGACTCTGATGCTGGGCAGGATTGAGGGCTCTGGAGAAGGGGACCTAAGAGGATGAGATGGTTGGATGGCATCACCAACTCGATGGACATGAGTTTGAGTAAAATCTGGAGCTGGTGATGGACAGGGAGGCCTGGCATGCTGTTATTAATGGGGTCACAAAGAGTCAGACACACTGAGCGACTGAACTGAACTGAGCAGGCAAATTTGGCCGTGGCATACAGAATGCAGCAGGGCAAATGCTAATAGAGTTTTGCCAAAAGATCGCACTGGTCATAGCAAACACCCTCTATCAACAACACAAGAAAAGCCTCTACACACAGACATCACCTGATCGTCAACACAGAAATCAGATTGATTATATTCTTTGCTGTCAAAGATAGAGAAACTCTATACAGTCAGCAAAAGCAAGACCAGGAGCTCTCTGTGGCTCAGACCATGAAATCCTTATTGCCAAATTCAGACTTAAATTGAAGAAAGTAGGGAAAACCACTAGGCTACTCAGGTATGACCTAAATCAAATCCCTTACAATTATACAGTGGAAGTGACAAATAATTTTAAGGAACTAGATCTGATAGACAGAGTGCCTGATGTACTGTGGACAGTGGTCTGTGACATTGTACAGGAAACATGGATCAAGACCATCCCCAAGAAAAAGAAATGCAAACAAAACAAAACAAAATGGCTGTCAGAGGAGGACTTACAAATAGCTGTGAAAAGAGATGTGAAAGGCAAAGCCGCAAAGGAAAATTATACCCATTAAAATGCATAGTTCCAAAGAATAGCAAAGAGAGATAAGAAAACCTTCCTCAGTGGTCAATGCAAAGAAATAGAGGAAAACAATGGAATGGGAAAGTTTAGGGATCTCTTCAAGAAAATTGGAGATACCAAGGGAACATTTCACGCAACAATGGGCTCAATAAAGGATAGAAATGGTATGGACCTAACAGAAGCAGAGGATACTAAGAAGAGGTGGCAAGAACACACAGAAGAACTGTACAAAAAACGTCTTCATGACCCAGATAATCACGATGGTGTGATCACTCACCTAGAGCCAGACATCCTGGAATGGGAAGTCAAGTTGTCCTTAGGAAGCATCACTATGAACAAAGCTAGTGGAGGTGATGGAATTCCAGTTGAGCTATTTCAAATCCTAAAAGATGATGCTGTGAAAGTGTTGCACTCAATATGCCACTAAATTTGGAAAGTTAGCTGTGGCCACAAGACTGGGAAAGGTCAGTTTTCATTCCAATCCCAAAGAAAGGCAATGCTAAAGAATGCTCAAACTACCACACAATTGCAATCATCTCACACGCTAGTATAGTAATGCTCAAAATTCTCCAAGCCAGGCTTCAACGGTGCATGAATTGTGGATTTCCAGATGTTCAAGCTTGATTTAGAAAGTGCAGAGGAACCAGAGATCAAATTGCTAACATCCACTGGATCATTGAAAAAAACCAGAGAGTTCCAGAAAAGCATCTATTTCTGCTTTATTGACTATGTCATAGCCTTTGACTTTGTGGATCACAATAAACTGTGGAAAAATCTTAAAGAGATGGGACTACCAGACCACATGAGCTGCCTCTTGAGAAATCTGTATGCACATCAGGAAGCAACAGTTAGAACTCGACATGGAACAACAGACTGGTTCCAAATAGGAAGAGGAGTACATCAAGACTGTATATTCTCACCTTGCTTATTTAACTTATATGTAGATTACATCATGAGAAATCCTGGGCTGGATGAAGCCCAAGCTGGAATCAAGATTTCCAGGAGAAATATCAATAACGTCAGATATGCAGATGACACAACTCTTATGGCAGAAAGTAAGGAAGAGCTAATGAGCCTCCTGATGAAAATAAAAGAGGAGAATGGAAAAGTTGGCTTAAAGCTCAACATTCAGAAATATCATGGCATCGGGTCCCATCACTTCATGGCAAATAGATGGGGAAACAGTGGCTGACTTTATTTTCGGGAGGCTCCAAAATCACCTCAGATGGTCACCGCAGCCATGAAATCTAAAGACACTTACTCTTTGGAAGGAAAGTTATGACCAACCTGGACAGCATATTAAAAAGCAAAGTCATTACTTTGTTGACAAAGGTCTGTCTGGTCAAGGCTATGGTTTTTCCAGTAGTCATTTATGGATGTGAGAGTTGGACCATAAAGAAAGCTGAGCACCAAAGAATTTATGCTTTTGAACTGTGGTGTTGGAGAAGACTTGAGAGTTCCTTGGACTGCAATGAGATCAAACCTGTCCATCCTAAAGGAGATCAGTCCTGGGTGTTCATTGGAAGGACTGATGCTGAAGCTGAAACTCCAATGCTTTGGCCACCTCATGCAAAGAGCTGACTCATTTGAAAAGATCCTGACGCTGGGCAAGACTGAAGGCAGGAGGATAAGGGGGTGACAGAGCATGGGATGGTTAGATGGCATCCCCTCCTCGATGACATGAATTTGAGTGAACTCCGGGAGCTGGTGATGGACAGGGAGGCCTGGCATGCTGCAGTCCATGGGGTCGCAAAGAGTTGGACACAACTGAGCGACTGAAGTGAACTGAACTGAACCATATCAGGTGCTGCAGTATAGTCTTCAGGATGCACAGGCAATTTTGTATCCTATAAATTGACCACAGTGTCTGACTGACAATCACCTAGTCATCTCTTTGGTGGAGCTGGAATGCCACACTCTATGTATTAATAAAGGAACCCATTATTCCTGCATGTAAAATTATACATTTTTACTGTAATGTTTTTGTATATAGCTTATTTAGTTTGACCTTTATTATTTCCCTGATACCTGAGGCCATAAGAATCTGCATGCAATGCAGGAGCCCTGGGTTCAGTCCATGTGTTAGGAAGATCCCCTGGTGAAGGGAATGGCTACCCACTCCATTATTCTTCCCTGAAGAATTCCACGGACAGAGAAGCCCAGTGAGCTACAGTTCATGGGGTCAAAAGTGTCAGACATGACTGAGTGATTAACATTTTCATTTTCACCATATCATATTTTAACATTTACCCCATAATTTGAATTTCTTGTCAAAAACTCTTTGAATCTAGGGTTTTTGTCCTTTCTATTGATGCACATGCAGCTCTAAGTGTGGAGACATACACAAGGAACACTCTGGGTCTTTTTAAGAACCCAATAATTTATACCTGCACGTTTGAACTTTTGGTGGTGGTAGTTTACTTGCTAAATCATGTCTGACTCTTGTGACCCCGTGGACTGTAGCCTGCCAGGGTCCTCTGTCCATGGGATTTTCCAGTCAAGGATAATGGAGTGGGTTGCCATTTCTTCCTCCAGGGGATCTTCCCAACCCAGGAATGGAACCCTGGTCTCCTGCATTGCAGGCAGATTTTTTACCGACTGAGCTACGAAGGAAGCCCTTTGAAATTTTACCAGTCACTAATCACATTTAATGTGTACTCTTCCATTGTTAGTAGTGAGGAAAATGTCTGAGAGATGTTATGATAGAAGAACCCAATACACTTTAGTTCACATAAGAATGGAAGCAGAAAGACCACTTAAGATGTGGTTGCAATAATCTATGTAGGAAATTAGGGTTGATGTGGTATGTATATTGTGAGAAATGGTCACAATGTTTACTTAGTTTCCTTCCAAATATGTTCCTCTGTTTTCATTCTCAATTTTATCATACATAAAATCAACCACAAGAGAAAATATGATGAGTTTATAATTCATCTATTTTATCTACATTAGTCAGTTATATGCTTACTTTTTCTTCTAAATATTAATTTCACTCATTTCCTTCTATTTTTATGGGAACTTTTAAAATTTATATCTTTGTATACTTTTTATATTGAAATATGCCTTATAAAACTTTATTTTTGGTACTTCTTCACTTTCATCAATCTCTTTTTATTCAAAGACAGTATTTTTTCTGTGAGGTAGATAAAATCATGCCATTTTTCTCCTTAATTCCCTTTACTGTCTCTTCTTGGTTCTCATGATTGTATCATGCACCATGAAAGAGACTGAAATACCACTAATAAATGCAATTCTCCTTCATTTACCTTTTTCCATAGTAGCCCAAGTGTGTTTCCAGTTTCTTTTCCCACTTGCATGACTCAGTTCTTGGCAATGAAATAGGAAAGGAAAGAACACATTCATAATAATCCCAGAAACCATGGAATTTACCAGTGTCAAAGCCACCTGACCCTGAATAATTGTTAACAGTGGTGTTGTACACTGGAGAAGACATGAGTTTGAGAAAACTGTGGGAGATAGTGAAGGACAGGGAAGCGTGGTGTGCTGCAGGCCATGGGGTCACAAAGATTTGGACACGAGTAAGAGACTAAACAACAGCAACACAGTGAGCTTCACCCCAAACCCCAGATATTGTCTTAGAATACCCCTCTTTAGAACCCTCAGGTCTTAGAATTGTAGGAGTTTCCTATCTTTGTCATAGTTTAACCAATTAGTGTAGAGATATTGTTTTTGTTCTCCTCTCCCTCTGCATAAATTATCTCAGAACATTCTTCACCCTTACTCTCCCATTTCACATGGTCATTATATACCACATGACTGCACTCACCTGGCCACACGTTACTGATTCCACACAGCCTGTTATACCAAACAGTTCAACCAGAACATTTCCTGCAACTGTTTGAATAAGAACCTAGAGGAAATCTTTCTGTCTTTGCCTCTGTAGTTGTAATTTTTTTACACTTAGGAATTGTATTCTATTTCCCCCTCCATATTGAATGGACAAAACTTGAGCTCTGATATTAGGGACATTAAGCAGAATCATGCATATATGTAACAGATCTATGTATTTTAATCTCTCTTGTTTTCCTTTACTAGTGAGTTAATGATTGACACATACAACACAACTATAGTTAATAAATTATATTTTAAAATTTTGTTTTTTACAATGCAAGGTTTAAATGATGATACAATTTCAGGAGATTGACTGTTTTGAACCCCATCTATTAGCTCAGAATTTTTGCCATGCTCATCATCAGATTGATCTCTTGTTTGCAAAATTTGAAATCCCGTGGCCAATAATTACTACATTGCTTTAGTAACAAATCTAAGGAGAATAATATTTATTATATAACTAAAATATCCCAAGGACTATTTTGAGACTTAAAGGTGGTGGGTGGGTACATGCAATGTTTCTATTTTAGGACTAATATTACATTTAAAGAGAATTTGAGCATTTTCCCACCAAAGCTATAAATTGTATCACACATTAGCAAAAAATGACCACATTTTTGTTTGCTGATGCCACAGTTCTATTTGTTATGTATTCCATATAGTTTTAATAAAATTATTTGCCTTAAGATTGTTCCTATAAAGATATACATATATGTCCAATAAGGCTATATCTTTGCAATAAAACTACATATTTGCATTAAAGTTATGTGTACATTAATCTCTACAGATTGAATAGTCTCACCTCAATTCAATTATTTCATATTAGAATATTTTCTGTACACCTAACCATTTACAATTTACCTTTTGGACATCATAAGTTTCCATGTCTGTCCACTGAAATGTGATTATGAATTAATATACTATGTTTAATTTAATTTGAGCAGTATGAAGTGAAATCAGATTATTTCTTCACTTAATCTCAGTACTAACCTTTACCTAATTATTGCTTACAAAATGTATGATTTTCAGTTTTCAGTAGACCCATGAAAATTCTGCTGTGAAATTTCTGTTTAACAAACTAAATTTTAAAAAATCATCATTATATATTAATATAAAACACTTTCTGCATATTTCTTGCCTATATTCAGGGCTCTGTTTCTTAGTAACATCCCCCTTTTTGGTTATTTATTTGGATCCATGTGATTATTGAATATGTATTATGTCATTCCTCCCAACTTGTTTACTTACTTTTTTCCAGCTTTTCCAAACTGTGATGTTCCCAGCTATTACAAGCCTGATTTATCTGGCCTAAACCTGGAATGTGGGAGACCCAGGTTCGATCCCTGGGTCAGGAAGATGCCCTGGAGAAGGAAATGGAAACCCACTCTAGTACTCTTGCTCTTGCCTGGAGAATCCCATGGAGGGAGCAGCCTGGTAGGCTAAGTCCATGGGGTCGCAAAGAGTTGGACAGGACTGAGCGACTTCACTTCAAACACTAATTAATATAGAGCAAAACAAAGCCAAAGGCATAGGTTTCAAACTTCACTACTTTCAGTGAATAAATTATTCATAAACAGTTGAATAAGGCAAAACATGGATTGACAACTGTATATTTGGAAAGGGTGGTAACATTAAACATTCAAATGAGATAAGAGACTTGGAAAATTAGACAGGCAGGAAGTAGTATAGAGTATAGCAAACAGGCACAAACAGGCATAAAGGCAGTGGTGGCAGTTTAGTCTCTAAGTCATGTCCGACTCTTGTGACCCCATGGACTGTAGACACCCAGGTTCCTCTGTCCATGGGGTTCTCCACGCAAGAATACTGGAGTGGGTTGCCAATTCCTTCTCCAGGGGATCTGCCAGACCCAGGGACTGAACCCAGGTCTCTTGCATCGTAGGCAGATTCTTTACCAACTGAGCTATGCTGCTGCTGCTAAGTCGCTTCAGTCGTGTCCAACTCTGTGCGACCCCATAGACGGCAGCCCACCAGGCTCCCCCGTCCCTGGGATTCTCCAGGCAAGAACACTGGAGTGGATTGCCATTTCCTTCTCCAATGCATGAAAGAGAAAAGTGAAAGTGAAGTTGCTCAGTCGTGTCCGACTCTTTGCGACCCCATGGTCTGCAGCCTACCAGGCTCCTCCGGCCATGGGATTTTCTAGGCAAGAGTACTGGAGTGGGGTGCCATTGCCCTAATAAGAAAGAACATACAATAATGTTAAAAACACTTTTTACAAAAATTGCAAGTTAAAAGTTAGTCTAAATGTATATAAGGAGCACACATTCATTAATTAAAAAAAACATCTCCCAAAGTTTTAAATATTTGCAAGATTAATGAAATGTAGAAGGCTGAATTCCTAAAGGCTGAATTAGAGAACAGTGAACATGGTTCTAAATGCAATATGTCAAAACACCCAAATCTCAGAATAACTATATTTCATCCTGAACACAATGTTTCTATTCCTGAGCTTTACTAGAAATAAAGCATTTAATGGAAGGAGTAGAATATTAGTGTTTGCTAGTGAACTATCTTGATCCCAGAAGTACCTATGACAGAGAAATAGAAAGAGACCAACCAAACAGCAGCTGGCTGGTGCAGCGGAATGCAGGTGAGTCACTTAGTGAAGGAGTGGATCTTCACTGAGATCAGCCTGATCAGCCTGCTGCAGGGCCTCCAGGAACAGAGAAAAAATATAGACTGAAAGTAGGGCCCAAGGGTACACAGACAGCACGGATGACTACGTGAATGCTCTTCAGACCACAGAGGGCCATGGACGCTTGACCTGAATGACCTTTTGTGACAGGTAATGATCTGTTCTGCCACATCCCAGATGACTTGAACATCACAGCTTCTATCAGGTGCAACTGTAGCAGAAAGAGCAAAGGAACGGCCATGGAGAATTTCCCTTCAAAAATTATATGTGAGTTGATCGTTTTAGCAAGCCCTGAACCACACTAACTTTACTCCAGAATTCTACTAAGCCAATTCCCATTCCACCTTCATATTAATGGTTAGCTTTAATATTATGATTGATTTTGATTATTTGTTGTTAATGATAGATTTCCATAATATGTGTGTTACATCCATTCAATGTCAACATCTACGGGTAGAGCTACTTAAACTCTGGAGTAGCTGAATGTGTGTGAGGTGGCTTTGAGTGTATAAATCATCTGGAAGACAGAAAGTGAGAGAAGAATAGAAAATTTTGAGAAGGAAAGAAGGCAATAGAAGAAAAACTACTGTAAGTAGTGCATTCTAATCAAAGAACAGTTTTCTAAATTTCATTCTTTTATAAAAATTCATAACTTCTTTTTTAAATGAATATCTGTTTGTAGGAATAGCAGAAATAAAAGTTGATGTGTTTACTGCTATTATTAAAATTATATTCCTGAATTTTGATTTAAGCTTATCCCCAGGAAATTATTCCATGAAATAAAATCGGAATCTATTCAAAACTTAAAACATTTGGCATATATGCTATATAGCAATCTATTACAAAACATAAATGGTGAAAAAGTATGCACTGGAAAAAATAAACTGAAAATTCTAAGTTCTTTTCTTGGCTAGTTTCATATGATACTGTTACTTTTGTCTTTAAATACTTAATAACTTCATTTCCCTAACCAAGATTACTTTATAAATAAGCTCAAATTTTGATGACACAATAGAAATATAAAATGATCAGGTGAAAAGTATATTATTTTATAACAGTCTGATACACATTTTATATCAGTTAGTTTATATCTAATTGGATACAAGTACTTGAGTAATAATAATACATGATTAATTAGGAAATATTCTTGTGATAAACAGTAAGCTTGATCCACACTTTAAAACTTTAAAACATGCTCTGTTTAGTCAAGAAAACCTAAGCAACAATCCTAGAAATAAAGGGACCGTTTTCTTAGTAATTACATTCCGTACAGCCTTCTTTACTTCCTCATTCCTAAAGCTGTAGATCAGAGGATTCAACACGGGGATCACCACTCTGTAGAACACGGAAGCCACTTTGTCTTGAGTCAGGGAGTAGCTGGAAGTAGGTCTCAGATAAGTGTAGATGGAGGTGGAATAGAACAGGATCATGGCTGTCAGGTGACATGCACATGTGGAGAAGGCTTTGCATCTCCCCTCCTCTTTATGCATACAGAAGATGGAGAAAAGAATGTAACACTAGGAGGTAAGGATCACCAGCAGAGTTCTGACCATATTCACACCAGCAAATGTGGACAAGATGCTTTCACACAGGTGTGTGTCAGAACACAAGAACTTAAAAATTGGAGGGATGTCACAGAAGAAGTGATAGATGACATTGGAACTGCAGAATGACAAGCTGTTCACATAACCTGTGTGAACCACAGAGTTGAACAGTCCTGCTGTAAAAACCCCTGCTGCCATTTTCAGGCAGACTGTCCTGGACATGATCAAGGAGTAAAGGAGAGGGCTACATATGGCCACATAGCGGTCATGGGCCATTAACCCAAAAAGGATGCATTCAATTGTGGCCAAGGCTATAAAGAAGTACATCTGCAGAAACCAGCCAGCAAAGGAGATGGTTTTCTTCTCTGACAATAAATCAACCAGCATCTTTGGAGTAATGGTGGAGGAATAACTAACATCCACAAAGGACAGGTTAGCCAGGAAGAAGTACATGGGTGTGTGAAGTCTGGAATCAGCTCTGATTAAGAGGATCATCCCAACATTCCCCACAACTGTAAGTGTTTAAATCATAGAAAAATGGCAGAAGAGGATAACTTGTAGCTCCAGTGTGTCTGCTAATCCCAACAGGATGAACTCCGTCAGTGAAGTATAATTTTTTTTCCGGCCATTTATTACAGATATATAATGCTTCAGCTTCCATTAGAGGGAAACATTTCACTGTTCTATGTTTCCATGAAGTAATAGGAATGTTAATGTGGTTAGTGGCACATGAGGGAAAAAATGGCTTGGATAATAGAGTATGGTAAATAGAACAACTGAAATAAGGTAGAAACTAGTGAAAAAATGAATAAATGTTGGAGTTTGTTAACCAATTATCTGTATTAAATGTGGGTTGCTGCTGCTGCTGCTAAGTCGCTTCAGTTGGGTACGACTCTGTGCAACCCCAGAGATGGCAGCCCACCAGGCTCCGCTGTCCCTGGGATTCTCCAGGCAAGAACACTGGAGTGGGTTGCCATTTCCTTCTCCAATGCATAAAAGTGAAAAGTGAAAGGGAAGTCACTCAGTCATGTCCAACTCTTCACAACCCCATGGACTGCAGCCTACCAGGCTCCTCCATCCATGGGATTTTCCAGGCAAGAGTACTGGAGTGGATTGCCATTGCCTTTTCCGAAATGTGGGTTGAGGCATCCAAAAATCCTTGGCCTAAGTCTACATAGTTCACTTCAGTTTTTTTCTAATGCAACATTTATGTTCTATTCTTTCTCTTCTAGCCCACATCCAAAATGCAAATTTCAGAGCTATCCTTGTTGAAGTCTTCCCCATTTTCTGAGGAGGTATTTGTTTAACTCAAATGCATTTTTTTCTCACAAAGACAGCTCTCTTTATTCTTTGATTCCAATATTTATGACTCACTACCCAAACATCACTTTTGTATTTTCCAAGCAGCAAACACAGCCTGTTTCAAATAACCCATATTTTGATACCTATTATACTCTTAAGAATTATTATGTATGTTTTAAAAGTTAACCACATATCTGTTCTCATTACAAAACACATTATCAAATCAATGCCCTATAGTAGCAGTCACCATACCTGTCCTCGGCAGTGAAAGATAAGGGCAGCAGCACACACTTAATAATATCTTTCCCAGTACTAGTTCATCTGGTCTATTATTTTCTTTCTTATCATAATCTTCTCTAATAACTCAGTTGAGGCATAAAAATTATAAAGAGACAATTTTCATGTTGAAATGAAATGAAATCAGAGACAATATGGATTGTTTCTGTGTAAAAATTTGAGACACTTCTTGAATATATACACATACTTGGATTTTTTTTTTTTTCTGAAAGAGGGTTTAACCATGGTGACTAGATTACAGCTTTTAATTGTGAGTCAATCCTCTAATGACAGAAACTCCATTCTCAAAAGTAATTAAAATATGATCATACATAGGTAGATGGAATCACACTCTATGTGGACTTGCATCATAACTTAGTTATTGATCTCTGTGTTACTTTAAAGTTGTTTTCCAAAGATAAAAACTTTAATTGGCTATTTAATTGCCTATTTTTTTTTATAATTTTAGCTTATTCCAAAAGGGTACATAAACCACTACAAAATTATAAATCTCCCCCTATGTATGCATATGTCTGAGTGTGTGTCTGTGTGTAACTGTGTGTGTATGTAACTCACCACATTTCTGGGTAAATTTAACCTGCAATCCACCTGTTTTGAGTGAAATAAACTGGAAGAAGATGCTAACTACTAAGTTCATGAATATTCTTCTGATGAATATGAATTATATTGGCCACAAAGGGACCTAGATTTTTGAGCTGGATGACAACTTTATGGCAGGTCATTAGGTCAGCTTTACCACATCCCAGTTGAATATCGCAGCTTCTATCAGGTGCCACTTTAGCAGCAAGTGCAAGGCAAGGGCCATGGGGAATTTCTCTCCAAAAACTATATAATATAGTTACCATCTTAACAAGAGCTGACCCCCTCTCAATTTCCTCCAGAATTCTACTAAATCACTCCCATTCCACTTCCACATTTAGGCTTACCTTTAATATTCAGATTAAAGGATGCTGTTGGTAATTGACAGATTTCCATAAGCAAGAAATCCATGAGTCCATCATGCAGAATATGTGTCAGTTTCACACATTAAACACTGATCTACCTGTTTTGGAACTATGCGGTGATTAAACTCTGCCATAACTGAATGTTTGTTCATGTGGCTTTGTTTATATGTATCACTCTGGAGGAGAGAAACTCAAAGAAGAACAGGAAATTTTTGAGAAGAAAAGAAAGGAATAGAAAAAAAAAAAAAACTGATCTAATTTCGCTTTTTAATGAAACAGCTGTTTTCTATATAGAACACTGCTACACAATTCATATTTATACATTCAGTTCAGTTCAGTTCAGTTGCTTAGTCATGTCCGACTCTGCGACCCCATGGACTGCAGCACGCCAGGCCTCCCTGTCCATTATCAACTTCCAGAGTTCACCCAAACCCGTGTCCATTGAGTCAGTGATGCCATCCAACCATCTCACCCTCTGTCATCCCCTTCTCCTCCTGCCCTCAATCTTTCCCAGCATCAGGGTCTTTTGAAATGAGTCAGCTCTTTGCATCAGTGGGCAAAATTTGGAATTTCAGCTTCAACATCAATCCTTCCAATAAACACCTAGGACTGATCTCCTTTAGGATGGATTGGTTGAATTTCCTTGAAGTCCAAGGGACTCTCAAGAGTATTCTCCAACACCACAGTTCAAAAGCATCAGTTCTTCAGTGCTTAGCTTTCTCTATAGTCAAACTCTCACATCCATACATAAAGAACATTAATGTTAAAGTTACTGAGATCAGATTCTGTCTAAGAGATTGTTTCCTGAATACATCTCACAAACATCTTATCATCAGTCTCTTCTTCCATTTCATATTCTCTTATTAAAAGTGTAGTCTGTGATTCCATTCGCTTCATCTTCTTTGTCATGTCATCATTGCCCATGTCAGGTCTGTTTATAGCATGACTAAGTCCACAGCTTCCTGGATTCAAATTGATTTTCAAAGTTTCTTGGATGGATTTGTAAATGGAGAAATACAAAAAAAAACGTACCAGAACTAGCATCAACTCACTGCATCTTATTTTGAGAGGTTTAATTCACTGAAATATATAGAAAGAAACCTCATTAATTTGCACCTAACTACATTAGGTTTCCTTACATGTTGAGCGATGTAAAACTCAATTGCAGCTAAGGAATTTCAAGCAAGAGCAAATCTTGAGTTATCACACTTTCAAACTTCAAGTGATATTTGAAAGTTATAGTTATTGAACTCGTTAAAGTTATAGTTATTGAACTAGTGTGGTACTCACATAAACATAAGCACATAGACAAATGGAGCAGAATTGAGACAACATAAAGAATTGAGACACATCTATCAGTTCAGTTGCTCAGTCATGGGGTCTTTGCAACATCATGGGCTGCAGGACACCAGGCCTCCCTGTCCATTACTGACTCCCAGAGTTTACTCAAACTCATGTCCATTGAGTCAGTGATGTCATCCAACCACCTCATCTTCTGTTGTCCCCTTCTCCTCCTGCCTTCAATGTTTCCCAGAATCAGTGTCTTTTCCAATGAATCAGTTCTTCACATCAAGTGGCCAAAGTATTAGAGTTTCAGCTTCACATCAGTCCTTCCAATGAATATTCAGGACTGATTTCTTCTGGGATAGACTGGTTGGATCTCCTTGCAGTCCAAGGGACTCTCAAGAGTCCTCTGCAACATCACAGTTCAAAAGCATCAATTCTTTGGCACTCAGCTTTCTTTACAGCCCAACTCTCATATCCATACATGACCACTGGGAAAAAACATAGCTTTGACTAGACAGACATTTGTTGACAAAGTAATATCTCTGTTTTTTAATATGTTGTCTAGGTTGGTCATGACTTTCCTTCAAAGGAGTAAGTGTCTTTTAATTTCATGGCTGCAGTCACCATCTGCACTGATTTTGGAGCCCCAAAAAATAAAGTCTGACATTGTTTCCACGGTTTCCCCATCTATTTGCCATGAAGTGATGGGACCAGTTATCATGAACTTAGTTTTCTAAATGTCAAAATTTTAGACAACTTTTTCACTCTCCTCTTTTATTTTTATCAAGAGGCTCTTTAGTTCTTCGCTTTCTGCCATAAGGATGGTGACATTTGCATGTCTGAGGTTATTGATATTTCTCCCTGCAATCTTGATTCCAGCTTGTGCTTCCTCCAGCCCAGCATTTCTCATGATGTACTCTGCATATAAGTTAAATAAGCAGGGTGACAATATACAGCCTTGACGTACTCCTTTTCCAACTTGAAACCAGTCTGTTGTTCCATGCCCAGTTCTAACTGTTGCTTCCTCACCTGCATACAGATTTCTCAAGAGGCAGGTCAGGTGGTCTGGTATTCCCTTCTCTTTAAGAATTTTCCACAGTTTGTTGTGATCCACACAGTCAAACACTTTGGCATAGTCAATAAAGCAGAAATAGATACTTTTCTGGAACTCTTTTGCTTTTTCAATAATCCAAAGAATGTTGACAATTTGATCTCTGGTCCCTCTGTCTTTTCTAAAACCAGCTTGAACATCTGGAAGTTCATGGTTCATGTACTGTTGAGCTTGGCTGAAGAATTTTGAGCATTGCTTTGCTGCAGTGTGAGATGAGTGCAATTGTATGGTAGTTTGAACATTTTTTGGCATTGTCTTTCTTAGGGATTGGAATGATAACTGACCTTTTCCAGTCCTGTGTCCACTGCTGAGTTTTCCAAATTTGCTGGCACATTGAATGCAGCTCTGTCACAGCATCATCTTTCAGGATTTGAAATAGCTCAACTGGAATTCTATCACCTCCTCTAGCTTTGTTCGTAGTGATGCTTCCTCAGGCCCACTTCACTTAGCATTCCAGGATGTCTGGCTCTAGGTGAGTGATCATACCATCTTGATTATCTGGATCATAAAGATCTTTTTTGCACAGTTCTTCTGTGTATTCTTGCCAGCTCTTCTTAATACCTTCTGCTTCTGTTAGGTTCATACCATTTCTGCCCTTTATTGAGCCCATCTTTGCATGAAATGTTCCCTTGGTATCTCTAATTTTCTTGAAGAGATCTCTAGTCTTTCCCATTCTATTGTTTTCCTCTATTTCTTTGCATCAATCACTGAGGAAGGCTTTCTTAACTCTCCTTGCTATTCTTTGGAACTCTGCATTCAAATGGATGTATCTTTCCTTTTCTGCTTTGCTTTTCACTTCTCTTCTTTTCACAGCTATGTGTAAGGCCTCTTCAGAGAGCCATTTTACTTTTTTGCATTCCTTTTTCTTGAGGATGGTCTTGATCCCTGTCTCCTGGACAATGTCACAGACCTCTGTCCATAGTTCATCAGGCACTCTGTCTATCAGATCTAGTCCTTTGAATCTATTTCTCACTTCCATTGTATAATCGTGAGGGATTCGATTTAGGTCATAAATGAATGGTCCAGTCGTTTTTCCTACTTTCTTCAATTTTATTCTGAATGTGCCAATAAGAAGTTCATGATCTGAGCCACAGTCAGTTCCAGTCTTGTTTTTGCTGACTTTGTAGAGCTTCTCCATCTTTGATTTCAAATAATATAATCAATTGGATTTCGGTATTGACCATCTGGTGATGTCTATGTGTAGGGTCTTCACTTGTGTTGTTCTAAGTGGGTATTTCCTATAACCAGTGCATTCTCTTGGCAAAACTCTGTTAGCCTTTGCCATGCTTCATTCTCTACTCCAAGGCCAAATTTGCCTGTTACTCCAGGTGATTCTTGACTTCCTACTTTTGCTTTCCAGTCCCCTATAATGAAAAGGACATTTTTGGGGGGTGTTAGTTTTAGAAGGTCTAGAAGGTAAAGCTTCTTCAGCTTTACTGGTCAGGGCAACGTCTTGGATTACCTTGATATTGAATGGTTTGCCTTAGAGATGAACAGAGATCATTCTGTCATTTTTGAGGTTGCATCCAAGTATTGCATTTCAGACTCCGTTGATTATGTTGGCTATTCCATATCTTCTAAGGGATTCTTGCCCACAGTAGTAGATATAATGTTCATCTGAGTTAAATTCACCCATTCCAGTCCATTTTAGTTCACTGATTCCTAAAATGTTGACATTCACTCTTGCCATCTCCTGTTTGACCACTTCTTCCAACTTGCATTGATTCATGGACCTAACATTCCAGGTTCCTATGCAATATTGCTCTTTACAGCATCAGACCTTGCTTCTATCACCAGTAATATCCACAACTTGGTGTTGTTTTTGCTTTGGCTCTATCTCTTCATTCTTTCTGGAGTTATTTCTCCACTGATCTCCAGCAGCATACTGGGAACCTACCGACCTGGGGAGTTCATCTTTCAGTGTCCTATCTTTTGCCTTTTCATACTGTTCACAGGGTTCTCAAGGCAAGAATATTGAAATGGTTTGCCATTCCATTCTCCAGTGGACCACATTTTGTCAGAACTCTTCACCATGACCTGTCTGTCTTGAGTGGCCCTACACTGCATGGCTCATAGTTTCATTGAGTTAGACAAGACTGTGGTCCATGTGATCAGATTGGTTAGTTCTTTCACTTAGCATAATGCCCTCAAGGTCTATCCATGTTGTCACAAATGGCAAGATTTCCTTTTTTATGGTTATTAATTCCATTTTGTGTGTGTACATGTACATACACATATAACTTTTCTTTACCTATTCATCTACTGTTGGCCAGTCAGGTTGCTTCCATATCTTCACTATTGCAAATAATACTCTACCTCTGTTCCTTATAGGCCTAAAATGTTGTCTTTGGACCCCTCATGAGCATTACAACCAAGTCGTTTAGGGACTTCCCTGGTAGTTCAGTGGATCAGAATCTGCACTTCCACTGTATGGGACCTGGGTTAGATCCTTGGTTAGGGAACTAAGACCCTGCATGCCGCACAGCATGGCTGTGTATAGTCAACTAATATTTCACAAAGGAGCCAAGAACACTCAGTGGGAAAAGGACCAATTCTCCAATGAATAATACTGAGAAAATTGTATAGCCACCTGTTAAAGAATGAAATTGGACATCATGAACTTACATCATGAACAAAAATCAGCTCAAATTGATTAAGGGTAAATATAAGCCCTGAAACCATAAAACATCTAGAAGAACATGTAGGGTAAATCTGCTCAGCATTATGCATCTTGGCAATGATTTTTTTTTTTTTAATCTGAAAGCAAGAGTCTGTTTTGCATTTAAATAAACGTTGTATCTCCATATACTCTACAAGTCTGTATGTTCTTTTCATCTTTCTGTCTTCTCCAACCAGTGTGTTAAAGAATCTGACCCAGACTTAACACAAACATGAATAATGATATCTTATAGGTTTATTTGTTTTACAATACAAGTTTACAAGGATCATACAATTTCAGGAAGTTGAGGACTTGGAACCCAATTCAGAAACTAAGTTTTTGACATAGCTGTTCAACCAGAGTTGATCTCTTCTTTGCAAAAACTTGAAATTCCTTCACCAAGATTCATCCTTCTTTAGTAAAATCTCTAGGATAATAATTTTTATTAAGTGACTAAAACATCCCATAGACTATTTTGAGGCTTAAGGATGGAATGTAGGTATATGTAATGTATTCACAGTAGGCTTAAAATCATGAAATTTAAAGATAAAAAGATGATACATACCAATTTCCCAGCCAAAGAAGTAAATTATACCTAAGTTTAGCAACAAATGACCCCATTTTTGCTTTCTGATGTCATACCTTCTATTTGAGATATATTCCATACAGTTTCTAAAAGACTACTTGTTTCAAAATTGCTTCTATAAATTTATGTATTTCAATAAACCTACATATTTTCAATGAACTTCATTGTGCTTTCTTTTACTACAGATTGTATCTTTTTAAATCTATTCAACTACTTTATATTTCACTTTTCCATATATGTGACCATTTTAGTTTTGTCCTTTTGACATAATATCACTTGTTTTTCTCTTTTAAAGGATAATTATAAGGTAATACACTATATTTTAACTTAATTGAGTTGTGTGAAGTTAAACAGGCTTATTGCTTCACTTAACCCTGTACCTAATAGATGTTTACAAAATATGAGACCTCCCATTTTTTAATTATCTAATGAAAATTATTTTGTACATGTTAGTTTATATTTTTAAATACAAATAAAACATCATTTTTATATATTAATACCTACTGTCTCTGAACATTTCTTCTTCCTAAATGCAGGACTCCAATAATTTCATCTTTTTGGAAGGTTGTATATTTGAATCTTTGTGATTCCTAAATGTTGATTATTTCATCCTTTCCAGTGCATTTGCTTAATTTTCCAACTTTATGATATTCACAGGTTTTGAAGGTAGTCTCTGATTTCCCAGAATTGCTGATGAATATTGACTGAACAAAGCATAAAGGCATGCATTTCAAAATTCATTAACTTTTATAAATAAAATACTTTGAATAAAAAAAAAAAGGTATTCAAAAACCCTTGAATAAGCAAAACATGGTTGATAAGTGGTAGGTGGTAATGTTAAATGTTTAAGGGAAATAAAAGACTAGGGACATTAGAAAAAGTGAGCGAAATGCAAATAGCCAAAGGCGCAAAAGAATGCATTCATAAGGGAGAGTTTAATAAATGTTGTTAAATTATAAAGAAGAGAAGGATAAAATCAAACTCAAAATTAGAGGTTTCAATGCTTTTACAATCTAAATTTCTTTTGAGTCAAAGAAAATTTTTAAAAAATTGAATATGTTTTACAAAAATTCTTTGAAAAATGAGCAAGAAAATATGATTTCAAAATAATTTTCAAAAGCAATTAAAGGCTAAGTAAATAATCTTGAGTTACATAAGCAGTACATATTCAGTTAATTAAAATGAACAAATATAATTAACTGGTAATAGTTCCCAAAGTTGGAAATATTTGAAGACTTTGCAAATGAAAGCTTGGGTGTGCAGGTTCACACACAGAGTGTGTCTCTGTAGGAGCCAAGAATGTTCCTGACAGAGTTAGGGTCACTAGAGCTCTCCTACAGAGCAAAGACGTGTGGATGAAGTTTTGCCTTTCCCTTTGCTGACATTCCTGGGTCAGAGCGGTGCTGCCCATGAGGAAGATGGCTGTGGGAGTGTCTCTAAGGGGGCCAGGTGCCATGCTGGGATCATCTGGTCGAGGGCACCTTGCACATCCGAAGGGCCCCAGGAGAGGAGTTACGGACTGGCCCCTTGCTGGAGATATCACAATGTGAGGCAAAAGCTAGCTCTGTCAAAAGGAGGAAAACAGCAATGGGATAGATTTTCAAGCAGTTGCTAGGTCACACTGCATTAGGGCTCCCCAGGGGAGACATGGGAATTTTGGTCCTTAGGCCCAGTATCCAGGGGCGCACACAGGGTGTTTTCCCCACAGAATCCAAGAATGTTCCAGACAGACCTAGGCTCACTAGCTGTTGCTAGGCCACACATTATGCTATACTTATTTCTAACAGTAAAAATACCACTGGAGCTCTAATTAATTTTTTTTTTTTACTTGCAATGTTAGTGATAGAACCAAAGGCTGATATCTACATCAAACAGGAGAAATGTAATGGAAACTAAACAATTTTATGTAATAACATTGTCGTGTTCCTATACAGTCAAATGGACATGCAAAAGTATATGGTTTTTCTGAATGTTTATTTCAGAAAGTTAGAATTGGATGCCTGCAAACAATAAAATGAATAATATATTAATACATAATGTTAATAATATACAGTTGGTCATTCTTTTTCCTATTCTACCACAGCTAACTGACTTGAAGTCAGTTTTAGTAACTGCTACTAACAGAAGACCCTCATCAATAAGTGAAGATGTATAGGAAAATCCATAATATATCTAAAAAACATCAAAGATAAAATGATGATTAAAAAAATACAGTGACATCTTAATTGCTATAAGAAACAAGATGATTATGAAAGCAAAGCCCACAATCACGTACAGGCCCCGGAAGCCTGTGACTGTCATGAGTGTTGGCTTCTCCTTCATTTAAGGTTGTAAAAAGTGCTTTGTAAAATCCTGAGGTTTGCACCAGTTGTAACCTCCTGAAGAGACTGCAGTAAAAAGGGTTTCTAGAATATCCTGACAATTTTCATCTACCAGGCTATGGTGAGCTCAAGCAATACATACTCCAGAGGACAGAAGATAGACATGTTGGGAAGTGGGAATGACTTCTACTGCACTTAGGGAGAAAGGGCATGTTGCTACTCAGCCTAGTACAAGTGTAGAAGCAATACCTCAGTGATTAAACCTTTAAAGACTCTATACAAATGGCAACAACTGGTAGGAATAAACCTTCAGAAGTGCCTTCTCAGACCTCCCATCATAAGCACAAGCATAATAAAAACACTGAGTTTTCATGGTCTCACACAAAATTAGACTCACTTTTAACAATGGCCGGAGAGGCTCCTATAAGACATGGGGGCTGGGATTTACTGTAGGATGAACACTGGTTTAATGCATCGCTATGTGTTATAGAAATATGCGTTATTGACAGGGTGAAGGCATATTCTTGAATAACACAGCAAATAACACTACAAATTCAAGGAACATGGCTACAATGACAATAGCTAATTTCATGATGGCTACTATTTGGTAGAGCTAGGATTGCCTCTACCATTAAGTACTTAAATGGTCAGCTGTAATATTACCCATTAGTTTCTCACTGTAATTCTCACTTAGAAACCGAATCTAATACTTTCCGTGTTTACTAGCACAAGAACAGTGAAAGATCCTTGTAGAAGAAAGTCAGACAGACATGCTTCTGTTTTATCACAGAAGCTGCTAATGACCAGTCCTGCTTACAAACAGATTGCTAATTCCAAATTTCTAGACAGTTATGCAGATATTCTTTACTAACTGAGCCACCACGGAAGCCCTAATAGCTCAGTTGGTAAAGAATCCACCTACAATGCAGGAGGCCCCGGTTTGATTCCTGGGTCAGGAAGATCCCCTGGAGACGGGATAGGCTACTCACTCCAGTATTCTGGCCTAGAGAATTCCATGGCCTCTACAGTCCATGGGGTCACAAAGAGTCAGGCAGGAATGACTGAGCCACTTTCACTTTCACATGTAGATATTATTTTTAAAAAATGCGGTAACATATCTAGTACCTTTGTCAAGCTAAAGAATGAGTAATATAAATATGAATAATCAACTTCATCCTTCATAGTTATTACTGTCCAATATTTGCTTTGAGAGGAGTTGAACTACTCATTGTTAAAGAGAAATGATCCTTTCCTTTCTGAAACATTTGTCAATATTCAGGTGTGGTGAATAAAATACTTAAGGATCTAATACATAAAAATGAAATATGAAAAGTACATAGATTTTTCACTCCCTTTCTCAAAGGATGGAATATTTTGTATTTGCCCTGATTTTATGTCTTGACTTCATGTACAATTGTTTGTATATTGATATTTTTAGTTGAAATAAGACTAAAAATATTGATATAATACTAATATATCATGTTGGTATGTGTGGTTGTCACATAGGATTCACAGGAGATTTAAATTCACACTTGTCAAGGCAAAGGATTAATGCTATTTAGCTTCTTCATGAATCTATACCACGAATGAAGAGCTTTTCTCAACATATTTCACTGAAGGAACTACAAGGATGATAGGCATAATACTATGCTTCAACTCATGGATTTCTAACCATTGCTTACAATACAGATCTGATTTTCAACATTAGGGTTCTTTCAGTGTCCTTGAACAGCATTTGTTTTTCTGTTCAGTTCAGTTCAGTTGCTTAGTCGTGTCTGACTCTTTGCAACCCCATGAACCGCAGCACGCCAGGCCTCCCTGTCCATCACCAAGTCTCAGAGTTTACCCAAACTCGTGTCCATTGAGTCAGCGATGCCATCTAAGCATCTCATTCTCTGTCATCCCCTTCTCCTCCTGCCTTCAATCTTTCCCAACATCTGGGGCTTTTAAAATGAGTCAGCTCTTCGCATCAGGTGGCCAAAATATTGGAGTTTCAGCTTCAATATCAGTCCTTCCAATGAACACACAGAACTGATTTCTTTAGGATGGACTGGTTGGATTTCTTTGCTGTCCAAGGGACTCTCAAGAGTCGTCTTCAAGACCACAGTTCAAAAGCATCCATTCTTCTGTGCTCAGCTTTCTTTATAGTTCAACTATATATTCTGTATACAGAAGAAAAAAACTCATGAGTATAAACGAGTGTATGAATTGTTACCTTCCCAAACCAGGGATCAAACCTACCTCACTTCTATCTCCTGCACTGATAGGCAGATTATTTAACGACTGTGACACCTAGGAATCAATATACTTTTCAAGAACCACTGCCATCAGCTTCTACTGTTCATGACCGAAGTAAGAGAAAGAACACTGGAAGAAGTACTCGTAAGCGTATTAGTTAGCCAAGGAACTGTTATGCTGGGTACTCCAGTTATTACTGAGACAAGTCAGTTCCTCCAGTGATGATGGATATAACTGAAAAATTACTATAAATTCATGGGATGCGATGTCTACATGATAAATGTGTTCATATTGTGCTACTGCTTCAGGTATGCCCACTTCAGCATGAAGGACTGCACTTAAAAGGATGCCTACTATTCCAGCTCAAGCAACAGATAGTGAAGTGCAGATCATTCTCTTTTGTTGAAAATAATCAGCCGTTTGTCAACATATGTAACATGCCAGAGAAAGCCTTGGGATGGAACTCTAAAAACAGGTTAGGCCCTCTTTTTGCCAAGCCCTGCAATAAAATACAAATCAAAAAAAAAAAAAAATAGCAACGATTTTGTCAGGACTTCCTCACCTTTTCTTTCTGGATGGCAGGAAGCGGACACTGAGGCCAGATGACTGCAGGATTTAATTGTGAGATAACATTGGGTGGGGTGGCAGCTCATCACTCTAGTAAGAATGTGGCTCAATTAAACCATTTGGCTTTCATTCACTTCATGTACATAGAGTTCTATAATCCTTCATTAAGAAATTATATAAGTTATACTTCCTTACACCTGCACAATCTCTCTCTTTTTACACGAATGTCAATTCCTAGTCCAGTACTTATACAATGAGTGTTACAGTAGTAATAGTGCATAAATGATGATGAGCAATGACAAGAAGTTTATTCTCTGTTTGAATTCTCTCTTTTTATATAATCAAGCTGTGAAATATACTTATGGATGTGAATATTTTAGTGGCATGTATAAATACATGTTGACTAGTGCTATGATAACTCATAGTGTTGGCAAAATTATTATCATGGTATTATGTCTTTTTCATGTATTCCTTTTGAGATTCTGTTCCATTATACGTTATCATAAGGGATTCAATACAGTTTCCTAAACTATACAGTAATCCTTATGGTTTATTTCATATATAGTACTATGTATTTGTTAATAATTCAAACAAAAACTGGTACACAAATATTCATAGTGACATTATTTGCAATAGCCCAAAGGTAGAAACCATTCAAGTGTCCATCAGTGGGTGAAAGAATATGCAACACAGTATATTCAAAAGCTTGAACAGTATTCTACCATACAAAAAGATAAACTGAAATGGTTCTGCCACTGTGCAAGACATTACAGAAATTACTCCAAAACTAACACATGGAATAAATATATATTTCAATTCTAATTCATGCTGTGTACCAAAAATGTTTGGAAAAAGGGGCTGAAAAAATGCGTATTTCTGCAGTCATATTTACAACAGCATGATTCACACTGGCCAAGAAACAGAAGAAATCTAAGTGTCCGTGGACAGCCAATTCCATAAACAAACTGTGGTATACACACAATGAAATATGATTCAGCCTTTCAAAGACGGTTATTCTGACAATGCTACAATGTGGATGAACCTTATGATGATTATATTAAGTGAAATAAACCAGGCCAAAAAAGGACAAACGTTCTGTGATTCCACTAGTATGAGATATCCAAACAAGTCAAATCCAAAGCCAGAAAAAGCAGTGAGTGATGCCCAGGGAGAGAAGACAGTTCATGTTTCATGGAACCCACTCAGTTTCCCTTGGGGAAACTGACTTCCCATGACATCTCCAAAACCAATTATACAAATAATTGGAAGCCATATCCAGTCAAATGAATGTAGACATAATTTTATAATTTATACCAACCTCACTCAAACTTCTCCGCAGACAAAAGGCAAAACTGTATCTATGGTACCTCAGCTTTGCTTAAAATGGTATCCACAGTACCTCAATTTTGCTTATGAAATTTAACCAAAAAAAAAAAAAAAAAAAACCCCACTAAAGTCTATCCAAAAAAGGACATAAAACTTATAACATGACCTTAAAAAACTATAAATTTGAACTGTGAAAATTCTTATTCACAAAACTTAAACACAAGTCACAGAAAAATATATTTAAAAATACATATTTGATAAAGGATTGTACTTCAACTATACCAAAAAATCTGGAACAAACAACCTCATTCAGATCAGTTCAGTTGCTCAGTCGTGTCCGACTCTTTGCGACCCCATGAGTCTCAGCACACCAGGCCTCCCTGTCCAACACCAACTCCCGGAGTTCACTCAGACTCACGTCCATCGAGTCAGTGATGCCATCTAGCCATCTCATCCTCTGACGTCCCCTTCTCCTCTTGCCCCCAATCCCTCCCAGCATCAGAGTCTTTTCCAATGAGTCAACTCTTCGCATGAGGTGGCCAAAGTACTGGATTTTCAGCTTTAGCATCATTCCTTCCAAAGAAATCCCAGGGCTGATCTCCTTCAGAATGGACTGGTTGGATCTCCTTGCAGTCCAAGGGACTCTCAAGAGTCTTCTCCAACACCACAGTTCAAAAGCATCAATTCTTTGGTGCTCAGACTTCTTCACAGTCCAACTCTCACATCCATACATGACCACAGGAAAAACCATAGCCTTGATTAGATGGACCTTTGTTGACAAAGTAATGTCACTGCTTTTGAATATACTATCTAGGTTGGTCATAACTTTCTTTCCAAGGAGTAAGCATCTTTTAATTTCATGGCTGCAGTCACCATCTGCACTGATTTTGGAGCCCAGAAATATAAAGTCTGACACTGTTTCCCCATCTATTTCCCATGAAGTGATGGGACCGGATGCCATGATCTTCATTTTTTGACTGTTGAGATTTAAGCCAACTTTTTCACTTTCCATTTTCACCTTCATCAAGAGGCTTTTGAGTTCCTCTTCACTTTCTGCCATAAAGGTGGTGTCATCTGCATATCTGAGGTTATTGATATTTCTCCCAGCAATCTTGATTCCAGCTTGTGTTTCTTCCAGTCCAGCGTTTCTCATGATGTACTCTGCATATAACTTAAATAAGCAGGGTGACAATATACAGCCTTGATGAACTCCTTTTCCTATTTGGAACCAGTCTGCTGACCCATGTTCAGTTCTAACTGTTGCTTCCTGAACTGCATACAGATTTCTCAAGAGGCAGGTCAGGTGGTCTGGTATTCCCATCTCTTTTAGATTTTCCACAGTTTATTGTGATCCACACAGTCAAAGGCTTTGGCATAGTCAATAAAGCAGAAATAGATGTGTTTTTTTTTGTTTTTTTGTTTTTTTTCTAGAACTCTCTTGCTTTTTCCATGATCCAGCGGATGTTGGCAATTTGATCTCTGGTTCCTCTGCCTTTTCTAAAACCAGCTTGAACATCAGGAAGTTCATGGTTCACGTATTGCTGAAGCCTGGCTTGGAGAATTTTGAGCATTACTTTACTAGCATGTGAGATGAGTGCAATTGTGCGGTAGTTTGAGCATTCTTTGGCATTGCCTTTCTTTGGGATTGGAATGAAAATTGACTTTTCCAGTCCTGTGGCCACTGCTGAGTTTTCCAAATTTGCTGGCATATTGAGTGTAGCACTTTCACAGCATCATTTTTCAGAATTTGAAAGAGCTCAACTGGAATTCCATCACCTCCACTAGCTTTGTTCGTAGTGATGCTTCCTCAGGCCCACTTCACTTAGCATTCCAGGATGTCTGGCTCTAGGTGAGTGATCACACCATCGTGATTATCTGAGCAGTGAAGATCTTTTTTGTACAGTTTTTCTGTGTATTCTTGCCATCTCTTCTTAATATCTTCTGCTTCTGTTAGGTCCATACCATTTCCGTCCTTTATCGAGCCCATCTTTGCATGAAGTGTTCCCTTCATATCTCTGATTTTCTTGAAGAGATCTCTAGTCTTTCCCATTCTGTTGTTTTCCTCTATTTCTTTGCATTGATCGCTGAGGAAGACTTTTTTATCTCTTCTTGCTATTCTTCGGAACTCGGCATTCAGATGTTTATATCTTTCCTTTTCTGCTTTGCTTTTCACTTCTGTTCTTTTCACAGCTATTTGTAAGGCCTCCCCAGACAGCCATTTTGCTTTTTTTGCATTTCTTTTCCATGGGGATGGTCTTGATCCCTGTCTCCTGTACCATGTCACGAACCTCAGTCCATAGTTCATCAGGCACTCTCTCTATCAGATCTAGACCCTTAAATCTATTTCTCACTTCCACTGTATAATCATAAGGGATTTGATTTAGGTCATACCTGAATGGTCTAGTGGTTTTCCCTACTTTCTTCAATTTAAGCTTGAATTTGGTAATAAGGAGTTCATGATCTGTGCCACAGTCAGCTCCCAATCTTGTTTTTGTTGACTGTATAGAGCTTCTCCATCTTTGGCTGCAAAGAACATAATCGATCTGATTTTGGTGTTGACCATCTGGTGATGTCCATGTGTAGAGTCTTCTCTTGTGCTGTTGGAAGAGGGTGTTTGTTATGACCAATGCATTTTCTTGGCAAAACTCTATTAGTCTTTGCCCTGCTTCATTCCGTATTCCAAGGCCAAATTTGCCTGTTACTCCAGGTGTTTCTTGACTTCCTACTTTTGCATTCCAGTCCCCTATAATGAAAAGGACATCTTTTGGGGGTGTTAGTTCTAAAAGGTCTTGTAGGTCTTCATAGAACCGTTCAACTTCAGCTTCTTCAGTGTTACTGGTTGGGGCATAGACTTGGATTACTGTGATATTGAATGGGTTGCCTTGGAAACGAACAGAGATCATTCTGTCATTTTTGAGATTGCATCCAAGTACTGCATTTCAGACTCTTTTATTGACCATGATGGCCACTCCATTTCTTCTGAGGGATTCCTGCCTGCAGTAGTAGATACAATGGTCATCGGAGTTAAATTCACCCATTCCAATCCATTTGAGTTCGCTGATTCCTAGAATGTCGACATTCACTCTTGCCATCACTTGTTTGACCACTTCCAATTTGCCTTGATTCATGGACCTGACATTCCAGGTTCCTATGCAATACTGCTCTTTACAGCATTGGACCTTGCTTCTATCACCAGTCACATCCACAGCTGGGTATTCTTTTTGCTTTGGCTCCATCCCTTCATTCTTTGTGGAGTTATTTCTCCACTGATCTTCAGTAGCATACTGGGCACCTACTGACCTGGGGAGTTCCTCTTTCAGTGTCCTATCATTTTGCCTTTTCATACTGTTCATGGGGTTCTCAAGGCAATAATACTGAAGTGGTTTGCCATTCCTTTCTCCAGTGGACTACATTCTGTCAGGTTGTCATAACAACCTCATTTAAAATGTATAAATCTGAATATCTGGCCAAAGAAAAGATACAGAAAGTAAATCAGCTTATCAAAAATACTCAAAATCGTATATCATTAGAAAATTACAAACTAAAACGACAGTGAAGTAACACTGCACACCTATTAGATCCAGTAAACTCAAAAAAAAGTGGGGAGGGGTTGGCGTCTCTGGTGGCTCAGTGGTAAAGAATCTGCCTGACAATACAAGACACTCAAGTTCAATCCCTTACCCAGGAAGATCCCACATGCCAGCGAAATTTAGCTGGATTTTTCCACAGCTAAACAAGGCTCACCTGTGACCTGAACACTACACGTCTAGCACTTAGTAAACAGCTTTGAAAAAATGTCCAGACAAAAACTAACACACATTTTACACAGCAGCTCTACTTGTAACAGCTAAAAACTTCCAAATATCAGGATGTCATAGACTTTCAAGGGACTTGTGATCTATAATGTTACTTTGTACTGTGACTTAGGTCCCAAACTTGCATTGGTAGTCAGGAAGCACCTAGCCTCACTAGGAATCGAGAGTTCAGAAGCTAGATGGAACTCTAGCTCCAAGAGCATCTCTGAGGTTAAAGGTTACTCAGATTGGAACTACAATGGGTTTTTTTCCCTTAGTAATGCTGGATTTTAGTGGACCAGAGGAGGCTCTTATACTGGTGTGGTGACGCTTCGAAGGAACATCTCAGTATTATGTTTGTATCAGTCTTATTGTGGTCAGGAATATACTCAGGGTCGTGCACAGGCACTCAGGTGATGAATGTTTTCCCCAGCGGTCTTAGCTTGGGAGGCATTCCGAAGGTTACTCTGATTGCAGCCTAGGTGGCATCAGAGGCAAGCAAGGTTAATGGTGAAGAGCTGGACGTCAGTCAGGGATGCCATCAAGTCTACCCCTGGTGCATCCCCACCCCATCTTGGTGGTAGAACAGGGAGGGACAAGTACGGTGCCTGCATTGGTAAGGGACAGACTAAGTCCGAGCAGGAAAGAAAAGCTTTGGTGTTAAGTCTGTCTACACCCCCATCTAGAGCAGGGAGGAAGATGGTGCTGGTCGCTTTTTTTCTGTCTTACAGATGGGAGCTAACAATTCCAGCTTCACTCCTTTGAACTATATCCTGAAAAACTGGGATAGAGTTGATCCCCAGAGCTTTAAGAAGACACACCTGGTCTTCCTATGTGATACTGCATGGCCATGGTATCCATTGGAGAATGGCGAATGGTGGCCGGTTGGAAGGTCTCTTAATTATAATACTGTTTTACAATTAGACCAGTTCTGTAGAAAACAAGGGAAATGGGTAGAAGTAGCATATGTGTTGCCCTTTTTCTCTCTGTGAAATATGCCAGATTTATGTCCTAAGGGTAGATTTGGGTGTGAAACCTTCAGCTCCCTCCTGTCCTCCTACTTTGCCCCCATACCCGGGACTCCAAACTCAACAAACTGAAAGCCAGAGAAGCCACAAAAAGGGTTGCCTTTGTCTCACTGGAAACCCAAACTGAGATTCAAACTGCCTTGGTCTCAGTGGAAATCCAAACTGAGATTCAAACTGCCCACATGGAGATCCAAACAACTCCTGTTTCAGTACGACCTCAGACTACTGTGGTTTCAGTAGAAACTCAGACCATCAAAGTAAGAGATGAGATGGTGGACAGGAGACAAAGAGATAAACAAAAGCCAGTTTCTCCAATCTATCCCTGGGATCATATGCGCAGAGCAGCCAGAGAGACTGAAGAACAGCCACACAAGCTGTTGCCTCTTCATGAAGTACCCACCAGGAGAAATTATCAGTCTATGAGAGTTAATAAGCCTTTTTATTATCAAGAAATACAAAGAATCAAGGAAAATCTGCGAGACTATTTAGAGGACCCAGAAAATATATATTAGAGGTTTTAAAGGTGTTACTCTGCTTTATGACCTTACTTGGAAGGATGTGATGTATATATTGGGACAAACGCTGACTCCCGACTCAAAGACTCGAGTTTTGGGGAAAGCAGTTGCTTATGGAGATGAATGGTTTGGTAATAAATCAGTAGGGAACAGGGAGGATGAGATAGCTGCCCTCCCCACTGGAAATCAGGCTGTCCCAACTACAGAACCAGACTGGGATACAACACAACTAAAGGAAGATGGGATCAGAGTCATTTTGTCAGATGTATTCTTGAAGGACTCAGGCAAGCGTGTGCTAAGCCTTTAAACTATGGCAAATTGGCAGACAGAACAGGAGAAGGAAGCTCCTAGATAGACTGAGAGAAGCCCTTCGCAGATTCACTGAGATTGATCCCAAAAGTGAAGAAGGAAAAGTGATCTTAAAGGATAGACTTCTCACTCACTCAGCTCCAGATATCCGCCGTAAGCCATTAAAATGGGCATATGAACCAAATTAGTCTTTAGATAATCTGTTACAACTGGCTCAGACAGTCTATTATGGTAGGGAATATGAGGAAAAGAAAGAAAGGCAGAGAAAGACAAAGGAACAGGTGAAAGCCTTCACAATGGCTATGAAACCGCTCTTAAACAGCCTGAGAAAAATGCCCAGAGGGACCCAGGTGAAAAGAGATGGGCTTGCTATTACTGTGGAAAGGAGGGGCACCTCAAGCGGGATTGCCCTCGGACATCTAAGCCGCCCCCGGCTCCATGTCTGGTCTGCAAAGGACCACACTGGAAGAGAGACTGCCCCCAGAGGCGTAGGTCTCCAGGGTCAGATTCTCAAGACAATCAGGACTGAAGGTGCCCGGGGGTCCCCACAAAAGCTTCCGACCTAATTACACCTGAGGAACCCCGGGTATTAATAACTGTGGGGGGTCCGTCATTTCCTTTTAGATACTGGGGCAACTTACTCTGTGCTTACTGAAGCCCCTGGCCCACTTTCTTCCCAATCTGCTTCCATAATGGGACTGTCTGGACGAGCCAAAAGGTATTATTTCAGTTATTCTGTATCTTGTAACTGGGATTCTATGCTATTTTCACACGAGTTTCTGATCGTGCCAGAATCTCCCTCACCCCTTTTGGTGAGAGATATACTGAACAAGGGCCATGCCTCTGTTTTCATGAATATGGAGCCCTCCCTTTCTCTCCCTTTAGTTGAAATAAATGTAAATCCTAGAGTATGGGCTGATGGAAAATCTGTGGGTCGAGCACAAAATGCTATTCCTGTAGTTGTCAAGCTCAAAGACATGCACTTATTTCCACATAAGAAGCAGTATCCACTGAAACCTGAGGTTAAGAAAGAGTTAAAACCCATCATCGAAAATTTAAAGGAGCAAGGACTATTAGTTCCCTGTAACAGTCCATGCAACACTCCTATTTTGGGTATAAAGAAATCAAATGGTAAATGAAGACTAGTTCAAGATTTACAAACAATAAATGAGGTTGTAGTTCCTTTACACCCCGTGGTGCCTAATCCTTATACTCTATTGTCTGAAATTCCTGAATAAGCCAAATATTTCTCAGTAATTGATTTGAAAGATGCCTTCTAGGTGCCCACATTCACCATTACTATTCAACATAGTTTTGGAAGTTTTGGCCACAGCAATCAGAGCAGAAAAAGAAATAAAAGGAATCGAAATTGGAAAAGAAGAAGTAAAACTCTCACTATTTGCAGATGACATGACCCTCTACATAGAAAACCCTAAAGACTCCACCAGAAAATTACTAGAACTAATCAATGACTATAGTAAAGTTGCAGGATATAAAATCAACACACAGAAATCCCTTGCATTCCTATACACTAATAATGAGAAAACAGAGAGAGAAATTAAGGAAACAATTCCATTCACCATTGCAACGGAAAGAATAAAATACTTAAGAATATATCTACCTAAAGAAACTAAAGACCTATACATAGAAAACTATAAAACACTGGTGAAAGAAATCAAAGAGGACGCTAATAGATGGAGAAATATACCATGTTCATGGATTGGAAGAATCAATATAGTGAAAATGAGTATACTACCCAAAGCAATTTATAGATTCAATGCAATCCCTATCAAGCTACCAACAGTATTCTTCACAGAGCTAGAACAAATAATTTCACAATTTGTATGGAAATACAAAAAACCTTGAATAGCCAAAGCTATCTTGAGAAAGAAGAATGGAATTGGAGGAATCAACCTGCCTGATTTCAGGCTGTACTACAAAGCTACAGTTATCAAGACAGCATGGTACTGGCACAAAGACAGAAATATAGATCAATGGAACAAAATAGAAAGTCCAGAGATAAATCCACGCACATATGGACACCTTATCTTTGACAAAGGAGGCAAGAATATACAATGGATTAAAGACAATCTCTTTAACAAATGCTGCTGGGAAATCTGGTCAACCACTTGTAAAAGAATGAAACTAGAACACTTTCTAACACCATACACAAAAATAAACTCAAAATGGATTAAAGATCTAAATGTAAGACCAGAAACTATAAAACTCCTAGAGGAGAACGTAGGCAAAACACTCTCCGACATACATCACAGCAGGATCCTCTATGACCCACCTCCCAGAATATTAGAAATAAAAGCAAAAATAAACAAATGGGACCTAATTAAACTTAAAAGCTTCTGCACAACAAACGAAACTATTAGCAAGGTGAAAAGGCAGCCTTCAGAATGGGAGAAAATAATAGCAAATGAAGCAACTGACAACTAATCTCAAAAATATACAAGCAACTCCTACAGCTCAACTCCAGAAAAATAAATGACCCAATCAAAAAATGGGCCAAAGAACTAAGTAGATATTTCTCCAAAGAAGACATACAGATGGCTAACAAACACATGAAAAGATGCTCAACATCACTCATTATCAGAGAAATGCAAATCAAAACCACTATGAGGTACCATTTCACACCAGTCAGAATGGCTGTGATCCAAAAGTCTACAAGCAATAAATGCTGGAGAGGGTGTGGAGAAAAGGGAACCCTCTTACACTGTTGGTGGGAATGCAAACTAGTACAGCCACTATGGAGAACAGTGTGGAGATTCCTTAAAAAACTGGAAATAGAACTGCCTTATGATCCAGCAATCCCACTGCTGGGCATACACACTGAAGAAACCAGAAGGGAAAGAGACACGTGTACCCTAATGTTCACCGCAGCACTGTTTATAATAGCCAGGACATGGAAGCAACCTAGATGTCCATCAGCAGATGAATGGATAAGAAAGCTGTGGTACATATACACAATGGAGTATTACTCAGCCATTAAAAAGAATACATTTGAATCAGTTCTAATGAGGTGGATGAAACTGGAGCCTATTATACAGAGTGAAGTAAGCCAGAAGGGAAAACGTAAATACAGTATACTAATGCATATATATGGAATTTAGAAAGATGGTAACAATAACCCGGTGTACGAGACAGCAAAAGAGACACTGATGTATAGAACAGTCTTATGGACTCTGTGGGAGAGGGAGAGGGTGGGAAGATTTGGGAGAATGGCATTGAAACATGTATAATATCATGTATGAAACGAGTTGCCAGTCCAGGTTCGATGCACGATACTGGATGCTTGGGGCTAGTGCACTGGGATGACCCAGAGGGATAGTATGGGGAGGGAGGAGGGAGGAGGGTTCAGGATGGGGAACACATGTATACCTGTGGCGGATTCATTTTGATATTTGGCAAAACTAATACAATTTGTAAAGTTTAAAAAAAAAGATGTCTTCTATTCAGTGCCTTTGGCAGAGGAAAGCCTATTTCTATTTGCCTTTGAAGACCCTATGCAGCCAGCTTCTCAGTTAACCTGGACAGTTTTGCCCCAGGGATTTCGTGACAGTCCTAACTTATTTGGACAAAGTTTTTCACGGGATCTACAAAACTTTAATAGCTCTGAAGTGGTGGTGTTACAATATGTAGATGATATTTTGCTCTGTGCTGAGACAGAGAAAGCTTGTTCATGAGCCTCAGAAGATTTCTTAAACTTTCTGGCAGGCTGTGGTTACAAGGCATCAAGAGAAAAGGCTCAGCTTTGTCAACAATCTGTTAGATATCTGGGCCTAATCATATGAGAAGGGACTAGGGCCATAGGCCCTGAGAGAATTAAACCTATACTAAATCATCCCCTACCTATGACTTTAAGACAATTGAGAAGATTTTGGGGAATCACAGGTTACTGTTGCATTTGGATTCCAGGTTATGGGGAACTTGCCCGGCCTTTATATAAACTTATAGCTGAAACTCAGCAGGCCCAAACCGACAAACAGGTTTGGTCTCCAGATACTCAAAAGACTTTTAAGGTTCTTCAGACTGCTCTCCTGCAAGCTCTCACTTTGAGCTTGCCCACAGGGTCAGAATTTAATTTGTTTGTCACTGAAAAAAAAGATATGGCTTTGGGAGTTTTGACACAACCCCGAGGGCCTCACCAGCAACCTATTGCTTATCTAAGCAGAGAATTAGATGTAATTTCATGTGGGTGGCCCCACTGCCTAAGAGTAATTAGGACAGCAACTTTATTAGCCCCTGAAGCTTTAAAACTAATTAATGGACGAAACCTTACTGTACTGACTTCTCATGATATGAGTGGAATCTTAAATTCTAAGTTTAATATTTGGATGACAGACAGTAGGCTTCTCAAGTATCAGTCATTGTTTTTAGAAGGACCAGTAACTAAGCTTCGGTGAAGGCAATGGCACCCCACTCTAGTACTTTTGCCTAGAAAATCCCATGGATGGAGGAGCCTGGTAGGCTGCAGTCCATGGGGTCGCTAGAGTCAGACACGACTGAGCGACTTCACTTTCACTTTTCAGTTTCATGCATTGGAGAAGGAAATGGCAACCCACTCCAGTGTTCTTGCCTGGAGAATCTCAGGGACGGGGAAGCCTGGTGGGCTGCCGTCTATGGGGTCACACGGAGTTAGACACGACTGAAGTGACTTAGCAGCAGCAGCAGTAACTAAGCTTAAAGTTTGTGGAAATTTAAATCTTGCTACTTTCCTTCCTGAGAAGGAAAACGAAACACCTGAAACACCTGATCACCTGATCAGAAATTGTTCCCAATTTCTAACTTTAAACTATGCAGCTCGGGAGGATCTAATGGATACCTCATTAGACAATCCTGACATGGAAATATTTACTTATGGCAGTTACTTTGTTGGGGATGGAAAGCATAAAGCAGGTTACACTGTGGTGACTGCTGAACAGGTTTTAGAAGCAAAATCTCTCCCCCAGGGAACCAGTGCTCAGTTAGTGGAGCTTGTGGATCTGACCCGAGCTCTAGAGCCAAGCAAAGGGCAGCGAATAAATATCTACATGGATTCTAAGTATGTTTATTTGACTACATGCTCATGCTGCAATATGGAAAGAAAGACAGTTTAAAACAGCAACAGGAGAACCTATTAAGCATTCAGATGGTAATCAGTTGGCTGACTGTCAAGCCAAAAAAGCAGCACTTTACAAAACCCCTTCACTGCAGACGCCTTTGATCTGGACAGGTCCTGTGGAACAGGAAAAACCACAATATACTGAGGAAGAATTAGAAAGATATGAGAAAAGAGGAACAAAGATTACTGATAATGGATGGTTACAGTCCGAGGATGGACAATTAATAATTCCTGAAAATGCTCAATGGAAAATTTTTAAGGGTTTACACCAGAGTTTTCATTTGGGTGCAGAGAGTACTTACCAAATGGCTTCTCGTTTGTTTGAAGGAAAAAATGTAATGAAAACTTTAAAGAACATTATCAAAAGGTGTGAGGTTTGTCAGAAAAATAACCCAAAGACTGAAAAGCTAGCAAAACCTGGATTACAACGAAGTGGAACGTGTCCTGGAGAGGACTGGGAAATTGATTTTACTCATATGCCAAAAGCTAATCAATATTCTTGCTTACAAGTTTGGGTAGATACTTTTACTGGATGGTTTGAGGCATTTCCTTGTCATAGGGAACAGGCTAAGGGGGTTATAAAGATTTTAATCCATTAAATTATCCCCAGGTTTGGGCTGCCACGGAGCCTTCAGAGTGACAATGGCTCCATCTTTAAAGCTGCTGTAACTCAGGGGGTGTCTAAAGCTCTAAAAATATCACTTACACTGTTCCTGGAGACCCCAATCCTCAGAAAATGTTGAAAAAGCTAATGACATTGTCAAAAGATATCTGCACAAATTAACTCAAGAGACGAAGGACAATTGGTTTAAAGTCCTACCCATAGCTTTAATGAGGGCTCTAACTGCCCCCAAAAAGGAGAGACTGTCCACCTTTGAATGTATTTATGGAAGGCCCGTCTTATACACAGACATTGTTATAGACCCTGAAGCCTTGGAATTAACTAGTTATGTAACTCAGCTCTCAGCTTTTCAACAGGCATTAATAGAACTCCTGGAGATGACTCTGAGTCAAGCAAGCCTCTATTTGAGCCAGGAACAGAGGTCCTCATAAAAACATTGGGATCTAGGGGCCCATCCCTTGAGCCCCTCTGGGAAGGCCCTTACCAGGTTATTCTTTCTTCTCCCACAGCTGTCAGAGTGCCAGGAATTGATTTGTGGGTACATCACACTCGAGTTAAGAGATGGCACCCTGACCAAGACTAAGTGATGTCATTTTATGTCTTTACTTTCTATACTCTGTACTTTTCAAATGGGCCTGATAATCTAGGTGAGCCTACTTCTGCTGACTCCAAAAGTCCTGAGTTGTTGGGGTCCTTTAATGGACTGGAACCTGGTGGTCTGGAGTCAACCGATAAGAAAGTAAAGGAGAGAGAAAGAGGCTAATATTCCTTGGTTTACGCAGAAAGCCAATAAAGCCCCTGCACGAGGCTTGCTCTGTTTATGAAGGCCACAGGTGCCCTCTCAATGGGGTGAAGTCACAGAGCACCTTCTCGAGAGGGTCTTAGAAGCCCGGGCAGGAAAGTGAACCCAGAGGACCTCTGCACTCCAAAGAAATAGCCTGAGAGAGAGAGAAAGAAAGCAAGACACGGGGACTAAAGCTCTGATGGAGCAAAGGTGTTTTATTCAACATTGTGTAGATATTTATACTGTCTTACAAGATAGCTATTTTCAGCAGAGATAAAATCAAAACTTAAAGGTTATCAAGGAAACATGAGGTCATCCATATGAAAGAGAGAGGGTTGTAAATAATGACTTTTACCATATGGTTCATAAAAAGGAAGAGGGTACTTATCACCATATAGAAAAACTAACGAAGGAAATGCCTGGATTCCTCAGCCCCCAGGAGAGGCTTGCCTCTTCTCTTAATTCCTGAATATTCAGGAATTAAGGAACAGAATTCCTGACAGATCCAAAACAGCACACAGGAAGCCTCCTGTTAAATGCTTCCAGACACTGAGTCTCCCATTTGATCCTTAAGACAATGCCTTCCTGTCATGGGCTCACTCCTTCGCTGCATTCTACAATCAGTCTAACTGCTGGTCTGCAAAGCGCTCCCCTCTTCATCAGTGGAAGGCTTCCCGTGGTCGATATCTCCACTTCAAGGAAAAGACTTTCTCCAAGTCTGCAAATACTTTTGACAACAATGATATGTGGTGCCTCTTCTTCATCTGATGACATCTAACAACCCTAAAATAGACTGGTGCAACACTTTGTACTTTAACTACGGACATAACATGACTTTTAATTTTGATTATACTGAAAGGTTGTTGTTGAATCATGCAAAGACACCAGTATTCTTAGCCCCGGAGGAGAATTCAATCCGGGGCCAGAGACAAGGCTTGATCGCTCAGAGCTTTTGTGTAATAAAGTTATATTAAAGTATAAAGGAGATAGAGAAAGCTTCTGACATAGGCATCAGAAGGTGGCAGAAAGAGCACCCCCCTGCTAGTCTTCAGCTGGATGTTATATAGTCACTAGCAGTCTATTAATGAAAGAAAGGGATATCTTAAAATTCAGAATGGCACCAGGCCCCTCACCCATAAGATGCATTTTGGGATAATCTTGGCACCAAATGGTTTATCCTGGGCCATAAAATGATTAACTTGAATCTTGAAGAAGGGCAGACCACCATACAAATAGTTTCATTTACATAGATTAGGGGAACAATATCTGAGTATAACATACTGGTTTGTCAAGTAGGTTCTGAGCCAAGAGCCAGAACCGACTTGAAGACAGAGTTTGGGGTAAACACATAGTACATTAGCATAGCTTAAGACAAACATTTCCATAAGAAAAAGGCATTGGTTATCTCTACCAGTAACGCTGAAGCAGCTGAAGTTGAATGGTTCTATGAAGACCTACAAGACCTTTTAGAACTAATACCCAAAAAAGATGTCCTTTTCATTATAGGGGACTGGAATGCAAAAGTAGGAAGTCAAGAAACACCTGGAGTAACAGGAAAATTTGGCCTTGGAATACAGAATGAAGCAGGGCAAAGACTAATAGAGTTTGGCCAAGAAAATGCACTGGTCATAACAAACACCCTCTTCCAACAACACAAGAGAAGACTCTATACATGCACATCACCAGATGGTCAACACCGAAATCAGATTGATTATATTCTTTGCAGCCAAAGATGGAGAAGCTCTATACAGTCAGCAAAAACAAGACCAGGAGCTGACTGTGACTCAGACCATGAACTCCTTATGGCCAAATTCAGACTGAAATTGAAGAAAGGAGGGAAAACCACTAGACCATTCAGGTATGACCTAAATCAAATCCCTTATGATTATACAGTGGAAGTGAGAAATAGATTTAAGGGCCTAGATCTGATAGACAGAGTGCCTGATGAACTATGGAATGAGGTTCATGACATTGTACAGGAGACAGGGATCAAGACCATTCCCATAGAAAAGAAATGCAAAAAAGCAAAATGGCTGTCTGGGGAGGCCTTACAAATAGCTGTGAAAAAAAGAGAAGCGAAAACCAAAGGAGCAAAGGAAAGATATAAACATCTGAATGCAGAATTCCAAAGAATAGCAAGAAGAGATAAGAAAGCCTTCCTCAGCTATCAATGCAAAGAAACAGAGGAAAACAACAGAATGGGAAAGACTAGGGATCTCTTAAAGAAAATCAGAGATAGCAAGGGAACATTTCATGCAAAGATGAGCTCGATAACAGACAGAAATGGTATGGACCTAACTAACAGAAGCAGAAGATATTAAGAAGAGATGGCAAGAATACAGAGAAGAACTGTACAAAAAAGATCTTCACGACTCAGATAATCACGATGGTGTGATCACTGACGTAGAGCCAGACATCCTGGAATGTGAAGTCAAGTGGGCCTTAGAAAGCATCACTACGAACAAAGCTAGTGGAGGTGATGGAATTCCAGTTGAACTATTCCAAATCCTGAAAGATGATGCTGTGAAAGTGCTACACTCAATATGCCAGCAAATTTGGAAAACTCAGCAGTGGCCATAGGACTGGAAAAGGTCAGTTTTCATTCCAATCCCAAAGAAAGGCAATGCCAAACAATGCTCAAACTACCACACAATTGCACTCATCTCACACGCAAGTAAAGTAATGCTCAAAATTCTCCAAGCCAGGTGTCAGCAATATATGAACCGTGAACTTCCTGATGTTCAAGCTGGTTTTAGAAAAGGCAGAGGAACCAGAGATCAAATTGCCAACATCCGCTGGATCATAGAAAAAGCAAGAGTTCCAGAAAAACATCTATTTCTGCTTTATTGACTATGCCAAAGCCTTTGACTGTGTGGATCACAATAAACAGTGGAAAATTCTGAAAGAGATGGGAATACCAGACCACCTGATTTGCCTCTTGAGAAATTTGTATGCAGGTCAGGAAGCAACAGTTAGAACTGGACATGGAACAACAGACTGGTTCCAAATAGGAAAAGGAGTTCGTCAAGGCTGTATATTGTCACCCTGTTTATTTAACTTCTATGCAGAGTACATCATGAGAAATGCTGGACTGGAAGAAACACAAGCTGGAATCAAGATTGCTGGGAGAAATATCAATAACCTCAGATATGCAGATGACACCACCCTTATGGCAGAAAGTGAAGAGGAACTCAAAAGTCTCTTGATGAAAGTGAAAGTATAGAGTGAAAAAGTTGGCTTAAAGCTCAACATTCAGAAAATGAAGATCATGGCATCTGGTCCCACCACTTCATGGGAAATAGATGGGGAAACAGTGTCAGACTTTATATTTCTGGGCTCCAAAATCACTGCAGCTGGTGACTGCAGCCATGAAATTAAAAGACTCTTACTCCTTGGAAGGAAAGTTATGACCAACCTAGATAGCATATTCAAAAGCACAGACATTACTTTGCCAACAAAGATCCATCTAGTCAAGGCTATGGTTTTTCCTGTGGTCATGTATGGATGTGAGAATTGGACTGTGAAGAAGGCTGAGCGCCAAAGAATTGATGCTTTTAACTGGGGTGTTGGAGAAGACTCTTGAGAGTCCCTTGGACTGCAGGGAGATCCAACCAGTCCATTCTGAAGGAGATCGGCCCTGGGATTTCTTTGGAAGGAATGATGCTAAAGCTGAAAATCCAGTACTTTGGCCACCTCATGAGAAGAGTTGACTCATTGGAAAAGACTCTGATGCTGGAAGGGATTGGCGGCAGGAGAAGGGGACGACAGAGGATGAGAAGGGTGGATGGCATCACTGACTCAGTGGATGTGAGTCTGAGTGAACTCCAGGAGTTGGTGATGGACAGGCAGGCCTGGCGTGCTGCGATTCATGTGGTCGCAAGAGTCGGACACGACTGAGCGACTGATCTGATCTGATCTGATCTGATCTCTAAGTTTGAGAAGTTAACTTCAGGCAAAACCAGGTGTCTTTATGGCAACACAGTATTTTAAGAGAAACCTCCTTTTAAATTTGTATAGAAAAGGAAAAATTATCGCTAGTTTGTTTCCTCCTGCCGCTTAAGAGGGATAAAAATGTCTTGACACTTGCAGGCTATTTCCTCTGTTTGGAGACCCCTGGCCTTCCTGCTGTTACCCTCTCAGTATATTGTCTCGGTTTAATGACTATTTCGCTCTACATAAGGCAAATAGGTCTAGATCTAATGGTTTTTTACCTGACGTTTATCAAATATGGGATGAGGTTATATGGCTAACTCCCGCAAAAGGACATCTAATATCTAGTGCCCCTATATGCTGGGGACATCCCCCAAAGTTAGCCAACAACTTAATTACCATGATTGAAAACAATTGGGATTTTTGCCTTAGGAAATATGCAACGTAATCATTCCTGTGTTTTCCAACCCCAGTTCAGGTCCTCCCTTTCTGGCCAGGAACTAATTGGGACTGGATATCTCAGTCACACTGGCTTGCTCCAAACAGTACTTATTAGATATGTAGCTCTTACCTATGGACATGGCTTCCCCCTGGTTGGATAGGGAGATGCACCCTGGGTCTAGCATTTACTCACAGCTTTATATTTTCAGAGCTTCCAGAAAAGCCTGCTAATTTACCACACCTTAAAACTTGGTGGGCAAGTTCTATATTTCACTGGTATGATTATTTGGCTGCAGTGTTTGTTCTCTCTTTGGGAAATACAGATATTATGCTACAAGTAGATGCTTTAACTAATTTTACTCAACAGGTATTACAAAGAGTCTCAAAAAGCTATTTCAGCTCTTAATGCTGAAAAAGCATAAATTAAAAAGGTGGTTTTACAAAACAGATTGGCTTAAATATTCTGACAGCTGCGCAAGGAGGAACTTGTGCCATTATTCATACCTAATGCTGTACATATATATCTGATATGAGCACTAATGTTACTCATTTTACTAAACACATGAACAAAATGATTGGGGTCATGGATACTCCTGAAGCCTCAATTGCCTCACTTTGGGAGACGTTAAGTAGTTTCCCATGGTGGAAAACTCTTAATTACAATAATTCTGATTGTTTTGTTTTTGCTGTTTGCTCCCTGCATCTGTAACTGTGTAACTGGATTTGTTTCTAGTTGCATAAAAACGTTTAAGTTACAAATCGTTACTCAAACCCCTGCTACTGCTGCAGCTTCTTCCAACTACTATTTGGGGCCCCTGGATCAGAAATCCTCATATAAGGGTTAGGAGAATATGTTGCCTCACCAATTTAGGGACAATGCCCCTTGTCAGCTCAGAAGCAGTTATGGAACGAGAACGATGCCCCTTTTCCCTAGGCAACATATTCTCTTAAAAGAAAAGGGGGTAATAAGAGGATAATAGGCAGGAAGGCCAGGGGTCTCCAAATGGAGGAAATAGGCTGCAAGTGTCAGACATTTTTAATCTCTCTTAAGCGGCAGGAAGAAACAAACTAGAGATATTTTTTCCTTCTCTTTACAAATTTAAAAGGAGGTTTCTCTTAAAATACTGTGTTGCCATAATGACACCTGGTTTCACCTGAAGTTAACTATTCTCAAACCTTGAGTTAACCTATGCATTTTTCTTATGGAAATGTTTGTCTTAAGCTGTGTTAATGTACTATGCATTTACCCCAAACTCTGTCTTCAAATCGGTTCCGCCTAATGGCTCAGAACCTACTTGACAAACCAGTATGTTATACTCAGATATTGTTTCCCTAATATATGTAAACGAAACTAATTGTATGATAATCTGCCCTTCTACAAGATTCAAGTCAATTGTTTTATGGCCCGGGATGAATCATCTGCTGCCAAGATTTTCCCAGAATGCATCTTATAGATGGTGCCATCCTGAGTTTTAAGACATTCCTTTCTTTCATTAACAGACTGCTAGTGACTATACAACATTCAGCTGAAGACTAGCAGAAGGGTACTCTTTCTCCCCCTTCTGATGCCTATGTCAGAAGCTTTCTCTATCTCCTTTATATTTTAATATAACTTTATTACACAAAAGTTCTGAGCGATCAAGCCTCGTCTCTGGCCCCGGATTGAATTCTTCTCCTCCAGAGGCCAAGAATTCTGGCGTCTTTTCATTCAGCAACAACCTTTCACCTTTCTGTGGCAGTCATTCTTTTTCTGTTAGAGAATTATGCTCTTAGTTTGTGTAAGGGAAATTATCCACCCCGCCCCAACCCCATATGTCTTCTCTCCTCTTACACATCAAACAATTCTGCGATGTCAGCTGGGAATCCCACAATTTGTGATTCTGAAACCATTTACCTGGAGATATAACATCAGCTCCCACAGGTTTAGGGTTTCAATCGCACAAAGCTGCTGCCCCCAATCCCATTCCGACACACTTGGGGAACCATCACAAGTCTAGGTTGACACTTGTGCTTCCCAAAACACACTCTTTAGTTTCCTTTAATTTCCTAGAGCAGTTCATAGAGCACAGGAAAACACTTTATTTACTATTAATACATTTCCAGTTTACTCTAATAGGAATAACTTGGGAACAGACAGATGGAAAGAATGCATAGGCATGATGCGTGGAAAGGGGCACAGAGCTCCCTTCTACCCATTTCTGGGCACAGCACCCCCTCCAACCTCCATGTGCTCCCCAGAAACACCTGGGCCCCATCTTTTGAGGTTTTATGGAGACACAAATGAGTAAATCATTGGCCACTGGTGACTGCTGCTGCTACTGCTGCTAAGTCAATTCGGTCGTGTCCAACTCTGTGCAGCCCATCAGGGTCCCCGTCCCTGGGATTCTCCAGGCAAGAACACTGGAATGGGTTGCCATTTCCTTCTCCAATGCATGAAAGTGAAAAGTGAAAGTGAAGTCGCTCAGTCATGTCCGACTCTTAGCAACCCCATGGACTGGAGCCTACTAGGCTCCTCTGTCCATGGGATTTTCCAGGCAAGAGTACTGGAGTGGGGTGCCATTGCCTTCTCCGACTGGTGACTGAGTCAACCACAATCCTCTCTGTCTCCCTGAAGGCTAGTAAAGAAGGGACTGTAAGTTCCAGTCCTCTGATCACTTGGTTGCTTTCTGAAGCATCAAAACCCAATCCTTAGGGTCTTTCCAAGAGTCACCTTTGGAACATCAGCTCAACTGCAGTTGAAAGGGGTTGTTATCCTTCCACTTCAATACCTTTGGATCTATTCAAGAAATGATGACAACAGACCAAATATTATAACAAGATGTTCCCATTGGTCTTGTCAAAATAGGAAATTTCAAGGGTTTTAGACGTGAGAGGGTCAATTTCTAGGTAGGTTGATAAGAAGTCTGGGGTCCCCAAGGAGGAAACAGGGGTCTGGGGCTGTCAAAGAGGAGAAAAGGACAAACTGTTTCTACATTCCTTAGTCTTAGTCACATAAAACATTTTTTTTTTCTTTCTCTAAGCCCAGAGCTGATGATTACACAACAAAACAACTCAGCTTAAACTCTGCACTAAGGATTATATTATATTATATTATATTATATTAACTTATATGCAGAGTACATCATGAGAAACTCTGGACTGGAAGAAGCACAAGCTGGAATTAAGATTGCCAGGAGAAATACCAATAACCTCAGATATGCAGATAACGTCACCCTTATGGCAGAAAGTGAAGAGGAACTAAAAAGCCTCTTGATGAACGTGAAAGAAGAGAGTGAAAATGTTGGCTTAAAGCTCAACATTCAGAAAACGAAGATCATGGCATCTGGGCCCATCACTTCATGGGAAATAGATGGAGAAACACTGGAAACAGTGTCAGACTATTTTTTTGGGCTCCAAAATCACTGCAGATGGTGACTGCAGCCATGAAATTAAAAGACGCTTACTCCTTGAAAGGAAGGTTATGACCAACTTGGATAGCATATTCAAAATCAGAGACATTACTTTGCCAACAAAGGTCCGTCTAGTCAAGGCTATGGTTTTTCCAGTGGTCATGTATGGATGTGAGAGTTGGACTGTGAAGATAGCTGAACGCCAAAGAATTGATGCTTTTGAACTGGGGTGTTGGAGAAGACTCTTGAGAGTCCCTTGGACTGCAAGGAGGTCCAACCAGTCTATTCTAAAGGAGATCAGTTCTGGGTGTTCATTGGAAGGACTGATACCAAAGCTGAAACTCCTATACTTTGGCCACATCATGCGAAGAGTTGACTCATTGGAAAAGACTCTGATGCTGGGAGGGATTGGGGGCAGGAGGAGAAGGGGACGACAGAGGATAAGACGGCTAGATGGCATCACCAACTCGATGGACATGAGTTTGAGTCGACTCCGGGAGTTGGTGATGGACAGGGAGGCCTGGCGTGCTGCAATTCATGGGGTTGCAAAGCGTGGGACATGGACACAACTGAGCGACTGAACTGAACTGAAGGATTATATAACAACAATGTATCCTGCTTAATGATATGCTTTTCCTTCTTGAGAACCTTCTAACTAATCCTGTTATCTTAAAATGTATATTATGGGAGTGGGTCTGGTAAGATCTTTCTATTGCTAGTTCTAATCCTGTCATTCTAAAATGTAAATTGTGGGAGTGGGTCTAGTAAGACCTTTCAGACAGTTTTTTGATTTATTGTAATAACTAATTAAAATGCATATGAAAAGTATATAAAAGTATAAAAGCACCCTCTGTCCCCCTTCTGATGTCTGTGTCAGAAGCTTTCTCTGTCCCTTTTTATACTTTAATAAAACTCTGCTACACAAAAGCTCTTGAGTGATCAAGACTGGCTCCTGGTCCCAAGGCAAAGTCTTCAGAGGTCACAAATCCAGCTTCGTTCACAGTGAGCTGTCAGATGTTCTGTGCCAAATATATACTCCTTAATAACAACTCAAATTCTTAGCCTGTGACTTTAATTGTAGATAATTTTTACCCAGTTTCTTATTTGTCCTAAATCTTTTGTCATGATTGCTTTACAACAGTTTTTTCCCAAGGGAAAATTTTAATTTCTATGCAGTTAAATATATCAGGCTTTTCACTTATGGCTTCTATGCCAATCCTAAAAGTCTTAGACTTCACCTCTCTGAAATGATTGTAAAAATACAACCATTGTTTATTTCTAATATTTTAATAGTTTCATTTTAAAACATTAATCTTTGAATTAGCTGGATTTAGAAGCTATGAATTTTAAGATAGAGATAATAACCTAAGCTTTTTCTTTGGTGCCTTACCCAGTGGTTTTAATATCATTTAGTGATTGAGCTAACTTTTCTGTGGTGATTTTAAGTGTCACTTTTATATACTAAAGGACTTCCCTGGTGGCTTAGACAGTAAAGCGTCTGTCTACAATGAGGGAGACCCGGGTTCGATCCCTGGGTTGGGAAGATCCCCTGGAGAAGGAAATGGCAATCCACTCCAGGACTATTGCCTGGAAAATCCCTTGGACAGAGGAGCCTAGTAGTCTACAGTCCATGGGTCGCAAAGAGTCGGACACGACTGAGTGACTTCACTTTCACTTTTCTTTTCTTTATATACTAAATTCCCATACACACTTTGGGCTATTTCTTTATTTCCTATTCCCTTTCTTTGATATGATTGTTAATGGAAAATATTTAACTGTTGCTGTTATTATAATAATGAGTCCAGTTTTCTATAGCATTAGTCCTCTCATAGATTGCCTGGACAAAAGTAGACACGTTTATGGTGTCAAGACTCTGAGGACATGCCATGCCTTTTCAAGTCTTCTTTTGTAACTTTTAGTAATGTTCTTAAGTTTTCTTCAAAAGGATTTGGATTATTTAATCTTTTTTCATTGTTATTACAGATGAGGCCTGTTCTTGAATTATATGTTCTAACTGGTACTTATCTGTATAAAGCAATGAATTTTTATGTATTAAGTTTCCAGCCATCTTACTGCATGCTCCTATTTCTATTGTTTTCCAGGAATTCCAAAAGCATATTTATATACTCACATGTGGCAAAAACATTATAAAATTATTTTTGTGGTTGTCCAGCCATGGTAATTCTTTTCTGTCTCATCAAAGTGAATATTGATTAGAAATTATTATGGGGGAAAAAAAGACAACCATTCAAAGAGAGGGTGTGAACTAGGCAAGATGCATGAACCAAGTACCTATTATGGTCCTGTGAAAATGTCCTTCCTTAATTTATTTTTATCTATATTTTTTAATAACAGTTTTTCTAGTAGGATTTTTGGAGTTTTCCTGGTATTCAATCCTATTATTCAATCCTAAAAGATGATGTTAAACTGCTGCACTAAGATCAGATCAGTCGCTCAGTCATGTCCGACTCTTTGCGACCACATGAATCGCAGCACGCCAGGCCTCCCTGTCCATCACCAACTCCCAGAGTTCACTGAGACTCACATCCATCGAGTCAGTGATGCCATCCAGCCATCTCATCCTCTGTCGTCCCCTTCTCCTCCTGCCCCCAATCCCTCCCAGCATCAGAGTCTTTTCCAGTGAGTCAACTCTTCACATGAGGTGGCCAAAGTACTGGAGTTTCAGCTTTAGCATCATTCCTTCCAAAGAAATCCCAGGGCTGATCTCCTTCAGAATGGACTGGTTGGATCTCCTTGCAGTCCAAGGGACTCTCAAGAGTCTTCTCCAACACCACAGTTAAAAGCATCAATTCTTCGGCACTCAGCCTTCTTCACAGTCCAACTCTCACATCCATACATGACCACTGGAAAAACCATAGCCTTGACTAGACGAAACTTTGTTGGCAAAGTAATGTCTCTGCTTTTGAATATACTATCTAGGTTGGTCATAACTTCCTTCGAAGGAGTAAGCACTCAATATGCCAGCAAATTTGGAAAACTCAGCAGTGGCCACAGAACTAAAAAAGGTCAGTTTTCACTCCAAAACCAAAGAAAGGCAATGCCAAAGAATGTTCAAACTACTGCACAATTGCACGCATCTAAAACGCCAGCAAAGTAATGCTCAAAATTCTCCAAGTTAGGTTTCAACAGTGCGTGAACCAAGAACTTCCAGATGTTCAAGCTGGATTAAGAAAAGACAGTGGAACCAGAGATCAAATTGCCAACATCCACTGGATCATAGAAAAAGCAAGAGAGTTCCAGAAAACCATCTACTTCTGCTTCATTGACTAGGCCAAAGCCTTTGACTGTGTGGATCACAACAAACTGTGGAAAATTCGTAAAGAGATGGGAATACAAGACCACCTAACCTGCCTCCTGAGAAATCTATATGCTGGTCAAGAAGCAACAGTTAGAACTGGACATGGAACAATGGACTGGTTCCAATTTGGGAAAGGAGTACATCAGCACTGTATATTGTCATCTTGTGTTGGGGGCCAGAGTGAGGCACTCGGCCCGTGGCAAAGGTCATGAGGAAGGAGGCTCGACATACGCAAAGGCGGGATCAAGCCTCAGGGGTCCCCCTGGAAATCCTCGAGCATCTACCCACATAACCAGAGCCTGCCTGCTTTACTACTTTGTGTTCCCACCTACACCTCTGACTTTACGGGGGGCTGTCCCCCACCACCTCTTTCGGAGAAGGAGTTAACCTAGAGCTCCAGTTAATAAAAACTCCTGGGCGTGACAACAGTGTTTTAACCTACAAATTCCTCTGAAGGTTCTCTAGCCTGCCTGACAGGCTTGTCCAGCCACATGTGATTGCTCACAGCCTCCCAACCATGAGAGGTACAAGATGCTTTAAACCTTCTAAAAACAGGTTCCTTAGAAAAGTTAGAAAACTATTAGTATAAGTATGATGGGCTGATTAGAAATTGTATTGGTGAAGGGTTTTTCATTTGTTGAGCCAATGTTTGTTGCTAAGTCTCCACATCCCCTGCCCTTACACACATTAATGAATATATAGAAGAAATAAGTATTAACCTTTGATATTAATCATGTTAGATCTTAGGCTAAGTAAATTCTTTCCTTAACTAAAACCCACTACACCCTCACCCTATAGGAATGTAACTTTATTTAGGTGGCATCTGTTTTAAGAATAATCACCCCTGGAGAAATAAGTGTCCTGGTTGACTGACTGCTGTCACAAGGAGAGGGTCATAAATTGTCAGCAGGCCCCCTGGCCAGAAGATGATGTAACACCCCTAAGACCTCTGTATACATTTGTATGAAGCACCTGACTTTGATAAAAGTCAGGACTGCTGACCCCACGTGACTTTTGTATAACATCTCAGTGTATAAAAGTAGATCATGGGAAATAAAGAATTGGGATCAGTTTCTCAAAAGACTGGTCTCCCCATGTTGCTCTCTCTCTGTCACTCTGGCTGAGTCTCCATCTGGAGCGTGGAACCCACCATGCTTACTACTTATGCCTGGGCTTCTAAGATCCGACCGGGGAGGCCTCAGTGTCTCCTCTCCTTTGGAAGAACGGAAGGACGCCTGCGGCCTATGTAAGTGGTGCAAGCTTCTTGTCTTGAAGTTTTATTGGTCTCCCGCATAAACCAAGCTACTCAGCCTCTTTTCTCCACTGAATTTTCCTACTGAGCTATCCTCATTCTATTACTTTTTACATCTCTAATTAATACCTAATTGAAGCTATTGTATCCCGATCCTCACCAACGCCGTCCCTGCTTCAAATTCCCTGGATCAGCCAGGGCTGGACCCCGGCAATCTTGCTTATTTAACTTACATTCAGAGTACATCATGCAAAATGCCAGACTGGATGAATGCAAGCTAGATTCAAGACTGCAGGGAGAAATATCAACAACCTTAGATATGCAGATGACACCACCCTTATGGTAGAAAGTGAAGAGGAACTAAAGAGCCTCTTGATGAAGATGAAAGAGGAGAGTGAAAAAATTAAAACTCAACATTCAAAAAACTAAGATCATGGTGTCCAGTCCCATCATTTCATGGCAAATAGATGGGGAAACAGTGGAAACAGTGAGAGACTTTATTTGGGGGGGCTCCAAAATCACTGCAGATGGTGACTGCAGCCATACAAGCAAAAGATGCTTGCTCCTTGGAAGAAAAGCTATGACCAACCTAGACAGCATATTAAGAAGCAGAGACATTACTTTGCTAATGAAGATCCATCTAGTCAAAGCTATGGTTTTTCCAGTAGTCATGCATGGATGTGAGAATTGAACCATAAGTAAAACTGAGCACCAAAGAATTGATGCTTTTGAACTGTGGTGTTTGAGAAGGCTCTTGAGAGTCCCTTGGACTACAAGGAGATAAAACCAGTCCATCCTAAAGGAAATCAGTCCTGAATATTCATTGGAAGAACTGATGCTGAAGCTGAAACTCCAATACTTTGGCCATCTGATGTGAGGAACTGACTCATTGGAAAAGACTGTGACACTTCGAAAGATTGAAGGCAGAAGAAAAGGGGACAATGGAGGATGAGGTGGTTGGATGGCATCACCGACTCAATGGACATGAATTTGAGCAAGATCCAGGAGTTTGTGATGGACAGGAAAGACTGGCATGCTGCAGTTGATGCGGCCGCAAAGAGTCAGACACGACTGAGCAACTGAACTGAACTGAATCATATAATCTGGAAGTAATGGTAATTTTCATTATTTTTTCCATCTATAAAGACCCATATACTTTTTTTCATCTGAATATTTTGCTGGAACCTCCAGAATGATAATGTGTGGACATTTTTGTCTTAATTCTAATGTTAATGGGAACATCTGATGTTTTCTACTACCCTTGTCTGTTTTCTGTTGCCTTCTTTTCAAAATGAAAATGTTAAATGAGCATATTTGACTCTTACATTGTACATATTTTCCCCACATATTCTAAATTTTATATATGGCACCAGACATCTTCTATATCAGTGTATATGTGTACATATATATATATGTATATGTGTGTATATATATATACATATATAACATTATGTGTATATATATACTTAATCCCCTGAAACTATTTCAGTGTATTGTGAAATTTTTCACTCTTATAACAATTACTGCCATGATTTTACATGTCTTTGTGCATTTTGTGAATAATGTAGCAAAATGGTTGTTTTTTTTTTTTTTTACTTTTAAATCTTTGTTACATGTTAAATTAATATGTTACATTCCAGTCAGGGGAGAGAAAAATAATCAAGTAAATTACATAATATGGAAGGTGGGAAGTGCAATGGGAGAAAAACAAACAAGATGTAGGGGAAGAAAAATCTTCTCTCCTTCCCTCTTTGTTTCTTTGACTGGTTTAATAATATAATGGCTATAAAGCCATTAGATGAACAGGAGAAAAAAATTTAATTTTGTACACATGGGAGCCCCATAAAAACATGACTTGTAAAGAAGTGACCAAGCAGTTAGCTACTCTTTTTAAAGAAACATTTACATTTATAAATAAAATCTCTATTTGTAAGGGTATCTCCGTCTCTGTGCCAGGATGAGGCAGATAGTTCTACATCTTATAATCTGACCAATGGAGAACGCAAAGACCTAAATCTACATAACAATCATACTCTCATTAACTGTGCCTTTTCTGTAGCCTCCAATAACTGGCTACCTCACCCTTCAACATGTTCTTTGGTCCTTTGCTAGAGGTATTTAAGGTGGTGGCTTGGGGCTTCCCTTGTGGCTCAGCTGGTAAAGCATCTGTCTGCATGCGGAGACCTGGGTTCGATCTCTGGATTGGGAAGATCCCCTGGAGAAGGGAGAGGCTACCCACGCCAGTATTCTGGCCTGGAGAATTTCATGGAGTCCATGGGGTTGCAAAGAGTCTGACATGACTGAGTGACTTTCACTCTGTGTCACTCTTGGGCTGTTTTGGGATATTATTCAGTATTCCTGAGTATCTCCCATGTACACAGAAGGTATACATGCTGATAAAGTTTGGGTTATTTTGGTCTCCTGTTTACTATCTTTTATTACAGTGGGTTCCCAGGAAAGAACCTAATAGGGCAGAGGGAAAATTATTTTTTCTTCCCCTAAACAAGGTTTGTTTATTTAGAGCCTTCTTGGGTCTAAATTCCATCTGGTGATAAATATGACTTCTGCTCTCCTGGTGTTACCAGATCAATCCTGGGTTTGCTTGCCCACCATGCTGCAAAGCCAATCTAATGACACCAGGTTGTAGTGAAGAAAGTATAGCATTTATTTCAGGTCCAAGTAAGAAGAATGGGCAGCTCATGCTCAAAAGACCTCCAGATGGCTTTCAGGGAAGGGTGTTTAAAGGTAACAATTGGGATGAGGGTTGCAGGGTACATGGCTTTCTTCTGATTGTTTAGTAGTCAGGTAACCAGGTGGTTTCAAGACTCTTAATTATCAGCCTTCTGGTTCCAACCAGCCTTGGGCTACATACTCATCCTTAGCTTGTAGTTATCATTCTACATGTGGGTGCGGTCTTAGTTCCTAAACAAAAACTCGAAGATATGCATCAGATTGCTATGTATGTCACTTGGGGAGGAACCAGGACTCTTTTTATCTATGCACTATTATTTCTTGGGGCTTCCCTGGTGGCTCAAACAGCCAATAATCTGCCTGCAATGCAGGACACCCTGGTTTGATCCCTGGGTCAGGAAGATCCTCTGGAGAAGGAAATGGCAACCCTCTCCAGTACTGCCTGGGAAATCCCATGGACAGAGGAAGCTGTTGGGCTACAATGCATGGGTCACAGAGTCGGACACAACTGAGTGACTAACACTGATGATGATGATTGTTTCTTGACTGCTTTTCATGTCTGTATTCCCTCTCTCCACTAACAGTAACTTCTTGTGCCTGCTCTTTGGAACTCAGGGAAGGCCTAGGAGACTAAAGCCTTTTTTTCTATACAAACAAGAAACAGGGGACACAGTGGGTCTTTTGAATCCAGGAGGGCCATACAGGATCCTACTCTTTCACTGCTGAGGGGATGGTACCTTTCACATGGCAGTTTTATCTCCTGCTTTCACAGGGACAAAGGAGAATAAGAGCTTATTTCTTTTTTTTTTTTAAGTGACTCTTTTATGAGTGGTGGGTTCTCTTGTGGGTTCTTTTCTGCAGGGGTTCTTTTTTTGCTGGGCCATGCGGCATGTGGGATCTTAGTTCCCCAACCAGGGTTCAAACCCATGCCCCCTGTAGTGGAAGGCAGAGTATAAACTACTCAACTGACCACCTGGTCAGTCCCAAGAGTTTACTTTTTTGTAAGTGGTTGTTTCTCAATAACTTTAGTTTAAAATAACCAATATGCCAAACTGACAATTTCGAGGAGACATATATTCGGAACCCCTACAACATAAGGGAGATGGGCTGAGTGTGAGCGGGAGGCCTCAATAAACAAGAGACATGTGAACACAGACTTGAAGGAGGTAAAGTTCCATAGGAGTTGATCTTTCCAGACAGAGGGAACTGGGGCGCAAAGTCCTTAGTTGGGGATGTGTCTCACAGTCCAGAAACAACATGACCAGAGCAGAGAAAGTGAAGGAAAAGCTGAGGTGGGTGGGAGCTGATTTTCTAGAGCCCTGGATGTCACTGCCAGGGACTTGGATTTTTATTGAACATTTAGGACTCCCCTGGTGGTTCAGCAGTAAAGAATCGGCCTGCAATTCAGGATACCTGGGTTGGATCTGTGGGTCAGGAAGATCCCCTGGAGAAGGGCATGGCAACCCACTCTAGTATTCTTGCCTGGAGAATCCCCTGGACAGAGGAGCCTTGCAGGCTACAGTCGATAGGGTCACAAAAAGTCAGACAGGAATGAAGCAACTAAGCAGCAGGGAAACATCAGAGTTGCATGGTATATGTGTACTTTAGCATGACCTCTTTGGCTCTTACACTAAACGTTGATGTTTGGGGTGGGGGAACAGCATTGGTTAGAAGCTGAAACACCATGTAAAGAGACTATTTCAACAATCCATGTGAAGGTGATGGATTCTGGCTCTATTTTAAAGGAAAAGCAAGGTTTGCTGATAGATTCTGTGTGCATGTGAGAGGAAGAGGAGCTACCCTGGTGGAGATAAAGAAGGCTGTGTTGGAAGGCTTAGTTTTGCAAAATGCCTTTCAGGCATTGCAGTCAGGATCTAGAGGAACAGCTGGGTATATGCATCTGGAGGTCAGGGAGGACACATCTGGAAGTGGCCAGCTTGTACACTTTGCTATAGCCATGAAGTCAGCAAGAACAAGAACTGATGGAGACGAAAGAGGACCAGGAGACACTAACATCAAGAAAAGTAGCCTGCAAAGGAGATAGGACAGGAGACCAGTGAAAAGGAAAATTAGGAGGTTGCAGTGTCCTGGAAGCCAGAGTAAAGAAAATCAAGTGAGGAGAGAGTGGGGAACTGAGAGGACCACGGCAGGCAGGCCGAGGAGGTATACTCAGTCCCAGGTAAGAGATACCCTACCTTTTGTCTTGATAAGAAGTTCCAGTAGAGTAGCTGGGTAAAAAAGCTGGGTCAGAACAGAAAGAATGGGAGGGGACAATTTAGAGACATGTTTACTATAGTCTTCTTTAGGAAACCTAGGAAATGTCTTGAGATTTTTGTGATTTGTGGTTGTCGTATATTTGAGGTTTGTTTCCTCAAGAATTCAAGAGGCTGCCAGATGGGAGTTTTGTATTCAAGGCTCACAAGAGCATTTCAGATCAGGCTGTAAGACCACTAAATACTGGTGTCTTCTGTAAAAAGTATGAAGCAGACATAAAGTTCATTTTCTCTGCCATTCAGTTTTCTGAATGTTTATAGGATACTGAAGCTAAATTCTTTCCATAAGTCATACTAACATTAAAATCTCCATGAGGCCTGATTTACAGAAAAAGAATTGTATTCCTCAAACCAGATACTGGCTTGTTTGTCTATGCATTCACTTTTACCCTCCCTCTATCTTACTCCTCCCAACCCCACCCCAGAATGTAGGTTCCATGACAACAGAAACCATCTCTGTCTGACTGACCCCTGTTGCGAACACCTACAACACATCCTGGTGCGCATTAGCTCCCACAGAATGTAAGTATGAAATGAAATGAAATGCCTGTGTACAGACATTACAGAATCACAAGTCCGTGTGCCCAATACACAGTAAGACCCATCAATACTAAAACATTAGAGTTTGGAACACAGAAAGGTTTATCACACATTCATACAGGGAAATTGGTGGCTCATGTCCTAAGAATCCCAAAATTACTGAAAGCTTTTAGAAAGCCCCTTTAAAAACAAAAGGTGAGGGAATGTTGTGGTGAGTTGTTGCAAACTTCTTGGTGTCAGAATCTTTGTGGTCAGGTCATGGTTCGGTAACGATTTTCCTGTTTATCTCTACCAAATGAATGTTATTCGTTTATTATTAACAGAACAATGTTACTCTGTCCTGACAAGAAAGGGCAAAGTCCCAAGGTACAACTTTCACCCTCCAGGTCCCAGTCCTGGCTAAGAGGAGGCAAAGCTCAGCTACAGCTCCTCAGGGCCAGGTTCCCCACACTCTGCCCACCTGTCACCCCTGAGGGAGCCGGGCATCCAACCCAACTGGCCCTCAGTCTCCTCAGGCTGCCCAAGTAGGTGAGACCAGGTCTCACAGACTGTGACCCAGACAAACAGACACTGCTATTAGGTCACAGACGGGTTCACTGCTGCCTCAAGGCCTGGGCCTCGGCGTGGAGGGGCTGAGTGAGGGCTCTGGAGCCCTGCAGGACAGAGTGTCCAGCCTGGTCCCTGGGCCCGCCAGCTCACCCGTTGGCCCAAGGCTGAGTAAGCTGGAGGGCCTCCAGGAAAAGGCCTGAATCTGCCTCTTACCTCACTCTCCACCTTATGACCACCACACCACTGACCCTGGCTGAATCACTTCCCTAAGGTCCCTTATTGACAGTTCCTTGTGGACAGGGCCCCTGGCTGACCAGTAGCTGGGCAGGGCAACTAACAGCCCCTCATTGATGCTTGCTTGTGGGCAGGGCCTACTGAGGTAGCAACCAACAGCTGAGCGAGATCTGTTGCCTTGTAACAGGGTATGGAATAATAAGGCACAGCAATGGCTGCCTGCTAAGGGCTGTGCTCATCCTGCTGTTACATGGAGACATTTTTGGTTGTCACAACTAGAGGTTGCTACAGGCATCCCAGTAGTCATACTGCTAAACATCCTATGTGCACAAAACAGTCCCTGAAACAAAGATTATACAACTTAAAATGTCCATAGCACCAAGGATGGAGAACCCTGTCTTAGAGAATAAAGGAAAAAGAATTAACTCAATTCATATAAGACCTCTGTTTGAATCTCCGGATGAAGACAAAGGCCTCCAGCAGAAGCCTCTGTGTGTGTGTATACATACATATTTGGCCTTGCTGTGCAGCTTGTGGGATCTTCATTCCCTGATCAGGGATTAAACCTGGGCCCTCAGTAGTGAAAGCACAGAGCCCTAATCATTGGACCTCCAGGGAATTCCCAAGTCTGAGTGTATTAAAATTCCCTCAAGATACTCCTAGCTTTCACCCAATATACTTTAGGGGTCTATTTGTGTCAGTCCCACCAAGGCTGCAGGGACAGAATCCAGCCTGTAGTTGAAGAGTACATGGCAAAAGTACCCCAAACAAAGTAGAAAATATTCCCAACAAATATAAACTGAAGACTATCCTGATATAGAAAGGAAGATCGTGTTTGTTATGAAAAAGAATATCCTAGGAGAATAATAAGCAAAAGACTTATACATGTACATCACAAAAGATTTGTAAAAGGACAAAGAATGAAAAAAAAAAAGTCAGCCTCATTAATATTCAAAGAAATGCAGTAAGTCATGATGCTACTGTCATCTGAAATACAATTTTCAAATTAACAATATAGAAATACATCACAGATATAAACATACACACGCATGATAAAATGTTACTCCACCTGCCTTTGTTCATTCAGCACCATGTACTCTGCCACCCATTTTCCCATTCCACCCTGACAGTCTGATCCTCCTGAAACTAAAACCAAGTGCCACTTCCTTGCTTAGAACTCTTCAGTGGGACCCATTCCAGTGCAGGCCCCTTGGCCTACAGGGTCAGGATCGCCAGAATCTCGGTTATTCCTCCTCCCAGTCCTGCCTCACACTTTGGGCTCAAGTTATACACAGCACGTATGGTCATCAGTAGCTGTCGTACTTCTTGTTTGCTCATGAATTTCCCTGGAATTCCTAAAGCTTTGTCCTCCCCACTCCCTGCCAGAGAACCCTCTGACTTGGAGCCCCTATGGTATCTTGGGGTTTCTGCCATCATCTCACATAGCACAGAACCTGGAAATCCTAGTCCTCTTCTTAGAGTGTAAGTTTTAAACTAGGACTGTCTCACTAATTTTTGTATCCATGGTGCTAGCACAGTGTCCCTGGTGCATAGAATGATTAATATTTAAACTGTTTTGTTCATTCTTTTTAAAATTTCTTTTATTGTTTGAAATGTTCAGCATTCTGTTTAGAAAAGCATGTTGGTGATTATACAGATATCCCATCAGAACTTGAGTTCTAACTTTTAAACTATACTTTTCTCTGTAAACCAAAGTTCATCTCATAACCTTAGAAACTGATGACAGATACAAATTGAATTTTAAAAATAAATGAGCATTAATCACCTACCATCAGTGCTTTCCTTAAGGAAAACAGCTAAAGGCAAAAGCTCTCCAGGGCACAGAGACAAATTTCCACAGAACGCAATGGCTTTGAGACATACTAAAAGGAAGGGAAAAAGAGAAAAAGGGAAGAAGAGAAAATCAGGAAACCTGGATACAATTTTAACTTTAAAAATACAATTTTGGCTTTAGTTTGTGAATGCTGTCATTTTGGGGGACTCAATGGGGTTGACTGCAGGTGACAAGCAATCAATCACCTGTCCTCAGCAGAAAATCCTGAGAGTGCTCTGAAAGCGCTGTATCTGAAGGAAACAGACATTTGCCGTTTCATAAGTATGGTATGATCCACCGAAGACATTCCTTGTCAAACAGTTATGTATTAGCTCAAAGATTTTTAAATCAAATATTCATTATTCAGCTAAATACAAAAAAGATTTTTAGCAGCATACTAATGACAAATATCTCCTCTCTCATGTTAACCATTCAACCAAGAGGTTTGCTGAGGCAGCATGGAAAGGTGCCAAAAGCAAACTGACAAATGAAAAAGGCAAAGTAGGAAAAATGGAGCAAAAAAAATGCCATTTACACATAAAAATGCTTCATTTTATCTGAAGAATTAGATATGTTTAATATCTGTATATAAACAGTTGATACATTTTTTTCCCATCATAATTTTTAAGTATAATCCAAGACTAAAAAAAAGTTCTTTTTTTCTTTCAGACAAACTTAAAGCCACAGAAGACTCCTTTTAAATCAGTGAACTTATTGATTCAATGACAATTGGTCAATATTGAAACAGCAATCTCTCGAAGAAGGGTCAAAGTAAAGAAAGAGAAAGCCTAAAGTCTTCTCCATTTCAGCTGCTGCCAATCGCAGGCCCTGCTGCTGCCACACGCAGCAGTGCTTGGCCTAACACCGGTCCAAGTAAACTTCAAATCTTACTTCTGGAGGAAGGAAAACTGTAAGGTTTGGAAGGTAAATAACCTAGTGGAAAATTCTTTATAAAAACTATAAGGGCCAAGGATATCCAATACCACAGAAGCATATAAAATACATAGGCTCCATGGAAAAAACCAGTAACCATAAGAAATGATGACTTCTCTCACCTGTACAAAAGTGGGAAAAACTCATTTGATCAAAACCCCATTTTAAGTAGGTTGTCATGTCAGACTTTCTTTACAAAAAGACAAATTATCACCAGGTTTCAAAGAGTATGGAAGAAGTGTTGGCCAAGGAGATGTTTAAACTACACTTTGACCTAGGATAAACCAAGTGGTTAAATAATTTCAAAATGTGCAAAAGATATATTTTCCATGAGTTATCAAGGCTCTTCAAAGTGCCTTTCAAATGATCCATGAGTCCTACTTATTAAACAGTCACACAGGTGAGAATCAGATTCAGGTTTCCAACAGAAACTGTAGAATGTTACTTGGCAAAGCTGCAATCTCCTGTGACACCTTGTCAGGGAGTTGATCAGTCTTAAGTGACTCTGGTTCCTCTGGAATTGCTGTCAAATCCCACTTGGCTGTGAGCCGAGGTCAGAGGACGAGAAGGCCAGCAGCCGCTGACTGAGGAGTGCGTTGTGCCGCTTCAAGTACACTATGATGTCTCCCTGCTTCTCCACAAGTTCCTCCAGGCTCGAGAGAGGCCTGCATAGAACCAAGGTGGCCATGGTTACACATGTTCACCAACAGTCTCTTTGCTAACGGAGCCCTACTACTTTTCAGTAAAACATATTACATTTGTTATTTTTCTTAGACATCATAAGCCAAAGCAATATCCTCAAATGAGATTCTTTCTTTAGATGTAGTTTCACCACAGCTGAGAGGAAAGAAACAAATCAAACACAGTTGTAAACATATTCTAACACATGCAGAGTCCTAAACTCCAAGCATCAGAATGGTCTCTAGATTTTTAGATGAAAAAACTTAGTTCCCTTTCTCTACTCCTTCACTCTGCACATACCTGAATCCAGTCTCCGAGGTAATATTGTTGGAGTAAGCATAGATTTTTTCTTCCTCAAGTACATCAGGCTGTGGCTTGGCTTTATTAAATTTTTGAATTTTCACTAAAATAAGAAAGTCATTGTCAGGTTATCCAATCACAAAAAATTTTCTAATTCCATTTATTCAAATTACATTAGGAATTGCCTATTCTTTTCAAATAAAATGTAAAAAAAAAAAAGTACTTCATAAAGTGAATAAACAAAAATAGGAAAAATTGACTAAAAGGGAATGGAAATGCTGATGCAGACAGGCAGGAGTAGAATCAGGAAACAGCCATCAGTGGTCACTGCCAGGAAGTGAAGACACCTATATAGAGGAGCCAAAGTTTGATGACTTGGAGGCCAGTGATGAACTTGAAGTCCTAATCCCAACATGACTGTCCTTGGAGACAGTACCTTTGGTGAAGTAATCAAGGTAAAAACAAATGGCATTGTTGATCTGATACATGAAGAGACACCAGGGATGCACTTACACAGAGCCAAGGCCACATGAGAACACAGTGGGAGGGCAGCCACCTACATCCCAAGGGAGAGGCCTCAGGAAAGTCATCCTTGCCCCCACTAATCTCAGATGTCCAGTCTCCAGAACTGAATAACTAAGTTTGTGTGTCTTAGTCATCCAGTTCTGGAAGCCCCAGAAGACTAATGCCACTGGCAGAGGTCAGGTGCAAAGACAAGGCTGCTGCTCCAACCTCAGATCTGCCTACACACCTGCATGTCTGAATAACAGCCACTGTCCAGGCACCTACTCCAACTGTGTAACAACCGTGGGACATGGCTGGAATGAGTACTCCCACCAGAGATGGTACAAGGAGACAGAGGCTGAGGCAGGTCTCTGTGATAGGCAGTGACTGCCCTTGAGAATTATTTCTGCAGCTCAAAATGGGTGGAGTATTCAGCATGTGGGAGAGGAAGTGAGTTAGGCCCTGGCACAATTTTTATTTATTTATTTTTAATTTTATTTTATTTTTAAACTTTACATAATTGTATTAGTTTTGCCAAATATCAAAATGAATCCGCCACAGGTATACATGTGTTCCCCATCCTGAACCCTCCTCCCTCCTCCCTCCCCATACCATCCCTCTGGGTCGTCCCAGTGCACTAGGCCCAAGCATCCAGTATCGTGCATCGAACCTGGACTGGCAACTCGTTTCTTACATGATATTTTACATGTTTCAATGTCATTCTCCCAAATCTTCCCACCCTCTCCCTCTCCCACAGAGTCCATAAGACTGTTCTATACATCAGTGTCTCTTTTGCTGTCTCGTACACCGGGTTATTGTTACCATCTTTCTAAATTCCATATATATGCATTAGTATACTGTATTTATGTTTTCCCTTCTGGCTTACTTCACTCTGTATAATAGGCTCCAGTTTCATCCACCTCATTAGAACTGATTCAAATGTATTCTTTTTAATGGCTGAGTAATACTCCATTGTGTATATGTACCACAGCTTTCTTAACCGTTCATCTGCTGATGGACATCTAGGTTGCTTCCATGTCTTGGCTATTATAAACAGTGCTGCGATGAACATTGGGGTACACGTGTCTCTTTCCCTTCTGGTTTCCTCAGTGTGTATGCCCAGCAGTGGGATTGCTGGATCATAAGGCAGTTCTATTTCCAGTTTTTTAAGGAATCTCCACACTGTTCTCCATAGTGGCTGTACTAGTTTGCATTCCCACCAACAGTGTGAGAGGGTTCCCTTATCTCCACACCCTCTCCAGCATTTATTATTTGTAGACTTTTGGATCACAGCCATTCTGACTGGTGTGAAATGGTACCTCATAGTGGTTTTGATTGGCATTTCTCTGATAATGAGTGATGTTGAGCATCTTTTCATGTGTTTGTTAGCCATCTGTATGTCTTCTTTGGAGAAATGTCTATTTAGTTCTTTGGCCCATTTTTTGATTGGGTCGTTTATTTTTCTGGAGTTGAGCTGTAGGAGTTGCTTGTGTATTTTTGAGATTAGTTGTTTGTCAGTTGCTTCATTTGCTATTATTTTCTCCCATTCTGAAGGCTGTCTTTTCACCTTGCTAATAGTTTTCTTTGATGTGCAGAAGCTTTTAAGGTTAATTAGGTCCCATTTGTTTATTTTTGATTTTATTTCCAATATTCTGGGAGGTGGGTCATACAGGATCCTGTTGTGATGTATGTCAGAGAGTGTTTTGCCTACGTTCTCCTCTAGGAGTTTTATAGTTTCTGGTCTTACGTTTAGATCTTTAATCCATTTTGAGTTTATTTTTGTGTATGGTGTTAGAAAGTGGTCTAGTTTCATTCTTTTACAAGTGGTTGACCAGATTTCCCAGCACCACTTGTTAAAGAGATTGTCTTTAATCCATTGTATATTCTTGCCTCCTTTGTCAAAGATAAGGTGTCCATATGTGTGTGGATTTATCTCTGGGCTTTCTATTTTATTCCATTGATCTATATTTCTGTCTTTGCTGGCACAATTTTTAAAAACTCCACAGGATTCTTTCCTTTCCTGTAATAACCCTTGAGATATAATTTACATACGATGCAGTTCACATGTAATTCCTTTAATGTGTACAATTCAATGGTTCAATACATTCAAAGAGTTGTGCAACTATCTCCACAATCAATTTTAGAACATCTTACCACCCCAAAAAGAAGCTTGGGTTCCTTGAGCAGTCATTCTTCATGTAGCCCAGCCTCTAGGACTAGACAACACTTACACATTCTCTTTCTCTATAGATGTGCCTGTTCTGGTCATTTCAAGTATTATAGAATCATATAACATTTATGGCTGTTTTTTCCTGTGGGCATAATGCTTTCAAGGTTCATTCACACTGTACGTGTCAGTGCTTCATTCCATGTACTCCTTTTTTTTGAGCCTGAACACTATCCTCTGTATAGACAGACTATCTTTTGTTGGTCTAGTCATCACTTTATGCTTTTGGGTTGTTTCTATTCTGTGTGTGTGTGTGTGTGTGTGTTAGTTGCTCAGTGGTATCTGACTCTTTGCGACCCCAGGGGCTGTAGCCTGCCAGGTTCTTCTGTCCATCAAATACTCCAGGCAAGAATACTGGAGTAGGTTGTCATTCCCTTCTCCAAAGGATCTTCCCAATCCATACTATAAATAATGCCACTTGGAACACAAAGTGTAGAAGTAGGCAGATACCCAGAAGTGCATGTACTGAGTCATATGTTCAATCTGTCATGGAACCACCAGGACCCACAGATGATTTTCATGTGACTCTCAGCTGAGAACAAGGCAAAAGAAGTTTAAGCAATGAAGTTAAAGAGAAATGTGGGAAGGTTAGGAGATATGCAGAGGGTTCACCAGAAAGGACCAGAAGGAAGTGAGATGCCAAAAGAATGAAGTGAGGGAATGTAACAAGAAGCCCTTGACTTTCAGGAGACGGTCAAGAGAATTAAGAAATGAGAAGCCTCTCACACAAAAACAGACACATAGATCAATGCAGCAGGATAGAGAGCCCAGAAATAAACCTACACACTTATGGTCAATTAATCTATGACAAAGGAGGCAAGCAAATACAATGGAGAAAAGAAAGTTTGAACTTCAATAAGAGGGGCTGGGAAAACTGGACAGCTACATGTAAAAAATAAAATTAGAACACTCTCTAACACCATATGCAAAAATAAACTTAAATGGATTAAAGATCTAAATGTAAGGCTGGAGACTATAAAACTCCTAGAGGAAAACATAGGTAATATACCCTGACATAAATCGCAGAGATTTTTTTTGGATCTATCTCTTACAGTAAAGCAAAAATAAACAAATGGAACATAATTAAACTTAAAAGCTTTTGCACAGCAAAGGAAATGATAAATAAAACAAAAAGAAAACCTAAAGAATGGGAGAAAATATTTCCAAACCAAACCATGACACCAACAGGGATTAATTTCCAAAATATAAAAATAGTTCATACAGTTCAATATATATATATATATATATATATAAAACCCCAAACAAAAATGGGCAAAACTCCTAGATAGACATGTCTCCAAGAAGACATCAAAATGATCAAGACATGAAAAGATACTTAGCATCACTAATTAGAGAAATGAAAATCAAAACTATAATGAAGTATTGCCTCACACCAATCAGAACAGCCATCATCAAAAAGTCTACAAATAATAAATGCTGGAGAGGGTGTGGAGAAAAGGGAACCCTCCCACACTGTTGGTGGGAATGTAAATTGGTGCAGCCACTATGGGAAACAGTATGCTGCTGCTGCTGCTGCTAAATCGCTTCAGTCTTGTCTGACCCTGTGCGACCCCAGAGACAGCAGCCCACCTGGCTCCCCCGTCCCTGGGATTCTCCAGGCACAAACACCGTAGTGGGTTGCCATTTCCTTCTCCAACGCATGAAAGTGAAAAGTGAAAGTGAAGTCGCTCAGTCGTGTCTGACTTCTAGCGACCCCATGAACTGCAGCCCACCAGGCTCCTCCGTCCATGGGATTTTCCAGACAAGAGTACTGGAGTGGGGTGCCATTGCCTTCTCCAATGGGAAACAGTATGGAAGTTTATTAAAAAACTAAAAACAGTTACCATATGATCCAACAATCCCATTCCTGAGCATATATCTGGAAGAAAAACATGGTTTGAAAGGGTACATCCACCTCAATGTTCATTGCAGCACTGTTTACAATAGACGAGATATGGAAGCAACCTACATGTTCACTGATGGAGGAATGGAGAAAGATGTGATACATATATACAATGGAATACTGCTGCTGCTGCTGCTAAGTCGCATCAGTCGTGTCCAACTCTGTGCGACCCCATAGATGGCAGCCCACCAGGCTCCTCCATCCCTGGGATTCTCCAGGCAAGAATACTGGAGTGGGTTGCCATTTCCTTCTCCAGTGGAATACTAGTCAGTCATTAAACAGAATGAAATAATGCCATTTGCGGCAACATGGATGGATCTACTGATTATCATACTGAGTGAAATAAGTCAGAGAAAGACAAATATATGATATCACTTATATATGGAAACTAAAATATGATGCAAATGAACTTATTTACAAAACAGAAATAGACTCACAGACACAGAAAACAAACTAGGATTTCCGAAGGGGAAATGAGGTGCAGAGGGAGGGATAAATTAGGAGTTTGGAATTAACAGATATACACTACATACATAAAATAGATAAACAATGAAGACTTACTATATGGCATAAGGAACTATATGCAATATCTTATAATAACTTATAATGGAAGAGAATCTTAAAAAGAATATATGTATCTGAATCACTTTGCTGTACACCTGAAACTAACACCACATTGTGAATCACCTACACCTCAATGAAAAAAAAAGATATGAATAGCCCCTTGGCTTCCAATGCCATAAGCACAGCACCCTCATCCAAGAGCAGATAGGGACTGAGCATTGGGCTCCACCATGAAGGCTGGGAGTGTTCAGCAATAAAGATGAGGCCACCAAGGGGGCAGGCAGGATCCCAGGAAGCCAGGGTCCCAGGGGAAGTAAAGAATACATCTCGAGGAGGGAGCAAACCACCATGTCCAGTGCCACTCTGGAGATGAAGGATGAGACCTGACTGTCCCAGGAGGTTTGCTTCTGAATCGGAGTTATGTTCATATGGCATTTCCTTATAATGTTGTCTTCCACATAATAACTCCTAGATAAATGAAGAAACTTGGAACAAGTTTAAGTTTCTTGAATTTGGGAACAGAAATAACACTTAACAGGGTATTAAAATAAAAGTTAAGAGGCAGAAATAAAACACTTAGCTCGACAATATAAAAATGTCCAACAATCAGACTCATCTTTGCAGGGTTTTTTTTTTCTGAAGATGTTCCACTTTTTAAATTGAAGTACAGTTGATTTACAATGTTGTGATAGTTTCTGCTGTTTGTGGTTTTTAAAATAAGCTGCATGCAGTCAGCATTTTACAGATCGCAGGCCAGGCGACACCATGAGTGCAATCTACATAGAACAAGAAATCTTCCACTCTTTCTTTCTGCTACAATAAGCCCAGGAGAGCTCTCACTAAACTGCAGGACATGGGACATGGGCCTGCTGCCCTTATACTCCTTTCCTCCTGAGCTGAAGCCAGAACATCAGGGCTGCTAGAAGACTGGTAACGGAGTAGCATTTTTTGAAGCTTGGATTGTTTTTAAACAAATGGTGAGCTAATCAAATCACAAAGCTTGTAAGTTTCACGTTCCTAATTTTTTTCTACAGAGGCAGTCCAGTGCTCAATGAAAAAGTCCATCTGTATTTCTAGAGATTAACTACTTTACTACAGACAAGTCAGTCCACTTTAGGTTAGAATTAGTGTATCAAAGAATCACGTCATTAAGAGTTACTACCCACATTACCAAAACTAGGTATCTTTTAAATCTTTTTAATATAGGGAGGAAAAATGCATGTATTAGGAGATTAACCTTAAATATTTTGTGATACACTTCAATGTATCATAACAAAAGCAATATTTGCCCTAGAAGTCTCAATCAGAGGCACAAAATAGTAAAATGGAACACAAGTTTTGGTCGATGTGACTTTTCCTTCATAACTGAAGAAATTATCTCTTTCAAATGGGACAGATAGGGGTATTTTATTGTCACAAAACAACTGTTGATCAACACTACCAAATTAGCTGTATTACAGATTTTGGTGCATGTCAATATTGCAACAGGCATGAAATCTTGATTTCTTCCAGCTTTGGATTTTTTTTCTCTTCAAGAATCCTTCCACCTATTTTCCATGTTAACATACTTGAAGCTTATTTAATTTTACCACTCAGACTTTTGAGAGACAGCTATACAGAGCAATCCTCAGACAATTCTAAATTTAGAAAGAAGTAGGTTTTTAAATGGTTTATCAAAAACAAGTTTGGTTTAAATGCAGTTTTCATGTACTAACTTATTTACTTTCATTTTTTATTACGATTTTCACCCCACCAGCACGTGGGATCTTAATTTCTGGATGAGGGATAGAACCCATGCCTCTGCAGTGGGAGTTACAGAGTCTTGACCAACATGACCACCAGACAAGTCCTACATTTTGTTATTTTCTAATTTAAAGCCAGACTTACACCTCAGTTGCCTTTGAGGATGCAGAATTTATGGATTTTTTTTTTATCATTTTTTTTTTAATGAAAAGCCTTCATTCTATTTAATAAGAATTTGTTGATGACACAAATTTAGAAATATGACTCACTGGTATGTACCTAGTGGTTTGAAATCAGAGGAGTTTGGATGTGGTCAGCAATGAGAGACATGGGTACTCAATAGGGTCTCAGCCACGTAGAAAAGCTTTCCTGCCAGAAAGGTAAACGGGCTGAGCTTCAGGTGGGGATGCGACCTGCAGTTAAAGACCTTTCTCAGTATTAACAGGCTCCTTGTCATGCTCACCTGTGTACACAAGCAGGCATGTCAGGGAACAGATCAGCTCCAGGGCCAGGGTGGCCAAAATGAGGTCCAGGTACCACGTGCTGGGCTCAGGGAAGGAGTGCTGCAGGCAGAGCAGGAGGAGGAGTGCCGTGCTGCCTGTGGGGAGATGTGCACAGGTCGGGGCACAGCCGGGGTCCAAGCGCCCCGGCCACCACCACAGCAGGGGCACCACAAGGGCATGCAACCCCAGTTATTCAGCAAGAAGGAAGTTAGAGGATGGAAATCAAACACAAATAACAACACTGCCAAAAGTAAATGATGCCCATAACACAAATAGAGAAGAATCTGGACTTTCTTAAAACTCAAGGAGTAAGTTTCTACAAAGACCCAGTGGCCTGTTCTGGTCATGCACCACAGTCAAGGGCAGGGCGAGGGTCCAGAAAAACCCAGGACACGCTGCTGACCTTGGACAGATGATCCACCACCTCTACTTACTGTGACATATGGGATGACGGTACCTTCCTCACAGAGCTGCTGTGAGGAGTAAATGAGTTTGTGTGTGAAAAACACTTAGAATGATGCCTAGCCTGTAAGTATTCAATAAATATGAGCTGTTTCCCCCTGCTCAGATATCCATTAATTATTTTTGAAGATCATTTTAACTTCATCCTATACTTTTATTTTGAAGACTGTCAAAGAAAAGTTTGGGCTTCCCAGGTGGCTCAGTGGTAAAGAATCTGCCTGCCAATTCAGGAGCTGGAGGAGTTGTAGGTTTGATCTTCAAGTTGGGAAGATCCCCTGGTAAAGGAACTGGCAACCCACTCCAGTATTCTTGTCTGGAGGATTCTGTGGACAGAGGAGCCTGGAAGGCTTCAGTCCATGGGGTCACAAAGAGTTGGATGTGACTGAGCATGCACATGCATCAAATAAAAGTTTAGGGGCAGAAATCATTCCTAGTGTTTTATCTTAGAATTTCCTAAAACTAACACACTTATCTAAATCTGATCATGGCTGGGGAGATGCTTATTTGACCTACCTTCTATTTCTTGGTACAATGGGATGATTTTGAGCCATGATTTTAAATAACCTATCAGAAGTCCCTCTACACAAAGCAACAGTCTAGCACAAATCCCTAAGGTCTTTCCTTACACTCACAAATGTCAGTGTCCTAGCGTGTTGACCAAGAGCTCAATTTATAAATTAGCTTTATATACAAGGAAAATTTAACTTTACAGCTTTAGGAAGAGGAAAAAACTAGGGGAAAACCTTTGCAGGGAAAGTGAACACAGTTTCCAAAGGATTTTTGATATCCTGAGAAGGCCTGTGTCAGCAAGGTGGCAGGACATGGGGTGAACTTGCAGGCAGCAGCAGAGACTGCTGAAGTAAGACATTCTCCTGATAACAAACACTGTAGACACAAGAGCACCAAACCCATGTTTCAGTGAAGGGTTAAGTTTTCAAATCAATGAAAAAAACAACTAAATGTGCAACTTGCTATGTAGCTAGTAATATTTGAAAGAGTTCAAGATTAAGGAAGGAGAAGAGATAAATCAGATAAATACTTTCAGCTTACTGGAAGGAAACCAAAGCCCTTTCTCCCATCTCCACAAAATAAAGTAAAATCAATTTATTTTTCTCTCTGCAGAGAAAAACAAGTGTCAAGATGAAGCTAAACAATACCCAGAAATACTATCATAGGCAAAAAAAAAGAATGGTTACACCCTTCATATTAACTGGAAGTTCTATATCCTCATAGATTTATGTTCTTTTTATTCAAATTAGAAAAATATATATATTTAAAGAAAATAGAAACAAAGTAAACATCTACCCCAATCTCTCAGATTTTCTGGGTCCTTATATAAGCAACTTAAAAGTGAAGCCTTCTGTGATTGTTTAGAAATAGGTTGTGATTAAGGGTCACACATGTAGCAATAATTTCAAAGTCAGAAGAAAGGCAAAAGATAACTAGAACATGGAAGCAACCTAGATGTCCATCGGCAGATGAATGGATAAGAAAGTTGTGGTACATATACACAATGGAATATTACTCAGCTTTTAAAAAGAAGGCATTTCAATCAGTTCTAATGAGGTGGATGAAACTGGAGCCTATTATACAGAGTGAAGTAAGTCAGAAAGAAAAATGCCAATACAGTATATTAATGCATATATATTGAATTTAGAAAGATGGTAACGATGACCCAATATGTGAGACAGCAAAAGAGACACAGATGTAAAGAACAGACTTTTGGACTCTGTGGGAGAAGGCGAGGGTGAGATGATTTGAGAAAATAGTATCGAAACATGAATATTATCATATATGAAATAAATCACCAGTCCAAGTTTAATGCATGAGACAGCTGCTCAGGGCTGATGCACTGGGATGACCAAGAGAGATGGGATGGGGAGGGAGGAGGCAGGGGGGTTCACGATGGGGGACATATGTGCACCCATGGCTGATTCATGTCAATGTATGGCCAAAACCACCACAATATTATAAAGTAATTAGCCTCCAATTAAAATAAATAAATAAATTAAAAAAAAAAAAAGATTAGACAATCTCTTGGTGATTTCAATACTATTTCCAGACCAGCACTTGGAGAAACTGAACATACAGTCAGTATACAGGTCAGTATACAGACAGGATTCCACTTTTGCTTTGTCAGAGACGCAGAGTATAAGTGACATCTTCTAGCCAAAAACAAGCACTGCACATTAGCCATGAAGTGAAAATGAAGGTCACTCAGCCCTGTCCCTGTCCAATTATTTGCGACCCCAGAGACTATACAGTCCATGGAATTTCCAGGGCAGAATACTGGAGTGGGTAGCCTTTCCCTTCTCAAGGGGACCTTCTCCCCCAGGGATCGAACCCAGGTCTCCTGCATTGCAGGCAGAATCTTTACCAGCTGAGCCACAAGGGAAGCCAAAGAATACTAGAATGGGTAGGCTATCTCTTCTCCAGGGGATCTTCCCAACCCAGGAATTGAACCAGGGTATCCTGCATTGCAGGTGGATTCTCTACCAACTGAGCTATCAGGGAAGCCCACACATTAGCAGTAGAAGGCAGAAACAGCTCTTCCTCTGGGGGCAGTAAAGGCCACCCCCTTGGAGATGTGTCAGAACTAGTTATCCCACTACAATGTTTCTTTCTCTGCAATCCCTGGACCCTCCACCCCTACTGAGACCCTTACTGAGCAGATGAACTCGCAGTCTGACTTTCAAGAAAAGGCACTACAGAATAAGAAAAAAAAAAAACAAAACATTAAATTCTATAGAGCTGTTTTTCTGTGAAAAGATTAATTTCTAATTTGGCTTCAAAATGTTTAAACATTTATTCTGGACTCAAACTGAAACAGAGGGCTTTTTTTAAAAAAAGGTAGAAACCTTGACAATTAGGCAAAAATACATGAGAGTTCAAATTAATTCCATTAAGCTTTTAAAATGTCTGCAGCAATAAAGAAAAGCAGGTAGGCATATGTTCAAAGTCCTCGATGGACTTTCTGATCTTGCATTCATAAACTGTTTCCCACATTTCTGTTTTAAATAATACATCTTATTATAAAACAGTCTCTCTCTTACTGCAAGAAAAGCACTATGCTGTTGTTTAGTCATGAAGTCATGTCTGACTCTTTGTGATGCTATGGAGCCTCTGTCCATGGGCTTTCCCAGGAAAGGATACTGCAGTGGGTAAGAAAAGCACGAAGAAGCTTCATGTAAAATAAAACAACTCTCTCTTATCCTACAAGTATAAACTAGCATCAGCTTTATATCTCCTTGAGATAAATAAGCCTGCTAGTAGCAAGAGGAATGAGGGGAGTCACATTTCACCCAGGCATACCTTGCTCACAATGAAGTGGACAGACAGTGCCACAGTAAAATATGCCTTTTTGTCATAAAGGTTGTTTTAAGCTGATTAGTTTTAAGAAATGGTAGACAAAGATGAAGTTCTGAAAACCAACTAGGAGTTACCTTTTACGAGAGATATTTACATTTATAAGGGAAATCTCCATTTATAAGGTTATATCCCTCTCTATACCAGGATGAGATTCGAGAGCCTTCCTAAGTGAACAAAGGAAAGAAATAGAGGAAAATAATAGAATGGGAAAGACTAGAGATCTCTTAAAGAAAATTAGAAATATCAAGGGAACATTTCATGCAAAGATGGGTACAATAAAGGACAGAAACAGTATGGACCTAAAGGAAGCAGAAGATATTAAGAAGAGGTGGGAAGAATACACAAAAGAACTAAACAAAAAAGATCTTAATAACCCAGACAACCATGCTGGTGTGATCACTCATCAGGAAACAAACATCCTGGAGTGTGAAGTAAAGTGGGGCTTAGAAAACATCACTACAAACAAAGCTACTGAAGGTGATGGAATTCCAGCTGAGCTATTTCAAATCCTAAAAGATGATGCTGTTAAAGTGCTGCACTCAATATGCCAGCAAATTTTGGAAAACTCAGCGGTGGCCACAGGACTGAAAAAGTCAGTTTTCATTCTAATCCCGAAGAAGGGCAATGCCAAAGAATGCTCAAACTACTGCATAATTGCATTCATTTCACATGCTAGCAAGGTCATGTTCAAAATTCTCCAAGCTAGGCTTCAACAGTATGTGAACCAAAACTTCCAGATGTACAAGCTGGATTTAGAAAAGGCAGTGGAACCAGAGATCAAATTGACAACATCTGCTGGATCATAGGAAAAGCAAGAGAATTCCAGAAAAACATCTACTTCTGCTTCATTTTGTACTCTAAAGCCTTTGACTGTGTGGATCACAACAAACTGAGGAAAATTCTGAAAGAGATGAGGATACCAGACCACATTACCTGCCTCCTGAGGAACCTGTATGCAGGTCAAGAAGCAACAGTTGAACCGCACATGGAACAACAGATCGGTTCCAAATTGGGAAAGGAGTATACAAGGCTGTATATTGTCACCCTGCTTATTTAACTTTTATGCAGAGTACATCATATGAAATGCCTGGCTGGATGAAGCACAAGCTGGAATCAAGATTGCAGGGAGAAATATCAGTAACCTCAGATATGCAGATGATACCACTCTTATGGCAGAAAGTAAAGAAGAACTAAAGAGCCTCTCAATGAGAGTGAAAGAGGAGAGTAAAAAAGCTGGCTCAAAACTCAACATTTAAAAAACTAAGATCATGGTGTCTGGTCCCATCACTTCATGGCAAATAGATGGGGAAAAAAATGGAAACAGTGAGAGACTTTATTTTCTTGGGCTCCAAAATCACCACAGACGGTGACTGCAGCCATAAAATTAAAAGATGCTTGGTCCTTGGAAGTAAAGCTATGACAAACCTAGATAGTATATTAAAAAGCAGAGACATCACTTTGCCAACAAATGTCTGTATAGTCAAAGCTATGGTTCTTCCGGTAGTGACATATGGATGTGGGAGTTGGAACATAAAGAATGCTGAGCACTAAAGAATTGATGCTTATGAACTGTGGTGTTTGAGAAGACTCTTGAGAGTCCTTTGGACAGCAAGGAGATCTAACCAGTAAATCCTAAAGTAAATCAACCTTGAATATTCATTGGAAGGACTGATGCTCAAACTGAAGCTCCAATACTTTGGACACCTGATATGAAGAGCTGACTCATCAGAAAAGACCTTGATGCTAGAAAAGATAGTAAGTAGGCAGAGAAGGGGAGGACAGAGGACGAGATGGTTGGATGGCATCACTGACTCATTGGACATGAGTTGGAGCAAGCTCTGGGAGACAGTGAAGTACAGGGAAGCCTAGTGTGCTGCAGTCCATGGGGTTGCAAAGAGTTGGACACGACTGAGGGACTGAACAATAACAAATACCACAATGACTCGAACTCTCTAGAAACTCTAATCATGGGGAAGGCAAGAAATCAATGGAAATCTGCCTAACAACCTTACCATTGCTTATTGCGCTTTTCCTGGTCACCTCTCAGAATACTGCCCCCTGCAATCTTTCCCATCTTCTTTGGTCTTTAGCTGTAGATGTTATTAAAGTGGGTGGCTTAGGCCATTTTTGAGTCACTCAGTTCTCTTGGGTCTCTCTCTTGTATATTGTTGTTTAGTTGCTAACTGTGTCTGACTCTTTTGTGATCCCATGGACTATAGCCCACCAGACCCTTCTATAAATGGGATTACCCAGGCAATCATACTGGAATGGGTTGCCGTTTCCTTCTCCAGGGGATCTTCCCAACCCAAAGATTGATTGCATCTCCTGCATTGGTAAACAAGTTGTTTACCACTGAGACACCAGGGAAGCATCTCCCTTGTATACAGGAGGTATAATGTTATTAAACTTCTGTTTGTTTGGTTTTTTTTTGTCTCCTGTTAACCTGTCTTTTTTTGGTGGAATCTCAGCTAAAAACCTATAAGGGGAGAGGAAATATTTTTCCTCCTCTATATAACAAATACAGATTTCAAAGGGAAATACAAGAAAAATTTCAAGACATTAAGGTGATATGAATTTTAGTGGCCACATCACTCTCACAGAAATAACAGCATATATTTGATTATAAAATCAAATTTAACACTTTATTCTGCTGTCATTTATGCCACTCAAGCAAGCTGCCAAAGAGCTGAATGAGACAACTGAACTTACCAGTGGAGTGTATCATCAGTGGAAGTCTTTTCAGATGTCTTGTTGACCGGTAGATCTTGTTATAGCCTCGGTTTCTTACTTTGCAATGGTGATACTGAATATATCGTTCAAGAAGGAAATACAGAATCCACAAAATAACTTTTCCAAGGATTATGACTGTCTGAACTTTCAATGGGTTGGTATAGTTTCCTGGGCACTTGTCCTCCATTGGATTGGGGTAAGAACAAAGCACACCTGTTAAAAATGCTAAAATAACAAACACAAGCTGGTCGAAAAGAAAACAGTAGGATTAACATTCAATATTTGGATTTAAGAAACAATAATGTCCATGCCCAGCACATACTCTTATACCTATGACTTTCACTGTCCTATATTTTATGAATTTAAAAATGCATTTTTGCTATTTTTATAAACTTTTTAAACAGATAACCTGGAGAAATTTTTGCAGAAAATTTGGGGAACAGACAAAATCGCAAATAAGAAAATAAAAACCACCCTAAATCCCATCTGCTAGAGATGAGCACTTCAATGTTAAATGCAGTTTCCTGTCCACTTCTTTTATTAAAAAGAGTAAAAACAATTAATTCAGCACCTCAAAAGTAACTAATAAACATCATGCATTAAAGTTTATTTCTAATTTCAGTTTTAAGAGAACTAAAATAATTGTCCAATTAGATTGACAAAATTTTAAAGACTGGTATCAAAATATGGGCAAACAGACAGTCTTACAAAATGCTGACTGGTCTGGGAAGTGTTGTTGAAAATAATTTGGAAATATCTTGACTGAGAAATCCTATCTTAAGGACCCGGTAGTCACTCAGAAGTAAAAGCAGAAGTAAAAGATATTTTACTGCAGTTTTCTCTGTATTTGAAAAGAAAAAAATGTAAACTGTCCAAGTATATGTGTGTATCCATAGCAGAATATTTGAATAAATTAAGGTATACCCACTCACATAATAGAATGTTATTCAGCTATAAAAGAATTAATTGAAGTTCTATCTATTAGTTTGGGTGGATATCTATGACATGTTAAGATTTGAAAACACTAAGGTATAAAGTAGTAGTTGAAAGTGTGGTCTCCAGACCAGTTAGAAATGCAAATTCTCAAGCCCCAAATCAACACCTCTTGGGGAGCAGCCAGCAGCCTGTGGTGTAATAAGCCTGTCAGGGGGTCTGATGTATGTTCAAGTTTGAGAAATGTTGTTTAGAAATAAATACTGTAGTACCCTTTTTTTTTTTCTTGGAAATGGGAGACCTTTTACAATGTGGTAATCTTTTTGTATTTATTTGTAGGAACTTAACAAAAGATACCGTAAGAAATACAACAAACTCTGAGATACATTTACTAACTCAGGGAGATAGGGTGAAGCAGAGAAATAGGAAGATTATATCTTTGTATACTGTGTTTTACTTGTTACAATAAGGAAGTATTATTCTGTAATATTTTAAAAAATCAAATTAAAGAAAATGTTAAATGCTGTCATTAGCATCCATCACCAAGCAGGCACCTATCACCAAGCAGGAAATCTTATCATGTAATAAATCTATTTAAAATATATGTGATTTGTCAAGAGCAGTAATATTTGCTATATTATACACATCCTCATAAAGCAAAAGTGGAAAAGTCAACATACTCCCTCTACTGTAATGTACTGTACATTGAACCTAACTGAACCATTTTATACACAGTAGCATATAAAGGCATTAATTTTTCTTGTTCTTTAACACAAGATTATCTTAGTCCTAAAATTAGAGCAATCAGTGCCATAATAGCAAGGCAGGCAATTTTTTTTAAGTGTTGTGTGATGTGTGTGTATGTATGTATCACATACATAAAAAGTATGTAATACAAATTACACAAAAAGGCACCAGGAAAGAAGTGCTTCAGTTGCTGTCTGGAAATTAGGAAGCCATGGCAGAACCAGGCCACTTGCTAGATGTATAGAGGAGCACAGGGTACCTCTGTCCTCAGTGCAGTCAGTTCTCCCGAAACGCACCTCACTGGAGTAGCAGCTGGGCCAGTCCTCAACCACATCCACTCTCCTCACGAACACCCAAGAAGTGGCAAGATTTTGCCCTCTTTTGGTTTTTCACATTTCAGCAAAGAGCAACTGCAGCCCCTAGTGCTTGAGACTGCAGTCATCAAAATGAGGAAGAGACTTAGAACAGAGCCCCCAGTGAGCCTCCAAGACCATTCATACATGTGTCTTGTTTTTATGATGTTGAACTTTACTTATTTCTTTTTATTGAGGAATATAACTGACATAACATTGTGTAAGTTTAAGGTGTGCAATGTGTTGATTTGAAACACTCATATGTTGCAAAATGATGGCCACCATAGCTTTAGCCAATACCTCTGCTGCTGCTGCTGCTGCTGCTAAGTCGCTTCAGTCATGTCCGCCTCTGTGCGACGCCATAGACGGCAGCCCACCAGGCTCCCCCGGCCCTGGGATTCTCCAGGCAAGAACACTGGAGTGGGTTGCCATTTCCTTCTCCAATGCAAGAAAGTGAAGAGTGAAAGTGAAGTCACTCAGTCGTGTCCGACTCTTAATGACCCCGTGGACTGCAGCCCACCAGGCTCCTCCGCCCATGGGATTTTCTAGGCAAGAGTACTGGAGTGGGGTGCCATTGCCTTCTCCGAGCCAATACCTCTATCATATCATATATAATTACCATCTCTTTTTTGTGGTAAGAACAATTATTTAGTCTCCAAGCAACTTTGAAATTTATAATATTATAGTGTTGACTGTAATCTCTATGCTATGCATTAGATCTCCAGGATTTATTTATCTCGTAGTTGACATGTTTAAAAAATCCCCAGACATTTGTAATTTTATCATATAAAACATGGGAAAACATTATACTGATTTCTCTGTTTAACATTATTTCCTAGGTGTAAATAAATTGGTAAATGTCTGTCAACATATAGATTTATCTATATCTTTTTTTGTTGTTTTTATAACTGAAAAAGTAATACATGATATGGTAAAAAAAAATTTTCAAATAGTACAAAAGGTAAACATTAAAACATATTAGGTGTCCCTTCCATTCAGGTGCTCAGTTCAACTAGTATTAAAAGGGTCATGTCTGCTTCTGGAAATACTCTATTACAGAATACAGAATAAATGTTAAATGTTTCCAGTACTAATTCCAAGGGGGTGGGTGAGCAGGAGGCGAGCAAGCCTTTAACACCAGCTTTAACACCAGCTGCATGTACTGCTGCTGCTGCTGCTAAGTTGCTTCAGTCGTGTCCGACTCTGTGCGACCCCAAAGACGGCAGCCCACCAGGCTTCCCCTCCCTGGGATTCTCCAGGCAAGAACACTGGAGTGGGTTGCCATTTCCTTCTCCAATGCATGAAAGTGAAAAGTGAAAGTGAAGTCGCTCAGTCATGTCCGACTCTTAGCGACACCATGGACTGCAGCCTACCAGGCTCCTCCGTCCATGAGATTCTCTAGGCAAAAGTACTGGAGTGCGGTGCCATTACAGTTCAGCTCAATTCTGATACTATCCACCTGTATATCCACTATCCACCTAAAATCACTTCCACTATCCACCAAGGTATCAGATTCCCTCGGATTATAGGCTCAGTCCCACAAGACTACCCCCACTTCAGATGCTAATTGCAAGTCTAGCTTGTAACCAGTGTTTCTTACCTACTGGCTACAAATCAAAGATTCCCAACTCCCTCATGGGCTCAATTAGTTTGCTAAAGGGGCTCACAGAACACAAGAAACCTATTTACTCTCCAGATTACCAATTTATTACAAAGGATATTAAAGGATGCACATCAACAGCCCATTGAAGAGACACACTGGGTGAGGTCCCAAAGGAGCTCCTGTCCTGGTGGAGTTTGGGGCCTGGCAGTATGGCACATCACAAGCGTTCTGGCTCACTAACCTAGAAGCTGTCTGAACCCCTTCCTTTTGAGCTTTTACAGAGGCTTCACTACATAGGCCTGGTTGATTAAATCACTGGCCATCAGTGACTGATTCAACCTCCAGCCCCTCTCCCATCCCCAGAAGTCAGAGGGTGGGACTGTATGTTCCAGCCCTCTGTCCCTGCTTAGTTTCCCTGGCTGTTGCCCCCATCCTTTAGGTGCTTTTCAAAGTCAACTCATCAACATAAACAGAAATGGTGGAATGATGCTTGCTATGAATATCAAGACACCCAGTTCACCTTTATGACACTGAAGTGATCTTAGGAACTGAAGACAAAAAGACCAAAAACTGTAACAAAAGATACTCCCATTGCTCTTATTGCTCAGGAAATTCCCAGGGTTTTGGGGAGCTGAGAGCCAGAAACCATGGATGATGACCCAGTGCACCTGAGAACTCTACTCTGATCACCTGAATGACCAAATATGTTTCTTGTAAGTCACAATATCACCTACATGCCCAAAAGCTCTCTCAACTCCCTTGCAAACATGCAAAAGGAACATTCTGTTCACACCATTGTAAACCTCATTTTTTTCCATTCAACAATGAATCATGAAGAGTAGTTTAAATACACACGCATCTACCCCAGATTTCTAAGTTTCTCTTTTAATATTACATAAGCATTCCTTCATATGGAAAGGACATACAAAACATCTTCTGGGCAGTGGTAGTTTGCAGTTCCTTCATATTGCAGACAACATTGCTATCATAAACAATACCCTTGCATGTGTGCAAATATGTCTACAATAAATACTTTGAAGTAGAAGTATTAGTAAAAAAGTATGCATACTTTAAATGCGGATAGATACAGCCAAACTGCCCTCTGCCCTCTGAAGAGGTTATAAATTTTTTTTAGAAACATCACCACTAGCAAAACATCACCTCCAAATGGATCACTTTCCCCCAGCCAACTTACATGTATCAGCAAGAGAAGATTTGCTATGATGACTGTAGGAAGAGGGTGGAATCTGGGCCTAAAATGAGCATGTAAAGAGTGATGTGGAAGATGCTGGGTGTCCAGAAGAGGGTCATCTTCAATACTCTGGATAAGATCCAAGGAACCCTGGGGTACAGAAAATGGAAGCAAGCAATAAACACCACTTTCTGGATTATGTTTTCAAGAAAAACTACTAACTATAAAGCTTTAAAATTCATTACAAAAATTACAGACAAGACACCATACTCCCTACCTAAAGCCAAATTTGAAAAAATACCATAAACCTCTTAATAACTACTGTAAATAAATTGGTAAAAATAACAACTATTAAAACAAGTAAAGGAAATATTGATTCTTTATCTCCAAATAAGGTAATACATAATGGGATTAAAGCAAATAATTTTCTTCAAGCCCTGAAAACTTACTTATTTTTAAAATACTTTATTCAACAGCTTTATTGACATATAATATATATAATGTAAAATATACTAGCTTAAGTATACAATTCAATAAATGTCTGTATATTTATAGTTAGGCAACTATTACAACAATTTTAGAACACTTGCAACATGCTAATCATGACCATTTATAATCACTCCCCATTTCTGTCCCTAGACCTAAGTAACCGCTAATCTGTCTTTATAGATTGTTTTTTTTTTTTTGACATTTCATGTAAATGAAATCATAAAAAATGTGTTGAGTCCTGCTTCTTAGTACTGAATATGTTTTTGAGTTCATCTGTGTTGTGGCATGTATCAGTAATTAGTTCATTTTTATTGATGAATATGGTATTTCATATATGGATATACCACATTTTGTTTGACCATTATAAATTGATGTCTATTAATAACAATGCTGCCTCATACAACTCAATAGCAAAAAAGCAAAACCAAAAACAATTCAATTAAAACATGGGCAAAGGAACCAAATAGACATTTTTTCAAAGAGGAAATACAGATGGCCAACAGATGCATAAAAAGATGCTTAAGATCCCTGATCACCAGGGAGATGCAAATCAAAACAGCGATAAGCTATTAACTCACACTTGTCAGTATGGCTTTTATCAAAAAGATGAGATAATATGTGCTAGAGAATATATGGAGAAAAAGAAACCCTTGAGCATTGATGGTGGGAATGTAAATTGGTATAGCCACTGTGGAAAACAGTATGGAGGGGCCTCAAAAAATCAAAAATAGAACTATTACATGGCCCAGCAAATCTACTTCTGGGTATATATCCAAAGGATACAAAGTCTTATCTTAAAGAAATATCTGTACTCCCATGTTCATCACAGCATTATTCATAACAGCCAAGACATGGAAACAATCTATTTTTATACAACAAATTATTATTTAGTCATAAAAAAGAATGAAGTCCTGTCATTTGCAACAACATGGATGGATCTTGTAGGAATTATATCAAGTAATATAAATCAAATAGAGAAAGACAATTACTGTATGATCTCACTTTTACGTGGAATCTATAAAAACTGAAGATAGATACAAAAAATAGATTGGTGGTAGCCACAGGAAGGAGATGGGAGAGTAGGAGAAATGAGTGAAGGTGGTCAAAATGTAAAAATCTGACAGCAAATAAGTCCTGGGGAAATATAATTTTTGGCCCAGTGACTACAGTTATCTGTAATGTATATATATTTGAGTGTTGCAAAGAGAGTAGATAATTTTTTTCACAATAGTAAAAGATTCTTATCAGTTTCCACATTTAATAGTCATACACAAAAAAAGATATTTACAATTGTAAGTAATAATGGAAACATGATTAACCTAACAGTATAAAATAACTGCATACAATTTGAGGAGTTAACTAGAGTGACGTGGTAACTGCACGTGCATACATGCATATATTTTCATCTACTCAGCCAGTTAATGTCTTCTGGTGTGCATTTAATCCATTTATATTTAAGGTAATTATCAATATGTGTGATCCTATTACCATTTTCTTCATTGTTTTGGGTTAATTCTTTGTAGGTCTTTTCCTTCTCTTGTGTTTCCTGCCAAGAGAAGTTCCTTTAAAATGTGTTGTAAAGTTGGTTTGATGATGCTGAATTCTCTTAACTTTTACTTGTCTGGAAAGCTTTTGATTTCTCCATCAAATCTGAACAAGAGTCTTGCTGGGTAGAGTTTTCTTGGTTGTAGATTCTTCCCTTTCATCATTTTAAATATATCATGCTATTCTCTTCTGTTGAAGGGAATTTCTGTTGAGTTTCTGTTGAGAAATCAGCTAATAATCTTATGGGAATTCCCTTGTATGTTGTCATTTTCCCCATTGCTTTTTAATATTTTATCTTTGTTTTTAATTTCTGTCAGTTTGATTACATTGCGTCTTGGTGTATTCCTCCTCAGGTTTATCCTGCCTGGGACTCTCTGCACTTCCTGGATTGGTTGACTATTTCTTTTCCCATATATAGGTAAGTTTTTAACAAAAACCATCTCTTCAAATATTTTCTTGGATCCTTTCTCTCTCTCTTCTCCTTCTGAGACCCCTATAATGTGAATGTTGGTGCACTTAATGTTGTCCCAGAGGACTCTTAGGCTGACTTCAGTTTTTTCTTTTTTTTTTTTTTCTATATTCTGTTTTATAGCAGCGATCTCCACATTATGTCTTCCAGGTCACTTATCTGTTCCTCTGCCTCAGTTATTCTTCTACTGATTCCTTCTAGTGTATTGTTCATCTCTGTTTTGTTTGTTTAGTTCAACTAGGTCTTTCATAAACTTTCTTACATCTGCTTCATTTTTTTCCCAAGATTCTGAATCATCTACACTATCATTATTTTGAATTGTTTTCCTGGACCTAGCTCCACTTTATTTAGTTATTTTTCTGGGGCTTTATCTTGTTCTTTCATCTGGGAGATAATTCTCTGCCTTTTCATTTCAGTTAACTTTTGTGGTTATGGTTTTCATTCAGGAGGCTTCGGGATTGTAGTTCTTCCTGCTTCTTCCTTCTGCCCTCAGGTGAATGAGGCTGATGCCAGGGACTGGTGGTGGGGAAAACTGGGTCTTATTCTTGTGGGCTGGGTAAAACTTTAATCTAATTATCAGCTGATGGGGCAGGTGGGGCTAGTATTTTGGCCTGAGGCAACCCAGCCTTGGAGTCTACAGGCTCTATGGTAGGTCTAATGCCTCTTCCAAGAGGGCTCACTTGCCAAGGAGCACCTCCCAGGACTGCTGCTGCCAGTGACCCTGTCCCCACAGTGAGCCACTGACAACCCACACTTCCACAGGAGACCCTCCAACACTAGCAGGTAGGTCTGGTTCTGTCTTCTATAGGGTCACTGCTCTATTCCCCTGAGTCCTGGTGCATGCAAGAGTTTGCTTGTGCCCTCCAAGAGTGGAGTATCTATTTCTTCCAGTCCTGTGGAAATCCTGTAATCAAATCCTGCTGGCCTGCAAAGTCAGATTCCCTGTGGATTCCTAGTCCCTTTCCCAGATTCCCATATTGGGAAGACTGACATAGAGCTCAGAACCCTCACAACAGAGGGAGAACTCCTTAGGTTTTATTCTTCTCCAATTTGTGGGTCACCCATCCAGAAGGTATGGGATTTGATTTTATCATGATTGTATCCCTTCTATTGTCTCACTGCAGCCTCTCCTTTGTCTTTGAACATGGGGTATCTTTTTTGGTGGGTTCTAGCATTCTCCTGTTAATGGCTGTACAACAGCTAGTTGTGATCTTGGTGTTCTTACAGGAGGAGATGAGCACATGTCCTTCTACTCCACCACCTTGATTTGATCTCCTTATTTAACATTATACATATACACACACACACACACACACACACACACACTGTTGTTGTTGTTCAGTCACCGAGTCGTGTCCAACTCTTGGCGACCCTGTGGATCGCAATGCGCCAGGCCTCTCTGTCCCTCACTATCTCCCAAAGTTTGCCCAAGTTCATATCCATTAAATCAGTGATGCCTTCCAGCCATCTTATCCTCTGACATCCTCTTCTTCTTCTCCTCTCAATCTTTCCCAGCATCAGGAACTTTTCCAATGAATCGGCTGTTAGCATCAGCTGTTCACATATATACGTATGTACATATATATATATATGTATAGGGCTTCCCATGTGGTTCTAGTGGTAAAGAAACTACCTACCATGCAGGACACAGAAGAGACATGGGTTGGATCCCTGGGTCTGGAAGACCCCCTGCAGGAGGGCACGGCAATCCACTTGCCTGGAGAATCCTATGCACCAGGAGCCTGGTGGTCTGCAGTCCATAGGGTCTCCAAGAGTCCAATACAACTGAAGTGACTTAGCACCAGCACCACACACACACACACACACGTGTGCATATATACATATATACATGTGTGTGTGTGTGTGAGGCTTCCCAGGTGGCTCAGTGGTAAAGAATTCACCTGCCAAGCAGGAGATGCAGGTTCAATCCCTGGGTCAGGAAGATCCCCTGGTAAAGGAAACGGCAACCTATTCCAGTATTCTTGCCTGGGAAATTCCAAGGACAGAGGAGCCTGGCAGGCTACAGTCCATGGGTTGTGAAGAGCTAGACATGGCTTAGTGACTTAACTTATATATTTACTTCCAAAGTAAATATATATATAATATATAAATACATATATTATACATTTAATATAATTTAATTGTAGTTATTATTAATAATTGACTGTTGTTAGTTAATATTAATATTTAGTATATATATTAAATATATATAACACTTTATATATTATATAATATATATACATATATTTACTTTGGAAGGGGTAGAGAGGGGGACAAATGGTGTAAGGGTGGGCTCTGGGCACCGAGATTATAAAGATAACACAGAAGTCTGGGACATAACCAGATCTGGGATGGGCTTCTCAATTTCCACTAGCAGGCATTCAACACTGCTACAATTTTTTTTTTTTTAACTCAATGCTTAGACAGCTTCCTAATTAGTTTGCCATAACTCAAGGAGCAATTCTGATGATATCTGTTTTCTTCATGACTTCTATTCTTCTAGCTTTCTCAGCAGCTGTCTCACCTCCCTGGGTATTCCCTTAGCTAATGTCCACGCACATCTCCAGGAGCCATTTTTCGAATCTCTGTGCCCCTTCATCCCTCCCCACCTGTCAAACAGCTGTCTTGCAAACATGCTGCTTTCCCTGATGCCTCAATGCTGTTCGCTCTGCCCTTTTCATTTTGACACGGTAGTTTTTATTTCTACAAGTTTGAGTGGGTCTATTTTATATCTCTCATGTGTTTTTAATCTTTGGAACATATAGAAAAGTTATAGTAGTTTTTTTAAATGTCCTTGTTTGCTATTTCATGTCATTTTTTAATCAGTTTTAATTGATTTATTATGTTATATTTCCCTGCCTCTTTGCATGCTTGGTCATTTTTTCCACTTTATTAAGATATAATTAACATGTCACATTGTGTAAATTTGTGTATCATGAGTTGATTTGATACACTTATATACTGCAAAATGATTACCATGATAGCATTACTTAACATCTCCATTATATCACATAATTAGCAATGCCTGGTAATTTTGGATTGGATGCCAGACACTGCAAAAAAATTTAACTCTTTGGATGCTGGATACTTTTGTATTCCTGTAAATATTCTTGAGCTTTTTTCTGGATTCAGTTAAGTCACTGGAAACAATTTGATCTCTTTACTCTTTTAAGGTGCTTCTTAGGTGGGACCATACCATGTTTGGTCTAGTGCTAAATATTCCCTACAAGTGAAGTAAGACCTTTCTGAATGCTCAATACCCTGTGATTATGAGGTTTCCAGTCTAGCTGGAAGAACAAGCACTAATCCTGGCCCTGTGTGAGAGTACTGCTCCTTCTAGTCCTTCTGGGTCATTGTTTTTTTTTTTTTTTTTTCCCCCTCGGTCATCAGGGCATTACCTCAGAGGCATAGAGAACAGGACTTAGCTGAATAGGGACTCTGCACTCTTTGGAGCTCTCCCTCTGTACAGCACTCTGCTCTCTGGATTCTCTGTCTGGTGAACCCAAGCTGCTTCAGTATCCCCAGATTCAGCTCCACCTACTCAACTCAGGGTCTACTGAAGCCCACCTGGTGCCCCAACCTCTGCCATAGCCCACAAACTCTCTTAAAGCAGTGAGCTGGCAATCACACAGTTCGTTTTCCTATCTCTCAGAGATCACTCTACTTCATTGCTTGATGTCTATTATCTCAAAACAATGTCCTTTCATGTATTATATACAGATATTTTGTTCTTCCAGGCAGAAAGAAGCACAAGGTATGAAAGTGGTTGGAATAAGGTATGCTTCACAGGGCAGGACTCTACATTATACTTTGTTCTTTGCACCTATAGTACCTGATACACAGCAGGTGCTCAGTATGTGCGTAGAGTGAATGAAAGACGGCCCAACTTCTTGAACAGTTGGGATCTAGGAATTTTTTAAAAGATAGCACTGAAACCCTGACTGTAAGACAACAGTCTGCTTTATCTCTCTCTTGGTCCCTTTCATGCACTTTCTCCTCTGGTCTGCATGAGCTTTTTGGAGTGCCCACAAATATCCTCTCATATCTTTTTCAGCATGCAATTCATTTTTCAAGGTCCAACAAAATTTGCATTCTCTATATATAAACTTGTCTTGCCAAGTGTTTTCTACTTTAAAACCAAAAAAGGTATTACATTTCGTGCGCTGCCTTGTATTGTTTCATTTACATGTATGCCTTTTGTTCTCCCTCACTACACTGAAGGGGTCGGGGATAATATGGTTTCTGTCACTTATTCAATGTTCATGAAATACAATGTGTTTGGTGACTATATCAAATACACTGTCCTTTGGATCCTATAAGAAATGTATGAAAACTATACAAACAGCATCCTGTCTCTCTCTGTAACTTGTCATCTGCAAGAGAAAGGTGAAGGGAATAAGACTCTTGATCCAAATAATCTCCATGATTAATAATCACACTGCTACCTGGAAAAGATACCTGTTGTTTGTCGACATCATCTCCTCCCTCTTTTGTCACAATTACTACTTCCCCTTTGGGGACCCAAAGTCTACCTCTGCAATCTCAAGGGGAACATCCTTCAGTGCTCTTCACCTTCCTCTGGTCTAAGGATGGTCATGAAACCAAAGAGGGTTAGGCCAATCTAACTCTCAGAGTAACAAAGCAAACAAAAGGCCATGGTTGAGGTAGATCCATTCCAGAACAGATTCTGAAAGGACATCTGTCACTGGATCCCTTAAGCAGCCCTTGTTTGAATCCTTTCAGAGGATTAGGTGTTCATCTACCCTGTAGCAGTGTTAGTCTCTCAGTCGTGTCCAACTCTTTGTGACCTCGTGAACTATAGCCCACCTCTGTCCATAGGATTTTCCAGGCAAAAATACTGGATTGAATTGCCATTCCCTTCTCCAGAGGATCTTCCTGACCCAGGGATCGAACCAAGGTGTCCTGCTTTGTAGGCAGATTCTTTACCACCCGAGCTACAGGGAAGATCTTTTATCTTTTTATCATCTACCCTATATCCTTTCAAATAAATCCCTTTCTTCCTTAAAGTAGCCAAAATTGGTTTGCCCTTGCAAACAAAGAACCCAAATTAAAAAGTTTTTGCCTCTTAATTCATTTAGGTGTCTGGGCCTAGGACATGGCACATAGTTTTTAGCTTTCTCTTGGGTGGGAGAAATCATATCCACAAATACCAAAGGTAGGCAACTGTTCATACCTAAAGTGACCTAGCTACGTAGCTATTGGTGAAACATTACTCTCCAATTGTTTGGTAAAACAAATTTCTAGGATTGTACTAATCCTAAAGCTAAAAGTTACAGACCCAAGAACCCGGAGGCAGCTTAGCACCAAGTAAGAAGCATTTACTGCACACATTTTTATGTCTCATTTTCCATTTAGATACTCATTTTCTCCACATATTTTCAGTTCATGAATCTCACCCTTTAAAAATTCAAAAACAATCCATTTTCTTTAAATATATGAATCTCAAATCTACTTTCAGGTGTTACAGTTTGCTTTCCACTTTTTCATAGTGGAAAAAACATGGTTTTTAGTCCTATCATTAGAAACTGTTTGGTCTTTATTTAGTCAAGATAATTGAACTATGGTCACTATTTGAACAAAAATCTAAGGTATTGTAGGGCTCGAATTGTATTTCAAGTGTCTTGCGTGATGCATCTCATTCAGTGGCAGGATCACAGTAATATTCCTATTAATTTATTAACTTAAATCAGTGTTTTAATATAACCATCAACTTTGCTTTTTCTCAAGAGCAAGAATTTTGTGTCAATGGGTAATCTAGTTAATTCTGGCCACAAATACATGATTTTCCTAAAAATGTTTTAATACACTCAAGCAAAGACTTTTACAGTTAGGCTGCACTCTGTACACTGAAACTAGTGCAGTGGCTTAATAATCTGGTTTGGATCCATTTGAGTAAGATTTAAAAATCCCTTCACTCCTACCAGGCCTCCATTCAAAACATCACATTGTTTGTCTCCAATGTGGGTTTCCGGGTGATGACAGCGACAGATCTGCCCTCAGAGCCAAGGCCGGAGGCCAAGAGGAGGTGGACTCGCTCCTGCTCCCGAGGCCATGCGCGCATCGCTGGCCTCCCCAGTGCCGGGACCCGACACGCGAACGCAAGGGCCGGGTGCCCCTCCTGCCTCCTGTGCCGAGAAAATAAGCCCACGGCCAGCAAGGCGCGGACCCCGCCAGCGCCCCTGTGCCTCCTCCCACACACCGCAGCCCGGTGGCCGCGCGCAGAAGGATCCCCTCCGCCAAGGCTGCTCCCAACCCCATCTCTGCCCAGGGCGCCCAGCATCAGAGGAGGGGGATGCGGGCCGGTCGCTCGCCACCTGCCACTGAGCACTCACGTCCTCCATGACGCCGGCCGCCGGAGGCCGCAGCCGGGCCGCCCAGCCTCCGCACCTGCGCCCGCTCCTCCTTCCGGGACACGCCCTGGGACCCACCCTTTGCTTTCAATTGGCCGAAGCGTAGAGGCGGGCCCCTCCTCCTCGCTCCAGGGCCCTGCTTCCGGCGGCCGTCCCAGACCCGCCCCTCGCCCTCGATTGGCAGAGGGGCAGGAGTGATTGGTCCCGCCTCTCTCGTACTATTGGTAGACTCTGAGGGGGCTGACCCGATACCTCGATCCTGAATGGCCGAGGAGAAAGGGGGAGTGATCCTTCCTGCAGTCCATCCCTGGGGGAGGTGCTGCCTCTGGGAACGCTGCGGTGCCTACTGACTGCTAAACCTGTGCTGGTGTCCTAGGTTGGCCAGAGATTTGGGTGCTAATGGATGCGTTCTAAGCCCAAGAATTGAATTATTTTGGGCCGTCAGCTGCTTCTTTGTAAAGCATTATTTTTTCTCAGCTTTTCTTAGTTATTGTTTGCAGCCTAGGTCTGTGCATAGAACCAGCGGTAGAATCCCAGGTTTTCATTGATAGCACAGAACTCCGCCAGCAGAGGAACACAAACAGAATAAAAACTGGTTTCGAGGACACAGTTAATGATTTCACCAGTAGGAAAGGAGGCAATAAGGGGTTTTCTTGGACTTTTTATTCCAAGTGAAATTGAACAAGAATTTTATGGCATTTTTCTGAGAATACACTATCATTTGTTAAAATGTGAAAGTGAAAGTGAAGTCGCTCAGTTGTATCCGACTCTTTGCGACCCCATGGACGGTAGCCTACCAGGCTCGTGGGATTCTCCAGGCAAGAATACTGGAGTGGATTGCCATTTCCTTCTCCAGGGGAAATTCCCAACCCAGGGATCAACCCCGGGTCTCCCGCATTGGAGGCAGACGCTTTAACCTCTGAGCCACCAGGGAAGCCTGGTTAAAGTGTAAAGAAAGTTAAAATTTTTGTCAGTATCAGCCCCCATTCTATTGTGATATTGTAGTAATACACTTTCATACTTTTTAATGCTCATTTGTACATTGTGTATGGTGTAATCTTGTTTATACCATTGTTGAAATAAAATTATTTAAATATCAGCCAAGAAAAAGGTGGAAGAGCAAGCAGATCAAGCTAGTCAATCCTAAAGGAAATCAACCTGAATATTCATTGGAAAGACTGATGCTGAAGCTAAAGCTCCAACAGATTGGTCACCTGCTGTGAAGAGCTGACTCATTAGAAAAGATTCTGATGCTGGAAAAGATTGAGAGCAGGAGGAGAAGGGGACAACAGAAGGTGAGATGGTTGGATGGCATCACTGACTTGATAGCTATGAGTTTAAACAAATTCAGGAATGTAGTGAAGGACAGAGTAACCTGGCTTTCTGCTGTCCGTGAGGTCACAGACAGTTGAACTTAGCAACTGAGCAACAACAAAATAAAAGATGAACTTTTGATCTTTAAAATCTCAAGGCAACTTTAAATCTTTAAAATTGTCTGAGACTCTATAAATTATATCTCAAGAGCTTTGTCTAGATGTGCACTTCCCCTAAACATTTTATTTTAAAAGTTTTCAAACCTGGGAAACTTTGAAAAACTAGTACAGAGAACATCTGTGCACCTCTCATATTGATTCAACAGTGGTTAACATTATCTCAACAGTTAGTTGCTCTGTGTGAGGACTCATGCTTATGTGTGTGTCACATATTTTTAAATTGAACCATTTGAAAGTAGATTGAGTCCAAAATGAAGATGTTTCTAGATTGTTCATTGCCTAAAAGGAAGGTATTTTCATGTTAACTGCAGGTTTCCCTGGTGGCTCAGATGGTAAAGAATCCAGCTGCAAGAGACCTGGGTTCCATCCCTGGTTGGGAAGATCTCCAGGAGAAGGGAATGGCAACCCACTCCACTATTCTTGCCTGGAGAATTCCATGGACACAGGAGCCTGGCAGGCTCCAGACCAGGGTGTCACAAAGAGTTGATCACAACTGAGCGACTTTCACTTTCCTTCTTAACTACAATAATATGATTATACTTAAGGAAACCCATAGTAATTCCATATTTGCAAATCCATGGCAAAAATTTCCAAATTGTCCTGCAAATGTATGTTTTGCTGCTTCCCTTCACCCAACCATATAGGATCCAATTGTCGGGAAACTGTGTAATTTCCTCGGTTCTGTCTCACCACAGCAAAGGTTTGAACAGTGGACCAGTGTTACAGCTCCATTAGAGCTCAGAGTTTTATTCCACAAACAAAGGATAGTACACCCTCGAGGCGTGAGGGCAGGCCAAAAAGAGAAGCCCCAGCCCATCTTAGCTCCCTCTTTTTAAATGTTTTGTCTCCTCACCCTCTGAGCCTGTGCTATGCAAATTAGGGCTAGCCAGGAAGGGGGTGTGTTTGTTTCGCCTGAGGTTCTCATTTCTGTCTGCGTATTTTTCCTTTGTTCCCTTTGCGTGGGCTTTTCCCTTTCTTTGTCTTTTTGCCACCACCACTTTAGACTCCTTTTTCCTATTCTAACTACCTAAAATTCCCCCCTCAAGAGATGGGAGGCCCAATTCTTTGGGAATAGGGGCACCGAGGTCTCTCTGGCTACTTCCTGCTAAGTTGGGTCGGCAAGGGGGATTGGCTTCCCCTCTTGCTAGTCTCAAACCTCAGAGTCCTTGTAGTGGTATCCGTCTAAGGGTGAGTGATAGATGTTTTCTGCAGTTGGTGTAGATTTATATATCCTTGTTGAACTAGCACTGCATTTTGTAGCTTGTTGACCTGGGCAGAGACAAAATGAGTTAAATAATTTATACTACATGGAACAATTATAAGCAGTATCAATATGGTGCTAACGGGGGTTAGCAGGGACATTAGTCAACTCCAAATCCCCCCTTACCAGAAGAAAGATCCCCAAGGAGAGATTATAGACACCCTGAGGACTCTCCAGCTCATTCTTTGAGATCCTGTAGGATCTGAATACTTTTCTTGAGGATTGTGAGACTTTCTTCAACTTGGCTGGAGGGGTTTAGCCAGAAAAAACACATCTCATTCAAGATGGCCCAAGTATCTCCTTTTGGAACCACCCCATATTATCTTCTTGAAAGCCCTTACTCTTAGCTTTAAGAGTTTCACCTTCAGTATAAGGAATTTCTGGTAAATTAATCTGTGGAACTAGGGTGGCAACCCCTATTAAGTCATTGTTCTGTAATGCTGCTCTTTCAGCTGCCTGATCGGCTGTTTGGTTCCCTTGTGCCACTTCCGTGCTCCCATTTTGGTGTCCTTTATAGTGGGAGACTGAAACCTCAGCGGGCAGATGGACTGCCTCCAAGAGCATAAGGATTTGATCACCATACTTGATTGAGGACACTCTGGTGGTCAAGTGGCCTCTTCCTTTCCAAATAGCAGCATGTGCATGTAGCACCAGAAAGGCATACTTGGAGTCAGTGTAAATGGCTACTCTTTTTCCTTTTCCCAGCTTTAAAGCTCTAGTCAGAGCTATGAGCTCAGCCAATTGGGCTGAAGTACCTTGTGGCAACAGTTAGCCTCTATGGTCTTGAAATTGGAGACTATTGCATATCCGGCTCTTCTTTTTCCATCTAAAGCAAAGCTGCTTCTATCAATGTATCAGACTTCCTCAGGATTAGTCAAAGGATCTTCAGTCAATCCCTTTCAGGGTTTTGTCCAATGGTCCAAAGTTTCTAGGCAACAGTGAAAGGTGAGAGAGCCTTCAGGGGTAGGCAGGAGGGTAGCTGGGTTAAGAGCCTCACAAGGGGATATAGTCAGGCCTGGATTTTCATCAGCACTACTTGATATCTGAGGATCCTTTGATCAAACATCCATAAATGGCCTTTCCCATTCAGGAGTTGTTTCACTTGGTGGCTGGTAAAAATAGTTAGTTTTCCCCCAGGAGAGAGTTTTAAAGCATCTTCTATCAGGACTGCAGTAGCTGCAAGATTTCAAAGGCAGGGAGGCCAGCCTCATTGGTTGGGTCCAGCCTCTTGGATAAGTAAGCTACTGGCTGGGGCTCAGGTCCCAACCTTTGACTTAACACTCCCAAGCCTATTCCATCATTTTTGTGGACATATAGTTGGAATGCTTTCTCTGGGTATGGCAACCTCAAGGTGGGTGCTTGAGTTAAGGCTTGTACACTAAAGTAGCCTCTACCTCCTTTTGAGGAGTTCCCCTCATCAATGGGATTGAATTATCCAGTTCCTTTAAGCTGTCCTATAAGGGCTGGGCAATAGACCATAGTTGGGTATCCAGATTCTACAATATCCGGTTAGCTCACAATTGTTTTAGAGTTGTGAGGGAAGGCAACTGCAGGATTCTTTGTTCTCCGTGGATGGACAGCCTCCTGGACCCATGCATAATCTGAACTCCCAGGTAAGTAACCCTTGTCTGGACCATCTATGCCTTAGCACAAGAGACTTTATATCCCCTCTTTGCCAAAAAGTTTAGAATTTGAATCACATTTTATTGAGCATTTCCCTCATCTACAGATTAGCAGGTCATCTACATATTGTAATATTTTCCCCTTTGGTCCCAGATCCAGATCTAGGAAATCACAGCTAAGAGCCTGTGCAAACAGGTGGGGACTATCTCTGAACTGCTGATGTAATAATGTTCAGGTTATTTGTTGTTTTTCTCCTGGAGCCTCCCATTGTTTTTGTTCCCTCCTTATTGGAGAGGGAGTAATGGGTTCCTCAGTAATAACCAGAAGCTGTAGAGCTCTAAGGGCTGAAAATCTTTCCATCCCAAGGGTGGTTCCCAGCTTAGTGAGTATATCTCTTCCCAATAAGGGAGTAGGACACCCAGGGACCACCAGAAACTGGTGGGAAAATATTTGTCCATCCCAATAACAAAGAAGTGCTCAGGTGAATCTTTTTGTAATTGTTTTTCCTGTAGCACCCAAAATGGTATAGGTTTGGGGGGAGAAGGCTCTGGAGTAGAAGGTCAGGATAGAGTGGGTAGCCCCTGTGTCAACCAGAAGAATTTTGGGGTCTACCTGCCACATCCAGTTGTACCCTTGGCTCCAGCCCTATGATGATTATCTGTGACAGGCAGGCTGACTTGAGGGGGCCACTTCAGTCCTGTTGAACCATCGTGAGGGAAGGCTTAGCACTTGACCTTGAGACTGTACTGCCCAGTGTCCCAATTGACAGCATTTGTAGCAAATTGTTTTAGGAAGCTTACCATGATTTGGACAATCTTTGGCCCAATGTCCCACCTGTCTACCGATTAGGCATTCATATAGTGCTTTGTCCTTCAAGGACTCGGGGTTTGCCATAGCTCTTCCCTGGAGGGCAGCCAACATCTGGGCATGCCTAGTCTCTCTTTCTCTCCCTTTCCTGGGCCTTGGCCTCCCTCTTATGTTCTGTTATAAAAGGTATTGGTGGCCATCTGGACCATCTTGTCTAAAGTGGCAGCAGGGTTCTCCTACTGTAGCTGTTGAAACTTTATCCGTATATCTGATGCATATTAGGACAGGAATTTGTCCTTTAAAATCACTGTCTCTTGTAAGAGTATCAGTCCAGATTGGTAAACTTTTGGAGGGCCTCCTTTAGCCTTTCCAGAAAGGCAATCTGGTTCTTGTTGGGCTCCTGAGTTGTTGTTGAGACTGGGCACAGCACCACAACTAATATGCTTCCTACTATTTCCATGGGTGGACTTCCTTAGGGGTGAGTCTTTCTGAAGCTTATCCTACCCAGTACTGTTGCAACCTGGGAGCCAGGCATCCCCGGGTCAGGGTGCAGATCGCCAGACAGGTTGAGGCACATCAACCTCTTGGAGATCAAATCCCCGGGCAGGTTAAGGCATGTTGGCCTCTGAGGGTCAACCTCTTGGGACCCCTGGACGAGCAGATCCCCAATGACGACCTCCTGGGGACCAGATCTCTAGGCAGGTCGAGACAGGTCGACCTCTTGGGCCCCCTGGGCTGGAGTTGGGTGTCTCCAACGTCTCCAGCATAACTAGTGCTGGGTAGGATTAAGGGGTTGTAATCTTAACTCATTGTCAGTTTGTCCACCATGATGTAAAGCAATTTAAGCCCATGCCCTGAGACCTGGCAAAACAGCCACAAGGCTAATTCTCTTAACCCTTGTGTGGGAATGTAAGTCCCTGGTTCCCTCCCCTAGTCCTCCATAAGAAAAACATTTCATTGTCATAGATCCACTCTAGGTAATAACAGAAGTAATGATAAACGAGTGGGTTATTGGCTGGGTGGAGTGATGCTGCCTACAGAAGGGGAAGGGTTGTGGTTGTAGGAGTTGAGGCAAAGTGGCCTAAGGACAAAATGACAAGAGGCAACTGACTGATTTTCAATAAAGTGGAGTGGAGATTTGATCCAGGGAGTACATTCACAGCTTTAAGAGAAGGGTGGTAAGGGTTTGGACCCAAATGGCCTGCATGGCTAACTCCCAAAGTGGCAAACATTGTCCCTGGTAGCCCAATTGCCCTTGAAGGGATGCCACCAAAAGATGGACTTCTAGCAGGCATGGCGTGCCTGTCACACACCACCCCCCCCCCCAAGTGCATCCACTGAAAGGTGCTGTTGTCGTCGCACATGTTGTAGTAAACATGGAAGATGAAGGCCTGAATCTCTATAGGGATTGCCTATTATACCATCTTTCCCACATAAATGCCAGCTATTTTCTTTTATTTATTTATTTATTTTATTGAAGGATAATTGCTTTACAGAATTTTGCTGTTTTCTGTCAAACCTCAACATGAATCAGCCATAGGTATACATATAACTAACCACCCCCCCCCCCACCCCCGCCACCTTTTGGAACTCCGTATTTTCTGATTGTCCTGCCAGAAGATTGTAGAGGCAACATTGTGGTCCCAGACAGGGCTCACAAAAAAAGCATGAGATAGGAGGGAAGGGGGCAAGGCACAACTTTTGAGAAAATGACATAACCCAAGAACATAACATAAACCAATTACATCAAATGTGTCCAAGATGGCAGACAAGTTGACTTCAACTAAGCCTTGATCCTCAATCTGCCAGTTAAAATGACACACCCAGAGGTGCCAGGACAGTTCCAAGGCATTTATCAAGAGACAAAGAGTGGGCAGTTCCCCAATAGTTGGAATGATCCTCCCACTTATTAGCATATGAAATTACCCAGCCCTTAAAAACTAACCACACCACATTTCACAGCCACCACACTAGCCCTCTAGGATGGCTCACACTCTGTGGAGTGTGTTTCTCTCTGAATCTGAACAAATCTACCTCTTACCTATCCCTGTGTCTCTCATTGAATTCTTTCTGCAATGAGACATCAATAACCTGAGTTTCATTAGGCCTTGAAACCAGGCACCATAGGTTTTGGCCAGGCTGGAATCCTGGTCAGACATGACTGAGCAACTAAGCACAACACAGCACAGAGTCCCAGTCACATGGATTCGAGTTCCAGTCTTAGGTAAGTGGTTTCAAGCACAACTTTTGGAAATGGAAAGATGATGACCTGCCCAATACTTTGTAAACAGTGCTATAGATGGAGAGAGGAGCTGAAGGATGGGAGGAAAAGCAGTGGGAAGAACTTGCCAAGGAATCCCCTTCATAACCTGCTGGAAAAACTGCTAGATGCCTGACCTGTGCCCACAGTTTTCATTGGCCTGATCCTTGGGACAAAGGAGATTAAGGAGAGAAGAACTCTCACTTGCTTGGGCAACAGTTACTAGGACACAGCAGATAGTGGAGCCTTCAGGACACACTGGGCAGTAGCCCCTACCAGAGTCCCTCATTTGTGCCCACGATTTGCAGAAGGTTCGAGGAAACAAGAAATGAGAGATTGTAAAAGAATTGATTTTTTTTAGCCATATGTCCTTCCAGCCATAGGGATGAGGACTTCTTACCTTAACTGGAGGTCTTCTGGAATCTGAGACTGAGCCGTGTGAGCTTTCTGCTGAGTTTGTGTTTGCTGTACTGGTTTCCAGCACGCTGGGCTTCTTGTCACTTCCCCTGCACTGGGTTTCTTTTTCTGCAGTTTCCACAGCATGAACTTTTGCCAAGTTGGGCTTCTGCCGTGCTTGGTCTCTGCCTCACTGGAGCCGAGCCAAGGTTACTTCAGCTAGGTTACATCCAGGTCATAGCACCAGATATGTAGGGAGAGTGTGTAATTTCCTCAGTTCTGTCTCATTGCAGCAAAGATTTGAAACAGTGGACCAGTGGCACAGCTTGGTTACAGCTCAGAGTTTTATTCCACAAGCAAAATACACCCTCAAGGTGTGAGTGCAGTTCAGTTCAGTTCAGTTCAGCTGCTCAGTCGTGTCCGACTCTTTGCAACCCCATGAATCCCAGCAGGCCAGGCCTCCCTGTCCATCACCAACTACCAGAGTTCACTCAGACTCACGTCCATCGAGTAAGTGATGCCATCCAGCCATCTCATCCTCTGTCGTCCCCTTCTCCTCCTGCCCCCAATCCCTCCCAGCATCAGAGTCTTTTCCAATGAGTCAACTCTTCGCATGAGGTGGACAAAGTACTGGAGTTTCAGCTTTAGCATCATTCCTTCCAAAGAAACCCCAGGGATGATCTGCTTCAGAATGGGCTGGTTGGATCTCCTTGCAGTCCAAGGGACTCTCAAGAGTCTTCTCCAACACCACAGTTCAAAAGCATCCATTCTTTGGTGCTCAGCTTTCTTCACATTCCAACTCTCACATCCATACATGACTACTGGAAAACCATAGCCTTGACTAGACAGACCTTTGTTGGCAAAGTAATGTCTCTGCTTTTGAATATGCTATCTAGGTTGGTCATAACTTTCCTTCCAAGGAGTAAGCGTCTTTTAATTTCATGGCTGCAGTCACCATCTGGGGTGATTTTGGAGCCCCAAAAAATAAAGTCTGACACTGTTTCCACTGTTTCCCCATCTATTTCCCATGAAGTGATGGGACCAGATGCCATGATCTTCAGGGTGACCACAAAAGAGAGCCAAGACCCCAACCCAGCTTGACTTCCCCATTTTATACATTTGTCTCCTCCCCCCTGAGCCTTCCCTATGCAAATCAAGGCTAGCCAGGAAGGGGGAGTGTTTGTTTCACCTGAGGTTCTCACTCCGGTCTGTGGATTTTTTCTTTGTTCCTTTTGCGTGGGCTTTTCCCCTTTGTTTTTTAGCCACAACCATTTTGGACTCTTTTTTCCTATTCTAACTACTTAACACAATCAAGGTTTACATACAACATTTAGTTATTATGTCAACGTGTACAGTATATTGCTTTCAAGATGGTAGAGTAGAAGGACATGTGCTCATCTTCTCCCAAGAGAACTCCAAAAAGGCAGTTAGTTGCTGAACAACCATCAGCAGGAAAATATTGGATCCCACCAAAAAAAGATACCCCATGCCCAAGGGCAAAGGAGAAGCCCCAACAAGATGGTAGAAGGGGTGAAATCATATTTAGATTCAAACCTCATGCTTGCCAGAGACACTCAGAGGGCACAGCCAAAACCTTGTGCACCAAGACCCAGGGACCCCACAAGAGATTGAACCAGACCTTCCTTTAAGTGTCTGAGTGTCTCCTGCAGAGGCGTGGGTCAGCAGCAGCCTGCCAAGGGGACAGGGGCTCTGGCTGCAGTAGACCTGGGAGGCATAGCATGTGGCATACGTCCTCTTGGAGGAGGTGATCATTAGCCCCACCATACAGCCTCTGAGCAGAATGCCCACAAACTGGAGAACAATTATACAAAGAAGTTCTTGGGATGTAGAAAAAGTTCTAGGGCCCACAATAGATTTCCCAGCCCAGAAATCTGGCAAAAAGACTTAGAACCCCAGGGAATTTGACCTTGAAGGCCAGTGGGATTTGATTACAGAACTTCCACAGGACTGTGGAAACAGACTTTTGAAGGGCACAAACAAAATCTTGTGAGCACCAGGACCCAGGAAAAAGAAGCAGTGACCTTACAAAAGACTGAGCCAGACTTTCCTGAGAGTGTCCAGGAGTCTCCGGCAGAGGCGTGGGTGACAGTGGCCTGCCACAGGGTCGGGACACTGAATACAACAGTCCTGGGAGCTGCACATGTTGGTATAAGTCCTTTTGAAAGAGGTCACCATTACCACAATTACCCCTATCATAATTTTGCCTCATGATAAACTACAGAGAAGGAACACAACACCTCCCCTTCAGCAGAAAACTTGGGTTAAAGATTTACTGAGCATGGCCCCACCCATCAGAGTGAGACCCAGTTTGCCCCACAGCCAGTCTCTCCCATCAGGAAGCTTTCTCAAGCCTCCTATCCTTATCCATCAGAAGGCAGACAGAGCGAAAACCACAATCACAGAAAGCTAACCAAACTGAGCCTGAGCAAGCTTCAGGAGATGGTTAAGGACAGGGAAGCCTGGCGTGCTGCAGTCCATGGGATCACAAAGAGTCAGACCTGATTGAGCAACTGAACAACAACAACCAAACTGAACACATGGATCACAACCTTGTGTAACTCAATGAAACTATGAGCCATGCCATGCAGGGCCACCCAAGATGGATGGGTCATGGTGGAAAATTCTGATGAAACTTGGCCCACTGGAGAAGAGAATGGCAAACCCCTTCAGTATTGTTGACTTGAGAACCCCATGAACAGTATGAAAAGGCAAAAAGGTATGAAACTGGGTAATGAGACTGCCAGGTTGTTAGGTGTTCATTATGTAACTGGGGAAGAGCAGAGAATTAGCTCCAGAAAGAATGAAGAGGCTGAGCCAAAGTGGAAATGACGGCCAGTTGTGGATGTGTCTGGTGGTGACAGTAAATGGGGAAACAGTGGAAAGAGTACAGACTTTTATTTTCTTGGGCTCCAAAATCACTGTGGATGGTGACTGCAGCCATGAAACTAAAAGACGCTTACTCCTTGGAAGAAAAGAAATTACAAACCTAGACAGGATATTATAAAACAGAGACATTACTTTGCCGACAAAAGTCCATATAGTCAAAGCTATGGTTCTTCCAGTAGTCACGTATGGATGTGAGAGTTGGATCATAAAGAAAGCTGAGTGCCAAAGAACTGACGCTTTTCAAATCAACCCTCTAGGGTTCAATCAACGAATATTCATTGGAAGGACCTGAGATGATGATAGTGTACCTGGTAGGCTAAAGGACTTTCTTACACTTTAAGGTAGAAATCATCTGTGATTACACAGAGATTACATGGAAAAGAGGGCTTCCCAGGTGGCACTAAAGGTAAAGAACCTGCCTGCTAATGCAGGAGACAAATCCCAGGTTGGGAAGATTTCCTGGAGACAGGCACGGCAATGCACTACAGTATTCTTTCCTGGAGAATCCCATGGACAGAAGGGCCTGATGGGCTACCGTCCATAGGGTTGCAGAGTGGGACACAACTGAAGCAACTTACCACACATGCAATAGGAACCTTTGTATTCGACAGAAGTCAAACTTTAATGACAAGTTAGTCATTAAAATGATTTGCCTGTAAGCTCAATTATACATAATGGTCCATCCATGGGAATCCTACCTCCCAGATAATGAGCATTTAGCTTTGTTTTACTCATAGGAAACATCCAGACCAGACCCACCTGTGAAAACTGCAGGAAAGAAGAAATTAACATGTTCCCTTTGAAGGCTGATTGCAACCAGGAAATGTTTGACTTTACTCCCTCTCATTTTGGTATCAAAGAAGCCTGAATTCTAACTCAGAGAAAATGGTTCCTTGGGACATTAGTCCACCATCTTCTTGGTCTGCTGGCTTTCTGAATAAAGTTGGTATTCCTTGCCCCAACAACTTTTCTCTCAATTTATTGTCCTGTTGTGCAGTGAGCAGTACACACTTGAATTTGGTAATACCATCAACTTTTTATTTGAAAAAAAAAGAGGTTCAGCTCCAATGGTAGAGCTAATGGTGACCTCCTCCAAGAGGACTTAGGCCAACAAGCCATGTCTCCCCAAACTGCTGTTGCCAGTAACCCTGTTCCTGCAGCCAGCCACTGCTGACCCACGCCTCTGCAGGAGACCTTCAAACACTCATAGGCAGGTCTGGCTCAGTCTCCTGGGGGGAGGTCACTTTTCCTTTGTCCTGGTCCTGCTTTTATTTGTGCCCTCCAGGAGACTCTGGCGAGTATGAGGTTTGATTTTAACATGATTGTGTGCCCCTCCTACTGCCTTGTTGAGGTCTTTCCTTTGTCCTTGGATGTGGGGTATCTTTTTTCTTGGTGGATTTCAATATTCTCCTATTGATGGTTGTTCAGTAGCTAGTTGCGATTTTGGTGTTCTTGCAGGAGAAGATCAGCACATGTCCTTCTACTCTTCCATCTTAACTCCCTACAGGTGCAAACAATAGGTGCCTAATTAATATTTATTATTGATTTTAAAGTGAGATCTCTTTATTCACTCTCATTCTCTTTAGCTATTGATACTGGAGATTGTTTTGGGCTTCCCTGGTAGCTCAGACAATAAAGAATTTGCCTGCAATGCAGAAGACCCCAGTTTGATCCCTGGGTCCAGAAGACTCCCTGAGAAGGGAATGGCTACCCGCTTTAGTATTCTTGCATGGAAAATTCCATGGGAAGAGGAGCCTGGCAGGTGAGCTACAGTCCATGGGGTCGCAAAGTGTTAGACACGACTAAGCAGCTAACACCTTCATTGATAGTTTTTTAAAATGTATTTATTTTTGTCTGCATTTGGTTTTTATTGCTGTGTATGGGCTTTGTTTAGTTGTGGATAGAAAGGGCTACTCTCTAGTTACTGTGTTCTGGCTTCTCATTGTGGTGGCTTATTTTGTTGTGGAGCATAGGTTCTAGGGCTCACAGGCTTCAGTGGTTGTGGCACATGGGCTCAGTACTTGTGGCTCCTGGGCTTAAGAGCACAGGCTCAATACTTGTGGTGCATGGGCTTAGTTGCTCCACAGCATGTGGACTCATTCCCAATCAGAGAATGATCTGCGTTAGCAGGTGGATTCTTTAACACTGAGGCACCAGAAAAGCCAATACTGATTTCTAACTTGGCTTTAAATCAAATTTCAAATTTGACCTTTTTACAAATCTCTTGTTTCCCTGTACCTTTATCAGGAATCCATATATTCCAAATTCAAGCTTTGAAATAAAGCTTTGTAGCTAAATCTCTCTTAGATCCCCAGAGATGTGTCACTGAATTTTTTTTTCTTTCAATCAACAATCAGAAAAAGTAAGTTAATAGTTATTTTAGTGTGTCAGATTATTTTTGGCTTATAAACTTTTCTAGAAAGAAATTTAAGGATATTGTAAGCAAATGGAAATATTCTGCAGTTTCTATTTATTTGTTCCATAAATGTCTTTCAGAGCACTGTATACCACAAATAGAATCCAACTGTAACAAAACTTTGCAAATTTGTGTGAAAGTGTTCTATTCGAGGTCCTCAGGACCTGTGAAATTTCAGACTTTATCCAGCACTTTCTCCCAAGTTATTGGTTTGTGTTATCCAGGAGTTCTTGTGTCTGACATTTTAAAACACACTTGTTTTTGAAGACAGAAAAATTTTATATTGGTTTCGCTGACTAATTCAGAGTGGGAGAACAAATTTGCTAAAACTTCCAAAAATAATTTGTCCTTGGATAGACACCAAAATGTGAAGATTTAAACCAAAAGCAAAATTTCTCTGAAAGTTTAGAAAAACCATTTACAGAAATTCAGGATGAAATGAATTTTGTACACTTCATGGAAATCATGGCTGCTGCTGCTGCTAAGTCGCTTCAGTCGTGTCCGACTCTGCGTGACCCCATAGATGGCAGCCCACCAGGCTCCCCTGTCCCTGGGATTCTCCAGGCAAGAACACTGGAGTGGGTTGCCATTTCCTTCTCCAAATCATGGCTTTTAGGCTTAGGAATTTAGAGCTGGTCTCATCTGATCTCTGCTCCTGCCTGATTCAACTCTAAAGCTAAATCCCAGGCCCTGAAATCCAGCCAGGTTAGTTCTTAGTATTTCCATGGAGGATTTCCTTATTTCAGAAATAACCAGAAGATGGGGCTTTCAGCTTTCAGCAGTGATATCTCATTTAATTACATTCTAGGCTTTAAGAAGGAAAATTTTTCTTTTAAAATACAATTCACAATTTTGTGTGCTAAGGTTTAAAAGACATTTGAAAGTATCTTCCAACAACTTATAAAATAATTATTTTGATTTTCCAATATTTAGAAAAGTTTGTAGTTTCAGTCTCTGAAGTTGTTTGTACAAAGATGACATAAAACAGGACATGTGATGATTTGCTGTTAACAGCATTCTTGTTAATATAAGCTAGAGATGAATTTATTCTTTAAAATAAATGAAAATTAAGTTACTTAGAGTGTAATAAAGGAGAAAGAAGACACAAAGGAATAAAATGTACATTTATACATGGACATGTGCATATCCTGCCTCTCTCTAAGAAGGATCCTATGTACAGCATTTATGTGGGCGTGACAATTTAAAAAACCTTTACACATTTTTAACCAACATTTCTATTTTGGTCTTGACAACAATCCTCAGAGATGGGCTTGTAAAATACTATTGCTTGCATTTTACAGTTCAGAAACCTGGTAAGAGTGTTCAAATGACTTTCCCAAGATCACAGGGAAACTAGAGTTTGAGTGTATATTCAGCACTCCCTCACTCATTCATTTATTCATTCATCAATAAATATTTGCTAAAGTCCATCAGTGTGGGACACTGATAGGCAATATGGGAAACTAAAATAAAATCAGCTATGTTACCTTGTTTCTATTCTTTGTTGTTGTTGTTTAGCCACTCAGCCATATCTGACTCTTTGCAACCCCATGAACTGCAGCACTCCAGGATTCACTGTCTAACCATCTCCCAGAGCTTGCTTAAACTCATGTCTATTGAGTCAGTGATCCCATCCAACCATCTCATTCTATGTTTTCCCCTTCTCTTCCTGCCTTCAATCTTTCCCAGCATCAGGGTCTTTTCCAAGGAGTCAGTTCTTCACATCAGTTGGCCAAATATTGGAGCTTCAGCTTCAGTATCAATCCTTCCAATGAATATTCTTTGCAATCCAAGGGACTCACAGGAGTCTTCACAGTTCAAATGCATCAATTTTTTGGCACTCAGCCTTTCTTATGGTCCAACTCTCACATTCATACATGACTACTGGAAAAACCACAGCTTTGACTATACTGACCATTGTTGTTAGCAAAGTAATGTCTTTGCTTTTTAGTGTGCTGTCTAGGTTTGTCATGGCTCTTCTTCCAAGGAGGAAGCATCTTTTAATTTCATGGCTGCAGTCACCATCCACGATGATTTTGGAGCCCAAGAAAATAAAGTCTCTCACTGTTGTAATTTTTTCCTCATCTATTTGCCATGAAGTGATGGGACTGGATGCCATGATCTTAGACTTTTGAATGTTGAGTTTTAATCCAGCTGTTTCACTCTCCTCTTTCACCCTCACCAAGAGGCTCTTTAGTTTCTCTTTGATTTCTGCCATAAGGGTAATGTCATCGGCATATCTGAGGTTACTGATATTTCTCCTGGCAATCTGATTCCAGCTTGTGCTTCTTCCAGCCTGATATTTTGCATGATATACTCTGTATATAAGTTAAATAAGCAGGGTGACAAAATACAGCCTTGATGTTCTATTCCTTGTCTGCTGGCTAATCATTATAAAGTCTGCTCTAAGATTTATCCTTAGACTCCTGTTTTAGGCTTAATCTCTACGTGCACTGAGTACACTATACTCACAAATGTCCATAACTCTTCCAATTATTTTCTCACATGATGTTCTAGTTTCCAGCATAAGCCCAATTCTCTGGTCTCCTTTCAACCCTTTCCCATTTTCAGCTTTCTATTCTCAGCTGACAGTTGAAAATGATTCCTGGATGTTCTGATACGTGTGTTTGAAATGGAGCAGGAGAAAATACAGAAACTTTGGGGGAACTTATAAATATTTCATAATGGTTGAGGTAGCAACTGAGTTGGATTTCACAGAGAAAAGTAGAAAGAGAGGGATATTTGAATTAAAGGGAAAGAGCAAAGAACCCAAATTAGAAACCATAGTATCACACACTGGGCTAGCAGTAGTTCCCTAATCTGGCTCCAATTCTGTTCTGAAGGATAGGTAGTTTTCTGTCATGAGACTCATGCTATAGAATAAACCTTTTAAACCTTCTGGGAGTAAAAATGCCCTAGTCATTTTTTAACTTGAACTTTATATTTCTTTTATAAGTACCTCCCAGTTGATGGATTATTTAATGAATGATGTTGGGAAAACCAGATAGTCATTTAGAAGAAAATGAAACTGATCACTCCCACATTCCTTAAGACAGAATAAGTTCCTAAACTTCTAAAGATTTAAACATATAAGATAAATCGACAAGTGCTCTAGAACAAAGAATGATTTTTAACATATATTTATATTAGTTTTATTTTATGCTAAGTTGTGTAAAGAAAGACTTTCCCCAAACCCAGAAGCATAACCCCAAATCCAGAAGCACCAAAGGAAAAAAATGTAATGAATTTGAATACATAAGAGGTTTGAGATTACTGCATAAGAAAAAAAAAGACAACATAAAGTTAAAATATAAATGCCACATAATTGGAAATAACCTAAATACCCATTATTTGTGAAATGGTTAAATAAACTATGGTATCTATAATTAAAATGCTATCCAACCATTTTTAAAATGAGTTAGATCTATACAAACTGGACTGAAAAAAGAAGCAGCTCTATAACATGTTGCTATTGTTGTTGTTCAGTTGCCCAGTCATGTCCAACTCTTTGTAATCCCATGGACTACAGCATATCAGGCCTCCCTGTCCCACATCATCTGAAGTTTGCCCAAGTTCATGAATATTGTATCAGTGATACCATCCAGTCATCTCATGCTCTGATACCCTCTTTTCCTTCTTCCCTCAATCTTTCTCAGAATCACAGACTTTTCCAATGAGTTGGCTCTTCATATAACATGACCAAAATACTGGAACTTCAGCTTTAGCATCAGCCTTTCCAACAAGTATTCAGGGTTGATTTCCCTTAAGATTGACTGTTTGATCTCCTTACTATTCCAAGGGATTTTCAGGAGTCTTCTCCAGCACCACAGTTTGAAGGCATCAATTCTTTGGTGTTCTGCCTTCTTTATGGTCCAACTCTCCCAACCATATGTGGCCACTGGGAAGATCATAGATTGGGGTATATGGACCTTTTTTGGCAGAGTAGTGTCTCTGCTTTTCAACACACTATCTAAGTTTGTTATAGCCTTCCTCCCAAGAAGCAATCATATTCTGATTTCATGGCTGCAGGCACGTGATCCACTGGAGGAGGGAATGGCAAACCACCCCAGTATACTTGCCATGAGAACCTCATGAACTGTATGAAAGGACAAAAATATATGACACTGAAAGATAAGTCCTCCAGGTCAGAAATTGTCCAATATGTTACTGGAGAAGAGCAGAAGACAACTACTAATAGCCCCAGGAAGAATTAAGTGACCAGACCAAAGCAGAATGACGCTCAGTTATGGATGTCTCTGATGATGAAAGTAAAATCTGATGCAGCAAAAAACAGTATTGCATAGGAACCTGGAATGTTAGGTCCATGAATGAAGGTAAATTGGACATAGTCAAGCAGGAGATGGTAAGAATAAACATCGACATCTTAGCAGTCAGTGAACTAAAATGGACAGGATGGGAGAATTTAATTCAGATGACCATTATATCTATTACTGTGGGCAAGAATCCCATAGAAGAAATGGAGTAGCCCTCATAATCAACAAAAGAGTCAGAAATGCAGTACTTGGGTGTAACCTCAAGGATAACAGAATGGTTTTGGTTCGTTTCCAAAGTAAGACATTCAACATCACGGTAATTCAAGCATATGCCCCTACCACTGAAGCCAAAGAAACTGAAGTTTCTTTGAATTTTCTTCACAGTTCTGTGAAGACTTGGAAGACCTCACCTAGAAAAACTAACACCAAAAAAAGATGTTCTATTCATCATTGAGAATTGGAATGCAAAAGTAAGAAGTCAAGAGATACCTAGAATAACAGGCAAGTTTGGCCTTGGAGAACAAAATGAAGCAAAGGCTGACTGAATTCTGCCCACAGAATGCACTGATCATAACTAATACCCTTTTTCAACAACAAAAGAGATGACTTTATATGTGGACATCACCAAATGGTCAACATCAAAATCAAATTGACTACATTCCTTGTAGCTGAAGATGGAGGATTTGTATACAGGCAGCAAAAAAAGACCTGGAGCTGACTGTGGTTCAGATCATCAGCTCCTCATTGCAAAATCCAGGCTTAAACTAAAGAAAATGGGGGGAACTACTAGGCCAGCCAGGCACCACTTATATCAAATCCCCAGTAAATATGCAGTGGAGGTAATGAATAGATTCAAGGGATTAGATCTAGTTAACAGTGTGCTTGAAGAACTATGGACCGAGGTCAGTAATATTGTACAGGAGGCAGTGAACAAAACCACCCCAAAGAAAAAGAAAAGCGAGAAGGCAAAGTAGTTGCCTGAGGAGGCATTACAAGTAGCTGAAGAAAGAAGAGAAGCAAAAAGCAAGGGATAAAGGGAAAGGTATATCCAACTAAATGCAGAGTTCCAAAGAATAGCATGGAGAGACAAGAAGGTCTTCTTCAATGAGCAGTTCATAAAGCTAGAAGAAAATAACAGAAGGGAAAATACTAGAGATCTCTTCAGGAAAATCGGAAATATCAAGGGAATATTTCACCCAAAGATGGGCACATTAAAGGACAGAAACAGTAGGAAACTAGTACACACTGAAGAGATCAAGAAGAGATGGAAAGAATATGTGGAAGAACTGTATAAAAAATATCTTAATGAACGGAGTTACTACAGTGTGGTCAGCCACCCAGAACCAGACATTTTGGAGTGTGAAGTCAAGTGGGCCTTAGGAAGCCCTGTTGCTAATAGAGCTAGTGGATGCAATGGAATTTCAGTAGAGCTATTCAAAACCCTAAAGGATGATGCTATCAAGGTGTTACATTTAATATGTCAGCAAAGCTGGGAGACCCAGCAGTGGCCACAGGACTGAAAAAGGTCAATCCTCATCCCAATTCCCAAGAAGGATATTAATAAAGAATGTGCTAGCCATCAGACAATTGCACTTATCTCCCATGCTAGTAAAGTCATGCTTAAAATCTTGCATCCAAACTTCAGCATTATGCGAACCAAGAACTTCCAGGTGTCCAAGCTAGGTTTAGAAAATGAAGAGAAACCAGAGATCAAATTGACAACATTGGCAGGATCATATGAAAAGCAAGAGAATTCCAGAAAAATATCCACCTCTGTTTATCAACTATGCTAAAGCCTTTGACTGTGTGTCATGAAAGCAGATAGCAAAATAATAGTCTGTTATAAATTTTTTCATTAAAAAAAGAGTACATATGTAGTGCAAAAAACAAATATTTTGATGTGTAAATATATGTTATGAACAGATGCAGAACAGGAGAAATTAGGCAAGAAAAAGAAATAAAAGACATTCAAATAAAAGCAAAAAGAAGTAAAACTATCTCTATTCATAGAAGTCATGATATTACATCTAGAAAACCTTAGGGAATGCATAAATACACCACTTGAGCTAATAAACAGATTTAGCTAAGTCTCAGGATTCACAACTACTCACAAAATGATTTGCAGTTCTAAACATTAGCAACAAACGAGTGTTTGTTCTGGAGTCAGAATAAAAGAAATTCCAAAAATAATTACACTTACAATAGCATCAAAAGAATAAAATACCTAGGAATAAATTTAACCAATAAAGTGCAAGACTTGTGCACTGAAAACTGAAGAACATTGCTGAAAAAAATTAAAGAAGACCTAAATAAGTGGGAAGACATCTTATGTTCATTGACTGCAAGACAATATTGCTAAGATGACAATACTATCCAAAGTGATGAACAGTTTCAATGCAATCACTATGAAAATCCTAACAGTATTTTTTCAGAAATGGAAACCCTCATCCTAAAAATTGTATGGAAATTTAGGTGACCCAGAATAGCCAAAATAATCTTGAAAGAGAAGACTCATCTTTTTCCTGATTTCAAAACTTGCTACAAAGCTATAGTAAGCAAAATAGTATGATACCAGAGAGTTGGTGTAGGAGACAGAGAAGAAGTGCAGAGATCATGGGGTGGGCAGTATCATGCAGACAAGAGATGATGACAGAGGTGTACCGGGGTAACGTTCAGGAAGGGGATGGAGTCAGGAATGATGTAGGGTATATAAGCCAGGCTTTAGACCAGTAAAATAGAACTGAAATCCAAGCAATAACTCACACATTAATAATCAATTGATTTTCAACAAAGATTCCAAGATCGTTCAATGAAAGAAAGAAAAAACTAAATAAAACGGATTAAAATCTAAATTTAAGAACTAAAACTGTAAAACTATTAGAAGAAATGTAGAGTATGGGGAAGGAAAAGGGAGGAGGGTTCAGGATGGGGAACACATGTATACCTGTGGCAGATTCATTTTGATATATGGCAAAACCAATACAATATTGTAAAGTTAAATAAAATAAAATATTTTAAAAAAGGGAAAAAAAAGAAGAAATGTAGAGTCAAACCTACATGACCTTGAATCTGGCAGTTTTTAAAAATATGATATCAAAAACACAGAGAACAAAAGAATGAAAAGATAAACTGGACTTGATTAAAACAAAAACCTTTGTTCATCAAAAGATGCTATCAAGAAAGTGAAAAGAGAATGAAAAATATTTGATGCTCACATATGTAATAAGGGTTTAATATTCAGAATATATAAAGAACTCCTACAACTCAACAGATCCTTGGGTTGGGAAGATCCCTTAGAGAAGGAAATGGCAACCCACTCCAGTATTCTTGCCTGGAGAATTCCATGGATAGAGGAACCTGGGGGACTACAGTCCATGGAGTCACAAAGAGTCAGACATGACTGAGTGACTTCACTTTCACTTTCACAGCTCAAAAACATTAAAAAAAATGTATAAAGAATTTCAAAAGACATTTCTCCACAGAAAACATACAAATAGAAAACAGGCACATGAAAAAGTGCTCAGCATCATTAGTCATCAGAGAAATGCAAATCAAAAAACCCCAATGAAATGCCACATCATATCTGTTATAGTCAGAAAAAGAAAACAGCAAATAACAATGTGGGAAAATTGGAATCCTAAACATTGCTTGTGGAAATATAAAATAATGTAGCTGAAATCAGTTTGGCAGTTCCTCAAAAAGTTAAACAAAATTACTATAAGACACACCAATTCCTCTTGTAGGTACACAACCAAGAGGATTGAAAGCAGGCACTGAGTGAAGGCAGACAATGTCCACTGCAGAATTGTTCACAACAGTCAAAACGTGGAACACTCCTTTTTCTTTTTGTTTTTGTTTTTTTGCTGTTGTTGTTTTGCACGTCTCCATGTTTATTGTGGAATTACAGATAGGAAATATAAACATTATTAAATAGGATGAGTAGCATTCTGGTTAAAGGCAAAAATGGTTATGTGTGTGTGTGTGTGTGTGTATATATATATATATATATATATATATATATATATACTGTAGTATATACAAGGCTGTATATTGTCACCCTGCTTATTTAACTTATATGCAGAGAACATCATGTGAAATGTTGGGTTGGATGAAGCCCAAGCTAGAGTCAAGATTGCCAGGAGAAATATCAATAACCTCAGATATGCAGATGACACCACCCTTATGGCAGAAAGTGAAGAGGAACTAAAGAGCCTCTTGAAGAAAGTGAAAGAGGAGAGTGAAAAAGCTAGCTTAAAACTCAACATTCAAAAAACTAAGATCATGGCATCTGGTCCCATCACTTTAGGGGAAATAGATGGGGAAACAATGGAAACAGTGACAGGCTTTTCTTGGGCTCCTAAATCACTGCAGATGGTGACTGCAACCATGAAATTAAAAGATGCTTGCTCCTGGGAAGAGAAGCTATGACAAACCTAGATGGCATATTATAAAGCAGAGACATTACTCTGCTGACCAAGGTTCATCTAGTCAAAGCTGTGGTTTTTCCAGTAGTCATGTATGGATGTGAAAGTTGGACTATAAGGAAAGCTGAGCACCAAAGAATTGATGCTTTTGAACTGTGGTGTTGGAAAAGACTCTTGGGAATCCCTTGGACTGAAAAGAGATCAAACCATTTAACCCTAAAGGAAATCTGTCCTGAATATTCACTGGAAGGACTGATGCTGAAGCTGAAGCTCCATTACTTTGATCACCTGATGCGAAGAGCTGACTCATTTGAAAAGACCCTGATGCTGGGAAAGATTGAAGGCAAGAAGAGACGGGGACGACAAAGGATGAGATGATTTGATGGCATCACTGACTCAATGGACATGAGTTTCAGCAAGCTCTGGGAGTTGGTGATGGACAGGGAAGCCTGGAGTGCTACAGTCCACGGGGTTGCAAAAAGCTGGACATGACTGAGTGGCTGAACTGAACTGATACATACTGTATACATGGGCTTCCCAGGTGCTGCTATGTAAGAGACACAGGTTCAATCCCTGGATGGGGAAGATCCCATGGAGGAGAGCACAGCAACCCACTCCTATATTCTTGCCTAGAAAATCCCATGGGCGAGGAGCCTGGCAGGGTAGAGTCCATAGGGTCACAGAGAGTCAGACACAATTGAGCAATTGAGCATGCATGCATGCATACACATACATAGGATTGACATTACATATTTACATATGAAACAAGTTAGGGAACTTAAATCTCTGTAATTTGCAGTGGGGATTATGATTTCCTGCCACTGAAATTTAAGAAAATAGACAGATAAGGCTCTGGAAGCACCACAAATGTAAACAGATGGAACCAAGAGCTTCAGAGCTGAGCTGTTCCTCACAGGCTGTGGAGAGACACACAGGGAAGTCATATCATGCACATAATTACCAAGTTCACTGTTTACAACTCCATTTTTAGAAATTATTGTGCCAATCTGGTCCATAGCAACTGGCCTGAACTCTTTGGGCATCTTGGGGTCACAAGCCTCTCTCTGCAGGAGTGAGGATGTGAAGGCCAGGCCTCTCCATTCCAGCACCTCCCTTCACTCACAACTCCCGTGTCCATCAATAGATGACTGGATAAATAAGTTTGGTCTCCGTCTAGTCAAGGCTATGGTTTTTCCAGTGGTCATGTATGGATGTGAGAGTTGGAATGTGAAGAAGGCTGAGCGCTGAAGAATTGATGCTTTTGAACTACGGTGTTGGAGAAGACTCTTGAGAGTCCTTTGGACTGCAAGGAGATCCAACCAGTCCATTCTGAAGATCAGCCCTGGGATTTCTTTGGAAGGAATGATGCTAAAGCGGAAACTCCAGTACTTTGGCCACCTCATGCAAAGAGTTGACTCATTGGAAAAGACTCTGGTGCTGGGAGGGATTGGGGGCAGGAGGAGAAGGGGACGACAGAGGATGAGATGGCTGGATGGCATCACCGACTCGATGCACATGAGTTTGGGTGTACTCCGGGAGTTGATGATGGACAAAGGGGCCTGGCATGCAGCAATTCATGGGGTCACAAGAGTCAGACATGACTGAGTGACTGAACTGAACTTAACTGATACATACAATGAAATATTATCCAGCTATTTAAAGGAATAAAGTTCTGATACATGATACAACATGGACGAACCTTGAAACAGGAAGTGAAATAAATCTGATTAAAAGTACAAATCGTAAGATTTCACTTATATGAAACATCTAGAATAAGCAAGTTCATAGAGATAGAAAGTAGATCAGGGTTTACCAGTTCAGTTCAGTTCAGTTGCTCAGTCATGTCCAACTCTTTGTGACCCCATGGACTGCAACATTCCAGGCTTCCCTGTCCATCACCAACTCAGAGCTTGCTCAAACTGATGTCCATAGAGTCAGTGATGGCATCCAACCATCTCATCCTCTGTTGTCCCCTTCTCCTCCTGCCTTCAATCTTTCCCAACATCAGGGTCTTTTCAAATGAGTCAGTTCTTTGCATCAGGTGGCCAAAGTATTGGTATTGGAGCTTTAGTTTCAGCATCAGTTCTTCCAATGATTATTCAGGACTGATTTCCTTTAGGATGGACTGGTTTGACTTCCTTGTAGTGCAAGGGACTCTCAAGAGTCTTCTCCAACACCATAGTTCAAAAGAATCAATTCTTCAGTGCTCAGCTTCTTTTATAGTCCAACTTTCACATCCATACATGACTACTGGAAAAACCATAGCTTTGACTAGATGGACTTTTGTCGGCAAAGTAATGTCTCTGCTTTGTCATCTAGGTTTGTCATCACTTTTCTTCTAAGGAGCAAGCATCTTTTAATTTCATGGCTGCAGTCACCATCTGCAGTGATTTTGGAGCCCCAAAAAATAAAGTCTGTCACTGTTTCCATTGTTTCCCCATCTATTTGCCGTGAAGTGATAGGACTGGATGCCATGATCTTACCAGGTTATATCAGGTTGCCATGAGGTTACCAGGAGTCTGGAGAAAGGAGAAAGTATGGAATTATTGTTTAATGGGTAAAGATTTCTGGTTTTGGAAATGAAATATTTGGAAATAAATAGTGGTGATGGTTCCATAATATTGTGAATATAATTAATTCCACTGAATCATACACTTAAAAATGGGGAACATGGCAAATGATATGCTATAAATATCTTACCAAAATAAGAATATAGTTAATAAAAAATCTGGAATACACACACAAAACTGTTTAATTATGAATCATTGCAGGATTCTAATTTTGATTCATAATAAAAAGTTAATTTCTTTATTATACAAAGAGTGCTTCAAATCACTGTTAAACAAATATATTGGGGAAAAATGGGGGTGCAAGTGATAATAGCAAGTGGTTCACTGAAACAGAAATACAAACGGCATAGGAAAAATATGGTTAGTTTCATCCATAATTTTTAAAATGCAAATTAAAACAAGAAATGATGTCATCTTATGTATCAGACTGATGAAGTTGAACAGTCTGGTTGAGAGTGTGGGAAACATTCACACCCTGTTAGAGACAACATGCAATACCACATGGTTCTGAGAAAAATTTGGCCAAATCTGTCTAACTTGCCAAATCAAATCCAAGTTTTAAATGTTTATCCTTTGACTCTAGGAGTTTTTCCTGATGTTATGGGAGAAAAGGTAAAAAAGATATTTGTTTATGGATATTTGTTGGAATATTGTTTCTAAATTCTCCACTTTATTAAAAACAGTAATAATCTGAATGTCTACCAGTAGGGGACTAGTTAAATAAAATACTGCGCCAATGAAACTTACCATTAAAAAGCATAGGGGTAGGTCTAAATGCGCTGATCTACAAATGCTGCAGAATGGTGTAGCTAAGGAAAAAGTCTCCAATTTGCAATTATGTATATTACATATATGTCTGTCAAGTTACCTCTACTGAATTAAGAGTAAAGGTGTTGAAGAATGCTTTCTTTTCAGGTTAAATTTTTCCACAGTGTAAAATGTTTACTATATGTGACTTTTAACACTTTAACTTTTAAATGTTTCATTAATCAGGTAATTCATGACTACATCATGAACAGTTTGGCATGTTTATTCTTGCAGATATTTTTCTGTATACTTTTATAGCATACATTTGGGTTTGATTTGTCTATTACATATACATTTTTCATGAATGAAATGATATAACTATTTTTTATACATTGTAGAACTGAGTTTTTTGGTTAATGTATTATTTAAAAATTGTTGAGTAGTAATTTAATTATGAATATCATAGTCTATTTAACCTCAAATAATATATATCCTCACATATTATATAAATTCAAATAATATATATCCTCAAATAATAATATCCTCAAATGATGGATATTTAGCTTGTTTCATTTGATATTTCAAACAATGCAAAAAAATGAATGTTTTTCCACTTCCTTCTTAAAGTACATATGTGCCTCTTAATGAATTTTCTGAAACAGATATGTATGTTATTTTTACAATTAAAAATAATTTAAAAAAGAATTGTGCTTTGGAAAGCTAGAAGACACAAATTTGGAAAGTTCAGACATAAATATCCAACAATATAAATAGATGATATATTTAAAGGATGAAGATGTCTCTTTATGTATCATTGGAAAGTATTCAAGAGAAATAAAATGGGTGGGTGTTACTTAAAAACCTACCGCATAGTCTACATATCTGAAACACAGTTTGAATTAAGTATTTTGAGTCAAGTATGGAAACTGTAACCAAAGAAATTAAAAAAAACAAAAAGGAAATAATGTAACAAAAACAAACATCCACAGGAATGGGGGTAGGAGTCTTCCAGGATTACAGACAAGGGGAGTGAGAGTAAAATTTTCCTCAGGATCAGGTGGATTTAGGCAGAAAGATGCACTGATGCCCTTCAGCTCCTTGATGCTCCTTGATGCGTGGATCCTCTTCTTTCTGTAACAGATTTTCTCCAGCCACTTGAAAGTAATAAACCTGAATTTATTTATTAAATGTATCCTTTTCTTACACATTATAACATACATTTTATATGTTTTCTGTATATTTTTATAGCATACATTTGCATTTGATTTTTCCATTATGTATTTTATATATATGTAATTTATATATATGTATATATAAACTGACCTTTATCCTTTAATAAGTGATAAATTAGCAAATTTCAAGTCAGATATTTAGAGTTTAGAAGGTTAAAAAGAAGACCAAAGCCTTTCTCATATCTTTAATCCCAGTTCACACCACGTTTCTGAATTCCATTAAGAATTTCCTGTAATCGCTGAGTTTCATGGTTATGACCCCTGACCCTGTGCCATTACCACCCTGCCCCATGCCTTGCAAACATCAGATACTCTGAAATGTGATCTACACACATAGCCCAGAACTGAATATGCAACAAATGGAGGTTGAAATGAACTCAAAGAGAAATGAGTGGAAAGAAGTACAAAACAAAATGCAACTCGAAGGTCAGAGTGGGAAAAATATGATCAAGAAGGATGGGTTAGAAGGAGAGTTGTGGGAAGGAGGAGGAGAGAGAGGGACAGTGGAGGAACAGAAAAGAACACTCATGGCAGCTGAGCAGACGTGCAGGAAAGCGGTGGGGAGAGTCATGAGGGGCACTGACCTGGGAGCCACCACACTCCTCTAATTAGTTCAAGGTGTGGAGAAGATCTACTGAAACACCAACGGCTGGTAGGGGCACAGGGCGATGAGTCATGTAGGTTCCAGAGGCAAGGTAAGAGAGGCACCATCACTCAGACACTCTGTGCTCACAGTGAGTGGCAGAGTGATACCAGGCCACAAGAGAATGGCTACAGGTCCTCACTGGTCACTGATCGCTGCAGTTTCTTGGATCCTGCCATAGCCTTGCAGCCTTACTCTCAAAAGGCACCTGGATCTGTGGCAGATTGACTGTCCAGAAGCATTAAATACCAAGGGCAATCTTCAGATCTCCTGGGACACTTCTAAGACTCAGGGTCAAATAAAGTTTGACTAAAAATGACCATGATGTCCTTCCACATCAAGTCAAAGGCCAAGATAATATGTTGGGATGTATCTGTATATTTACTGGGGTCATCTGTATAGCTTCCCAGGTTTTGTTTGATCTGTCTTAGTTCTCAGAAGGAGAAGGGCTTGTGGGCCTGGGTTAGTCGAAATTCTCCTCCAGTTTCAACTTAGAGACATATTCAAGTTGGTTTTTGTGGAGGGGGTGCTCCTGGATATGGGGGCACATTTGGATATGAGGAAGGTGCACTGGGCAACTCAGGAGCCATGGGAGGTGAGCCTTCATGTCAGGGTTTCTTCTCTTGGTTGTCTGTGCCTAAAACCATTTGCCTAGTAGGCTCACTTTTAGGGCATACAACAATCCCATACCTAAGGCAAAGTTCCTTCATATCTAAGAAGAAAGTTTGCACACAGGGGGTCTCTGTCCATTTCCCTTGCTTTTTACAGAATAAGTCTAGCTGTAGGATGGTATTGTAATTTAAACTCCCCTCCTCAGGCCAGTGGTCCTTGTCCCCCAGAGGATACTGTGGCCATGCAGTGGCACAAAAGGATCTTAAGTGACTTCTCCTTAGAGTTAGGGGATCAAACATTTTCCAGTTATCAAGGATGCATCTCAAGGGCATCTGTCGGGAAGTGGATTGGTTATTTCCCATCTGAAAGACAGTGACAGCAGGGAGAAAAAAAAAAAAAAACAAAATTAATAGGCCCCCTATTTCTAAGGGTGGACCTCCTTAGGGCTGAGTCTTTCGGAAATTTACCCTGCCCAATGCCGTTGCAATCTGAGAACTGGGTGTCTCTGGGTCAAGGTGCAGATTCCCCAGGCAGTCTGAGGTGTGACATCCTCCAAGAGATCGAATCCTGGGCAGGTTGAGGCATGTTGCCTTCCAGAGAATTGGGTCCCTGGGCAGGTTGAGGCATGTTGACTTCCTGAGATCCCTGGACTGGTGGATCCCTGAGTAGGTTGAGGCATGACAGCCTCCCGGAGACCAGATCCTTAGGCAGGTCAAGGCAGGTTGACCTCCTGGGATCCCCAGACTGGAGTTAGGCATCCCCAAGTTCTCCAGCATGACTTGTGCTGGGTAGGATTAAGGGGTTGTAATCTTAACTCATTGCTGGTTTGTCCACCATGGATGGGAATAGATACCATAACGTAAAGCAATCCAAGCCTGTGCCCTGAAACTGAGAACCTAGAGAAACAGCCATAAAAGCCTTATCCTCTTATTGCTATGACTTTATTTTTGGGGGCTCCAAAATCACTGCAGATGGTGACTGCAGACATGAAATGAAAAGACACTTACTCCTTGGAAGAAAAGTTATGACCAACCTAGACAGCATATTAAAAAGCAGACACATTACTTTGCCAACAAATTCCGTCTAGTCAAGGCTATAGTTTTTAAAGTAATCATGTATGGATGTGAGAGTTGGACTATAAAGAAAGATGAGCACTGAAGGATTGATGCTTTCAAACTGTGGTGTTGGAGAAGACTCTTGAGAGTTCCTTGCACTGCAAGATCCAACCAGTCCATCCTAAAGGAAATCAGTACTTTCCTATATTCACTGGAAAGACTGATGTTGAAGCTGAAACTCCAATACTTTGGCCACCTGATGCAAAGAGCTGGCTTATTGGAAAAGACTCTGTTGCTGGGAAAGATTGAAAGCAGCAGGAGAAGGGGATGACAGAGGATAAGATGGTTGGATGCCATCACCGACTCAATGGGCATGAATTTGAGTAAACTCCGGGAGTTGGTGATGGACAGGGAGGCCTGGCATGCTGCAGTCCTGGGGTTACAAAAAGTTGGACACAACTGAGTGACTGAACTGAATTGAACTTATTGCTCTGAGATAATATAAGTCACTGATTTCCTCCCCTAATCCTCCGTAAGAATAGTTTAGGGTGTCTCCAATGTTTGTAAATATTCCATTGTCATAGATCCATTCTAGGTAGTAATAGAAGTAATGACAAAGGAGAGGATTATCTCGTCCTCTTAGGGGAGTTAAGAGTACTTAGTATTAGGCTGGGTAGAGCGATGTTGCCTACAGAGGGGGCAGGGTCGTGGTTGTAGGAGTTAATAAGGGTTTAAGGAAAAAAATGATGAGGCAACAGATTCAATCTAGGGGTATGTTTGCGGCTTTAGGAGAAGGGTGGTAAGGATTTGGGCTTAAATGGCCTGCATGGCTGACTCCCAAAGTGGCAAACATTGTCCCTGGTAGCCCAATTGCCCTTGAAGGGATGCCACCAACAGATGGACTTCTAGCAGGCATTGTGTGCTTGTCACCTGCCCTAGTGCATCCACTGAGAGGTGCTGTTGTCACACATGTTGTAGGAAACATGGAAGATAAAGGCCTGAGTCTCTACAGGGATTGTATATTTTACAGTATTTCCCTCCCAAGGGACAGGTGTTTTCTGGTTGTCCTGCCAGAAGATTGTAGGGGCAACACTGTGGTCCCAGATGGGGCTCATGAAAAGAGCATGAAGCAGGAGGGAAGAGGACAGGGCATAACTTTGAAAGAATGACATAGCCCAAGGGCATAACATAAACTGATTAAAATCAAATGGGTCCAAATGGCAAATTCAGGTAAACCTTGATTCTCAATCTGCAAGCTAAATGACACACCCATGACAGTTCCAAGGCACTATCAAAAGACCAAAGAATGGGTGGCTCCCCAATTGTTGGAATGATCCGCCCACTGATTAGCATATGAAATCACCCAGCTCACAAAAACTAACCATACATTCCAAGAATTGTAAAGGATTATAAGGAAATTGTAAAGGAATTAAGATTTTGTTAGTCATATGTCCTTCCAGTCATAGGGGCAAGGACTTCCTGGAATCTAAGACTGAGCTGTGTGAGCTTTCTGCTGAGTTTGTGTTTGCTGTCCTGATTTCCAGCACCCTGGGCTTCCTGTCACTTCCACTGCACTGGGTTTCCTTGGTGTTCAGCTTCCACAACATGAACTTTTGCCAAGTTGGGCTTCTGCTGTGCTTGGTCTCTGCCTCACTGGGGCCAAACCAAGGTTGCTTCAGCAAGGTTACATCATAGTCTTGGCACCAGATATGTCCAGAGAGTGTGTAATTTCCTCGGTTCTGTCTCACCACAGCAAAGATTTGAAAGGTGGACCAGTGTTACAGCTCAGAGTCTTTTAGCCACCACCATTTTGGACTCCTTTTTCCTATTCTAACTACCTAACAGCTTCCTTCATGTCTCAACCCCCCATCCTGGCCAAACTTCTCTATACTGTAAACTTCTGAAGGCAGGACCAGGAGCACATAGTTCTGTCTATGGGCACAGCAACTCCCATAATTAAGTACTTCACATATGCTTTTTGATTAAGTTTAGCAGCATCATAGCAGGTGAAAAGCACTTTGCTCTATCACCTTGATTAGATGTTTTTCCTGGGCAGAAATTCAGATGGCACCAATGCTAATTCAAAGCGTTGTTTTGGCAAGTCACATAATGATACTTCAATTTATTTCTCCCCAAGATGGGCTGATACTTTTCACACCAGTCTCACAACTTTGCTTCCATGTCACTGGGCAGTCAGATGTCTAGAATTTGAGGGCCTGCCCTTCGATCACGTAGTTATAAGATAGATGCAAAGAGGTTAAGCTGGAGTCTACTTAGACTGATGAAATTCCTTGTCTCTTGTTCATTGTCGCCACCCCTTCAAAGGTCAGGAGTGCTCCTTTGGGGTCAGGAGCATGAGATGAGGCTTTCAGTAGCAAATCAGATATTAGCTGGGGTCTCCTGGCCCTTCTCCCTTCACTTTTTTCTGCAAGAAACCAATTTATACCAGGTGTTTGTAGGTTGTATAATTCTCTGAGGTTTTGAGGAAGTGTGGGCTTTCTGCCATCCTACTGGCTCAGCCCCTTTCCCCCGTTCTTGCTCCATGTATACCCTTGCTTACATCTTTTGTTGTCCAATCAAGCTCTTAAGACCCTGCCCTCCTTCCCTAGCAGCTTCCAAACTCAGGACTCCCTAGGAGAAATTCTGTGGTGTGGAATCTTCTCTACCTCACCACTCCTCCTCCTCCTCTTTAATTCCTACCCCTCCCCTGCACTGCTCAGGTGGCTATCCCCTAGCAGCAAGCAGTGAAGTTTGTGAAGGATGGAGTACTTATCTCACTGCGTTAAGGACTGAACACTATCCAGAAGCTTTACCGAACTGAATTGCTTCGCAAAAGCTGAGCAATCTAGTTGTAAGTTCTCTGTCCACTCCGGTAATTAGAGATGCAGTTCTTATCCAGGCCACTGAGCAGTGCTGCTCCTCCACTAGTAAATGGGCAATGGTCCCTTAAAAATGTAATCTTTCTCATCAAATGGATAAATATTTAGTGTCTCTAGCTAATTGTTTAAAGATAGATTGTGTTTCCTTTTCATGACATGCAAGAAGAGGCTCTTTAGTGGGCACTAAATAAGTACTGCTGCTAAGTCGCTTCAGTCGTGTCCGACTCCGTGGGACCCCATAGACGGCAGCCATCAGGCTCCCCCGTCCCTGGGATTCTCCAGGCAAGAACACTGGAGTGGGTTGCCATTTCCTTCTCCAATGCATGAAAGTGAAAAGTGAAAGTGAAGTCTCTCAGTCATGTCCGACTCTTCGCGACCCCATGGACTGCAGCCCACCAGGCTCCTCCATCCATGGGATTTTCCAGGCAAGAGTACTGGAGTGGGGTACCATTGCCTTCTCCGCTAAGTAAGTACAGCAAACTATTATTTGAATAGCACTTAACGTGCATCAGGCATTGTGCTAAGAGACTGACATACCATAATATCTAAAGACAGAGTTTTAAAATGTGAGACCTTAATAACATACTTCATCTGTGATGATGATCATCATCATTTTCATTATCACTAAGGCTGGACTCTTTAGTTCTATATTAAGCTGTTGTCATGTACTGGGATACTCTTGTCTTTGTGCAGGTGGCAGGAACATGAAACCGGATAACAGAACCAAAATCCTTTACCTGTGAGTTTTGGAAGAGGCATTCAGGTGTCTTAATCTTTTCTTTCTTGAAAAGGATAGCAGGGAAATGAGATAAATATTTATTAAATGACCACTGTACATTATGTATTATGTTGTCATTTTTATAAAATTACCTCATTAAACCTCATAACCTTATGAGGTAAGTAATATTATGCTGAGTTTTGTTCTTCAGTCACTCAGTCGTGTCTGACTGTTTGTTACTATTGCAGCACACCAAGCTTCCCTGTCTTTTGCCATCTCCTGGAGTTTGCTCAAACTCATGTCTACTGAGCCAGTGATGCCATCCAAGCATCTCATCCTCTGTCATCCCCTTCTCCTGCCTTCAATCTTTCCTAGCATCAGGGTCTTTTCCAATGAGTCAACTCTTCACATCAGGTGGTCAAAGTATTGTAGCTTCAGCTTCAACATCAGTCCTTCCAATGAATATTCAGGATTGATTTCCTTTGGGATTGACTGGTTTGATCACCTTGCAGTCCAAGGAACTTTCAAGAATCTTCTCAAACACCACAGTTCAAGAGCATCAATTCTTTGGGACTCACCCTTCTTTATGGTCCAACTCACAGCCACACATGACTACTAGGAAAACCATAACTTTGACTAGATGGACCTTTGTTGTGAAAGTAATATCTCTGCTTTTTAATATGCTGTCTAGGTTTATCATAGTTTTTCTTCCAAGGAGCAAGAGTCTTTTAATTTCATGGCTGAAGTCACCATCTGCAGTGATTTTGTAGCCCAAGAAAATAACGTCTCTCACTGTTTCCATTGTTTTTCCATCTATTTGCCATGAAGTGATAGGACCAGATGCCATGATCTTTGTTTTTTGAGTTCCAAAAGGGAGGGGATATATGTATACCTGTGGCTGATTCATGTTGAGGTTTGACAGAAAATAGCAAAATTCTGTAAAGCAATTATCCTTCAATAAAAAATAAATTAAATTATAAAAAATTGAAATCAGCTAGAGAAGAAAATTGAACATTTGCATATTCAAATTAAAACTTGCATATTGTAAATTAAAAAAAAAATATTTAATCCAGCTTTTCCACTCACTTCTTTTACCTACATCAAGAGGCTCTTTAGTTCCTCTTCACCTTCTGCCATAAGGGTAGTGTCATTTGCATATCTGAGGTTATTGGTATTTTCCCGGCAATCTTGATTTCAGCTTGCTCAGTTTACAGAAAAGAAAACCAAGGCTCAGATAAGCCAGATGACTGCTAAAGTCACATACCTACACCAATGTATAAACTCAAATATGTGCTGTGCTTTGCTCAGTCACTTCAGTCCTGTCTGACTCTTTGCTACCGATGGACTATAGCCTGCCAGACTCCTCTGTCCCTGGGATTCTCCAGGCAAGAATACTGGAGTGGGTTGCCATGCCCTTCTCTGGGGTATCTTCCTGACCCAGGAATCAAACCCATATCTCTGGCGTCTTCTGCATTGCAGGCAGGGATTTTACCCACTGAGCCACCTGGGAAGCCCAAACTCAAATATATGTGACAGCAGAGTGATGACTTTTTAGCCTAGACATACATACTGCAACAACAAACAGAAGGCAGATATTTCTGATGAGACTGAGTGTTTTCAAGTTTTTGAAATAATTTTTAAAAATTGCAAAATTAGGAAACAAGTTTGTGTTTTCTAGAAAATCAGTGTTGTACATTCATTCTCTTTTTAAGCCATTTTCTTCAATATTGATTGCATTTATAGAAATCTTAGATGATTGAGAATTTAAACTAAATGCAAAGCAATATAAATCTATTGCAGACTCCTCAGCAGATATTAGGAGGGTAGAAAGACAAGAGTGAAAAAGCTGGCTTAAAACTCAATATTCACAAAATGAAGATCATGGCATCTGATCCCATCACTTCACGGCAAGTAGATGGGGAAGCAATGGAAACAGTGACAGGCTTTCTTTTCTTGGGCTCCAAAATCACTACAGGTGATGACTGAAGCCATCAAATTAAAAGACACGTGCTCCTTGGAAGAAAAGCTATGACAAACCTATACAGCATATTAAAAAAGCAGCACTGGGATGACCCAGAGGGATTGTACAGGGAGGGAGGAGGGAGGGGGGTTCAGGATGGGGAACACGTGTATACCTGTGGCGGATTCATGTTAATGTATGGCAAAACCAATACAATATTGTAAAGTAATTAACCTCCAATTAAAATAAATAAAATAAAAATATAAAAGCAGAGACATTACTTTTCCAACAAAGGTCCATATGGTCAAAAGTATGGTTTTTTTCAGTAGTCATGTATGGATGCTGAAGTTGAATATTTTGGCCACCTGATGTGAAGAGCTGACTCATTGGAAAAGATCCTGATGCTGGAAAAGACTGAAGGCAGGAGGAGAAGGGGATTACAGAGGATGAGATGATTGGATGTCATCACCAACTCAGTGGACAGGAGTTTGAGCAGGCTTTTGGTCAATCGTGTCCGAATCTTAGCGACCGCATGGACAGCAGCCTACCAAGCTCCTCCATCCATGGGATTTTCCAGGCAAGAGTACTGGAGTGGGGTGCCATTGCCTTCTCCATGAGCAGGATCCAAGAGATGCTAAAGGACAGGGAGGCCTAGCGCAGTCCATGTGGTCGCAAAGAGTCGTACATAACTGAGTGACTAAACAGCAGCCGCAGATACTATATTCAAATGAACTCTACATTTTAGGGATGTTCTTTTTTTGCTCTAGGCAGGGATTACATGATGTTTACATTCTAATATAGCAGCATAATAATGATACATTTGGTTCTCTGTTTTAGGGTGTCTTCAGCCTTTTAAAAGAAAGATATATGAGTTGCCACCCACTGCAGGTGAGATGTTTGCAAAGTTAAATTGACTATGTGCTAAAAAAGAATGGTCAACATGCTTTAGAGAAATAAATGGAATCCATATTTCTATAACATAACATCCACAATGTCTAGTATATAATCCAAAATTACTTGATTTACAAAAAAACTAGGAAAATTTGAACTATTCTCAATGGGAAGAATATCAGTAGAGGTCAACCATGAGATGAACCAGACATTAGAATTTAAAGGACTTTCAAACAGAAAAATGGTAATATACTCAGAATAGAAATATGGAATAGGATTTGTAGATGGAGGTGGAAAAGGTAGAGAAAGAGAGACAAATGACATACACAAACAAGTTTGTCCCTTTCTCTGTCAGGCTCATACAAAGCGTTTGATTATCTTTTCACCCTTGGCAAGTGCAGTGTGTATTTTCTTGAAAAAGCCTGTATTTATAGAAAAGTTACTGTTTCAAAGTAAAGGAAAATGTTTCAAAGTTGAGTCAGTATTGTAGGTTGGGAGGAGAAACATGCAAAGATGCACACACTATGGAATCTGAAGAATTAGATAAGAGTCTTCAATTAATTATGTTATCTTAGGTATATCATTTAACATTTTTAAGCCTCAAATTTCCTCAGCTGCAGAATGGGGATATTAATAACACTTACTCTAAAAGGTTGTTGTAGAAATCAACTAGATAAGTATAGCACATGTGTGAGTATATTTTGTAAAGTACTATATCTTCAGTCAGTCATTTCAGTCACTCAGTCATGTCCGACTCTTTGTGACCCCATGAACCGCAGCATGCCAGGCCACCCTGTCCATCACCAACCCCCAGAGTTCACCTAAACCCATGTCCATTGAGTCAGTGATGCCATCCAACCATCCCATCCTCTGTCGTCCCCTTCTCCTCCTGCTCTCAATCTTTCCCAGCATCAGGGTCTTTTCCAATGAGTCAGCTCTTTGCATTAGGTGGCCAAAATATTGGAGTTTCAGCTTCAACATCAGTCCTACCAATGAACACCCAGGATTGATCTCCTTTAGGATGGACTGGATGGATCTCTTTGCAGTCCAAGGGACTCTCAAGAATCTTCTCCAACACCACAGTTCAAAAGCATCAATTCTTCTATGCTCAGCTTTCTTTATAGTCCAACTCTCACATCCATACATGACAACTGGAAAAACCATAGTCTTGACTAGATGGACCTTTGTTAGATATATTAAATACAGCATTCTAAATTTAGTGTAAGACATAATAAGATAAAGGTTTTTATTTTGAAGGACATTTGGAACCAACAAACAATAGCACAAAAATAAAATGAGTGGTTTCAGCAATGTTTTCTGTTGAACGATTTGGGGGAAAGTTTCCTTTTTTCCACCTACAAATCCAGTTAAAGAAATTTAATTTAGCTATTGAGAAATATGATTAACTTTAAGTGTACTTTACGAAGAAAACTTGTGTTTTATGCACCTAAAAAAGACTGACTTTAAAGCATTGTTAATATGTTGTATTTTTCTTACATATTCTATGGTGTTGTGATTTTTTTAAGTATTTACTTATTTTAAAATGAAACAAAGATGAATATTTTTAATGATAAAACAATTCACAAAGAAGATAGACATCATAATCCATTAGACACTTAATGACAAAGAAACAAAGATACATAAATCAAAAATCAGAAGAAATATAAAGGAAAAATATATATATATAATCATAGTGAGAAATATTAACATTTCTCTGAGAATATTTTATCAAGTACAGAAAAAATAAGAATAGGAGCATCTTAAATGATGTCAGTAATAATTTAAATATAATATAGTTCTATATATTTTAATTTATATTAATCTTATATCCTACACAAATATATTTGAAATTTGTATCTCATACATTGTTATTAGATGTCCATAGGACAAATAGAAAAACTGACAAAAAGATAAACATTACTAAATTTCAAAAAGTAGACTTATTTTTTGTGTGATTCAGTTATACATATACACATGTATTATTTTTGAAACCATTTTCTGTTATAGGTTATTACAAGATACTGACTATAGTCCCCTGTGCTATGCAGTAAACTTTTGATGCTTGTTATATATCTGATTTTTAAAATTAGAAATCTAGATTTCTATTTATACTAAGTCAAACAAGTGGAATCAAAATGTCATAAATTTTTTAGTTAGGCAAAAATTCATAAGTTTTCTAAAATATATATTATGCATATTATTTATATATATGTATACAAGAGCTTTTCTACTACACTTGATAAGGCTTGAGAAAGAACATTAAAAAAATTGAGATGGAGAAACTGGAAACCATAAACTAAATGAAATGGGAGCACTGAATATGAAATAGAAAAAGTGAAACAAGCTAGATAAAAGCAAAAGATCTTCATATAGTCCAGTTGTTTTTAAACATGACTGCTCATTAGAAACATATCTGGAGCTCTGGCCAAAAAAAAAAAAAAGCAATACTTGGGCATTTGCATTCTTTGAAAAATTCCAAGATAATTCTAATATGCTTCTGGATTTTAAAAAATGATCACAGATTTTCCTACTAAATGGTATTTTTGGTGACACAGAATTCTATTATTTTTCCATTGACCAATCATGATACAATGGTATTAAATAATAGTTAAATAATTACCATAGTGAAAGAGGTTTATCAGTTTTCACAATCAATAACCAGACAAAAAATAAAGATAATTACAATTGCAAGCCACAATAGGAACGTGAATCATCTAACAAAATAAAATAATTACATACAACTTGGGGGTCAAGCAAAGTGATGTGGTGAGTAGAAGTGCATACATGCACATGTTTTTATCTGCTCAACTGACACTCTATCTTTTGGTTTATGCATTTAATCCATTTACTTTTAAGGTAATTATCAATATGTATGACCCTATTATCATTTTCTTAATTGTTCTGGGTTTATGTTCTATAGGTAGGTCTTTTCCTCCTCTTGTTTTCTGCCTAGAGAAGTTTCTTAAGCATATGTTGTAAGGCTGGTTTGGTGGTGCTAAATTCTCATAAATTTTGCTTGTCTGGAAAACTTTTGATTTCTCCATCAAATCTGAAGGAGAGTTTTGCTGGGTAAAGTATTCTTGGTTGTAGGTTCTTCTATTTAATCACTTTAAATATATCATGCCATTCCCTTCTGGCTTGTAAAGTTTTTGTTGAGATATCAGCTGATAGCCTGATGGGATTTCCCTTGTATGTTGTTTGTCACTTTTCCCTTGTTGGTTTTAATATTTTATCTCTGTCTTTAATTTTTGTCAGTTTGATTACTATGTGTCTTGGTGTGTTCCTCCTTGGGTTCATCCTGCCTGGGAATCTCTGTGCTTCCTGGACTTGGCTGATTATTTCCTTTCCCATGCTAGGGAAGTTTTCAAATATTATCTTTTCAAATATTTTCTTAGGTCCTTTCTCTCTTTGGGAAAGGGATTCTTTCCCTGCTGGGATCCCCATAATGCAAATGTTGGTGTGTTTAATATTGTCCCAGCAGTCTCTAAGACTATCTTTATTTCTTTTCATTCTTTTCTCTATATTCTGTTCTGTGGCAGTGATTTCCACCACTCTGTCTTCCAGGTCATTTATCTGTTCTTCAGCCTCAGTTATTCTGCTATTGATTCCTTCTAGTGTATTATACATCTCTGTTTGTTCTTTAGTTCTTCTAGGTCTTTGGTAAACATTTCTTGCATCTTCTCAATCTTTGCCTCCATTCTTTTTTCCAAGATCCTGAATCATCTTCACTATCATTATTCTGAATTCTTTTTTTGGGAGGTTGCCTATCTCCACTTCATTTAGTTGTTTTTCTGGGTTATACCTCCTCCTTTCATCTGGGACGTAACTTTCTGCTTTTTCATGCTGATTAACTTTCTGTAATGTTGTTATTGTTTTAGTAGTAGTTTTTTGGAATGAGGCAACCCAGTCCTTGGTTCTTCGGGTTCTATGGTAAGGTTAATGGTGACCTTCAAGAAGGTTTACACCAAAGACGACCTTCCCAGACTGCTGCTGCCAGTGCTCCCATCCCTGTGGTGAGCCCTTGCTGACTCATGCCTCCACAGGAGACCCTCCAACACTAGCAGGTAGTTTTGGTTGAGCCAAAACTGGGGTCACTGCTCCTTTCCTCTGAAACTTGGTGTATGCAAGATTTTGTTCGTACCCTTCAAGACTAGAGTTTCTATTTCCCTAGTCCTGTGGAAGTCTTGTAATCAAATCCCTCTGGCCTTCAAGGTCAGCTTCCCTGGGGATTCCCAGTCTCTTTGTCAGATCCACAGGCTGGGAAACCTGACATGGGATTGAGAACCTTTACAATAGTGGGAGAACTTCTTTGGTATTATTGTTCTTTAGCTTGTGAGTCACACCTGGCCAGTATGGAATTTGATTTTGTCATGATTGTGCCCCTCCTACCATTCACTGGGGCTTTTTCTTTGTCTTTGGATGTGGGATATCTTTTTTTGGTGGGTTCCAGCATCCTCCTGTTGATGGTTGTTCAATGGTTAGTTGTGATCTTGATGTTCTTGCAGAAGATGAGCACATGTTCTTCTACTCCACCATCTTGAACCAGAACCTTTTAGTGACCTGGTGTTGTAATTTTTGTGTCTTTACTTCCTGTTAAAGTTTCAGCCCGAAAAGATATTAATTACCTCTCTCTCTCTTCAGCAACATTAAAACACTAATGTTATTTATTGAGCAAAAGTCAGTTTATTTTAAACACAGTTACACCAAATCTCTGTTTAATCTAAGAATATATTTAATTCAAGAAATTTCCTTGCAAAGTGGTGAAATATCACATAGCCCATTGGCATTTCTATAAGGATGTCTGCTTAATGACCACTGAGATTATCATAAGGACTGACTATAAAGTATTGTAAATACATACTTATGGGGTACAGCTCAAGCAGCACTTAAGTGCCTTTTGTTCACCCCAAATTGAAAAAATATGAATCCCTGAAATTTTGCCACCAGAAAATGGCATAGCATTTTGTCCCTTATTAAAATTAAACAACCTCTGAAAGGAGACTGCTCAAAATACTCCAAGCCAGGCCTCAACAATACATGAACCGTGAACCTCCAGATGTTCAAGCTGGATTAAGAAAAGACAGAGGAACCAGAAATCAAATTGCCAACATCCGCTGGATCATCGAAAAAGCAAGAGAGTTCCAGAAAAACAGTTATTTTTGCTTTATTGATTACGCCAAAGCCTTGACTGTGTGGATCACAATAAACTGTGGGAAATTCTGAAAGAGATGGGAATATCAGACCACCTGACCTGCCTCTTGAGAAATATGTATGTAGGTCAGGAAGCAACAGTTAGAACTGGACATGGAACAACAGACTGGTTCCAAATAGGAAATGGAGTATGTCAAGGCTGTATATTGTCACCCTGCTTATTTAACTTATATGCAGAAGACATCATGAGAAACGCTGGACTGGATGAAGCACAAGCTGAAATCAAGATTGCCAGGAGAAATATCAATAACCTCAGATTATGCAGATGACACCACCCTTATGGAAGTAAGCAAAGACGAACTAAAGAGCCTCTTGATGAGAGCGAAAAAGTTGGCTTAAAGCTCAACATTCAAAAAACGAAGATCATGGCATCTGGTCCCATCACTTCATGGGAAATGGATGGGGAAACAGTGGAAACAGTGACAGACTTTATTTTGGAGGGCTCCAAAATCACTGCAGATGCTGATTGCAGCCATGAAATTAAAAGATGCTTACTTCTTGGAAGGAAAGTTATGACCAACCTAGACAGCATATTAAAAAGCAAAGACATTGCTTTGCAAAAAAAGGTCCATCTAGTCAAGGATATGGTTTTTCCAATAGTCATGTATGGTTGTGAGAGTTGGACTATAAAGAAAGCTGAGTACCGAAGGATTGATGCTTTTGAACTGTGGTGTTGGAGAAGACTCTTGAGAGTCCCTTAAACTGCAAGGAGATCCAACCAGTCCATCCTAAAGGAAATCAGTTCTGGGTGTTCATTGGAAGGACTGATGCTGAAGCTGAAACTCCAATACTTTGGCCATGTGATGCAAAGAGCTGACTCTTTTTAAAAGACCCTGATGCTGGGAAAGGTTGAAGGTGGGAGGGGAAGGGGATGACAGAGAATGAGATAGTTGGATGGCATTACCGACTCAATGGGCATGAGTTTGAGCAAGCTCTAGGAATTGGTGATGGACAGGGAGGCCTGCCGTGCTGCAGTCCATGGGGTCTCAAAGAGTCGGACGTGACTGAGCAACTGGACTGAAAAGGAGAATGTATAAAATTTTCAGCAAAATTCATAGCTTGATATGAATTAAGTCTTTGCCTGCGAACTTTCTGAGAGGAAGGGAAAAAAATAAGGTACTTATTCTCTAAATTATAGACTAATATATTTTAAACATCTATCTCTCATTACCTCCTCTACCATCTCCTAATCTAGACCATCATTACTTCTCACTTGGACTATTTCTTTTTCTAATTAATTAACTAATTTAATTTTGGCTATGCTGGGTCTTTGTTGCTGTGCTGGCTTTGCTCTAGTTGTGACAAGTGGAGGATACCTTCTAGTTGTGATGTGTGGGCTTCTTATTGTGGCAACTTCTCTAGTGATGGAGCACAAGCTCTAGAGTGTGCAGGCTTCACTAGTTGCACCACATGGGCTCAGTAGTTGTGATTCTTGGGCTCTAGAGCACAGACTCAATAGTTGAGCCATATGTGCTTAGTTGTTCCTTGGCTTGTGGGATCTTCCCAGACCAGAGGTGGAACCTGGGTCTCTTGCATTGGCAGGCAAATTCTTTACCACTGAACCACCAGGAAAGCACATCACTTAGACTATTTCAATGGCTTTCAAATAGTTGTTTCAATCCTTACCCTCATCCCAGTCTTGTTTTCTACATATTAGCCAGAGTAATCTGTGAAAGTAAAACTTAAATTATGACAGTTATCTGCTCAAAATGCTCAAATGGTTTGCATCTCAATCTGATAAAATCAGAAGTCCTTGCCATGGTTTTTGGGTAAGGAGAGCAAAGCATCAGCACTCACTTTATTTTAGTCTGAGAGACTCTAGATCTAAATCCACAAAATTCATACAGAATCATGAAGATCCTAGGGGACTTGGATCAAGTATTCAGGATACTGTTGGAGAAGGAAATGGCAACCCACTCCAGTATTCTTAGCTTGAAAATCCCATGGATGGAGGAACCTGGTTAGGCTATAGTCCATGGGGTTGCAAAGAGTCGGACATGACTGAGTGACTTCACTCACTCACTCATTCAGGATACTGTACCACAGAACTCACATAATGACACAAAACCCATGACCTCCAGCTTTTAACATTGGAAAGAGAAATTCCTGAGAGGGAAGTAACTTACCAAACCCTCTTGCCTTCTTGAATTTTACTAAGTTTGGGATCTTTCTATACTTCATTTTATGGTGCTACAACCAGGCTGGTTCCTTAGTTTCTTCATTTTGTAAGTGGAGCTACTAAGAGTATTTATCTCATATGATTGTGGTAAAACTTTGAGTTACATGGGTAAAATGCTTAAAAACTTTGTACACAGTAAATGCTCAATAAACTTTAACTGTTATTATTAGAACAATCCTATCTTGGTACCCAACCATAAATGTTGAATTTGTGTAATATAATTGATCCCTTTTCGTAAAAGCTAACTCCCTTACCTATCATGGCACATAGGCAGTTATTCACATGGGTAAAGATGGTGGTCAGGGAAAATTTTTCCCAAAATATAAGAGAGTAGCAAGTCATCTAAATTCTCTATGCACATGTATAATGTTAATCCCTCAGTCATGTCTGACTCTTTGCAACCTCATGGACTGTAGCCTGTCCGACTCCTCTGTCCATGGAATTCTCCAGGCAAGAATACTAGCTGCTGCTGCTGCTGCTGCTGCTGCTAAGTCGCTTCAGTCGTGTCCGACTCTGTGCAACCCCAGAGACGGCAGCCCACCAGGCTCCCCCGTCCCTGGGATTCTCCAGGCAAGAATTCTGGAGTGGGTTGCCATTTCCTTCTCCAATGCATGAAAGTGAAAAATGAAAGTGAAGTTGCTCAGTCGTGTCCAACCCTCAGGGACCCCATGGACTGTAGCCCACCAGGCTCCTCCGTCCATGGGATTTTCCAGGCAAGAGTACTGGAGTAGGGTGCCATTGCCTTCTCCGAAGAATACTAGAGTGGGTTGCATTTCCTCCTCCAGGAAATCTTCCCAACCCAGGGATTGAGCCCAAGTCTCCTGCATTTCAGGCAGATTATTCACCGTCTGAGATACCAGTGAAGCTCTTTTTGAAGATTAGTAAGTATTATTTCTAAAAAAGTATTTTTTATTGTGTTCTTGTGTCTTCATTTGCAATAGAGTCTGACTTAGTGAAAGGCTTAATCCGTGGTTTCCTGTGTAACTGATGTACCATCACACCTCATATAGAAACCCCATTCTGTCATTCTGTGATATAGTAAATATTCAAAAAGTTAATGTACCACTCAGAGAACAAAGGGAACTATAAGCTATGTAATCAGCAGTTAACAAGCAAAGGAGAACAAGCATGTTGTCAGAGAAATAAAAAGTCCATTTTGTTTCAAGGACCATTAATAATTTAATTTTCTTCTAAGATTTGCCTTTGACACCAATTTTCATGGGAAGTCCAGGATTCTAGGATGAATAACAGGCTAGATACACTCTGTGGTAGTTATAAGAGGGGGAAAGTGTGGCTTAAGTACTTCCCTATCCACCAAAGACTTCTGTCCTTTTTTATACTCCTCTTCCCTCTTTCTTCTTCCTGCTCCACTATCTGATCCCCTATTACTCTTACCGTAGACCCCAAACATTAATGCTACCTTCTAGTGTTCAGGACCTAGAAAGACATAGTTTATTTTTTGACCATTGCCCACCTTCTCATTACTATATCGTCCCCTCATCAACTGTCCATATTGAAAAGAACATATACTTTTCCATCATATTTTCTCTCCACAAGTTCCTGATAACTACAAGAATGAGCTGCCAATAATATATTTTTATGTAATGTTGCAAATATTTAACTTATATGCAGAGTACATCATGAGAAATGCTGGGCTAGATGAAGCACAAGCTGGAATCAAGATTGCCGGGAGAAATATCAATAACCTCAGATATGCAGATGACACCACACTTATGGCAGAAAGTGAAGAAGAACTAAGGAGCCTTTTGATGAAAGTGAAAAGGAGAGTGAAAAACTTGGCTTAAAACTCAACATTCAGAAAACTAAGATCATGGCATCTGGTCCCATCACTTCATGGCAAATAGATGGGGAACCAATGAAAACAGTGATAGACTTTATTTTGGGGGGCTCCAAAATCACTGCAGATGGTGACCGCAGTCATGAAATTAAAAGACACTTGCTCATTGGAGGAAAAATTATGGTCAACCTAGACAGTATATTAAAAAGCAGAGACATTGCTTTGCCAACAAAGGTCCGTCTAGTCAATGCTTTGGTTTTTCCAATAGTCATGTATGGATGAGAGCTAACTATAAAGAAATCTGTGTGCTGGAGATTTGATGCTTTTGAACTGTGGTGTTGCAGAAGACTCTTGAGAATCCCTTGGATTGCAAAGAGATCCAACAAGTCCATCCCAAAGGAAATCAGTCCTGAATATTCATTGGAAGGACTTATGCTGAAGCTGAAACTCCAATACTTTGGCCACCTGATGCGAAGAACTGACTCATTTGAAAAGACCCTGATGCTTGAAGATTGAAGAAAGATTGAAGGGGGGAGGAGAAGGGGATGACAGAGGATGAGATCATTAGATGGCATCACCGACTTGATCGACATGAGTTTGAGCAAGCTCCTGGGATTGGTGATGGACAGGGAGGCCTGGCATGCTGCAGATCATGGAGTCACAAAGAATCAGACACGACTGAGTGACTGAACTGAACTGAACTGATTTTGGCATGGTGAGGGATTTTTTTTCTGAATTACATCATCAACAAATTTAATTTTATTGCATCATGTTCTAATTTAAACCAATCACTGTAGCTATTTGTTCTTTTTGTTTATTGATATTTAATTCACATATCATAAAACTGCCATTTAAAGTAGATAATTCTATGATTTAAAAAAATAGATTTATAAAGTTACCATTATCTAATTTCGGAATGGGGAATGGGAAAATATTTTTGAACAGGAAAATTTTTCAACAAAATGCCTGAAAACCTGCTTACTTTACTTTGGAAGATTATGCTGAGAAAAAAATTAATTGAAATACACTTTGAAAGATTCGGAATTCTTTTGAGTAAGGGGAATATCCAAAGTAAACATATAACTACATCATTCTACAATTAAATTTATTATATTTGCTAATTGATCATGAATGCTATGATAATAAATGGTTTTCAATTGTTTTGCTAAGAAAAAAGAGCAGATGGAATAAGGACAGTAGGAAAGAAAATATATTGTTTCCTCACCAGTTAAAAATAATTAGCATGCTCTTTTTTCTCAGGTAGAGTGGTTTAAAAAAATTTTTTAAAGGATGTGGGTGGTTGTATTATTAGAATTATCTCCTCTGCAAAGAGGAGAAACCAACCCTAGCCAGCACTAAGATGGAGATAGGGAGAGAGAGGAGTGGTAGGGGAGAGGGAGGGTGAGGGAGGGAAAACTTGAGAGATTTACTATAAAGAGATCATTTCAGTTCAATTCAGCTCAGTCGTGTCTGACTCTTTGCAACCCCATGAATTGCAGCACGCCAGGCCTCCCTGTCCATCACCAACTCCCAGAGTTCACTCAGACTCACATCCATCGAATCGGTGATGCCATCTAGCCACTGGAATAGGATGCCTATAGCATCCTAATGAACCAAAGAAATATTTGGAACCATTTTTCTCTATTTACTGACTAGCTTTCTCTGTTTCCCAAGCCACATGGTAGAAAATCTAGCTGCTAAAATATCCCCAGTTTTTACTAGCCTATACATATCCAATCACCTGGTAAAAGAATTTTCTGATTCCCAAGGATTGGAACTGGCCCAGTTTGGGATAGTTGTTCATAGTAAAACAAATCTGTCAGTGATAATTTATAGATTTCAGGGGCAAGAAGAACAGGAAAGGGTTCCCATAAGAGGAGAAATTTGGGCAATCAAGTAGATTTTCATTACAGTAATCTTTGTGGTATCATTCATCTAAATTCTTCAATCTAGGCTTCAGCAGTACGTGAACTGAAAAATTGCAGATGTGCAAGCTGGTTTTAGAAAAGGCAGAGGAACCAGAAATCAGATATCCCACATCCATTGGATCATAGAAAGAGCAAGGATATTTAAAAAATAGTCTACTTCTGCTTCATTGACTACACTAAAGCTTTTGACTGTGTGAATCACAAAAAAAAACTGGAAAATTCTTAAAGAGATGGGAGTAACAGACCACCTTACTTGTCTTCTGAGAAATCTGTAGGCAGGTCAAGAAGCAATAGTTAGAACAAGGCATGGAGCAATGGACTAGTTCCAAATTGGAAAAGGAGTACGTCAAGGCTGTATATTGTCAACCTGCTTATTTAACTTATATGCAGAGTACATCAGGCAAAATGCCAGGCTGGATGAAGCACAAGCTGGAATCAAGATTGCTGGGAGAATTATCAATAACCTCAGATATGCAGAAGACACCATCCTTACAGGAGAAAGTAAAGGGAAACTAAAGAGCTTCTTGATGAATGTGAAAGAAGAGAGTGAAAAACCTGGTTTAAAATTCAACATCCAAAAACTAAGATCATGGCCACAAGAAAAGAAATATACTCACGGCTTTGTTTGAAAATTACAGTCAACATTTCCAATGTCGAATGTCTATTTTCCAATTTGAAGAAAGAGGGGGCATTTAATCATACATAGTAGAAAGGTATAGAGTCTATTCAACCTAACCTTTCAGTGAACTCCAATGAGACTGATTAGAAAATAGCATTCAGAAGATAAGAAAAACTCTGTTACTGATATACTCTCAGATACCCACAAATTTTCCATCCCAGCATTTAAATAATGAAGAGCTGTTGGGAGTTAAAACCAATGTTTCTGTTATCCAGCTATAGCTAGAAAGAAAACAAAACAAAGCCCTCTTAAGATTTTGCAGAAAGCATTATTTCTGGGATTCTGGTAATAATACCTGAAAATTGGCTTCTTTGGTCATCATTTTGCCTAGAGAGGGTCTAAAAAACATTTTATGAAAAACAAATGGCTAGTAAAATTTTATGTGTACAACTTCATTAATAATAAAATAAATGAAAAATAAAGCAGAAATCATTGGTTTGGTGTGAAATTTGGAAATGAATTTAAGAAAATAATTATTGTTCATTACTGACTGGAATGTGTTAAAATAAACACTATCAGGTTCTGATGATAGGGTGAAAACTGGTACAAACTTTCTAGAGGTAAATTTAACTCTGTATATCAAGTGGATTTTTTAAGGTTTTTTTTTTTTAAAGAATTTACCACCCCCCTACCCCCACCACACACACACTCATTATGACACTGTTTCAATAATAAAGATCAAAGAGTAAGAAAAAATTAAAATATCAAGTATGAGAGGATTAAATGGCTAAGTAAATTAAGGTTTCGAACACAATAGAATACTATGAAAGTGCTTTAAATGGTGCACAGATACTAGTATCACTCCATACTTAGAGAAAATTGACAATTCTCAAACGTTCGATAGTACATATAATAAATGTAAATACTTTTTGATAAATGTATGTCCATAAATTAGAGTCTGGACAAAAGCTCTAGTATGGTGTTAGGTGAAAAACAGTAGGATTCAGTTTGTTACTCCCATACACACATGAATATAGAAAACAAAACTAAGTAATTACTCTACCGTTTGAATAATGGCTATCTCCCACATATGGAATTACATAATTTTTTAGAGTTTATTATTTATTTATCTTTATTTTCTAGCTTGTATATCGATCATATGTATTTAGCTTTATAATAAATATGTTGAAGTGCTATTCAGCTCGTCTCTAGGGGTCCACTTTGATAGCACTATTATGGCACCTTCTAGAAAGTAGCAAAGGCTGTCTATCTTTCCAGACCTCTTCTGCCTGACTGTTGAGTTCTAAGTGTTCTTTCCTGACCCCATTCCCTCAGAACCATAGTGCTTTAGTGTCTCAGATGCAATCCACTCCTGTATGCCACCCCAATGCTTCTTTCCCCGTGCACCTCATATCAATAATTGTTGTTGTTGTTGTTGTTCAGTCACTAAGTCATGTCTGGCTCTTTGCAACCCCATGGATAATCACACACCAGGCTCCTCTGTCCTCCATTATCCCCCAGAGTTTGCTCAAATTCATGTCCACTGAGTCAGTGATGCTATCTAACCATTTCTTCCTCTGCTGCCCAATTCTCCTTTTGCCTTCAATCTTTCCCTGCATCAGGATCTTTCTCAGTGAGTCAGCTCTTCACATAAGGTAGCCAAGATATTGGAGCTTCAGTTTCAGCAACAGTCCTTCCAATGAATATTCAGTGTTGGTTTCCTTTAGGATTGACTTGTTTCATCTCCTTGCTGTCCAAGGGACACTCAAAAGTCTTCTTCAGCACCACAATTCAAAAACATAAATTCAAAACCATATTAATAATATTGGCTATTTGTTGTTGCTAAGTTGTTAAGTCATGTCCAACTGTTTGTGACCCCATGGACTATAGCACCTCAGACTTCCTTGTCCTTCACTATTTCCTGGAGTTTGCTCAAACTCATGTCCATTGAGTTGGTGATGTCATCCAATCATCTCATCCTACTTATTGAGTATTTATCAAATGTCAGGCACTTGCTTTCACAGGCATTATCTCATATAATGTTTATAATAATACTGTGAGATAGCTACTTATGTGGGGAATTAGAGCTCCAAAATGTTAAGCGATTTCCCTAAGGTCACACAGCTAAAGTGTGACATGACCAGCTTTCAAAACCAAGTCTGTTTTGACTACAGAGGCAAAGTGCTACTGGAAATGACCTGGTCTGCCTGAAAAATTCTTCACTTTCATTATGCAAACCTCTCTAAGGACCCCTCCTCCCTCATTTTGCTGCCCTCAACTGCAGTCTTACATTTCAGTTCAGTTCAGTTGCTCAGTCGTGTCCGACTTTGCAACCCATGGACTATAGCATGCCAGGCTTCCTTGTCCATCACCAACTCCCGAAGCTTGCTCAAACTCTTACATTTACCTGAACTGTAATTTGACTGGAGTTGCCAATCCCATGGACAGAGGAGTCGGGTAGGTTACGGTCCATAGGGTGGAGAAGAGTTGGATATACCTGTAGCAACTTAGCACACATGCCAATCTTGTCGCTGATTAATAATTAAACCCAGCTTTAAAGTCATACTTCTACTTTAAATTTTGTCTACCCTGGCTGCACTCCATGTTGACTCAGTATCTGAGCACCTAGCTGACAAATTGTCACTCTTTCTGCTTTTTTCCTGTTAACCTTTTGGAGACCACCTTGCTGGTGCCAAGTTTCCTACCCATCCCTTACTTTCTTCTGTCTGTTTCTTCTTAAAATATTTTTTGCACATAACAAGATACTATGTATTTAATAAATGTTTCTTCAATTATATTCAATCTTCCTTTTCCAACAATTGTCATTATATTGTTTTACTATCTTGCAAGGTTATTCTTTTCCTATGGCTTTTCTAATCATCTTCATCCCCAGCCATTTGGCGTTCATCCTCATGAAAATTACCCTTCTCATCACCACTGATTTCCTGATTATAGGATAACTGAAATTTTTTTGGTGTGCTCTCATCCTTTTTGATATTCTAGCTCATTTAACAGCACTTTAATAGTACTTTTTTCTGGTTTTGAAATTTTGCTTATTGAAGTACAGTTAATTTACAGGTATACAGAAAAATGATTAGGTTATACATATATAGTATTTTTCAGATTATTTTCCATTATAAGTTATTGCAGGATATTTAATATAGTTCCCTTTGCTATACAGTAGGTCCTTGCTCTTTATCTATTTTATATATAGTAGTGTGTTTATGTTAATCCCAAGTTCCTAATTTATCTCTCCCCCACCCTTTAGTAACTGTAAGTTTTGTTTTCTATGTCTGTGGATCTATTTCTGTTTTGTAAATAAGTTCATTTGTATCATTTTTTTCAATTCTAAATGTGTTAGCCACTCAGTCATTTCCAACTCATTGTGAACCCATGGACTCTAGCCTGCCAGACTCCTATGTACATGGAATTCTTCAGGCAAGAATACTGGAGAGGGTTGTCATTCCCCTCTGCAGGGGAAATTCTCAAACCAGAGATCAAACTCAGGTCTCCCACATTGTGGGCAGATTCTTTACCATCTGAGCCTCCAGAGAAGCCATAAGTGATACAATATTTGTCTTTCTCTGGCTTACTTCACTTAGTGTGGTAATCTCTAGGTCCATCCATGTTGTTGCAAATGGTATTATTTCATTTTTTTCTAATGTTTGAGTAATATTCCATTGTATATATATGCCACGTCTTCTTTATCCTTTCATCTGTCAATGGACATTTAGGTTGCTTCCATGTCTTGGCTATTTTGAACAGTGCCGCTATGAACATTGGGGTTGACATCTTTTCAAATTAGATTAGCAGCACTGATATCTCTGCTTTACCTTAGCCTGAGATCTGGGCTGCTATTATTCTCTTCTTTCCTTCTCCTGATCTCTCCCCATCTCTTTCTCTTTCACTAAATTTTCTCCTGCTCCTTAATTGTGGCTTATCTCTTAAACTTTATCTTTGGCTTTGACTTTTCTCCCTTTTATGTAGTAGCCACCTTTAGAATGAAGTAATTTCAACACCCTGCCTTTCTCCAATAGCCTCTTCATAACCATAATGAGTGCTTTTAAGCTGAAGATTTGCCTCCTTTCAATAAGAGGTTAGCAAAAGCAAAAAGGAGGGCTTCTATGAATCCAGAGTTTACCAGGCATGTTCCATGAGGCTGTATTCACAGACTCATAGATCTTGTTGGGTAGATAGTGATTCATATTTCTTCCTTCTACTTTGGCTAATGCTCTACTTGCTGAAACCTTCACTATCAGTTGCATCCCTTCTGCCTGGCTGGAGTTCTCTTTCTGGTTACTACTAGGTGGATGTCTTCAGTGTTTCTTATGCCTGGGCAATTCTCTATTTTCCTATTTGTCAAAATCACCTAACTATTAATAAATAAACAACTTTCAAATACAAGGAATGAGCACTAATTTCTCACTTTTCTCTAGATTTATATACCAGGCCCTTATAAGAGCATTTCACTTAATTATTTACACCTGAAGCTTTACATCCTGGTAATTGGCTAGATCATCTTTACCCACTTGTCAGCATTCCCACTGGTTCCTAGCAATACAACCAGTCCAACATTGTAGTGTTTTGTTGTTCTTTTGTTGTTAAGTCATGTCTGACTCTTTGTGACCAATGGACTATGGCCTCCCAGGCTCCTCTGTCCATGAAGTTTCCCAGACAAGAATATGGAAATGGGTTGTCATTTCCTTCTTCAGGGGATCTTTGCACCCAGAGATCAAACCTGCACCTCCCACATTGGCAGGTGGATCCTTGACTGCTGAGCCACTAGGAAAGCACCAGTCTAGCATACTTAGTATCAAATCTTGCGCTATATCTTTTGACTCATTCTTCACTTTTCACTCATGGTCTGAATGGCTTTTCTTTTCAGAGTCTTGAGGACCTTCCTATGCTTGATATTTCCAATTCTCATCATTTTTTACCATCCCACTCTCCTTGTTTCTTTTTTAAAATTTCTATTTAAGTCAAGTGAGGACTACTCCCTAATTGTGGTACACAGTCTTCTCATTGCAGTGGCTTCTCTTGATGCAGAGCATGGACTCTAGGCACAAGGGCTTCAGTAGTTGTGGCTCATGAGCTAGTAGTTGTGGATCAGGAACTCTACGGTTCAGGCTCAGTGGAATGGTGCACTGGTTTAGATGTCCCATGGCACATAGAATCTTTCTGGACCAGGGATCAAGCCTGCTGTGTCCCCTGCATTGGTAGGTCAATTCTTAACCACTGGACCACTAGTGAAGTACTTTCCTTATTTCTAATATACCATTCTCCCATTGCCTCTGAAGCTGAATTCTTCAGATAATTTCACTTAAACACAGTTTTCATCATGGTGTTTCCCTTTTCAAGGTTACGCAGCGGCATTTGGAATGCCTAATCATAACAAATAAAAAGCCTCCAGCAAAATCAGCACTGCTAAATTCACTCCTCCTTACAAACTCCCTCAGGCTTATTTATATTATTTTTGTCTCAGTTCTTCAGCTCCATCCCAAACTATCAGTTTTCCTTCTTTTGTGTTAATACACAGATATTGTTCAAGTGAAGATCAACTACATTATCTCTGTCTGAGAGATCATTGCAGGCAACACTGGAGTTAGCAGTCATAGACCAGCCTCCCAGCTATGCCATTCACTCATGACCTTGTTGAAGTGACTCACTTGAGCAGTTTCCCACTTATAAAATAAGATCAAAAGGACTTTGTTGTGAGAACCCCCTAAGATAATGCATGATAAAGTGTTTTATAAACCTCCAAGCAATGTGCAAGAACAAGGGCACCCAGTGGTGTGAACAGCTAAGTTTCCAAGAAGCTGCTGCCATCTCCCCTTTGATGTGATCTGATTTTGACTAGAGAAGCATGTATCAAATAATTTTTTAATTTAAAAGTGCTAAAATTTTAAAGAACCCAAACTTCTTAATAAAAACATCTGACTTGCAGATGTCACTCTGCTTGGTCCCTGTCTTTTACTTGAGAATCTGTTTTCTGCTCAACATCTTGGTTCATCATGACAAGCAAATTCTGATTCCTTAAAAGTTGGCAAGCAAAAGTCTTGTTTCTGAGGATATTTAAATCTTTCTTGGCTCATGATCATTTCCTCTTATGTGTTAAAATGAAATGATGTCTTCCAGTCTTTCTGAAATAGAGCTGTAAGAAAGACTTGTGATGCTCTCATTTTGACAAAATGATCTTCATAATTCACAGATGTAATGAGCTGTGGTCAAGTTAACAGTTCTTCTAGATCTCTCAGATCTCCTGCTTTGGTTTTATATTCCAATTATTTAGAATGTTTTATTTTTTAACTCTCTTCCTTTTTTTCCCAGGTATTAATTAACTGAGGATATTTCCCTGACATTATTTCTCTTTTATTTCCCCAGTGCTTGCATTTTCCCCTCTGGTAGTTCCAACAGACCATCTGTCAAAATTTTGCTAGTTTCACAACAGCTGCATGCTTGTTTTTTTTTTTTTTCTCTCTCTCTCTCTCTTTTTAAATCTGCTCAAATAATACACACACAAAAAAATTCTCATTGCAAATGGTCAAGCAATACAGAAGTTTATAGAATAACACTTTGGGTTCCTATTCACCCCACTCTCATCTCTCATTCCTAATTCCCTTCATAGAGGTGGCCACCACTATTACATTTTGATGGGAACTGTATTACTCAGGGATCTCCAGAGAAATAGAATAACTAGTGTGTATATATACATACATATATGTGTGTGTGTGTATATATATATATATATATATATATAATCTCTTTTATCTGTATCTATAGCTATAGTTATAGCCATGTGTGTGTGTGTGTATATATATATATATATATATATATATCCTATGTTATATCATATATTATAGCCTATATGGCTATAATTATAGCTATAGATACAGATAGAGATTATATAACTTTATCTATATAACTATATAACTATGTTATATTATATAACTATATCTATATCTATATATACGGCTATAGATACAGAGAGAAGAGATTTATCATAGGAATTGGTTCACATGGTTATAGAGGCCAAGATGTCCCACAATCTGCCATCTGCAAGCTGGAGAACTAGGAAAGATGGTGGTGTCATTAGGTCCAAGTCTGAAGGCCTAAGAATGAAGGGTCAGCTGATGATGGTGTAAGTCCCAATCTGATTCCAAAAGCCCAAGAACAAGAAGCATGATGTCTGAAGGCAGGAGAAGATGCGTGTCTCACCTGAAATAGAGGTACCAAAGTCACCCTTCCCCCACCTTTTTGTTCTCTTCAGACCTTCAGTGGGTTGGATGATGTTCATGTGCATCTTCTTTACTCTGTCTACTGATTCAAATGCTAATCTCTTCCAAAGACACCCTCACAGACACACCTAGAGTTAATGTTTTACCACATACCTGGTCATTCCTTAGCCCATTCAAGTTGACACATAAAACCATCACAGTTTCCTTCACTTCTCTTTCTGTACATTTATATTGTGGACATACACATCTTTAAAAAATGTATCTATGATGCACCTTTTTAATTTTTTTTTAATTGAGGTATAGTTAATGTATAATATATAAGCTTCAGATATACAACACAGTGATTCACAAGGCTAAAGGTTATATTCCATTTATAAATATTATAAAATATTGATTATATTCCCTGTATTGTGTAGTATATCCTTGTAGCTTATTTAATTTATAGATAGTAGCTTGCACCTCTTAATCTCCTACCACTAACTTGCCCCTCCTCTCTTCTCTCTCCCCACTGGTAACCCACGATTTGTTCTCTGTATCTGTGACTCTGTTTCTTTTTTATTGTATTCACTGTACATGTGTGCTGAGTTGCTTCAGTCATGTCTGACTCTTTGTGACCCGATGGACTGTAGCCTGCCAGGCTTCTCTGTCTGTGGGATTCTTCACACAAGAATACTGGAGTAGGTTTCCATGACATCCTCCAGGGGATCTTCCCAACCCAGGAATTGAATCTTTGTCTCTGGCATCTCTTGTATTATTATCAGGTAGGTTCTTTACCACTAGAACCACATGGGAAACCCTTTATATTCACTAGTCTGTTCTATTTTTTAGATTCCACATACAAGCGATATCATACAGTATGACTTATTTCAGTCAGCATAATACTCTCCAAGTCTATCCATGTTGCTGCAAATGGCAAATTTTCATTCTTTGTTATGGCTGAGTAGTATTCCAATGCATATTCATATCACATCTTCTTTATCCACTCTTCTCTTGATGGACACTTAGGTTGCTTCCATATCTTGGCAATTGTAAGTAATGTTGCTATGAATATTGGGGTGTATGTATCTTTTCAGATTGGTATTTTGGCTTATTCAGATATATACCCAGGAGGGGAATTGCTGAATGATATGGCAGTTCTATTTTCAGTTTTTACAGAAACCTCCATAGTGTTTTCCACAGTGGTTGTACCAATTTATATTCCCACCAACAGTGCAGAAGGGTCTCCTTTTCTCCATGTCCTCACTAACATCTGTTTTTTGTAGAATTTTTGATGATAGCCATTATGACAGATGTGAGGTGATATCTCATTGTGGTTGTAATTTGCATTTCTCTGATCATTAATGATGGGCATCTTTTCATGTGCCCATTGGGAAAATGTCTATTCAGGTATTCTGCCTACTTTTTTTTTGTTTCTTTTTTGAAAAATATTGGTTTGTATATTTTGTATTATTTATTTTGGATACTAATCCCATATTGGTCATATCATTTGCAAATGTTTTCTCTCATTCAGTAGGTTAACTGTGGTTTTTTGTTTGCTTTGGGAGAGAGATCCAAGAATATTTCTATGATTTATTTCAAAGAGCATTCTGCTTGCGTTTCCCCCCGCCCCCCAGGGGTTTTATAGTGTCATGTTTTATGTATAGATCTTTAATCTATTTTGAGTTTATTTTTGTATATGGTGTGGAAATACATTCTAAATTCACTGTTTTACATATAGCTGTCCAGCTTTTCCAGTAACATTATTTAGGAGATTGTCTTTTCTCCATTGTATATTCTTGCCTCATTTGTTGTAGATTAATTGACCATAAGTATGTGGGTTTATTTCTGGGCTCTTTATTCTGTTCCACTGATTCATAGCTGGTTTTTGATGATGCAATTATATTTAAATTTTACACGTGTCTAATGCATTCTTTAATAGTTGCACAACATTCTCTTCATGAATGTATCATTTCACTATCACTTAGCCATTGTTTAATATTTTTAACATAGAAAATCATTCCAGTAAAAATGGACATCACCAAATGTTCAACACTGATATCATATTGATTATATATTTCAGCCAAAGATAGAGAAAATGTATACAATCAGCAAAAACAAGACCAGGAGCTGACTGTGATCAGCTGCTCAGATCATGAACCCCTTACTGCCAAATTCAGACTTAAATTGAAGAAGGTAGGGAAAATCACTAGACCATTCAGGTATGACCTAAATCAAATCCCTTAGAATTATACAATGGAAGTGACAAATAGATTAAGGGGATTAGATCTGATAGGTAGAGTGCCTGAAGAACTAGGGATGGAGGTTCATGACATTGTACAGGAGGGAGTGAAAAAAAACCATCCCCAAGAAGAAGAAATGCAAAAGGAAAAATGATTGTCTGAGGTGGCCTTACAAATAGCTGAGAAAAGAAGAGAAGCTAAAGGCAAAGGAGAAAAGGAAAGATATACCCATCTGAATGCAGAGTTTCAAAGAATTGCAAGGAGAGGTAAGGAAGTCTTCCTAAGTGATCAGTGCAAAGAGATAGAAGAAAACAATAGAATGGGGAAGACTAGAGATTGCTTCAAGAAAATTGAAGATACCAAGGGAGAATTTCAGGCAAAAAAGGGCACAATAAAGGACAGAAATGATATGGACCTAACAGAAGCAGAAGGTATTAAGAAGAGGGGGCAAGAATACACAGAAGAACTACACAGAAAAGATCTTCATGACCCAGCTAACCACGATGGTGTGATCACTCTTCTGGAGCCAGACATCCTGGAGTGGGAAGTCAAGTGGGCTTAGGAAGCATCGCTATGAACAAAGCTAGTGGAGGTGATAGAATTCCAGTTGAGCTATTTCAAATCTTAAAAAATGATGCTGTTAGAGTGCTTAACTCAATGTGCCAGCAAATTTGGAAAACTCAGCAGTGGCCACAGGACTGAAAAAGGTCAGTTTTCACTCCAAAACCAAAGAAAGGCAATGCCAAAGAATGTTTAAGCTACTGCACTATTGCACTCATCTCACATGCCAGCAAAGAAATTCTCCAAGCTAGGCTTTAACAGTACATGAACTGAGAACTTCCTGACGTTCAAGCTGGATTCAGAAAATGTAGAGGAACCAAAGATCAAATTGCAAATATCCATTGGATCATAGAAAAAGCAAAAGAATTCCAGAAAAACATCTACTTCTGCTTCATTGACCATGCTAAATCCTTTGACTGTGTGGCTCACAACAAGCTGTGGATCTTTAAAGAGATAGGAATACCAGACCACCTTATCTGCCTCCTGAAAAACCTGTATGCAGGTCAAGGAGCAACAGATAGAACCAGACATGGAACAACAGACTATTTCCAAATTGGGAAAGAAGTGTGTCAAGGCTTTGTATTGTTACATTGCTTATTTAGCTTATATGCAGAGTACATCATGCAAAATGCTGGGTTGGATGAAGCACATGCTGGCATCAAGATTGCCAGGAGAAATATCAGTAACCTCAGATATGCAGATGACACCACCCTTATGGCAGAAGTGAAAAGGAACTAAAGAGCCTCTTGATGAAAGTGAAAGAGGAGTGTGAAAAAGCAGGCTTAAAACTCAACATTCAGAAAACTAAGATCATGGCATCTGGTCCCATCACTTCATGGGAAATAGATGGGGAAACAATGGAAACAGTGAGAGACTTTATTTTCTTGGGCTCCAAAATCACTGCAGATGGTGACTTCAGCCATGAAATTCAAAGATGCTTGCTCCTTGGAAGAAAAGCTATGATAAACCTAGACAGCAGAGACATTACTTTACTGATAAATGTCCGTCTAGTCAAAGCTATGGTTTTTCCAGTAGTCATGTATGGATATGAGAGTTGGACTATAATGAAAGCTGAGCACCAAAGAATTCATGTTTTTGAACTGTGGTGTTGGAGAAGACTCTCGAGAGTCCCCTAAATGGCAAAGAGATCAACCCCATCAGTCCTAAAGGAAATCAGTCCTGAATATTCATTGGAAGGACTGATGCTGAAGCTGAAACTTGAATACTTTGGCCACCTGATGCAAAGAGCCAACTCATTGGAAAAGACAGTGATTTGGGGAAAGACTGAAGGCAGGAGGAGAAGGGGATGACAGCAGATCAGATGGTTGGATGGCATCAATGACTAAAAGGACATGAGTTTGAGCATGCTCCAGGAATCAGTGATGGACAGGGAAGCCTGGCATGTTGCAGTCCATGAAGTGGCAAAGAATCGTACAGGACTGAGCAACTGATCTGATGACTGAATTGTTATGCTACATTTGAGCATATATCTGTAAAATAAATCCCTAAGACAATGGCAGCCCACTCCAGTTCTCTTGCCTGGAAAATCCCATGGACGGAGGAGCCTGGTAGGCTGCAGTCCATGGGGTCGCTAGGAGTCGGACACGACTGAGCGACTTCACTTTCACTTTTCACTTTCATGCATTGGAGAAGGAAATGGCAACCCACTCCAGTGTTCTTGCCTGGAGAATCCCAGGGACTGGGGATCCTGGTGGGCTGCCGTCTCTGGGGTCACATAGAGTCGGACACAACTGAAGTGACTTAGCAGCAGCAACAGCAGCAGCAGCAGAAGAAGAAGTACTATTTATATGGATCCATTACAATATATACTTGATGAAGTGAGATTCATTTTTCTTTATTTTAATTAATTTATTTATTTGTTTTTTAATTTGTTTATTTTAACTGGAGGCTAATACTCTACTGAAGGAGATCAGCCCTGGGATTTCTTTGGAAGGAATGATGCTAAAGCTGAAACTCCAGTACTTTGGCCACCTCATGTGAAGAATTGACTCATTGGAAAAGACTCTGATTTTGGGAGGGATTGGGGGCAGGAGGAGAAGGGGACGACAGAGGATGAGATGGCTGGATGCCATCACTGACTTGATGGACATGAGTCTGAGTGAACTCCGGGAGTTGGTGATGAACAGGGAGGCCTGGCGTGCTGCGATTCATGGGGTCGCAAAGAGTCCGACACGACTGAGCGACTGAACTGACCTGAACTGAATTACTTTACAATATTATAGTGGTTTCTGCCATACATTGACATGAATCAGCCATGGGTGTACATGTGTTCCCCATCCTTAACCTCCCTCCCACCTCCCCTCCTCCATCCCATCCCTCATGGTAATCCCAGTGCACCACCCCTGAACACCTTGATGCTTTGTCTTATGTATCAAACCTGGACTGGCGATCTCTTTCAAATATGATAATATACATGTTTCAATGCTATTCTCTCAAATCATCCCACCCTTGTCTTCTCCCACAGAGTCCAAAAGTCTGTTCTTTACGTCTGTGTCTCTTTTGCTGTCTTGCATATGGGATCATCATTACCATCTTTCTAAATTCCATATACATGTGTTAGTATACTGTATTTGTGTTTTTCTTTCTGACTTACTTCACTCTGTATAATAGGCTCCAGTTTCATCCACCTCATGAGAACTGATTCAAATGCATTATTTTTAGTAGCTTAGTAATATTCCATTGTGTATGTGTACCACAGCTTTCTTATCCATTCATCCGCCTATGGACATCTAGGTTGCTTCCATGTCCTGGCTATTGTAAACAATACTGCAATGAACATTGGGGTACATGTGTCTCTTTTGATTCTGGTTTCTTCAGTGTGTATGCCCAGCGGTGGGATTTCTGGGTCATATGGCAGTTCTATTTCCAGTTTTTTAAGAAATCTCCACACTGTTCTCCATAGTGGCTGTACTAGTTTGCATTGCCACCAACAGTGTAAGAGGGTTCCCTTTTCTTCACACCCTCTCCAACATTTATTGCTTGTAGACTTTTGGATAGCAGCCATTCTGACCAGCATAAGATAGTACCTCATTTTGGTTTTGATTTGCATTTCTCTGATAATGAGTGATGTTGAGCATCTTTTCATGTGTTTGTTAGCCATTTGTATGTCTTCTCTGGAGAAATGTTTGTTTTGTTCTTTGGCCCATTTTTTGATTGGGTCATTTATTTTTCTGGAATTGAGCTGCAGAAGCTGCTTGTATGTTTTTGAGATTAATTCTTTGTCAGCTGCTTCATTTGCTATTATTTTCTCCCATTCTGAAGGCTGTCCTTTCACTTTCCTTATAGTTTCCTTTGCTGTGCAAAAGCTTTTAAGTTTAATTAGGTCCCATTTGTTTATTTTTGCTTTTATTTCCATTACTCTGGGAGGTGGGTATAGAGGATCCTGCTGTGATTTATGTCAGAGAGTGTTTTGCCTATGTTTTCCTCTAGGAGTTTTATAGTTTCTGGTCTTATGTTTAGATCTTTAATCCATTTTATTTTTATGTATGGTGTTAGAAAATGTTCTAGTTTAATTATTTTACAAGTGGTTGACCAGTTTTCCCAGCACCACTTGTTAAAAAGATTGTCTTTTCTCCATTGTATATTCTTGCCTCCTTTGTCAAAGATAAGGTGTCCATATGTGCGTGGATTTATCTCTGGGCTTTCTATTTTGTTTCATTGATCCATATTTCTGTCTTTGTGCCAGTACCATACTGTCTTGACTTGACTGTAGCTTTGCAGTATAGTCTGAAGTCAGGCAGTTGATTCTTCCAGTTCCATTCTTCTTTCTGAAGATTGCTTTGACTATTCAAGTTTTTTTGTGTTTCCATACAAATTGTGAAATCATTTGTTCTCGTTCTCTGAAAAATACCATTGGTAGCTTGATAGGGATTTTATTGAATCTATAGATTGCTTTGGGTAGTATAATCATTTTCACTATATTGATTCTTTCAATCCATAAACATGGTATATTTCTCCATCTATTTGTGTCATCTTTGATTTCTTTCATCAGTGTTTTATAGTTCTCTACATATAGACCTTTTGCTTCTTTAGATAAGTTTATTCTTAAGTATTTTATTCTTTTTGTTGCAATGGTTAATGGAATTGTTTCCTTAATTTCTCTTTCTGTTCTCTCATTGCTAGTGTATAGGAATGCAAGGGATTTCTGTGTGTTAATTTTATATCCTGCAACTTCACTATATTCATTGATTAGCTCTAGTAATTTTCTGGTGGAGTCTTTAGGGTTTTCTATGTAGAGGATCATGTAATCTGCAAACAGTGAGAGTTTTACTTCTTTTCCAATCTGGATTCCTTTTATTTCTTTTTTTTCTCTGACTGCTGTGGCTTAAACTTCAGAACTATGTTGAGTAGTAGTGGTGAGAGTGGGCACCCTTGTTTTGTTACTGACTTTAGGGGAAATGCTTTCAATTTTTCACCATTGAGGATAATGTTTGCTGTGGGTTTATCATGTATGTCTTTTATTATGTTGGGGTATGTTCCTCCTATGCCTGATTTCTGTAGGGTTTTTTTATTATTATCATAAATGGATGTTGAATTTTGTTAAAGGCTTTCTCTGCATCTATTGAGATAATCATATCATTTTTATCTTTCAATTTGTTAATGTGGTGTATCACATTGATTGATTTGCAAATGTTGAAGAATCCTTGCATCTCTGGGATAAAGCCCACTTGGTCATGATTTATGATCTTTTTAATATGTTGTTGGATTCTGTTTGCTAGAATTTTGTTGAGGATTTTTGCATCTATGTTCATCAGTGATATTGGCCTGTAGTTTTCTTTTTCTTTCTTTCTTTTTTTTTTTTTTTTTTTTTGTGGCATCTTTGTCTGGTTTTGGTATTAGGGGGATGATGGCCTCATAGAATGAGTTTGGATGTTTACCTTCCTCTGTAATTTTCTGGAAGAGCTTGAGTACGATAGGTGTTAGCTCTTCTATAAATTTTTGGTAGAATTCAGCTGTGAGGCCGACTGGTCCTGGGCTTTTGTTTGTTGGAAGATTTCTGATTACAGTTGCAATTTCTGTGCTTATGATGGGTCTGTTAAGATTTTCTATTTCTTCCTGGTTCAGTTTTGGAAAGTTACACTTTTCTAAGAACTTGTCCATTTCTTCCAAGTTGTCCATTTTATTGGCATATAATTTCTGATAGTAGTCTCTTATGATCCTTTGTATTTCTGTGTTGTCTGTTGTGATTTATCCATTTTCATTTCTAATTTTGTGGATTTGATTCTTCTCTCATTTTCTTGATGAGTCTGGCTAATGGTTTGTCAATTTTATTTATCTTCTCAATGAACAAGCTTTTAGCTTTGTTGATTTTTGCTATGTCTCTTTTGTTTCTTTTTCATTTATTTCTGCCCTAATTTTTAATATTTCTTTCCTTCTACTAACCCTGGGGTTCTTCATTTCTTCTTTTTCTAGTTGCTTTAGGTGTAGAGTTAGGTTATTTATTTGATTTTTCCCTTGTTTCTTGAGGTAAGCTTGTACTGCTATGAACCTTCCCCTTAGCACTGCTTTTACTGAGTCCCATAGGTTTTGGGTTGTTGTGTTTACATTTTCATCCATTTCTATGCACATTTTGATTTCTCTTTTTATTTCTTCTGTGATTTGTTGGTTATTTAGAAGCTTGTTTAGCCTCCATATGTTTGTATTTTTAATAGTTTTTTTTTTTCCTGTAGTTGACATCTAATCTTATCACATTGTGATCAGAAAAGATGCTTGAAATTATTTCAATTTTTTTGAATTTACCAAGGCTAGATTTATGGCCCAGGATATGATCTATCCTGGAGAAAGTTCTATGTGCATTTGAGAAAAAGATGAAATTCATTGTTTTGGGGGTGAAATGTCCTATAGATATCAATTAGGTCTAACTGGTCTATTGTATCATTTAAAGTTTGTGTTTCCTTGCTAATTTTCTGTTTAGTTAATCTGTCCATAGGTGTGAGGTGGGTATTAAAGTCTCCCACTATTACTGTGTTACTGTTAATTTTCTCTTTCATATTTGTTAGCATTTGCCTCACATATTACGGTGCTCCTATGTTGGGTGCATATATATTTATAATTGTTATATCTTCTTCTTGGATTGACCCTTTGATCATTATGTAGTGTCCTTCTTTATCTCTTTTCATGGCCTTTGTTTCAAAGTCTATTTTATCTGATATGAGTATTGCTACTCCTGCTTTATTTTTATCTCCATTTGCATGAAATATCTTTTTCCAGCCCTTCACTTTCAGTCTGTATGTGTGCCTTGTTTTGAGGTGAGTCTCTGGTAGACAGCATATACAGGTGTCTTGTTTTTGTATCCATTCAAGCCAGTCTTTGTCTTTTGGTTAGGGCATTCAACCCATTTACATTTAAGGTAATTATTGATAAATATGATCCCATTGCCATTTACTTTGCTATTTTGGGTTTGAGTTTATACACCCTTTCTGTGTTTCCTGTCTAGAGAAGATCGTTTAGCATTTGTTGGAGGATTTGGTGGTGCTGAATTCTCTCAGCTTTTGCTTGTATGTAAAGCTTTTGATTTCTCCTTTATATTTGAATGAGATCCTTGCTGGGTACAGTAATCTGGGTTGTAGGTTTTTCTCTTTTAGCATTTTAAGTATGTCCTGCATTCTTTCTGGCCTGAAGAGTTACTATTGAAAGATCAGCTGTTATCTTATAGGGATCCCCTGTGTGTTATTTGTTGTTTTTTCCCTTGCTGCTTTTAATATTTGTTCTTTGTGTTTGATCTACGTTAATTTGATTAAAATGTTTCTTGGGGCGTTTCACCTAGGGTTATCCTGTTTGGGACTCTCTGGGTTTCTTGGACTTGGGTGGCTGTTCCCTTCCGCATTTTCGGGAAGTTTCCAACTATTATCTCCTCAAGTATTTTCTCATGGCCTTTCTTTTTGTCTTCTTCTTCTGGAACTCCTATGATTCAAATGTTTGGTTGTTTGACATTGTCCCAGAGGTCTCTGAGGTTGTCATCATTTCTTTTAATTCTTTTTTCCTCTCTGCTTCATTTATTTCCACCATTCTATCTTCCACCTCACTTATCCAATCTTCTGCCTCATTTATTCTACTGTTGGTTCCCTCCAGAGTGTTTTTGATCTCAGTTATTGCATTATTCATTATTGATTGACTCTTTTTTATTTCTTCTAGGTCCTTGTTAAAGATTTCTTGCGTCATCTCAATCCTTGTCTTCAGACTATCTGTAACTCCATTTTGTTTCCAAGATTTTGGATCATTTTTATTATCATTATTCTGAATTCTTTTTCAGGTAGACTCCCTATCTCCTCCTCTTTGGTTTGGTTTGGTGGGCATTTATCGTGTTCTTTTACCTGATGAATATTTCTCTGCTTTTTCATCTTGCTTAGATTGCTGTGCTGGGGTGGCCTTTCCATGTTCTGGTAGTTTGTGGTTCCTCTTTATTGTGGAGGTTCCTCCCTATGGGTGGGGTTGTATGAGTGGCTTGTCAAGGTTTCCTGGCTAGGGAAGCTTGTGTCGGTTTTCTGGTGGGTGGAGTTGGATCTTCTCTCTCTGGAGTGCAAAGAAGTGTCCAGTAGTGAGTTTTGAGGTGTCTATGGGTTTGGTGTGACTTTGGCTGCCTGTATTTTAATGCTCAGGGTTATGTTCCTGCATTGTTGAGAATTAGCTTGGTATGTCTTGCTCTGAAACTTGTTGGCTCTTGGGTGGAGCTTGGTTTCAGTGTAGGTATGGAGGCTTTTGGATGAGCTCTTGTTGATTAATGTTCCCTGGAGTCAGGAGTTTTCTGGAGTTCTCAAGTTTTGGATATAAGCCTCCTGCCTCTGGCTTTCAGTCTTATTCTTACAGTAGTCTCAAGACTCCTCCATCCAAAAAAAACTGATGATAAAACCTCTAGATTAATGGTGAAAAGATTCTCCACAGTGAGGGACATCCAGAGAGGTTCGCAGTGTTACATGGAGAAGAGAAGAGGAAGGCGGGAGATAGAGGTGACCAGGAGGAGAAGCGGGGGAATCAAAAGGGGAGAGAGCAATCTAGCCAGTAATCAATCCCCTATGTCTGGAACACTCGGAGAGGTTCACAGAGTTACATAGAGAAGAGAAGAGGGAGGGAGGAGATAGAGGTGACCAGGAGGGGAAGAGGGGGAGTCAAAAGGAGAGAGACAGATCTAGCTAGTAATCAGTTTCCTAAGTGTTCTCCGCAGCCCAAAATACCCAAAAAGATTCACAGAGTTGGGCAGAGAAGAGAAGCGGGAGGGAGGAGATAGAGGTGACCTGGGGAAGAAAAAGAAGAGTCAAAAGGGGGAAAGGGTAATCGAGCCAGTAAGCACACTCTTATGTAAAAATGGGTACTGAAGGTTGGATTCTTAAAAGTACAAAATTGATAACAAAAACAAAAAAGCAAAGATTAAAAATCTAGAGTAGAGGTTAGACTCTCAAAAATACAATATTAAAAAAAATCACAAAAATTATTTTTAAAAATTTATAAAATTTGCTTTAAAAATAGGGTCTCTTTTTTTGCAAGGTAATAGTAGGTTATAAAAATGAAAATTAAAGGAGCAATAAAGAACTTAACAAAATTTTTTAATGATAATAGTAAAATATATCTAGAAATTTCTCTGGAGCTGTTGGGGGCAGTGTGGGGTCAGTTCATTTTCAGATAGTTTCTTGTTCCAACTTATACTTCTTCTCAAGGTCTATCGGCCCCTTCCAATGTAGTCAGTGCTAACTTCAGGGTTTTAATCTGTTGCATCTGTCACTTCCAGAGCAGTTCCCTCTTCTTTGTTTATTTTGGCTTCCTCTGTTTACAAGTTTCTTCAGTGTCTAATTTCCACCCTGACACAAGCGGTGAATCTGGTCACTTATTAAGCTAACTTGTTCATTTGTGCTGTGGGGAAGGAGGAACACTGCAAACAAATATCACTGGCATGTGTGGGGATTGATATCATTGTCTGGGCCTTACTGGGTTTGCCCCAGCTCATGGCATGTGTGCTTTCCCGGTCTACCGTGCTCAGGCTCCAGGTTGCTCTGCAGGGGAACTGTCTAAAGCGGGCCCTGGATTGTGTGCACTTCCAAGTTCTAAGCTGCTCAGGTTCAGATTCTTGGGTAGTCCACAAAGGCACAGACTCAGTTGGGCCTGCGTTTTGTGCCCTTTCCAGGTCCAAGCAGCTCAGGCAACTAGGGGCTTGGCAAGCGCACTCTCCCAGCTGGGTGGTGCATCTTATCACTTCCCCGGTCCCAGCCCCTTGGTTTCCTGTGTTTGCCTCAAGAGCGCCATCTCAGGTGTGCTGTGTGTCTCCTCTGGGGAGCTGATCTCTGACTGCGACCCTCCTGGTGGATGTCAACCATCCAGGGTCCCAGGAAGACTTCATTAGTAACTAGGAGCCTGCTCACAGTTTGGTGAAGGATGCCATTTCTGGGTTTGAGATTGCCCCTTGCCTTCTGGCTCTGGCTGTCGCCTGCCTGCCTCTCTGCCTCTAGTGGGAGGAGGGGCCAGTCCACAGCCGGCTAGCTCTCCTCTGGTATTTGCTCAATCCTTTGTTCTGTGTATGGGCCAGGTTGTACCTCAGAGCTTTTCGTGGGAAAGTTTTCTCTCTCTTTCTCTTTTTTCTCTCTGGCTATTCACACAGTTTGGGTTGCCTACTCATGTTAGCTCCCTCAGATTGTCCTCAGGGCGTTCAGCCCCAGTGTCCACCCTACACATGCAAACCGTGCCTCCCTGTTCATCTCTTGCTCACTGCTGGCAGACTCAAGCATCCAGGCTACCTCTTTTCTGGAAGTCCTGGCTAGCCATGTAATCTGTGGGTTTTTTTGTTTTTTGTTTTCCTTCTGGTTATGTTGCCCTCCGAGATTCCAAAATTCCCCACAGACCCACTGGTGAGAGGGTTTCCTGGTATTTGAAAACTTCTCCTCCTTCAGGACTCCCTCCCCCAGGTGGATCTCAATCCCTAACTCTTTTGTCTCTCTTTTTGTTTTTTATATTTTGCCCTACCTCCTTTCAAAAGAATAGGCTGCCTTTCTGGGTGCCTGGTGTCCTCCACCAGCATTCAGAAGTTGTTTTGTGGAATTTGCTCAGCGTTCAAATGATCTTTCAATGAATTTGTGGGAGAGAAAGTGGTCTTCCTGTCCTATTCTTCACAATCTTAGGGCCGCCCCCAGTTAATTTATTTTAATTGGAGGATAGTTACTTTACAATATTGTGATGGTTTTTGCCATACATCAGCAAGAATTGGCATGGGTATATATGTGTCACCCCATCCTGACCCCCCCTCCCAGATCCTTCCCCATCCTATCCCTCTGGGTTGTCCCAAAGCACTGGGTTTGGGTGTTCTGCTTCATGCATCCAACTTGCACTGGTCGTCTATTTTACACATGGTAATGTATATGTTTCAGTGCTATTCTCTCAAATCATACCTCCCTCACCCTCTCCCACTGAGTCCAAAAGTCTGTTCTTTACATCTGTGTCTCCTTTCCTACCCTGCATGTAGAATCAGTGTTACTGTCTTTCTAAATTCCACTTATATGTGTCAATATACAGTATTTGTCTTTCTCTTTCTGACTTACTTCCCTCTGTAAAATAGGCTCCAGTTTCATCCACCTCATTAGAACTGCTTTGAATGTGTTTCTTTTTATAGCTGAGTAATATTCCATTGTGCATATGTACCACAACTTCCTTATCCATTCATTGAGGGCAGAGATTTAGATAGGTAAATGTGGACTATTGTAAGCACTCAAAAAAGATTTGTTAAAATGAACCAAATAGCATCTGCATTTTAATATACTAAGATCCATTATAATAAGAAATTAAAGGTGAAAAACATGTTTAACTTCATAAATGATGAAAAAGTATTTGATAAAATATAGTGCACACTCCCAATTTCATATCAAGAAGTAAAACAAAAACCTTATATACCAGGAATAAAAGGAAATTTCTCAGTTTGATAAACAGCATATATCAGAAAGTCATAGCCAGCACCACAGTTAGTGATGAAATAGTAGAGGAGGGCATGGCAACCCACTCCAGTAGTCTTGACTGGAGAATCCCATGGATAGAGGAGCCTGGCAGGCTACAGTCCATAGGGTCACAAAGAGTCTGACATGACTGAAGTGACAGTGCATGCACACATTCAACATTTTGCTGAATGTTCTAGTCAGTTCAATAAGACAGGAAGAATAAAGTAAGATTATTGGAAATCTGTCACTGTTTGCCAGTAATATTATTACTTCCCTAGATAATCTGAGAGAATCAACTTTAAAATAATCAGAACTAATTAGATTGTTTGGTAAGGTCATCACATATAAGAACAAATATAAAAATCAATGTTCTATGCATATTAATAAACAATTAAAACTATAAGGCTAAAAAGGATCCAAGACATCTCCAATGACTTTTTCCTCTACTTGATACCACATGCCAATTTCCATGGTCACAATCAAGATATCAATCTCAAAAAATATCTTCACTTCTGAAATTTTGTTTTCAAATACTCACTTCTGCAACCACCACCTCCTTCATTTTAGCTCAGGTGGCCAAGTAACCCCCATTCTTCTATTCATGAAGACATCCAGTCCCTGGACCATACCATAATCTCAGGTTCCTCTCACCTATCTCCCTTCTTGCTGGTTTGGCTTCCATGGTCTTACTTCCTGTCCGCCCCCTCCGCCCCCCCCGCCCCCCCCCCCCCGCCCACATCCTTTGTATTCATCTGAGTTGAGGAGAGACACAATCAGGGAATCCCTCTGGTTTTGCCACCTAAGCAGTTGGACATTGGGGACCACACAACCCAGGTCAATATGTTCACTTTAAATTCATGACGATTTTTCCTACCAATCACACTGATTCCTACTGACCAGTTTTCCCACTCCTTTAGGTGGGATGATTATTTTCTATACCCTCCTCTTTCTGCAAACCTTCACACCTGCTCCTGCATATTCACACTCTAGGTGATGCACTTACTTCATACTCCATTGTGAAAATCTGTTCACTAAGAAGACAGAAACCATAAGACTTTAACTTCTTCATCTTTCTGACACCAAACCCACAAATCTGCCTATTTGGACTCTTTTTTTTTTATTATTTCTTCTGTCTGGTTACAGTGAAGTAACCCTCTCTCCTCATATCATGGAGCAAACAACAGATACAATAAAACTGAAGAAGTTAATAATTCTTAGTTGTGTGAGATTTCTCTTTATGTGCTTCTAACTAAAAAAGGAAATCTGGTTTTTCTTCTTTTTTCTGTTTAGAAATCAAATTATTTGGGTTATTTAATTCTGTGTTGACTGAGTAATTACTATAGACTGCAATATTGGGGTATAGACATGGAATATGCTAATCCATTAAGAATCTGATTTGTTGCACTGAAATTTTCAAAAAAAATTCTTGGGCTGCAAGTTTCTGTAGAAGAGCCAAGATGTCTGGGAATTGCATGTAATGTTATTAGGAGAATATCTGAAAGTTATTTGAATATGAAAACAATATAATTCAACTAAGCTTTTGTCTTTTGTGAAAAGGTTTCTATGGAATACAGCAGAGTCAACAATAAATAAAACGAAAGTTGTTCAAAATAAACTTTCCAAGAAGAGATTTCTCTTAACTATTCTATTTAATATGATTTTCCAGTGACTGTAGCTATAGTTTTGTTTTATTTTCATGTTTTCAGACTTTTTTTTTTTTTGCCTTTTTGAAATCATGAGCATTGTGTAACACTGAGACAATAGTACCCAAGAACTTCTAAAACTGGAGTTCAGCCCTAAGACAGCCTTAAACAAATATACAAAAAATGGCACAATAATGAGGGAAAAAATAAAGGAAAAACTCAAAAGCAGAAGGCATTGTTAACAAAACCACCAAACTTAGAGAATCAATAATTTGCCCATCAGGTATTATTATCTTCAATTAAGTGTTCATTCCACTCATCAGGCTTGTGGTTGTGTTCCTAAGATGGGACTGGGGGTAGTTTCCTCATTTTAAGATAGTTGGAGCTTCTGATCATGTTGATAATGGGTAGAGAGAGCTTTCTGAACTTACATATGTTTCAGGCATTTCCAGTATACCTGGGTTGATACACCCTCCTAATATTAGATGAATTCTAAGAATTTGACATTCAGGGGACAATACAATATTTAAGACATATGGTTTGGTATGAAAGTATACCAAATGGCATGTTAAGGTTAACATAAAATAGAAAAACTCTAATATCTAAAATGGAAAAATAAGCTCTCTTAACAGAACAAGGCAAAAGGGACTTAAAGTAGAGATAATTTGAAACCATTAACATGAACTCATCATCCGTTTTTCTTAAAAGATTATTGCTGTTAGCACAGTAACTGGAGAAGTCTGTTCTCTGATGTCATCCTGCCACATTCCAGCAGTTATGTAAATAGTAAGTAAAATGTTATCCAGTGCATTGTTTTTTCCTTTTTCTCCACTATCGTTCTCTTTTAAAAAGAACCATAACTTTTCAAAAGAGTCTGTGTCTTGCAGCAGGAAAGGTCGTTAAGTCTGCAACTTTCTTTTTCCAGAAAGCAAAGACACTTCCAGAGACACCTGCTGTTCAGTGGATAAGAAGGCCAGCCAGAAGAGAGGGAAGTAACAAACTTCAGTTACCATGTATCCAAATTAGCATGTTGTTCCCTAAGATTTTGAATTCTTACAATTATTTTAATTTATTTATTTATTTTTTGATCTTCTTCCCAGGCATTGTGGAATTGCTTCCAACATATGCAGGTCCAGAAGAGCTTTCCTAAGGAACAAAACCACAAATCTAACATAGGCAGCCAGAATGATGAGTAGAATCAATAATCAAAGACAATAATATCAGATAAGCAAATTATTGATTCCCCAAGTTATTTCCTTTACATGATCCTTCTGTAACCTTCTCTTTTGAACTGATTTTTCTTTATATACACGCTACTGTTTGCTTAAAAGAGTTAATCAGTCAGTCGTATCCAACTCTTTGTGACCCCATGGTCTGTAGCCCTCCAGGCTCTTCTATCCATGGAGTTCTCCAAGCAAGGATACTGGAGCGGGTTGCCATTCCCTTCTCCAGGGGATCTTTCCAATCCAGAGATTGAATCCAGGTCTCCCACAATGCAGGCAGATTCTTTACCATCTGAGCCTCCAAGGAAGATTATTCATCTATTTTAAGGCGGTTTTAGGGCTGAGTTAAAATTCCATAAGCTAAGTTTAATAGAAGAACCTTGATTCTCCATTGATAGCTTAAGAGATCAAAGTAACACATAGCATACTACATTGCAATGCAGTCATGTTTCCAATACTGTCTACAAAAAGGCTGAAGATTGAGCAATCCAAATTACATGAGTTTTTTAACCTCTGGGTAAAACTATATAAATATGAGCTTTTTTCCTTAAGGGGATTAAAATGTGTAAAGATAAGTGCAAAAAGAGAGAATATACTATAGAAAGAGGGGCAATGCTAAATGGATGGAACTGAACCAAAAACTAGCTAGGACAGTATGTACACTTATTGAAAAGGCAAAGATTGACTCTAACCATTGTAATACCAAACTCAAGGTAGTTCTTAGTCAGGAAACTAAGACACTATTAAACTGAGAAAAATATATTAGAGAATGGAAAAGTAAAGCTAAGTAAAAGATAAGGAAAAAAAGCTTAATGTAGATCCAAAAGAAATCCTTTTTATGAAGACAGAAAATTTAGTAATTATGTCAAATAAATAAATTTAGGAATCCAACCAGTCCACTCTAAAGGAGATCAGCCCTGGGTGTGCTTTGGAAGGAATGATGCTAAAGCTGAAACTCCAGTACTTTGGCCACCTCATGCGAAGAGTTGACTCATTGGAAAAGACTCTGATGCTGGGAGGGATTGGGGGCAGGAGGAAAGGGGGACAACAGAGGATGAGGTGGCTGGATGGTATCACCGACTCCATGATACCAATGGTATCATGGACGTGGGTTTGAGTGAACTCCTGGAGATGGTGATGGACAGAGAGGCCTGGGGTGCTGCAATTCATGGGGTCACAAAGAGTCGGACACGACTGAGCGACTGAACTGAACTGCACTGAACTTAAATGATAGGAGTAAAACTGATGGTAAAACATATGTGTATGAGTATAAGTAGTATATTAGAAATAAGTGTACTTAACTATTGAGAAAAAACAGTGAGAAAACAAAAATACAATGAGCCTTACTGCAGAGAAGGCACTAAAGCTTTCTAAGCCCTCCTAGAGCCACATTCCTGGGCCAAAGAATATCTGGTCTTGAATATGTGAATGTGATAAAAAATCAGAAATACTAAAATGTTTGTTTTGAAGTCTGTCTGCAGACTGTTGACACCTCAATCCATTTAGTGTCAAATGGAGATAGTAGTCCATTAAAACAATTCTCCAAAATTTTCCAAATATTAAGGCAATTTATTAAGTTCATGTTCAATTTAATTCAATCTTTTCCATGTAATTCTAAGCATTCTTTTCACTTTTATAACTAATATTATACACATATTATTACATAAATATTAAATACCTAATAAAAGTAATTTTTATAAACAACTGGTGGATGAAATGCATATTTACAATCGATCTGTGTATGACCCCCACCTTCCTCCTTGTTAATAAAATCTTGCTTATCCATGCTTATTTGGAGTTGAGTTTAGCCTCTCTCTCCCACTGTAAAATCCCATTGTAATAGTACCTATTTTATCACAATGGTCCTGAACGAAATCTGCCTTAAAATAAAAAATAGATAAACTCATTTTGTATAAATTAGTAACTACATTGTATTTTTGAGTCGGACATGACTGAGCGACTTCACTTTCACTTTTCACTTTAATGCATTGGAGAAGGCAATGGCAACCCACTCCAGTACTCTTGCCTGGAGAATCGCATGGATGCAGGAGCCTGGTGGGCTGCTGTCTACGGGGTCGCACAGAGTCAGACACGACTGAAGCGACTTAGCTAGCTTGTATTTTTAGAGAATACATTTTTCCTTCCAGTTATTTTTTGGGGCTTGGTTTACCTAAATAATGTTCTATGCCTCCACTCTGCCTATGAGGTAGTCTGAGGCGAACTACTGAAAGCACAGTTTAAGGTAAACTTCATAGCAATTAGTAGGTTCTGTTCTCATGTGAAAGAGTACAAGCCTAACATTATTGCTCTAATTCACTGATTTCTGACTGGATTTCTTGCATAAAAAATAAGAGGGGGGCAGTCCCAAGATGACAGAGGAGTAGGATGGAAAGACCACTTTCTCCCCCACAAATTTATCGAAAGATCATTTGAATGTTGAGCAAGTTCCACAAAACAACTGGATGCTGGCAAAGAACACCAGGTATCTAGACAGGCAGCCCAACCTCTTCAAAAAGAGGTAGGACAAAATATAAAATACAAAAACAGAAACAAAAGATTTAAGGATGGAGACCCATCCTGGGAGGGAGTTGTGAAGGAGAAGTTTCCACACAATAGGAAACCCTCTCACAGGTGTGTCTGTGGGGAGCTTTGGAATCTCAGAGGGCAAAGAGAGGTGGGGGGATGGACACAGAATATGTGTCTAACTGCAACTACCAGTGGAAAAGTGGTTCAGATGCTCGTGTATGCAACCACTAGTGGGAACTGGGCAGGGAGGCACAGGCTGCATCATTGGTCCTTAGGGTAAGGACCAGATTTGAATGCCCTGAGGACAATCTGAGGGATCTAATGTGATATAGCAACCCAAACTATGGGATCACCAGAGAAACAAACAAACAAAAAGACCTTTCCTGTGAAAGACACTAACACCACATGATGACCCCTGGCGTGCTCACAGAAAAAAAGATTGTGCTCTAGCAAATACCAAAGGAGAGCAAGCCAGCTGCCATTTAGGGCCCTTCCTCCCCAGAGGCAGAGAGACAGGTGTGTGACAGCCAGAGCCAGAAAACAAGGATCTAGTGCAATCTTGGCCCCAGACACTGCATCTTCCACCAAACTATGAGAAGGCTGCCAGTTGATAACCATGTCTTCCTTGGATCATGGATGGTTCCACCAGCAATTTCACAGCCTGAGATTAGGTCTCCAGAGGAGACACAGGCCATACCTAGGACTGTGCCCTTGCAGTACACCCAAGAACCAAGCAGCCAGAACCGAGAAGGTGCATAAGACACAAGGCCCACATGGGACAGTGCACTCACCAAGCACCTGGTCGCCTGAGCTGCTTGGGCCTGGAAAGGGCACAAAACACACAGTCGATCTGGGTCTGTGCCCTTGCGGAGCACCTGAGAAACTGAGCAGCTTAGACCTGGAAACTGCATGAGACACAGGACTCACTTGGGATACTACCCTTGCAGAGCACCCTGGAGCCTGAGCAGTACGGACCTGAGAAGTACACTCTACCTTGAACTGAGGCAAACCCAGTGTTGTTCATCCACTGTGAGCATGATCCCTTGCCAGCAGTATTTGTTTGAAGTGTCCCTTCCTCCCCCAAAACAACTGAAAAGGTGAGCTTAAATAAGTGACCACTTCACCCCCTTGTGTCAGGGAAGAAACTAAACACTGAAGAGATTTGCAAACAGAGGAAGCCAAAATAAACAGAGAAGTTGGAAACTGCTCTAGAAGTGACAGGTGCAACAGATTAAAACCCTGCAGTTAATGCTGAGACTGTGCATTTGAGGGGCAAGGGCTTCCCTCGTGGCTCAACTGGTAAAGAATTCACCTGCAATGTGGGAGACCTGGGTTTGATCCCTGGGTTGGGAAGATCCCCTGGAGAAGGGAAAGGCTACCCATTCCAGTATTCTGGCCTGGAGAATTCCACGGACTCTATAGTCCACGAGGTCATAAAGAGTCAGACACGACTGAGTAACCTTCACTTTTCACTCACTATAGACCTTGAGAACAAGTACAAACCACAGCAAGGTACTCTCTGACACTGAACTGATCCCATACTGCCCACAACAGCTCCAGAGAAATTCATAGATATATTTTTATATTATCACTTTTTAATATTTTAAAAATTTTAGTTCTTTATTACTCCTTTAATTTTCATTTTTATAGCCTACTAATACCTTTCCAAAAAAATCCTATTTTTAAAAAATTCCATATATATATATTTTTAATTTTGTGATTCATTTTGTTTTGAATTTTTATATTTTGTGTTTAAATATATATAATATATATTTATATTTTTGAGAGTCTAACCACTATTCTAGGCTTTTAATCTTTGCTTTTTGAGATTTGTTATCAATTTGTTCCTTTAAGAATCTAATCTTCAGCATCCGTTTTCACTTAGGGATTTGATTACTGCCTTGACTGCTCTCTCACCTTTTAACTATCCCTTTTCTTCTCCCGGTCAACTCAATCTCCCTCCTACTTCTTCTATTTTCTACATAACCCTGTGAATCTCTCTGGGTGTTCCTTGTTGTGGAAAGTTGTTTCACTATTAGCCTATGGGTTTTGTCCTTTGTGCTGTATGAATGGAGACTTCTTGAGGCCACTGTAAGAGAAGGACTGAAACCCAGAGGCAGAAGACTTAACTCCAGGACTTTAGAACGTCAGAAAACTCAAAACTACAGGGAACATTAATAGATAAGAGCTCACCCCAAAGTATCCATACCTACACTTAAACCAAGCTCCACCCAAGAGCCAATAAATTCCAGTGGAAGACACACCACTCTAATTCTGTGGCAAATAGGAACACAACTCTGAACAGGATGCCCAAAGACATGTCAACCCAATAGACAACCAAAAATTCACTACTGGACACTTAATTTGCACTCCAGAGACAAGAGATCCAGCTCCACTCACCAGAATTCAGATACAAGATCCCCCAACTATGAAACTTTGACAAGACACTCACCCAACCCCACCTACAGGGAGCAGACACCACAATTAAGAAGAACAATGACCTTCTAGCCTGAAGAAAGGGCACCCCAAACACAGCCATCTAAGAAAAATGAAAAGGCTGAGAAATATTCAGCAAGTGAAGGAACATGATAAAAACCCAAGATGAACATTCAGCACTGTTTATAATAGCCAAGACATGGAAGCAACCTAGATGTCCATCAGCAGATGAATGGATAAGAAAGCTGTGGTACATATACACAATGGAGTATTACTCAGCCATTAAAAAGAATACATTTGAATCAGTTCTAATGAGGTGGATGAAACTGGAGCCTATTATACAGAGTGAAGTCAGCCAGAAGGAAAAACATAAATACAGTATACTAACGCATATATATGGAATTTAGAAAGATGGTAACAATAACCCGGTGTACGAGACAGCAAAAGAGACACTGATGTATAGAACAGTCTTATGGATTCTGTGGGAGAGGGAGAGGGTGGGAAGATTTGGGAGAATGGCAATGAAACATGTAAAATATCATGTAGGAAACGAGTTGCCAGTCCAGGTTCGATGCACGATGCTGGATGCTTGGGGCTGGTGCACTGGGACGGCCCAGAGGGATGGTATGGGGAGGGAGGAGGGAGGAGGGTTCGGGATGGGGAACACATGTATACCTGTGGCGGATTCATTTTGATATTTGGCAAAACTAATACAATTATGTAAAGATTAAAAATAAAATAAAATTAGAAAAAAAAAAAAAAAAAACAAGAAACCAAAGAGGAGATAGGGAGTCTACCTGAAAAAGGAGTCAGAATAATGATAGTATGGAGTTACAGATAAACAGAATAGAGAGAAGGATAGAGAAGATTCAAGACATGTTTAACAAGGACCTAGAAGAAAGAAAGGAGTCAAGAAATAATGAACAATGCAATAACTGAGATTAAAAGCATTCTAGAAGGAACCAACAGTAGAATAACTGAGGCAGAAGAGAGGATAAGTGAGGTGGAAGATAGAATGGTGGAAATAAATCAAGCATAGAGGAAAAAAGAAAAAAGATTTAAAAGAAATGAGGACAAACTCAGAGACCTCTGTGACGATGTTAAATGCCCCAACATTCGAATCATAGTTGTCCCAGAAGAAGAAGACAAAAAGAAAGGGCATGAGAAAATAGTTGAGGAGATAATAGTCCAAAACATCCCTAAAATGGGGAAGAAAATAGCCATCCAAGTCCAAGAAACCCAGAGAGTTCTATACAGGATAAACCCAAGGTAATACACCCCTAGACACATATTAATCAAACTAACAAGAGTAAATACAATGAGCAAATATTAAAAGCAGCAAAGGAAAGGCAACAAATAACAATCAGGGGATCCCCATAAGGATACCAGCTGATCTTTCAATAGAAACCCTCAGGCCAGAAGGGAATGGTAGGATATACATAAAGTGATGAAAAAGAAAAACATACAAACAAGACTACTCTACCTAGAAAGAATCTCATTCAGATATGAAGGAGAAATCAAAAGCTTTACAGACAAGCAAAAGCTGAGAGAATTCAGCACCACCAAATCAGCTCCTCAGCAAATGCTAAAGGATCTACTCTGGACAGGAAACACAAAAAAAGTTTATAAAAATGAACCCAAAGCAACAAAGTAAATGGCAATGGGATCATACTTATTAATAATCACCTTAAATGTAAATGGGTTAAACGTTTTGACCAAAAGACAAACACTGGACAATTGGATACAAAAACAAAGCTCCTGTATATGCTGTGTACAAGATACCCATCTCAAACCTAGGGACATATACATTAGTATACTGTATTGGTGTTTTTCTTTCTGGCTTACTTCACTATGTATAATAGGCTCCAGTTTCATCCATCTCATGAGAACTGATTTAAATGTATTCTTTTTAATAGCTGAGTAATACTCCATTGTGTATATATACCACAGCTTTCTTATCCATTATATGGAATTTAGAAAGATGATAACAATAACCTTGTATATGAAACAGCAAAAGAGACACTGATGTATAGAACAGTCTTTTGGACTCTGTGGGAGAGGTAGAGGGAAGGATGATTTGGGAGAATGGCACTGAAACATGTATAACATCATATATGAAACGAGTCACCAGCCAGGTTCGATGCACGATACTGGATGCTTGGAGCTGGTGCACTGGGACGACCCAGAGCGATGGTATGGGGAGGGAGGAGGGAGGAGGTTTCAGGATGGGGAACACGTGTATACCTGTGGTGGATTCATGTTGATATATAGCAAAACCAATACAATACTGTAAAGTTAAAAAAAAAAAACTAGGGACATATACAGACTGAAAGTGAGGGGCTGGGGAAAGATATTTCATGCAAACAGGGATCAAGAGAAAGCAGGAGTAGCAATACTCAAATCAGATAAAATAGACTTTGAAATAAAGACCATGATAAGAGACCAAGAGGAAACTGCATAGTGCTCAAGGGATCAATTCAGAAGAAGATATCACAATTATGAATATATATGCACCCAACAGAGGAGCACCTCAATACGTAAGGCAAATGCAAACAAGTATGAAAGGGGAAATTAACAGCAACACAATAATAGTGAGGGACTTTCATACTCCACTCACATCTATGGATAGATCAACCAAACAGAAAATTAACAAGGAAACACAAACTTTAAGTGATACAATGGACCAGTTAGACGTAATTGATATCTACAGGGCATTTCACCCAAAAACAATGGATTTCACCTTTTTCTCAAATGCACACGGAATATTCTCCAGGATAGATGACATCCTGGGCCATAAATCTAGCCTTGGTAAATTTTTAAAAATGAAATTATTTCCAGCATCTTTTCTGATCATAACGTGATAAGATTAGATATCAACTATGGGGGGGGAGTATAAAAATCTCAGATATATGGAGGCTAAACAACATGCTTCAGATCACTGAAGAAATCAAAACAGCCAATAAAAATATGCATAGAAACAAATGAAAACATGACAATCCAAACCTATGGGACTCAGTGAAGCGGTGCCAAGAGGGAGGCTCACAGCAATACAGGCCTACCCTAAGAAACAAGAGAGACACCAAACAAACAACTCAACTGTACACCTAAAGCAACTAGGAAAAAAAAAAAAAAACAGAAGAATCCCAGAGTTAGTAGAAGGAAAGAAATCATAAAAATCAGAGCAGAAATAATTGGAAAAGAAATGAAGAAGACTATAGCAAAGACCAACAAAACTAAAACCTGGTTTTTTGAGAAGATAACTAAAATAGATAAACCATTAGCCAGACTCACCAAGAATAAAAGGGAGAATAATCAATAAAATTACAAGTGAAAACGGAGAAATTACAAAAGGCAACACAAAAATACAAAAGATCATAAGAGACTACTATGAGCAATTATATGTCTATAAAATGGGCAACTTGGAAGAAATGAACAAATTCTTAGAAAATTATAACCTTCCAAAACAGAACCAGGAAGAAATAGAAAATTTAACAGACCCCATCACAAGCACAGAAATTGAAACTGTAATTAAAAATCTTACAACAAACAAAAGCCCAGGACCAGATGGCTTCACAGGTGAATTCTACCAAAAATTTATAGAAGAGCTAACACCTATTCTACTCAAATTATTCTACAAATTTGCATATGAAGGTCAATTTCCAAACTCATTCCATGAGGCCATCATCACCCTAATACCAAAACCAAAGATGCCATCCAAAAAAGAAAACTACAAGCCAATATCACTGATGAACATAGATGTAAAAATCCTCAACAAAATTCTAGCAAACAAAATCCAATAACATAATAAAAAGATCATACATCATGAACAAGTGGGCTTTATTCTAGGGATGGAAGAATTCTTCAATAGTCACAAATCAAACAATGTGATTCACCATATTAACAAATTGAAAGATAAAAACCATACGATTATCTCAATAGATGCAGAGAAAGCCTTTGACAAATTTTAACACCGATTTATGATAAAATTTCTCCAGAAAGCAAGCATACAAGTAATATTTATTATTATATATAATATATATAATACATTATATATCAACATAATAAAAGAAATATACAACAAACCCACAGCAAACAGCCACAATGGTGAAAAATTGAAAGAATTTCCTCTAAAATCAGGAATAAGACAAGGGTGCCCACTATCACACTACTATTCAACATAGTTTTGGAAGTCCTAGCCACAGCAATCAGATAAGAAAAAGAAATAAAAGGAATCCAGATTGGAAAAGAAGAAGTAAAACTCTCATTCTTTGCAGATGACATGATCCTCTACATAGAAATCCTAAAGACACCACCAGAAAATTACTAAAGGTAATCAATGAATATAGTAAAGTTGCAAGGTATAAAATTAATACACAGAAGTCCCTTGAACTCCTATACAGTAACAATGAACACAGAAAGAGAAATAAAGGAAACAAAAGAAAGAATAAAATACTTTATATATATATATATATATATATATATATATATATATATATATATATAACTATAAAACTCTGATGAAATGAAAGATGACACAAATAGATGGAGAAATATACTATATTTGAGGATTGGAAGAAACAATATAGTGAAAATGAGTACACTATCCAAAGCAATCTATAAATTCAATGCAATCCCTATCAAGCTACCATTGGTATTTTTCAAAGAACTAGAACAAATAACTTTATAGTTTGTAGGAAAACAAACAAAAAAACTTGATAGCCAAAGCAATCTTGAGAAGAAGAATGGAACTGGAGGAATCAAACTTCCTGACTCCAGACTATACTAAAAAGCTACATCATCAAGACAGTATGGTACTGGCACAGGACAGATATATAGATCAATGGAACAAAATAGAAAGCCCAGAGGTAAATCCATGCACCTATGGATACCTTATCTTTGACAAAGTAGGCAAAAAACCACAGTAGAGAAAAGACAATCTCTTTAACAAGCATTGCTTGGAAAATTGGTCAACCATGTGTAAACAATGAAATTAGAACACTTTCTAACACCATACACAAAAATAAAATGCATTCAAGATCTAAACATAAGACAGAAACTATAAAACTCTTAGAGGAAAACATAGGCAGAACACTCTCTAACATAAATCATAGCAAGATCGTCTATGACCCACCACCCAGAGTAATGGAAATAAAAACAAAAGTAAACAAATGGGACCTAATTAAAAGCTTTTGCACATCAAAGGAAACTATAAGCAAGGTAAAAAGGCAGCCTTCAGAATGGGAGAAAATAATAGCAAATGAAGCAGCTGACAAAGAATTAATCTCGAAAATATACAAGCAGTTCATGCAGCTCAATACAAAAAAATGGACAACCCAATCAAAAAGTGGGACAAAGAACTAAACAGACATTTCTCAAAATAAGACATACAAATAGTTAATAAACACATGAAAAGATGCCCAATATCACTCATTATTAGAGAAATGTAAATCAAAACCACAATCAGGTGTCATCTCACCCCAGTCAGAATGGCCACCATCAAAAAGTCTACAAACAATAATTCTTACAAGATAACCCACCTGTCTCTTCTAATGGGACCAGGTTGCAAATGATATGAAAGCTTTGTTGTTTTGTTTTTCAAGACAAAGGCAAGCTTCCCTAAGCTTGAATTTATAGTTATGAAAAAAGAAAAGAAAAACAAACAAAACAGACAAAATATGACACAAGGAAAAAACAATATCCTGGGCAATAAAAAGTTATTTTAAACCAGCAAAAAAAAAAAAAAAAAAATGCTGGAGAGAGTATAGAGCAAAGGGAATGCTCTTCCACTGTTGGTGGGAGTGCAAACTGGTACAGCCACTATGAAGAACAATGTGGAGATTCCTTAAGAAACTGTAAATAGAACTGCCATCAGTTCAGTTCAGTTCAGTCGCTCAGTCGTGTCTGACTCTTTGTGGCCCCATGAATTGCAGCACACCAGGCCTCCCTGTCCATCACCAACTCCCGGAGTTCACCCAAACTCATGTGCACCAAGTAGGTGATGCCATCCAGCTATCTCATCCTCTGTCGTCCCCTTCTCCTCCTGCCCCCAATCTCTCCCAGCATCAGGGTCTTTTCCAATGAGTCAACTCTTCATATCAGGTGGCCAAAGTATTGGAGTTTCAGCTTCAGCATCAGTTCTTCCAATGAACACCCAGGACTGATCTCCTTCAGAATGGACTGGTTGGATCTCCTTGCAGTCCAAGGGACTCGCAAGAGTCTTCTCCAACACAACAGTTCAAAAGGATCAATTCTTTGGTGCTCAGCTTTCTTCACAGTCCAACTCTCATATCCATACATGACCACTGGAAAAACCATAGCCTTGACTAGATGGAACTTTGTTGGCAAAGTAATGTCTCTGCTTTTGAATATGCTATCTAGGTTAGTCATAGTTTTTCTTCCAAGGAGTAGCATCTTTTAATTTCATGGGTGCAATCACCATCTGCAGTGATTTTTGGAGCCCCCGCCCCCCCCCCAAAAAATGTCTAAAACTGTTTCCACTGTTTCCCCATCTATTTCCATGAAGTGGTGGGACCGGATGCCATGATATTCGTTTTCTGAATGTTGAGCTTTAAGCCAACTTTTTCACTCTCCTCTTTCACTTTCATCAAGAGGCTTTTGAGTTCCTCTTCACTTTCTGCCATAAGGGTGGTGTCATCTGCATATCTGAGATTATTGATATTTCTCCCCGCAATCTTGATTCCAACTTGTGCTTCTTCCAGCCCAGGGTATCTCCTGATATACTCAAAATATAAGTTAAATAAGCAGGGTGACAATATACAGCCTTGACATACTCCTTTTCCTATTTGGAACCAGTCTATTTTTCCATGTCCAGTTCTAACTGTTGCTTCCTGACCTACATACATATTTCTCAAGAGGCAGGTCAGGTGGTCTGGTATTCCCATCTCTTTTAGAATTTTCCACAGTTTATTGTTATCCACACAGTCAAAGGCTTTGACATAGTCAAGAAAGCAGAAATAGATGCTTTTCTGGAACTCTCTTGCTTTTTTGATGATCCAGCAGATGTTGGCAATTTGATGTCTGGTTCCTCTGCCTTTTCTAAAACCAGCTTGAACATCTGGAAGTTCACAGTTCATGTATTGCTGAAACCTGGCTTGGAGAATTTTGAGCATTACTTTACTAGTGTGAAATGAGTGCAATTGTGCTGTAGTTTGAGCATTCTTTGGCATTGCCTTTCTTTGGGATTGGAATGAAAACTGACCTTTTCCAGTCCTGTGGCCACTGTTGAGTTTTCCAAATTTGCTGGCCTATTGAGTGCAACACTATCACAGCATCATCTTTCAGGATTTGAAATAGCTCAACTGGAATTCCATCACCTCTGCTAGTTTTGTTCATAGTGATGCCTTCTAAGGCCCACTTGACTTCACATTCCAGGATGTCTGGCTCTAGGTGAGTGATCACACCATTGTGATTATCTGAGTCATGAAGATCTTTTGTGTACAGTTCTTCTGTGTAGTCTTGCCACGTCTTCATAATATCTTCTGCTTCTGTTAGGTCCATCTCATTTCTGTCCTTTATCAAGCCCATCTTTGCATGAAATATTCCCTTGGTATCCCAGCACTGGGATTTCTGGGTCATATGGCAGTTCTTGACTATGCCAAAGCCTTTGACTGTGTGGATCACAATAAACTGTGGAAAATTCTGAAAGAGATGGGAATACAAGACCACCTGACCTGCCTCTTGAGAAACCTATATGCAGGTCAGGAAGCAACAGTTAGAACTGGACATGGAACAACAGACTGGTTCCAAATAGGAAAAGGAGTATGTCAAGGCTGTATATTGTCACCCTGTTTATTTAACTTATATGCAGAGTACATCATGAGAAACGCTGGGCTGGAAGAAGCACAAGCTGGAATCAAGATTGCCAGGAGAAATATCAATAACCTCAGATATGTAGATGACACCACCCTTATGGCAGAAAGTGAAGAGGAACTCAAAAGCCTCTTGATGAAAGTGAAAGAGGAGAGTGAAAAAGTTGGCTTAAAGCTCAACATGCAGAAAACGAAGATCATGGCATCCGGTCCCACCACTTCATGGGAAATAGATGGGGAAACAGTGTCAGACTTTATTTTTCTGGGCTCCAAAATCAGTACAGATGGTGACTGCAGCCGTGAAATTAAAAGATGCTTACTCCTTGGAAGGAAAGTTATGACCAATCTAGATGGCATAATCAAAAGCAGAGACATTACTCTGCCAACAAAGGTTCGTCTAGTCAAGGCTATGGTTTTTCCTGTTGTCATGTATGGATGTGAGAGTTGAACTGTGAAGAAGGCTGAGCGCCGAAGAATTGATGCTTTTGAACTACGGTGTTGGAGAAGACTCTTGAGAGTCCCTTGGACTGCAAGGAGATCCAATCAGTCCATTCTGAAGGAGATCAGCCCTGGGATTTCTTTGGAAGGAATGATGCTAAAGCTGAAAGTCCAGTACTTTGGCCACCTCATGCGAAGAGTTGACTCATTGGAAAAGACTCTGATGCTGGAAGGGATTGGGGGCAGGAGGAGAAGGGGACGACAGAGGATGAGATGACTGGATGGCATCACTGACTCGATGGACGTGAGTCTGAGTGAACTCCGGCAGTTGGTGATGGACAGGGAGGCCTGGCATCTGCGATTCATGGGGTTGCAAATAGTCGAACACGACTGAGCGACTGAACTGAACTGAACACACCTAGAATAGGAATTACCGGTTGATATTACATTTCTGTGTCTAATTTTTTTGAGGAACTGCCAAAATGTTTGCCACAGCAGCTGCAATATTTTACATTTTCACAAGCAGTGCTAGTGGGAGAGTGAAAAAGCTCACTTAAAATTCAACATTCAAAAAACTAACATCATGGCAACCGGTCCAATCACTTCATGACAAGTAGATGCGGAAATAATGGAAACAGTGACAGACTTTATTTTCTTGGGCTCCAAAATCACTGCAGATGGTGACTGCAGCCATGAAATTAAAAGATACTTGTTCCTTGGACGAAAAGCTGTGACAAACCTAGACAGCATATTAAAAAGTAGACACATTACTTTACCAACAAAGGTCCATCTAGTCAAAGCTATGGTTTTTCCAATAGTCATGTATGGATGCGATAGTTGGACCATAAAGAAGGTTGAGCACCAAAGAACTGATTCCTTTGAAAACTCTTAAAATTCCCTTGGATTGCAAGGAGATCAAACCAGTCAATCCTAAAGGAAATCAACCTTGAATATTCATTGGAAGGACTGATGCCTAAGTTGAAGTTCCAATATTTTGGCCACTTCATGCAAAGAGCTGACTCTTTGGAAAAGACCCTGATGCTTGGAAAGATTGAAGGCAGGAGGAGAAGGGGACGACAGAGGATGAGATGCTTACATGGCATCAACAAGTCAATGAACATGAGTTTGAGCAAGCTCTGGGAGATGGCGAAGGACAGAGAAGCCTGGCATGCTGCAGTCCATGGGGTTGCAAAGAGTCAGACCCAACTGAGCAACTGAACAAGAACAACTAGCAGTGCACAAGTTTTCCATTTTCTCCTCATTCTCACTGACACTTATTTACCCTTCCCTTTTAAAAAACGAATTGCCATCCTAATGAGTATAATGGAGAAGGAAATGGCAACCCTCTCCACTATTCTTGCCTGGGAAATCCCATGGACAGAGGAGCCTGCTGGGCTACAGTGTCTATGGGGTTGCAAAAGGGTCAGATAGGACTTAGCTACTAAACAACAACAGGTGCAAATTTGTTTTCTTTTTTGTAAAATTAAATAGGATCTACTAGGGTGAGTTGAGGCTATGGTTCTTCCAGTAGTCATGTATGGATGTGAGAGTTGAACTGTGAAGAAAGCTGAGTGCCAAAGAATTGATGCTTTTGAACTGTGGTGTTGGAGAAGACTCTTGAGAGTCCCTTGGACTGCAAGGAGATCCAACCAGTCCATTCTAAAGGAGATCAGTCCTGGGTGTTCTTTGGAAGGAATGATGCTAAAACTGAAACTCCAGTACTTTGGCCACCTCATGCGAAGAGTTGACTCATTGGAAAAGACTCTGATGCTGGGAGGGATTGGGGGCAGGAGGAGAAGGGGACAACAGAGGATGAGATGGCTGGATGGCATCACTGACTCGATGGATGTGAATCTGAGTGAACTCCGGGAGTTGGTGATGGACAGGGAGGCCTGGCGTGCTGCGATTCATGGGGTTGCAAAGAGTCGGACACGACTGAGCTACTGAACTGAACTGAACTGAACTGAGGGTGAGTTGTTTTCGAAACTGAGTACATGCCCCTGTGTCCTTGTCTTTGAAACAAAATGCTGACTCAAGAATTAATGTTTGGAAAATGTGAAGATATAGAAACAAGAATAGCTGTTGGGCTAAGGAACTGGTAACAATTTATAATTCTGCCACATAACTGAATCGCCAAACTCTCAGTTTCCTGAAAGATATAAAGGTCTTACATACATTCCTAAATTGTTTTTACGGGAAGGAGACCCCGCCCCCCTCCCCGGATGAAAACTGCTGACTACAAGAACATAGACCCTAAGCTGGTTGAAACCAGAAGGTTGATGCCAACCAATCCAAGAACACTTCACAAGCTGATCACGACTTGCTCCTTGAACATTATAAAACTCCTCACTGCCTCCTCCAGGGTGTGTCACGCAGTCTTCAGGGAATTAACTCACTGTGGCCCCCTCTGCCTGGCAAAGCAATAAAAGCTACTCTTTTCCACTTCACCCAAAACTCTGTTGCCATTTGGCGACGGAGAACAGAGGCCATGATTATAGCAACATTTTCAGATTTGAAGTTTGTAACAGGTGTGATATGTATAAAATAACAGGCTCCCCAGCGGCTCAGCCGTGAAGAATTCGCTTGCAGTGCAGGAGATGCATGTTAGATCCCTGGGTTGGGAAGATCCCCTGGAGGAGGGCAGGGCAACCCACTCCAGTATACTTGCCTGGACAATCTAATGGACTAAGGAGCCTGGCGGACACAGGCTATAGGGTTACAGAGTCGGACATAACTGAAGTGACACATTCACAAGTATATAAAATTATATATATATATATATATATATATATATATATATGCCTCCGTGCCTCTTGCTTGAAGAGGCATGCCTCTGTGTCTGTGTGCTTCTCAAGGCATATTACCCTCTTAGCACTGTAATATATGCACCAACCCAGAAGCTTTCCAATCTGCTTGTTCAAGAATTTTTATAGAGTTCAGTCTCTAATGCCTCCTCTCTCTCTCCCCTAGTCTGTAGATGGGTCTCCCCATCCTAAGTCACTTCATTAGCATTAACTCAAGAATGCTGTAAAAGGACTCCAGCTGCTGCTGCTAAGTCGCTTCAGTCATGTCCAACTCTGTGATCCCATAGATGGCAGCCCAACATGCTCCCCCATCCCTGGGATTCTCCAGGCAAGAGTACTGGAATGGGGTGCCATTTCCTTCTCCAAAAGGACTCCTAGTGAGTGCCAAAATACAGTTCCATCACTCAGGAAATCCCAAGAGTTTTAGGAGCTCTGTAACAGGAACCAGGGACAAAAGACCTAATGTTTCTTATCCACAACTTCAAAACTGATCCAGTGACAGGCTGGTGAACATTTGGGAGGTTTCCAATTTTTCACTGTCACAAATGATGTTATAATAAATATCCTTGAACACATCTTCAGATGCACATATGTAAGAATTTCTCCAGGATAGTCTAGAGATGAAACTGAAGGGCTATCCAGATTATGCACATTTTCAACTTCACTAAAAAGTTGGCAAATTATTTTCTAACATGCTTGTTGTATTTATTTGCACCCGTACCAAATGTTTGGGATTTTCAATTTTCTCTTACCCCCAATTCCTTCTTTTGTGCCTCAGTGTGTACAAAGGATGTAGGAAAGAAGTAAAACTTACATTTGTTGAGTTTCATGCTAAGTAATTATTGGGGTTCAGGATACATTGCTCCCAAACACAGCACTTTGATATATAAATATCTTAGACTCAAGGAGCTCAAGAAAATGGTAGAAGCAGAAGGGTCACTCTGAACCATCCCTCACATTCTGTTGTAAAAGCAAAAAATAAATCTCTCTTGTGAAACATACCCTCCATGTACCAGGAGAGTGGAAGGCATCCTTATTGCCAGATGGAATTTAGGGCTGAGAAGCCCATGTAAACAAAACTGTTACTTTTTCACCATTATGCTACTCCTAGGCCAAACCTCATTTTCTTGTTGATTCTTCACAAATTGTTTCATTTGTCTAAAGGTATAAAAGCTTCCTGCTTTGGTCACTTCTTTGAGTCTTGTATCTTTGTGGGGCTCCTGTATGTACTCATGTAACTAAACTTGCTTTTTTCTCCCATTAATCTGTCTTTTTTTTTTTTTTTTTAACTCAAAAGGGGTCTCAGCCAAGAACATAGAAAGGTAGAGGGAAAATTATGTTTCCTCCCCTACAGTATTCACTGTTTTCATATGGGCTATTTGATTTCATTCAACTCTTCCTGTTCTGTTTATTCCTTGTATCCTCATTTTCTACACCTGTTCTCCACTCTCTTCCCACATCCCTACCTCATCTCTAGTGTGGTTAAGGTACCTTTTTCTGTTTGTGTGAGATTATATGTTTTGTAGATGGTGACAGCAGCCATTAAATTAAAAGATGTTTACTCCTTGGAAGGAAAGTTATGACCAACCTAGATAGCATATTGAAAAGCAGAGACATTACTTTGCCAGCAAAGGTTCGTCTAGTCAAAGCTATGGTTTTTCCAATGGTCATGTATGGATGTGAGAGTTGAACTGTGAGGAAAGCTGAGTGCCAAAGAATTGATGCTTTTGAACTGTGGTGTTGGAGAAGACTCTTGAGAGTCCCTTGGACTGCAAGGAGATCCAACCAGTCCATTCTAAGGGAGATCAGCCTTGGGTGTTCTTTGGAAGGAATGATGCTAAAACTGAAACTCCAGTACTTTGGCCACCTCATGTGAAGAGTTGACTCATTGGAAAAGACTCTGATGCTGGGAGGGATTGGGGGCAGGAGGAGAAGGGGACGACAGAGGATGAGATGGATGGATGGCATCACTGACTCGATGGATGTGAATCTGAGTGAACTCCAGGAGTTGGTGATGGACAGGGAGGCCTGGCGTGCTGCGATTCATGGGGTTGCAAAGAGTCGGACACGACTGAGCGGCTGAACTAAACTGAACTGATTTTTTATTTACATAATAGTAAGCATGGTCCATCTCATTCTGTTTTCTGCTCTCTGTAGCCAGCACAGGTGTTGGGATAATTCCTGCTGTTTCTTTTCCTCTGGTCCTTTATTTCTAACTGTCACACTTCAAGCTATATATCCACCTTAGTTTGCTGATTTCTTCCTCCAGTGACAGATACTTAGATGGCTTCCAATCATCTCCAACACCATCAGTACTGCAATGAGAGCAGCTATTAATATATACATCCTTTCAGAGACCTGTGTGAGAATGTCTTTGGGGTATATACCTGGGGGGACTGCTGAGTCACTGATTGTATGTGTACTTAACTAAGTACTCCAAGTACAATTCTGAAGATTGATCTTCAGAATGTGTGCAAATTTACCTTCCATTCCCAAATCACTAGTAAGAAAGGAAACTCAGAATTTTTCTGTCTTGCTTTTTTATTTTCTTAACCATCTTTCTTAATGATCAAAAGTTTTAAATTATGATGAAGTCCAGTTATCAAATATTTTTATGGTTTGTACTTTGACTTTGCCAACTTCAGAATCACAAAGATTTTCTCCTGCTTTCTTCTGGCAGTTTTAGCTTTTACATTAATTCAAGTTAATATTTGTTTATGTGTATATGGCTAATTTTTTCCCCATACAAAAGTCCAATTGTGACACTAATGTTTGTTGAAAAGACAATTATTTTTTGATCAACTGGCTTCAACCTCTTCGTTGGCAATCACTTGATCATATTTTGCATGGATCTATTTTTAAACATTCTATTCTATTTCACTAATCTACATCTCACCTTATTTCAATATCATTCTCTCTTGATTACTGTAGCATTATAATGTCTTGAAATTGCATAGTGTAAATCCTTAACTTTGTTCTCAAACCATTAAGCTTTTATAAGTAAAAACTAATTTTTAGGTAATTTGTGAAACAGATATTCTTTCCTTTCTATGAGCCTGCAAACATCTCTGTGCTTCTCCCCCATCACTAAACTTCACTGAGTTCAATGCAGTTAGGAAGGAGTGAGGAGAAGGATGATGGAGCTAATGCTATTGGCCAACCCAACCTGAACCACAGCCTTGACCTTCCCAGCCAGCCTCCTCCATATAGGGTGTCCATGGGACGCACTTCTGACTAATAAGAAATGATATTTCAGCTGCCACATCTGTCAAATGTTGCTCTTATGAGAAAATCTTGGTAATAGGTCATCCTTGAAGACATATTTTGTAACATTTTCCCTTCTGGGACACTTATTATCATAATAAATGCTCTAGCTACTCCTTATTGACTTCTCTGGTGGCTTAGTGGTAAAAAAAAAAAAAAAAAAAAAAATCCACCTGAAATGTAGGAGACATGAGTTTGAATCCCTGAGTCAGGAAGATTCCATGGAGAAGGAAATGGCAACCCACTCCAGTATTCTTGCCTGGGAAATCCCGTGGATGGAGGAGACTGGTGAGCTACAGTCCATGGGGTTTCAAAAGAGTTGGACACGACAGAGGACTAAACAACAACAGCAACTCCTTATTAGATTGATTACCAGGAATTCTCTCTTTTTGTTTAAATGATAGACTCCAGGTATATTGGACTAGGACATAAAGAGCCCTGCTGCTGCTGCTGCTGTGTCGCTTCAGTCGTGTCCGACTCTGTGCGACCCCATAGACAGGCTTTGCCGTCCCTGGGATTCTCCAGGCAAGAACACTGGAGTGGGTTGCCATTTCCTTCTCCATTGTGTGAAAGTGAAAAGTGAAAGTGAAGTCACTCAGTCGCGACCGACTCATAGCGACCCCATGAAATGCAGCCCACCAGGCTCCTCCATTCATGGGATTTTCTAGGCAAGAGTACTGGAGTGGCTTACACAAGTATTATTAAGCTACTACTAGTAGTGGTGGAAGTAGTAGTAGTATAGAACCTACTGTTTAAAAAACAAGTACTTTGCACACGTTTTTTATTTCTCAAAGCAGATCTTTAAGGCAGGTACCCTTCCCTAACAGCTGTTGGGTAATATAACCCTTTAAAATGATATTTCAAAAGCTAAATCCAAGTTTCTTGAAGACATACTGCTGAATCTACATTGATTCTAGGTGTCGGCAAACATAGGTAGAATTTTTAATTTGTGAGAATTAAAATCAGTGTAACTACTCCTTATAGTACCATAATTTCCAAATTAGTCAGTTCATTATACCCTCCTAAATTCAGAATTCAGTATTAAACACAAACTTGATTACATTGTCCTAAAAGTTCTCTAGACCAGACTCTGACTGACTATGTAAAACAGCAGGATCTTTTAGACAACAACAGCAAGAAGAGTGACTTGGGTCTTCACTGATGAGTGATGCTCATGAGTTGACATGCCCTTCCAGGGATGGTGAGGAGAACCTGATGCCTCAGGACCATTCTGAGGTCTGGCGACAGGGACAGTAGCCTTCCCAAGAAGGGGCAGAGCCTGGAGGAAATGTTCATGAATTAGACCACCATTCTCTGACAAACATATCTGACCCTCTCACTTCTCCCCTTCATTTTAACCTCTGCAGATCCTTCCCACCCCTCCCTCTGCCAACCCACTCCCAGGAGATTTGTCCTTACCTTTGTTGCAATAGCAGTAAGACACAAAAAGCAGCTGGATTTATGAAAATATATTTTCAGCTTTTATCTTCTAAAATATAAAGCCTTTGTTATCAAAATTTTAAAGATCAGGAAAAATTAAACTACTGTGCAGGTCTGTGGTTGGAAGTTGGAAACCTCATACAAGTTTCAGTGCACATTAGTCAAGACATTTAGAGAGTTCTTTGCACCTCTTGCTCCAAAGCTTCAGTTTTGAAAGGGGGCCTTCAAAATTCCTAGGCTAGCTTTTGGAAAAGAGGGGAAAATGGAGTAAATAATTGCTTCCTATTTCCAGTTTCATTTCAATACCTTTCCCTCATACAATTCCTTTTTTAACTAACAACTTTATTGAGATGTCTTCTTCCCTGATAGCTCAGTTGGTAAAGAATCCACCTGCAATGCAGGAGACCCCAGTTCGATTCCTGGGTTAGGAAGAGCCACTGGCGAAGGGATAGGCTACCCACTCCAGTATTCTTGGGCTTCCCTTGTGGCTCAGCTGGTAAAGAATCTGCCTGCAATGTGGGAACCCTGGGTTTAATCCCTGGTTTGGGAAGAGAAAGAAGGGAAAGGCTACCCCATCCAGTATTCTGGCCTGGAGAATTCCATGAACTGTACAGAGTGACTGAACAACAACATTATTTTAAAGAAATTGACTTTGACATAGTATATGATTGTTGTTCAGTCGCTCACTCATGTCTGACTCTTTGTGACCCCCATGGACTGCAGCATGCCAGGTTTCCCTGTCCTTTACAATCTCCCCAAGTTTGCTCAAACTCATGTCCATTGAGTCAGTGATCCTGTCCAACCATCCCATCCTTTATAAGCCACTTCTCAATCCTTCCCAGCAACAGGGTCTTTTTCAATGAGTCAGCTCTTCGCCTGAGGTGGTCAAAGTATTGGAACTTCAGCATCAGTCCTTCCAATGAATAGTCAGGGTTTATTTTCTTTAAGATTGGCTAGTTTGATCTCCTTGCTGTCTGAGAAACTCTCAGGAGTCTCCTGCAGCACCACAATTTGAAAGCATCAATTCTAAGTCACTCAGCCTTCTTTATGGTCCAACTCTCACATCCATACATGACTACTGAAAAAAACATAGCTTTGACTACACAGACCTTTGTTGGCAAAGTGATGTCTCTGTTTTTTAATATGCTGTCTAGGTTTGTCATACCTTTTCTTCCAAGGAACAAGTGTCTTCTAATTTCATGACTGCAGCCACTGTCCACAGTGATTTTGGAGCCCAAGAAAATAAAATCTGCCACTGTTTCCACTTTTTCCCCATCTACTTGCTATGAAGTGGTGGGACTGGATACCATGATCTTAGTTTTTTAAATGTTGAGTTTTAAACTGGCTTTTTGACTCTCCTCTTTCACCTTCATCAGAAGGCTCTTTAATTCCTCTTTGCTTTATTCCATTAGAGTGGTATCATCTGCATAGCTGAAGTTGTTGGTATTTCTCCCGGCGATCTTGATTCCAGCTTGTAATTCATCCAGTTTGGCATTTCACATGATGTACTCTGCATGTAAGTTGCGTGGGCTTCCTTGATAGCTCAGTTGGTGAAGAATCTGCCTGCAATGCAGGAGACCTGGATTCGATCCCTGGGTTGGGAAGATCCCCTGGAGAAGGGTAAGTTTACCCACACCAGTATTTTGGCCTGAAGAGTTCCATGGACTGTAGTCCCTGGGCTCACAAAGAATCAGACACAACTGAGCGACTTTTACTTTTCACTCTGCATAGAAGTTACATAAGCAGGGTGACAATAAACAGCCTTGATGTACTCCTTTCCCAATTTGGAACCAGTTTATTGTTCCATGTCCAGTTCTGACTGTTGCTTCTTGACCTGCATACAAGTTTCTCAGGAGACAAGCAAAGTGGTCTAGTAGTCCAATCTCTTTAAGAATTTTCCAGTTTACTGTGATCCACATAGTCAAAGGCTTTAGCATAGTCAATGAAGCAGAAGTAGATGTTCTTCTAGAATTCTCTTGTTTTTCCTATTATCCAACAGATGTTGGCAATTTGATCTCAGATTACTCTGCCTTTTCTAAATCCAGCTTGAAATAAGTAAAAGTGTTAGTCACTCAGTCATGCCTGATTATTGTGACCCCCGCATGTGAGATGAGTGCAATTGTGTGGTAGTTTGAGCATTCTTTGGCATTGTCTTTCTTTGGGATTGGAATGAAAACTGACCTTTTCTAGTCCTGTGGTCACTGCTGAGTTTTCCAAATTTGCTGGCATATTGAGTGCAGCACTTTAACAGCATCATCTTTAAAGACTTGAAATAGTTCAACTGGAATTCCATCACATCCACTAGTTTTGTTTGTTGCAATGCTTCCTAAGACCCACTTGACTTTGCACTCCAGAATGTCTGGCTCTAGGTGACTGATCACACAATCATGGTTATCTGGGTCATTAAGATATCTTTTGTATAGTTCTTCTGTATATTCTTGTCACCTCTTATTAATATCTTCTGCTTCTGTTAAGTCTATTCCATTTCTGTCCTTTATTGTGCCCATTTTGCATGAAATGTTCCCTTGGTATCACTAACTTTCTTGAAGAGATCTCTAGTCTTTCCCATTCTATTGTTTTCCTCTATTTCTTTGCTTTGTCACTTCAGTTCAGTTCAGTCACTTAGTTGTGTCTGACTCTTTGTGACTCCATGGACTGCAGCACACGAGGCTTCCCTGTCCATCACCACTCCTGGAGCTTGCTCACACTCATGTCCATCGAGTCGGTGATGCCATCCAACCATCTCATTCTCTGTCGTCCCCTTCTCCTCCTGCCTTCAGTCTTTCCCAGCATCAGGATCTTTTCAAATGAGTCAGCTCTTTGCATCAGGTGGCCAAAGCATTGGAGCTTCAGCTTCAGCATCAGTTCTTCCAATGAATATTCAGGACTGATTTCCTTTAGGATGGACTGGTTTGATCTTGTTGCAGTCCAAGGGACTCTTAAGAGTCTTCTCCAACATCACAGTTCTAAAGCATCATTTCTTTAGCGCTCAGCTTTCTTTATGGTCCAACTCTCACTTCCACATATGACTACTGGAAGAACCATAGAATTGATTAGATGGATCTTTGTCAGCAAAGTAATGTCTCTGCTTTTTAATATGCTGTCTAGGTTTGTCATAGATAAACTGAAGTCCATGGGGTTGCAAAGAGTCAGACATCATTGAATGACTGAACTGAACTGAGGTTTGTCAAAGCTTTTCCTCCAAGGAGCAAGTGTCTTTTAATTTCAATGCTGCAGTCACCATTTGCAGTGAATTTGGAGACCAAGAAAATAAAGTCTGTCACTGTTTCCATTGTTTTCCCATCTATTTGCCATAAAGTGATGGGACTGGATGCCATGATCTTAGTTTTTTGAATGCTGAGTTTTAAGCCAGCTTTTTCACTCTGTCTTTCGCTGTCATCAAGAGGCTCTTTAGATTACTTAGGAAGGTTTTCTTATCTCTCCTTACTATTCTTTGTAACTCTGCATTCATATGGGTATATCTTTCCTTTTCTCCTTTGCCTTTAATTTCTCTTCTTTTCTCAGCTGTTTGTAAGGCCTCCTCAGACAAGCACATTGCCTTTTTGCATTTCTTTTTCTTGGGGATGGTTTTGATCACTGCCTCATGTATGGTGTTACAAACCTGCATCCATAGTTCTTTAGGCACTCTTTTTATCAGATATAAACACTTGCATGTCCCTTGATGTCACATGCTTTCTCTGGGAATTTGTATATTTTAATTTTTTCTGTATATTTAAATTTTTTTTCTTTGTACATCTCTATCATGTTTGAATTTTGTTGATACATGAGCATGTATCATTTTAAAAACTGTAAGCTAGTGTTTCATATATTGACCATAAATGCAACTTCTTTCAGCATGGCATGCATGTGTTAGAAGTCTGCACAGGTATAGAAGCAGTGATTAAATCCAATACATTTCTCCTTTAAAACACCCTTAGTCTAATATACACACTACCATGTGTAAAAATAGATAGCTGCTGAGAAGTTGCTGTATAACACAAGGAACTCAGCCTGGTGCTCTGTGATGACCTAGAGGGGTGAGAGGATAGGGGTGGGATGCTCAGGAGGGAGGTGATATAGGTATAATTATGGCCAAATTGCATTGTTGTATAGCAGTAATCAACACAACATTGTAAAGCAATTTTATCCCAATTAAAGAATAAATTTTAAAAAACACCCTTAGTCTAAAGAAAAGTATGAAAAAGCGCACAGGGTAGAAGAGATATTGGGAGGGATTTAGTACAGAGTGGTTTGTACCAAGTCCAACTCTATATTCAACAGCATAGCTTCAGAGAGTTCACCCAGCATCTGCGTATCCCTTTAAAACAGTCTATCACCAAATTATCACATTTATTCTCAAAAGTGACATTCACTGTTCAAATTAAATCTCTTGAATTGGTACATATTTCTGTGGTAAAATATCTAAAAACAAGGTCAGGAAAAGCATCACTGCCTCTCATGAAGGAAACTTACATTTGCAGTCAGAGGACAAATGTATCAGAGAACAATAAAACAGTATCAGGAAATAGTATTGGGTGAGGCCAAATACATAGCACAACATTGCCAGAAACAGTATTTGGTAATAGAAGTATCAAATATATTTCAAGAGGGTATTATGTTCCAGAGGAAATAGAATAGATTTAGAAGTAGATTTGGTTTTCCCTTCCCTGACCTGAAGCATTTCTGAACACTAACAGCTATTAGGTAAGATCTCCATACTATTGGAAACAATAAATGTATGCTTTGTGGTTCACACATACTTATTTGGGAATTTTTTTCATGTAATGATGCCAACAGGCATCCTCTAAGAAAATCTTGTGTTAAGCATCCTTGACACTATATAGATTGAGTCAAACTTTACATTCTATTACAACTTTGAGAAGTTCTAGGTTCCTGATGTCTTGATTTCTACTTCCAGTTTCAGCACTATTTCACTGATTAGTTTGGACATACTCTTATTTCTAGAACTTGGTCAGTCCAATTAAAAAATAAAAGAGAATTGCCTTACTCCACAGGGGGGCAGTAAGGGTTAATGACATAACTGATAATCATTTTTAGGAAAGGAGGAAAATGCTATGTATGTGCTTATTGCATATTGATAAATAAAAGGAAAAATATAACCCCACAAACAAAAAGCGTGTGTAAACTTAAATACTTTCAATGTTTTGAATTCATAGACAAATTCAATTTATATGCTTTACCAAGAAAGGTGAGAAAAGAAAAGGAAAAAAAAAAAAAAAAAACTCAGCTTTAGAAACACCAATATTCCCAGGGTCATATGAATGCTAGGAAGGCAACCTTACCACTTTGTTTCAATATTGCTCAGTCTTATCCATTAGTCACTAACTTCTGGGTCTCACTTTTTTAGAAATATGTATAAGCCAGTTTACTATAAAAACTGAAATGCAGAACCACATATTTTGGAAAAGGGATTGAAAATAGAAAAATCATTTAGACTAACCAAAGAGCTCTCTAAATTCCATTTTGCTCGACTAGAAACACAAGGATTATTGTGGGTTGCTATTTTTTATTAGTTACAAATTGAAAATCATTACTGCAAGGTTCTAGTACCAACTGCAGAGCATCTAAGAAATCTGAACATGTTCCCCAGGGACCAACTAAGTTCCTATTTTATTGCCCCAGCTCTTGGTTCAATGCAGTTTGAGGTATCTACAACAATTTACTCCTTAGAATTTCTTTTCAGTTTTGGCAGATTTACTAATCAAGCTCCAGGGAGCAGCAGAGCGGCAACAAGTGATTCTCAAAGAGGTCCATGTGGGAGGGTAGACAGTCAACCTCCACATTCTTCACTCAGAGCTAGCTGAGAAGCTTTAGGTGTATCTAAGTGGGGGGGGAAATTCAATTATAATTTTATATTTGGGGAAAATACTTCTACTTTTTAAATAAGACTAGAGAAGGTAAGACTCTGGAAAAACTAGGTGTATAGATTTTAGAAGTTTGAGAAGCATTAACAAATACTGAACATTATTTATTTATTTATATTTTTGGCTGTGCAGGGTCTTCGTTGTTGCATAAGGGCTTTCTCTAGTTGTGGTGAGCAGACACTACTCTCTAGCTATGGTTTGAGGGCTTATTGTGGTGGCTTCTCTTGTTACAGAGCCTGGGCTCTAGAGCCTGTGAGCCTGTGAGTTTCAGTAGTTGCAACATGCGGGCTCAGTAGTTGTGGTGCAGGGGCATAGTTGCCCCACAGCATGCGGAATCTTCCCAGACCAGGGATCAAACCCATGTGCACATTTGTAGGCAGTTTCATTGAACCACTACCGAAGTCCCAACAATGAACATTATTGTCAAAGAAGGAAGGTTTTAAAAGAACTGGTCATTTAGCTGGAATCTTAAGAAAACTTTCTTGTTAGAAGAGGTGACAGAGCAATGGGGAAATCTCCAGTACCCGGCATTCCAGTTTCCTCCCCTCCCACGCCTGTCTGCTCACAGCAAGCTGTGAATTTGGAAGGCAGAACTGCAACTTGATTAGCTTTAATCAAGGCCAAGTTCAGTTGAAATCATGGCACTGTGCTTCAGATCCGAAACACAGAAACATAACCCTTGCCAAGTGGTGATTACAAAAGGTTGAGGGTTTTAAATGTGCCTAAAGGTGACTGGGAAAGTAAAGATGACAAAATGAGAGAGGGAGGGAGGGACAGACAGAGAAAGAGAAACAAAGAGAGGCAGAGAGAGAAGAGGTGGAAATGGGGACAGCTCTGTGCAAGAGAACAATCAAGCTCTAGAAGACAGGGAGAGAAAATTAAAAATTTGTATTAAATTTTACATTTATGAAGAAACACAGAATCTTTAACAATAGATCATAATACAATTAAGTGTATACTGCTGCTGCTGCTAAGTCGCTTCAGTCGTGTCCGACTCTGTGCGACCCCAGAGACGGCAGCCCACCAGGCTCCCCCATCCCTGGGAGTCTCCAGGCAAGAACACTGGAGTGGGTTGCCATTTCCTCCTCCAATGCATGAAAGTGAAAAGTGAAAATGAAGTCGCTCAGTTGTGTCCAAGTCCCAGCGACCCCATGGACTGCAGCCCACCAGGCTCCTCCGTCCATGGGACTTTCCAGGCAAGAGTACTGGAGTGGGGTGCCATAGTAATCAATAAAAAACACTGTTCACTATAATGCACAGAACTTTAGCACTTTAAGGTAACAAGTCTACAGCTGCCAGAAACTAGAATTACAAACAGTGTCCAAAAGCATGTATTATTTGGAGACAAGCAGCAGAGCAGGCACACACACATTTCACGCTCACAGCAATTTCTCTGAACTGCTAGAGAAATACAGTCCTTGGAGAATAAACAGGGACTCTATGCCTATATCCCACAGAGGAACACACTTTAAGAGTCACTTCTAAAAGGAAAATCCTCATATCTTTTGGGTTTCTCATGACCTTGCTTTGCAGGCTATGTGGTACAGCTGGGTCACTGTACAGTGATGCCTGTCAGGGATGACTTATTTAGGTTCAAATATGCTCCATTAAAAATCACTCATAGGTGGGTAAAGTTACTTACCATAGTTATTCAGAAATGTCATCTGGAAGACTCAAGTGAATCAAAGTCTGATTTATAAAGTTATTTTTGAGATCTACAAGTTTGTATTTTAAAGGTCCCCTGGAACATGGGCTAATTTCCACAAAACTTCCAAGGAAGGTGTTCTTGGGAATTTCTTTAACACACAGATAAAAGTCATTTTTAATTTGCTATCATTTACACGCAAATAGCTGATGCTAAAGCTGAAACTCCAATACTTTGGCCATCTCATGAGAAGAGTTGACTCATTGGAAAAGACCCTGATGCTGGGAGGGATTGGGGGCAGGAGGAAAACGGGACGACAGAGGATGAGATGGCTGGATGGCATCACTGACTGGATGCACGTGAGTCTCAGTGAACTCTGGGAGTCGGTGATGGACAGGGAGGCCTGGCGTGCTGGGATTCATAGGGTCGCAAAGAGTCGGACACAACTGAGCAACTGGACGAACTGAATTGAACATGCAAATAAGTGCTGCCACACAATATCAAGGGTGTTGCATCTTCTGAAGGAAGGCTAATAGTGCCCTCTGGAATTTTTTTCACTAATAATTTACTTAGCACACACTTTCTTCAGAAAAAGTACAAAGGTTGTGACCTTGCCATTATAGAATTATTTCATCTTCTTAAACACTAGATTTCTTTAAGGAGATATTACTGGTATCCTCTTTATTACCTTTATCACACAAGAATGGTTATTGTCATGTCTACAAACCTGGTGGAAAACAGTCCAAATGGCAGTTCCTTACAATTTGATTAGCTAATTCTAGAATATTCGTTGAAATATTAAACAAGATTTGGGAAAACTTTGTGGGTTTATTTTGCTAATGTATATTTGCCCCTCTTCAGGTGATTGTCCCAACCCAGGGATCGAACCCAGGTCTCCCACATTGCAGGCGGATTCTTTATCAGCTGAGCCACAAGGGAAGTCCTAATGAATATTTATCTGATGCCGGGAGCCAGCACGGGAGATCCCACCCATGACAAGGTCATGCGGAAGAGACCTGATGGGCAAGGCGAATCAGGACTCAAGGGACCCCTGGACCTGCTCGAACATCTACCCCAAAACCAGAATCTGTCTGTCTTACTATTTTATGACTTTTACCAACTCCTCTGACATTAACATGGGGCTATCCCTGACCACCTTTCCCTGAAGGAAATCAACTTAGAGTTCTACTTATTAAGTCTCCTGGGCATAATAGGAGTGTTCAATCCAAACCCCTCAGATGGCTTTCTAACTTGCCTGACAGGTTTATCTGGACTCTTACAACTATGCATGTGATTGTTTACAGCCTCCCAACCACGAGAGGCATGGGAAGCTTAAAACATTCTAAAAATATAGAGCCTTTCAAGGAGTTAAAATTATTAGAATAGAACTGGTGAAGGATTTCATTGGTGAGCCAATGCTTGCTGCCAAGTTTCCTTATTCCTTACCCATTGTGTCCTTGGGAGTATATTAATTAATATGGTTGGTATATAGGAAAAATAAGTAGAAGCCTTGATGTTAACAACTTTAGACCCTTGAGGTAATAAATTCTTCCCTTGTTATACCCCACTGCACCTTTGCCCTATAGGAATGCAACTTTATCTAGTGCTTTTGGAGAGTGGCGCCAAACTTTAGAAAAATTACTCTTAGAGAAAATAAGTTTTCTGGTTGACTAACCTTTATCAGAACAAAGAGTTATAAAATGTTAACAGGCCTCCTGGCCAGAAGATGATGTAAATCACATAAAGCCTTTGTATAGGATAGGTTTGCAGAAAGAAAGCCTGGTCTCAACAAGGGTCAGGGCGGCTGACCCTGCATGACTCTGCACCCTACATTCTCATCTATGTACAACTGAGGGTATAAAAGTTCCTTTTGAAAATAAAGTTGTGGGCCTTGCTGACCGAAGCTTGGTCTCCCCATGTCATTCTTTCTTTCTTTTTCTCTCTTCTCTCTTTCTCTTTCTCTTCTTTTTTCAGGCTGACTCCGTGGAGCACAGAGACCCTCTGAGTTCACTTTTTTGCCTGGGCTTCTAAAACCCAATTGGGAAGGCACCCTGCGTCTTCACGGGGGAGAGGGCGTCTTGCGTCCTCACCCCACCAAGAGGGCACCTGCGGCCTCTGTGAACAAAGCAAGTTCCGTGTCAGGAGCTTTATTGTCTTTCTGTGTAAACCAAGGAAGATCAAGCCTCTTTTTCTCTCCTTTTCTTTCTCTTGCCAACACCGTCATCCTGAGGGTATTCCTGGATCCTGCCGGGGCCGGACCCCGGTAAGTGGCACCCGGAACAGGCTCCCGAAGGTAAGTCTCCCCATTGTTCAATTTTCGGGATGGCTAGGACCCCACTCAGGGTGCTGCAGACCCCCCCTGCATAAGATAGGTAGGGTGAGGAGGAGTGGGTAGTGGAATCGTTTTGCATAAACAGAAGTAAAACGAGACAGAAATTTCTGACACGGGTAACAACGAATCAAAAGAACAACTCTTTCTAGGAGTAATCTTGCATTTGTTAAATAAAAGAGGGATTAAAGTTAAGAAAGCTAGTGTTCAACCCTTTTTTACGTTTGTACAAGAGCAATGTCCTTGGTTTCCAGAAGAGGGCACTGTTAACCTAGATACTTGGGAAAAGGTAGGAAAACAGCTAAAAACTTATTACACTTTGCATGGCCCAGAAAAAGTCCCCACTGACACCTTTTCTCTATGGAACATGATTAGGGACGCTTTAGATCCTGCTCATGAATCTGAAGGGTAAATAATTTGAGACCATAATGCGGGGTGGTTGGGATCGTACCTGCCTAACTGCTGGCAGGGTGAAGAGTGTACAAAATGAATAAGAATATTCTCTAGAAAAATGGGTTTCTCTGCATCTAAAAATAGACAAATGTTTTTGAAATATTACTTCACATGTTAGCCCATAGAGGCATTAAAGAAGGCACAGGAAGACTGTCTAAATTTCTACGTTTGTTTTATACTTTACTTGGGCCAGAAAGGGTTCCTGTAGATGCTTTTGCTCTGTGGAATGTGATTAAAAATGTCCTGGACCCCGTCATGGGGCTGTTAGATAGCTTATGGGGGAGGCTATAGTGGTGGGTGGTGGTGGGTCTCCACTTTCTGCGCAGATCATATTTTCTGCCATTGACAAAGAAAAGGAGGGAGACTGTGCTCTACCTCCCGAGGAAGGAGAGGGCTTGCGGGACGCTGCGGCTGGGCACCCTGGTGAGCCCCCCCCCCCCCCCCCCCCCCCCAAGCAAACCTTTAAAAACTTATCCACCACTTTCTGAGTTAAGGCAATCGCCGCCACCTCCGTTAGCGCTTCCCAGGGCCCAGGAGTTACCCACTTTGCCCCCAAAGCCTCCCGAAGCATTGCCTAAGGCTGAGGAAGATAAAAAGTTTTTTGAACAAAGGAACTTTTAAAACAGAAGAGTGCACAATATGCAGAGCGTGCTCCTTAGAGAAAATCCCCTCAGAGGGGGCCTCACCCAGGCTAGGAAAGAAGCAAAACGGTAAGGGGATTTAGCAACAATATTAACCCCTGACATGCTGGTTACTCCAATTCCAATGGGAGTGGCTGGCCCCCTACCTGAGGGCATTGTAGGATTTGTGCTGGGGCATACCTCACTTTCTTTTCAAGAAATTTCGGTGGTGCCTGGTGTAGTAGATTCTGATTATATTGGGGAAATTAAAGTTTTGATCTCGCCGGCTACCAAAACTGCAAATTAATAAAGGTCAAAGAGTAACACAGCTTTTGCTTTTACCTTATTATCAGACAGGAAAAAACGACTTCTCAAGCTAGGGGCCACAGAGCATTTGGATCTAGTGATCTAGCCTTTTAGGTGCAGGAAATTACAGCTCCAAGGCCTTTAAAAGATCTTTTAAATCAAAGAAATAAAGTGTCAGGGCTGAGTTACAAACAGTTATTTAGGCTTTTCAACATTTAAGAGACCACACCTTCAATCTTTTGACTGACTCCTGATATATTGTAGGGTTGTTTCCTTATATTGAGACTGCTAATATTCCAGAAAATAAAACTACTATCTTCTCCTTGTTATCTGATTTACAAAAAGAGATTAAACACAGAGATAAAAAATATTTTGTGGGACATATTAGAGCCCATTCTGGCTTGTCTGGCCCTTTACATGAAGGAAATGCTTTGGCAGATGCATTGACTAAAGTAATTGCTTTAAACTTACATAAAAAGATTGACAAGGCCAAAAATTCTCACAAAATTCACCATCAAAATGTAGCTGGTTTAAGGTATGAATTTCATATCTCTAGGGAAACAGCTAGACAAATAGTTAAGTTATGTCCAATATTTAATCCATCTCCACCATTAGGAGTAAATCCCGGAGGCCTTAGGCCTAATGTTCTCTGGCAAATGGACGTAACTCATATCCTGGCCTTTGGAAAACTGTCCTTTGTGCATGTTACCGTGGGTACCCTTTCTCGTGTTATTATAGCCTCTGCTAGATCAAATGAAGTAGTAAGAAATGTAATTCAACACTTGTTTGAATGCTTTTCCCAAATAAGACTCTCCGAATGGATAAAAACAGATAATGGCCCAGCTTATACTTCTGCTGCTTTTAAGACATTTTGTCAACAATTTTCCATAGTACATTCAACAAGAATACTTAACATTCCCCAAGGTCAAACCATAATGGAAAGGACACACCAGACTTTAAAAAATCAGATAGCTAAATTAAGATAAAAAAATTTAAATATTCCTCTTCACATCATGTTCTACACCATGCTTTGTTTGTAATTAATCATTTAAACGTAGACACACAGGGGCAGACTACAATGATGAGACACTAGATTCCTGAAAGGGTTTCGACTTGGCCCCTGGTCAAGTGAAAAGACTTCCTTACCAGAGAATGAAAAGGGCCAGATGTGTTGCTAACTTATGGGCAAGGGTATGCTTGTATTTTTCCACAGGACACAGATTTTCCGATTTGGATCCTGGACAGACTAATTTGTCATGTCACAGTCCCCCAGAGACCAGGTCCGCGGTGCATACACTCACTCGCTCAGTGCCCCCCAGCCAGCTCTCGCCTCCGCGCCACCAGCTGCGCCCTGCACTCTCCTCGCTGCACCCCACGACCTAGAGCCAAAAAAGTTCCTGCAGCCAGTGAGGGCCACAGAGGACAGCACGCCCACAGAGTGCCATCCAGACCAACATGGCCCCGCCGGCAAGAGGGGAACACCCCGAGCCCAGGCGGCAGCGGCTAGCTCAAGTCTGTGACCCCCACCCCTCTGCCCACCATGGGCGCTGCTGCCCGCGATCTGATTCTTTCTCCACATAAGCACTGTATTGGGAGATGGTGTAGATAAAGGTAAGAATCCAAAACGTTCTTTGGAAGTGAGGAGAACAAGGTAGAGCTCAGTAAGGCTGGAGCAGGTACGGGAACCACCCAGTAAAACACAGGCTTGAGCAGCTCCCCCACATACATTTACATAAGCTGTAATCATTTCATTATTAACATAAAGAGGATAAATGGGATCAAACGGAGGAAGACAAAATGTGGCATAAAATGGAAGGCAGGTGGGAAAAAGCATGGTTAGCTGTAATCTGTGGAGAAGGCAAGGGCACCCCAGTACTCTTGCCTGGAAAATCCCATGGACGGAGGAGCCTGGTAGGCTGCACTCCATGGGGTCGCTAAGAGTTGGACACGACTGAGCTTATTCACTTTCACTTTTCAGTTTCATGCATTGGAGAAGGAAATGGCAACCCACTCCAGTGTTCTTGCCTGGAGAATCTCAGGGACGGGAGACCTGGTGGGCTGCCATCTATGGGGTCGCACGTAGTCTGACACAACTGAAGCGACTTAGCAGCAGCAGCAGCTGTAATCTGAATGGCACACTGGAACAAGAGCTGAGCTGAGGAAAACCTTCCATACTCTCCACTCCTCATTTTTACTTTATTTACTTACTTATCATTATTTTTAAACATTTATTTATTTACTTGACTATTGTCGGGTCTTAGTTGCAATGTGCAGGCTCTCTAGTTGGTCCTGCTGGCTACAGAGCACTGAGTTGGTTTGCTGTGTTCCACAGAGCTTAGTTGCCTCTGCCACATGTGGGGTATTAGTTCACTGACCAGGGATCGAACCACGTCCTGCACTGGAAGCCAGATTCCTTTTTTTTTTTTTTTTTTTTAAGAGCTTTTTATTGAATGTGTTACTAAAGAAGTTTAGTCAAAAAGACCAAAGCCCATGTCATCATCAGACTCTTCAGATTCTTCTTTCTTTGCTTCTACTTTTTTCTCCTCAGCTGGGGCAGCAGTGGTGGACAGGATAGGTCCACCAGCCCCTACCATACAGATGAGGCTCCTGATGTTGACATTGGCCAAAGCTTTTGCAAACAAGCCTGGCAGAAAAGCTCAACATTTATACCAGCTGCTTTAATGAGGGCATTGATCTTATTCTCCATGACCATCACCTCATTGTTGTGCAGAATGAGGGCTGAATAGATGCAGGCGAGCTCCAAGACCGGGACCATGGTGTGGGTGAGTGCTAGCTGGAGACTGCCAGGTGCAGTGCTAGTCGCCAGTTGACGTGAGGACCTCACCCTAAAATGGTGGAAGCTTCCTTGGAAGGACTGAACACCTTAACGGCAGCGGAGGAAAGCTGAACAGTGGATTTTTCTTTACCAGTGGGCCACCAGGGAAGTCCCAGTCCTCATTTTTAAGAGTGGATGATACTGCATCTTGGGGAGACAGAAGTCACAAGCTCACACCACAGCAGAAGCAGATCTTTATCTCTCACCATTCATCATCTCTGAGTGGAAACACCATCCATCCTTCAAGGCTCAATTCAAAAACCATCCCTTCCTCCTTTCTCTTTCACCTCTGAATCTCCACAGATGATTGGACTCTGAAACTAGAAGAGCAACAGTTTTGTGTTGCTTGTCCTGGCATCCTGTCATTTTTTTCCCCTTGTCCTGGGCTGCTTCTCCCCTGAGGCCCACTGGTGCTGGAGGAGAGAACCTTACATCTCCTTCAGGACGCTACCGATGTCTGTGCAGACAGGAAGGCTGTTCTACATAGAGGGCTGTCTTGCTCCAGAAAAATAATGAAATGTATCTTGGCCCCATCCCTTTTTCCTTCTTTTCAGTAAATGACTTTCATAAATGTCTCTCTATTCCTATGAACCTGGCCAGAAGCTTAAGGTTTTCCCTCAGAGGATCAAAAAAGGGAAAAAAATAAAATGAAATCCCAGGATGTACAGGAGACCAGAAGCCAGATGCATTCAGCGTTTCTCTGGTTTCCCCTTTGAGTGACAGGCAGTCATAGACATAGCATGACTGCTCGTGTCACAGGGCCACAGCAGTCATGTGTAGTGACTGACAGGGAATTTAAAGGTAATAAAGAAGCATCTATAATTTTTTCCTATTATTATTATGCTAAAAAGGACTCATTATGAAATCATGTTTAAATAGAAGATGGCTTATACCTAAAGGAGGAATTATAAAAATGAGATGTCTTCTCTTGTCACTGAGCCTTTGTGAATTTAGAAACCTTGACAAGTGAGTCACTGAAAAGTCCTAAGAGGTAACATTGTTAATCTGCCTCTTCTCCCGAGAAATTAGACATGAGAGACTAGAAATAAAAACTCAAGTCCACCACCTATCAAATTTCTGAAGAAACTAGTGGCAGAAGTGTAGGGTAAGGAAATTAGAGAAAGTGAGGTTCGAAGAATGAGACGGGCACTTTACAGGAACAGATCACCTTTAATGAGGTGAGAAGGGGCAGCAGTCAGATTAGTGAGCTGCTGCACTAACCCAAGAAAAGAGGAAGTATATATATGGAAATCTACTGTCTAAAGGGGGCATGTTCTTCTCCAAGGTTGTTCGGATTAGTTATCTCTTAAACAGCTGGGGCAAGGAATTCTGGAGATCGGCCAGAGGCTGGGACCGGCTGGGAGCTGGGCATAATCAACCTTAATTCCATTTTTTTCTTCAAGTGAGAGAGTTCTTTGTTTTGCATAGAATGGTGGGGAAGACCCCAAGGGGAGTTTTAACTCCAGGCTATTTTGAGCTGTGTAACTTTCCTTCAAGAAAAGTGACAGACAAAAATGAGAATAAAACAAATGAGCAGATCTGATTCCAAGAAATATGCTTTAGTTGCTGCAAAGTCCTGGAAAGAAAAGCTGGATTATCATTTCCTTGAGGAAGAAGCTGTGTTTTTGTTCACCGGTGAATTCCTTGTTTGCTAGGCAGCAGAAAGGAGGCATTCAGTAGATGTCTAGTGCATCAAAATCTTTGAGGCACACTTGGTCTAGGAAAGGCTAGGACATGCCTGTGTTCTCTTCCATAGCAAGCATTTCTGAGTTTCTGCCAATCTTTTCTGTTCTGGGCACTTCACAGAAAAGCAGATGCCCTCAGTCTTTTGTACTATCCTAAGCCTGGGTCTCACAGTAATTTATTTCCCTTCTTTTTCTGCAATGAAAAAGTGACAACTTCTCTGGCAAACAATGTCTTCATTGTCACTAATGATGACAAATCAAAAGGTCAGCAGGGCCTCTATTTTTCATGCCTACTATTGGGTTGGCAATTTGGATTTAGTTGGTAAATTGCCTATTTACCAACTATTTAGTTGGTAAGTAGTCTAACTACTATTGGTTAGACTACTATTGGTTAGAAGTTATTCTCAAGTTTAAGGGTTTTATTCTCAAACCTTGGAGCATCGGAAGTCAGGAAGCACCCTCTGATCTGAATGCTCATTCTTCCTGTTCCTGTTATGGACCTCTGCCTTTCACACCAGCAGATCCAGGCAGCTCTGTCTAGAGAACTTATTACTTTTTTAAAAATAAAATATCCATGATGAGAAAATCAACATATTTTATTGTTAATAGTGATGATAGAGAATTTTCTCATCCTGTTATTTATCCATTCATCTGAGGTCACAAAGAACATGTCTTAAGATATTCAGCAGATTATGACAGGGCCTGTGTTTGAAGGAAGAAAAACCTTGTATTCAAAATAATTTTGTTTTCAAGCCTTCCAATCATTCATCATATGGCTTTGCTAAACCCTGAAAGGGTACTCTAGAGGATCTTTAAGTGATGATGCCCTGCACAGCCATGTGGGGCACAGCCCGCCCATGTACACTTGGTATTAATCTCCCCACCTTCTGGATCCCTGGAAGCGGGTGTGTGGTGTGGGCGTGTTTCGTGTGTTTGACATCTATAAATACACTCAGAGCTGCTCAGAGCTGCTCACTGGTATTTCAGTACATTCACTATTCCCAGTTTTTACATATACCCACACCCTCATAAAAAGGAGTAAAGCAGAATTTTATTTCTACTCTGATGACCATGACTCAGATAAATTGCTATAAAACAAGACGTCACTTTTATTTTATTTTTTAAAAATTAATTAATTAATTTTAATTGGAGGTGAATTACTTTACAATATTGTAGTGGTTTTTGCCATACATTCACATGAATCAGCCATGGGGGTACATGTGTTCCCCATCCTGAACCCCTCTCCCACATCCCTCCTCAAAGTTGCAGGATATAAAATTAACACACAGACATCACTTTTAAGTGTACCCCTTTTGTCTGTAGAACAATGAGACACATAAAGAACATTCTGCTCTCACTCTATTCCCTTCACCTTCCTTGGTGCTGGCTTCCATTTATGCCATCACCTGCCTCTACAGTTTGGTTTGAGATTTGTTCTTCTCCCAGTCTGTAACCCTGACTCCATTTCTTGGCTAAAGTTTTATTCTCTCCTTTTTCTCAGGTATCCCACCTGCAAGTCCTCTGGTCATTGCAGCCCAGACCTCCATCACAGTCACACTGACCTGGAGAGTGTTCCAGACCCATCACCCCTTGGACCCACTGCCTGGTTTCTCCTCAGTCTCTGGAGCTAGACTGGGTCCAGACTTTGGCCTTGCTTCCTGCTGGGTATGGGGTATACAACACGTGTTGGCTTCAGTTTCCTCATTTGAAAAATGGATATATTAACAAGACATACCTCTTGGGGCTTTTAATGAAGACTGGTAGATCGCTGTTCAGTTGAGTTCAGTTCGGTTTCTCAGTCGTGTCCGACTCTTTGCAACCCCATGAATCGCAGCATGCCAGGCCTCCCTGTCCATCACCAACTCCCAGAGTCCACCCAAACTCATGTCTATTGAGTCAGTAATGCCATCCAACCATCTCATCCTCTGTCGTTCCCTTCTCCTCCTGCCCTCAATCTTTCCCAGCATCAGGGTCTTTTCCAATGAGTCAGCTCTTCGCATCAAGTGGTCAGAGTACTGGAGTACCAGCTTCAGCATCAGTCCTTCCAATGAACACCCAGGACTGATTTCCTTTAGGATGGACTGGTTGGATCTCCTTGCAGTTGAAGGGATTGTCAGGAGTCTTCTCCAACACCACAGTTCAAAAGCATCAATTCTTCGGTGCTGAAGTACTGCCAAACCCAGTGAGTCATGCCTCCCTGAACCCATGCCCTTGTGAGATCCCCTGTGATATTGATTTGGTTTCACCATGTGGCCTCTTTGGGCAAAGACAGAAGCAGAGGCTTGATCAGTGTGTGAACATTGTGTTTTTACACTCTCTCGTTTGCTGCTTTTTTGAATGCAGCCACCACTTGGAGAAGCCTGGGTAGACTTGCTGGTTGATGAGAGACAACTGTTCAGCTAACCCACCCCCATCCCACCTTCCCTTGGTCAACTACTAGACATGTAAATGAGGCCATTTGGAACTAGTCAGTCTGGCTAACTTGCCAAGTGATTGTAAACACATGAATGCTTCCAGGTGACACTATATGGAGCAGAGATGAATTTTACCAACTAAATCCAAATTGCCAACCCACAGAATCTTTAGCAATTAAGTGATGATTGAGTTATTCAGTTTTGGAGCAATTTCTTATGTAACAATAGTTAGCTGATACAAAGATAAATGAGTTTTTCTATGGTACATAAAAGGTATTTAGAGAAGTGTGTGGGATAGTTTGTGTTTATGTCAGTAGTTATTTATTATTCTTTATCAATGGTTCCAGCCATAATGGTGATCTTGGAGACTTGTGAATGCGCTTAGCCTTCTTATATTCCTGTGCCTTTGCACATGACTAAAACTTTCATGTTTCACTTTTCATTGACTGCCTACTTCCTCCTTGTCCCTTGAGCAGAGGGATATTAAAAATGTTTAAGAACTGGTATGGTATGGGCAGCAAGCAATCAACGGTGAACCACTTGAATGTCAAGACTGTCTTTGAATCTCAGTTCAAACATCATGCTGCCTGAGTTACTAGAGCACTTCATCAGATTCCCCTGTTTCTGCTCTCATGTTCCCCATCCAGTAGTTTGTTCTCAACAGAGTCATCTTTTAAAATGTAAATGATCCTTTAAAAAGATAAGTCAGATTATGCACCCCTCTCTCAAAACTGGGCAATTGTTCTTGGGTCTCTCCAAGTAAAATGTAAGGTCATTAAAATGTCTAAGCCCTCTGCTTTCAACCCTTACCTCCTGACATCCTCTCATCTGCCTGCTATGCTTACACTCTGCAACAGCTACACTGGATGCCTTCTTCAAAGCTGCCTATATTAGGGACTTTGTTCTAGCAGTTCTTTCTTCCTGGAACCGTTGTCTCAAAGTAACAATGCTTGCCTCTACCAAGTCTGCTCAAATCTCACTTTCTCAATGTAACCTAAGCTGAATCTCGTAATACTGCAACTTGCTCCTACCTATCAGGTCACACTCCCACTCACCCCTGGATCCTACCACCTTTTGTATCAGTCAGTGATCCACTAATGGAGCAGAACCAGAAGGAGAAATATATCTAAGGAGCTGGCTTCTGCAACTGTGGGGGTTGGCTAGGCAAGTCTGAAATCCACAGGGCAAGCTGTCAGGAAGGGCAGGCTAAAACTTGCCCACATGAGCCAAAACTGCAATCCATTAAGGTAATTTCATGTTCTTAGGAACACCTCCGTTCAGCTCTCGTGGTCTTTCAACTAATTGAATCAGCCTTACCCAGATTATCTAGGAAACCATATAACTAAGGACTATACCCTAGCCAACTGTCACATAATTTTCTAATTTTTATGTCAATTGTCTGTCTTCTGTACTAAAGATAAATCCCATGAAGGTGAGAGGCCTTTGTTTTGCTTGCTGATGTATTCCACAGTAAATATTCAATAAGCATTCATTCAATGAAATAACATCACACCCTCAGGAAGTCTTCTCTGACTACCTGCTGTCCATCACCCCAGAGACACTCACACCCCCTAAATAAGGTGCTGTTTTTCTTCTCATTGATCTAAAGTTAGTTAAATCCATTCACTTCAATCAGACCAGTCTAACCTCCTTATAGGATACAGCACCAGAAATAACTAAATATCTTATGGTTTTATTTAAACTTCTCTCTTTGCTCACATTGGTCTCTTATTTTCTATCTATTCCTTTAGCTTTCTTCTATGCCCTTTTCCTACTCTACTTTGACAAACTGGGAAAAAATACAAAGAAGGATTGTTACAGTTAAATGTACATACATAAAGAATCCCTTGGACTTCCCTGGTGGTACTGCTGCTGTTGCTGCTGCTGCTAAGTCACTTCAGTCATGTCCGACTCTGTGCGACCCCATAGACAGCAGCCCATCAGGCTCCGCCACCCCTGGGATTCTCCAGGCAAGAACACTGGAGTGGGTTGCCATTTCCTTCTCCAGTGCATGAAAGTAAAAAGGGAAAGAGAAGTTTCTCAGTCGTGTCCAACTCTTCGCAACCCCATGGAATGCAGCCTACCAGGTTCCTCCGTCCATGGGATTTTCCAGGCAAGAGTACTGGAGTGGGTTGCCATTGCCTTCTCCGCCCTGGTGGTATAATGGTTAAGAATTCACCTGCTAATGCAGGGGACATAGGTTCAATCCTGGCCAGGGAAGATTCCACATGCTGTGGAGCAAGTAAGCCTGTGTGCCACAACTACTGAACCCATATGCTGCAACTAATGAAGCCCATGTTCCTAGAGCCTGTGCTCTGCAATAAGAGAAGCCACTGCAATGAGAAGCCCATTCACTGCAACTAGAGAAAGTCCACATACAGCAATGAAGACCCAGGGCAACCCAAAATAAATAAATGAATAAATAATTCAGGAAAAACTAAAGAACCCTATGCACAAAGCCAAAGGCAGTGTTGAGTTGTTAGACACCTTCACCTGCAGAAATAGTTAGCAGCATGCATCCATAGTTTTACCAGCATTTCTTAAGCACCAAATATATCAGACATTGTATGAAATATTGAGACCACAGAGGGAAAAGTCAAGGTATCTGCCTTCAAGTTGTTTACAGACTTGTTCAGAATGATGAAGCAATATCCTAGAGACTGAATCTAGCCCTTATTCATTATTAGTTCAACTTACACATTGTTGGCCTATGTGGTATTTGATATTTAAATTAGTTATTAACAATGGAAAATGAGAAGATCTCACATAAAAATCAGAATTTGGGGTTTCCTTTGAAATATGAGAGGATATAGAAACATTGGCAATAGCCGCTCAGATCCAAGGAGGAACTTCTTGAGTGCTCCGTCTTTAGTTCTCCATCTTTCCTACCATTGTTACTCTGTATCAAGGGCAGAAGCCAGGTCCTATTATCTTACCCTTGGCCTCATCTGCTCATTTAGGTTAACTTCCTGGCTGCCTGTGGGCATTTGCGTTTTAGATTGCTAGACGAGTGGGTTGCATTTGATTCAGTTCAGTTCAGTTCAGTCACTCAGTCATGTCCGACTCTTTGCGACACCATAGACTGCAGCACACCAGGCCTCCTTGTCCATCACCAACTCCTGGAGTTTGCTCAAACTCATGGCCATTGAGTCGGTGATGTCATCCAACCATCTCATCTTCTGTTGTCCCCTTCTCCTCCCACCCTCAATCTTTCCCAGCATCAGGGTCTTTTCCAATAAGTCAGTTCTTCGCATCAGGTGGCCAATATATTGGAGTTTCAGCTTCAACATCAATCCTTTCAGTGAATATTCAAGACTTATTTCCTTTAGGATAGATTGGTTGGATCTCCTTGCTGTCCAATGGACCCTCAGGAGTCTTCTTCAATACCACAGTTTAAAAGCATCAATTCTTTGGTGCTCAGCTTTCTTTATAGCCCAACTCTCACATACATACATGACTACTGGAAAAACCATAGCTTTGACTAGATGGACATTTGTTGGCAAAGTAGCATCTCTGCTTTCAATATGCTGTCTATGTTGGTCATAACTTTTCTACCAAGGAGCAAGCATCTTTTAATTTCATGGCTTAAGTCACCATCTGCAGTGATTTTGAAGCCCCAAATATAAAGTCTGTCACTGTTTCCATCTATTTGTCATGAAGTGATGGGACCAGATGCCATGATCTTAGTTTTCTGAATGTTGGCTTTTAAGCCAACTTTTTCACTCTCCTCTTTCACTTTCATCAAGAGGCTCTTTAATTCTTCTTCGTTTTCTGCCATAGGGGTGGTGTCATCTGCATATCTGAGGTTATTGATAGTTCTGCCGGCAATCTTGATTCCAGCCTGTGCTCCATCCAGCCCAGTGTTTCTCATGATGTACTCTGCATAGAAGTTAAATAAGCAGGGTGACAATATACAGCCTTGTCGTACTCCTTTCCCAATTTGGAACCAGTCTGTTGTTCCATGTCCAGTTCTAACTGTTGCTTCCTGACTTTCATACAGATTTCTCAGGAGGCAGGTCAGGTGGTCTGGTATTCCCATCTCTTTAAGAATTTTCCACAGTTTGTTGTGATCCACACAGCCAAAGGCTTTGCCATAGTCAATAAAACAAAAGTAGATGTTTTTCTGGAAGTTTCTTGCTTTTTCAATGATCCAACGGATGTTGACAATTTGACGTTTGGTTCCTCTGCCTTTTCTAAATCTTCCCTGAACATCTGGAAGTTCATGGTTCATGTGCTGTTGAAGCCTGGCTTGGAGAATTTTGAGCATTACTTTACTAGTGTGTGAGATGAATGAAATCGTGCGGTAGTTTGAGCATTCTTTGGCATTGCCTTTCTTTGGGATTGAAATGAAAATTGACCTTTTCCAGTCCTGTGGCCACTGCTGATTTTTCCAAATATGCTGACATATTGAGCACTTTCACAGCATCATCTTTGAAGTTTTGAAATAGCTCAACTGGAATTCCATCACTTCCACTAGCTTTTTTCATAGTGATGCTTCCTAAGCCCCACTTGACTTTGCATTCCAGGATGTTTGACTCTAGGTTGGTGATTACACCATCATGATTATCTGGATCATGAAGATCTTTTTTGTATAGTTCTTCTGTATATTCTTGCCACCTCTTAATATCTTCTGCTTCTGTTAAGTCCATACCATTTCTGTCCTTTATTGTGCCCATCTTTGCGTGAAAAGTTCCCTTGGTATTTCTAATTTTCTTGAAGAGATCTCTAGTCTTTCCCATTCCATTGTTTTCCTCTATTTCTTTGTATTGATTATTGAGGAAGGCTTTCTTATCTCTCCTTGCTATTCTTTGAAAGTCTGCATTCAAATGGGTATATCTTTCCTTTTCTCCTTTGCCTTTCACTCTCTTCTATTCACAGCTATTTGTAAGGCCTCTCAGACAGCCATTTTGCCTTTTTGTATTTCTTTTTCTTGGGGATGGTCTTGATCCCTGCCTCCTGTACAATGTCAGGAATCTCTGTCCATAGTTCTTCAGACACTCTGTGTATCAGATCTAATCCCTTGAATCTATTTCTCACTTCCATTGTATAATTGTAAGGGATTTGATTTAGGTCATACCTGAATGGTCTAGTGGTTTTCCCTACTTTCTTCAGTTTAAGTCTGAATTTGGCATTTGATTATACACTATTAAAACAGTCTTTGACTCTTCAAAATAATGCTGCTTCTATGATATAATTTGATATTCATAATAAATCTCAGATATAGGTAGGCCAAGTATTATTAGTTCCATTTTTCACAAGATGTAATGAAACATTGGAGAGGTTGAATTACTAGTCTGGGCTGTAGAGATGGTTCTAAAATTCAAATTTTCTGGTGAGTCATCTGAGGCATTTTACAAAGGTATCTCACCCCCTCCTCAACTTTCTTCCCTACAACATTTCAGACTGAAGTTGTTGAAGGTTGAGGAAGGAAGAAGGATTAACACAAAGCTAAAATTGGAATTTTGAGTATTACTTAAGACTGAGCTGTGGCTTGCTAGAACTATGATTGACTCAACGGTTTTTTTTATTTTCTAAGAGTGATGAGCCTGTTTAATGCTTCATGTTCTGGCAAGAAAAGATAATATCAATGAAAACATATTGAAAAGGAGAAAAGGACAAAAATTGCATTTTCCATATAATTAAACTGTTTCATATTTGTTCAATTTACTCATTATGCACAGGGATGCATGCACAACACAACACACATGTGCACATTTTTCTCCTTGCACATGCCTAGATTCATACGATACAGAATATTTTGTAACTTCCTTTTTCCTTCCAACAGTGTCATCTTTCTACAACATTAAATAGTCTTATCTTGTAACAATTTTAATAGTCCTATATAATATGGTGGTATTATAGTATTTGGCCAGTCACTCTTTGGTCAATTTAAATTTCCAATTTATTATTGTATGAAATACTGATTTAATATTCTGACAGATGACTTACTATGTGCATCTGTGATAACTTTTTTAGGATAAATTCCTAGGAGTAGAATTGCCATTACAGGACATATCTATTTTTGATGCATGTGTAACATATCTTAGACAAAGCCATTCCTTCTAAAATCTCCCAACAAGTCTTTCCACTTCAGCTGAAAAAAATCTCACTAAAGTAATGCTTGCATATTTTACTTCCTTGTTAAAGAGCTTCAGTGTCTTTTAGCTTATTAGATCAATTTTAAAACACCCCAACTCAGGATTTGGGAAAACACCTTGCTTTACCTGTCCAACCTCATCTCAGTTCAGTTCAGTTGCTCAGTCGTGTCCGACTCTTTGCGACCCTATGAATCGCAGCACGCCAGGCCTCCCTGTCCATCATCAACTCCCGGAGTTCACTAAAACTTATGTCCATCGAGTCGGTGGTGCCATCCAGCCATCTCATCCTCTGTCGTCCCCTTCTCCTCCTGCCCCCAATCCCTCCCAGCATCAGAATCTTTTCCAATGAGTCAACTCTTTGCATGAGGTGGCCAAACTATTGGAGTTTCAGCTTTAGCATCAGTCTTTCCAATGAACATCTAGGACTGATTTCCTTTAGAATGGACTGGTTGGATCTTCTTGCAGTCCAAGGGACTCTCAAGAGTCTTCTCCAACACCACAGTTCAAAAGCACCAATTCTTTGGTGCTCAGCTTTCTTCACAGTCCAACTCTCACATCCATACATGACCTATGGAAAAATCATAGCCTTGACTAGATGAACCTTTGTTGGCAAAGTAATGTCTCTGCTTTTTAATGCTGCTGCTGCTGCTGCTAATTCGCTTCAGTCGTGTCCGACTCTATGCAACCCCATAGACGGCAGCTTACCAGGCTCCCCCATCCTTGGGACTCTCCAGGCAAGAACACTGGAGCGGGTTGCTATTTCCTTCTCCAGTGTATGAAAGTGAAAAGTGAAAGTGAAGTCACTCAGTCCTGTCCCACTCTTAGTGACCCCATGGACTGCAGCCTACCAGGCTCCTCTGTCTATGGTGTTTTCCAGGCAAGAGTACTGGAGTGGGGTGCCATTGCCTTCTCCGTTTAATATGCTATCTAGGTTCAATTCCAGTTAGGGCAGATCTGATATTTCTGCCAGATCCACCAATTGTTTTTTCCTTCCCTGTATGAGGAAACTGGGCTTCCCAGGTGGTGCTAGTGGTAAACGGCCCACCTGCCAATGTAGGAGATGGAAGAGAGATGGGTTTGATTTCTGGGTTGAAAGATCCCCTTAAGTAGGAAATGGCACCCTGCTCCAGTATTCCTGCCTAGACAATCCCATGGACAGAGGAGCCTGGCAAGGTACAGTCTATAGAGTCAAACACGACTGAAGTGACACAGCACATGAGGAAATTGCTTCCTTTCTTCTCCACTAATACAAATCCTATATATTTCCCAAAACCCAGTTCAAGTTATACCTCTTCCAGAAAGTGCTTCTGGGATAATTTCACCCCCAAATTATCTTTTCACTCATGAATCATATTCCCCTATAATTTTAAGTATGTATATCTCATTTCCTCAGGGTGGGCAAGCTATTCCCAGACAGGTTATTTTTTGAATATATCCCCAAAGCAAACAGAGCTAGATGCTGAATCTTAAAAAGGACTATAAAAGTATAGAATGAGTTACTGGAGAAAATTCTGAAATATTGCCTGAATGCCTTTCAATCTGGTCATACTCCCATATGAAATTGGATGAATAAATCTGGTGAGTTTTCAAAATGGCTTCAGCTATCTTTTCCTAATAACATGACTATAACAAGTTTTTGAGGAAATATAAATAATTTTTAGCTAGTCATTTGAAGGACATTTTCACTTATTTGCAAAAATTAATTGGCATTAAATTCAGTATAAGAGAAATCTCTCAATGACGATTTAATCACAACAATTACAAAGTAGTTAGTGGTGGCCATATGACACGGATTTTGAAAACCACATTAGTGAGATTCTATTGTACAAAGATGTTTTAATTCACAGATTATGATATAAAATAGAAATAATGAATTTTAAAATTACTCTAGACAGTGAACATTAAAAAAACTTTAGTTCATTTAAAAATACATAAATTGTTTTCATTCCACCTCCCCAAAATATGGTACTTCACTGTTCCCAAAATACTACACATTCAAATAAACTGTAATTATGAACATATATAGCTTCTTACAGTTAGAACTTTAAAAGTAGATTGTGCTAAATAAAATGCAAGTTACTGCAATATTTAAATATGCTTTAAAGTAAACATTATAAATGGGCATGTTATTACTTGAGTTTTAGGGAAGTTTAATCAGGAACCAAAACACAAAAGAAAAAAATTTCAGTGGCTCTTGAGCAACATAAAATGAACAGATATTCATCAAATTCATCTCTTCAAGACCTTCCTCACATCCTGAATTTGAAAGAGAAAGCCTTCTTTTTAGATGATGTAATGGGATGAAAAAATATGGAGAGAGAAATTACAGATTGAAACAAAAGATGTGAAAAAAGAAATGGAGAATCTAGAAACACTCAAGATTTCTGGAAATGTAAATCTAATTTTAAAAAACTAATTTATACTGAGGAAGTAGTGACTTTGAATCTTGCTCCCTCAGGATTAGAGTAAAAATGAAATTTCCAAAAGAGTATGTTTGCTTTGGTGAGAGAAGAGGAGAAAATTATCTGTGGTACTAAGATGCAATGGAGTGTTTATCTGGCAGGGTACTATTTGATTCATCAGCCAAACTTCTGATGTTCACAATCTTCCTGTTCACTGATGCTTGAAATTAGCATCAGTTAAAATCCTGGATGCACTGGCAGCTGGCAGCTCAGCTCTCCCTGCCTGGGTCCCAAAGCTACAGCAAATTGGCAGTAAGGTTTCCTTAGCAGGTGCTAACAGGCTAAATGGTACCACACAGCATGATTCCACCTATGTGAAGCAAACAAATACAAACCCATGTATTTTTATATGTACCACACATGTATGTAACTGTGTTGAAAAATGTTTGAAAAGATACATAAAACTGTTAATATGTGTAATTTCTGTTTACATAGAGGATTTGAGGAGAGGTAGATGGATACTTTCACTTTACGGTTTGAATTTTAACTATAAGAATGTAATCATGTATTATTTGCACAACTTTAAAACTTAAAAGTTAAGTAAGCAATACTGGGATGCCAACCTATATAGAGACATGACTGAGTGAGAATAGTTCTCACTTTCACTTTCCTTATTTCCAGGGAGCACTGATTTTATGCTTCCAAAAGTAAAAAGAAAACTAACACATACATGTAGTTTATAGCTGTTAAAATGCACATTGCATGAACTTGAGTTAAAATGTATATTTTTGGAGGTAAACTTTTTGGTTGGTGTACACAACCATGCCAGTTTGTCCATCCAACAGTATTGCTGTGGACATACTATTTGCAGTACTCTTCCAGGCCCTGTGGGTTTAGCAATGACTAAGAAGACAAAATCCATGCTTCATAGATATTACATTCCAAGGGAGAAGTTAGGCAATAAATGAAAAAAAAAAAATAAGTAGAACACATAGTTTATCCAGTGGCAGTAACAGTTTTGGGGAAACATAAAACAGGAAAGGAATTTAGGGAGTACTGGTGCAGAGGTAGCTGAAGTTTAAAACAGGTCATCAGTATCTCCCCTGACTTGCATAGAAAATAAGTTGATATAATACATAAGATTGCCTGAATCATTTTGCCTCAGAAAATATGACTAGGAATATTTTTCTCTTGACTTAATTTTAGTTGGCTTTTAACAAAGACTTCAAACTGGCACCTTAGGTTCATTTTTAGTTCAATGAAGAATAGTTCTCATATACATGCAGCATGGATTCAATTCTGTTCCTTGGGTTGGATCCTTACCAAGATCTTAAGAAGAAAAATGAAGAAATATGGTTGCCTCAGGAATTGACTAACTACTTAGATCCTGCATTAAACATGCTTCTCTGCATCCAGAAGCTGACTAGTACCAGATTAAGAATGAAAAAGGATTTCTTGGCAAAGGATCTTTACTTGCAAAAATAATTCCAAGACTTGGGCTAAGCTCAAATTTTAGGATTTATGTGGAAACTCAAGACTTTTCTTTTCACATTACCATATGAACAAATTGAACAACAACAAAAAAATACAGGCTCTTAGAGATTTGGTCTCAAAAGGTCTAGAGTTTAAGAAGAATATTTTTCCTCTCTCTCAGAGTGGTCCTTTATTAAAGCATTCCTTTGACAATGTTATACAGAAATACCTCTATTAATGCAAAGGACATACACTTTATTGTCAAAAATGTTGTTATTGAAATAATGTAGAATGCACTGGAAAGAATTCTAGGAGAAATAAGACTAGGGGATAGGGTATAAACATATCATTTGGCTAAAATAATAACAACATGAAACAATACCAATATTACCCCTTTGTGTTATAGTGTAATCCACTAATCATTCTAAGTGATACTAGATAACTTCGAAGTTTGATTAGGGATGAAGAGAAGATAGTAGAGTCCTGCAGATGGTGAGGGTCACAAATGATAGATATACAGATGCCAAAAGGAAAAAAAGGAACACTGGGGAAAAGGAGAATGGCAAAAATACCTCTTATTTCACAATTTAGCTTAGGCTCCATGCTATTAACAGTTATAAGTGATGGATAAACAGAAACTGTGTGTAGAAGAGTATGTGTATGTATATAACTTGAGATTAATGACACCAAGCTCATAATGCTTTGTATAATTTGTCAAGTGCTTTTACTTGCTTTTTCTTCTTCCAGCATTGCTGACTGTGTAGAAGGAGGTTTGTGGTGTTTCAGTTCAGTTCAGTTGATCAGTTGTGTCCGGCTCTTTGCAACTCCACGGACTGCAGCATGCCAGGCTTCCCTATCCATCACCAACTCTCAGAGCTTGCTCAAACTCTTGTCCATCGAGTCAGAGATCCCTTCCAACTATCTCATCCTCTGTTGTCCTCTTCTCCTCCTGCCTTCAATCTTTCCCACCATCAGGATCTTTTCTAATGAGTCAGTTCTTTGCATCAGGTGACCAATGTACTGGAGCTTCAACTTCAGCATCAGTCTTTCCAATGAATATTCAGGACTGATTTCTTTTAGGATCAGGTTTGATCTTCTTGCAGTCCAAGGGGCTTGCGAGTCTTCTCCAACACCACAGTTCAAAAGCATCAATTCTGTGGTGCTCAGCTTTCTTTATGGTCCAACTTCACAACCATACATGACTACTGGAAAAACCATAGCTTTGACTAGATGGACCTTTATGATGTTTAGTCCTGGGTAATTCTATAATGAGGTATTACATCACCAGACTATATAAATAGATACCATATAACTATATACAAGTAAAAATAGATTAAGCAAATTTCCTTTTCTTAAAAAAGTGCAGAGAAACTTCTTACCCGATATACATTAGTGTGAAGTCTATTTGGGGATATTTCCTGTACTTTACAGAAAACAATTTGCTTTCATTTTTCCAGGAATGTCTGATACAGGATAACAGGCAGGTGTGTTGTGTTGGAAGTAAGATTTGTATCTTAAAGATTACAAAAACAAGGAAGTGACATTTGTAGAATAAACTGGACTTATAGCAATGAAAGGTTCCTTCAATTAAAGATTTTCTACTGGTCTCGAGCAGACTAACATTACCCCCATTTAACACCACAAAGCCTGTAATAAATACCTTCATGTATTGAAAAATCCATTTGCAATATAGCAAAGTCTGACAAAAATAACTTGAAATGCCTCATAATATATTCTGTACACTAAGCTGCTTCCAAATCAAAAGAATAAAAGCAAAACCCTGATTTAAAATTAGAAAAGCAACTCAAGTAATGCATTTTAGACTAACTCTTTAGGATAAAAAATAAGACTTTTTAGAATGTCTCCATCTTCTTTAATATGCCTTTTATTTGTTTGTTTCTGTCCATGTGGCTTGCGGGATCTTGATTCCCTGACCAGGGATTGAACCCAGTCCTAAGCACTGGATGACCAGGGAATTCCGTAATATCAGTTTTGAATGAGTGATGCTTTTCATCTTGCTACCATTACATTGGTAGGAATTACAAGGACTCTTACTGTTTTATATCCTTTGGTGAAATTAAGTCTTTACAGGAGCAATTCTTCGCTTCCAGATTCTTGCCATGTGACGTTTGTGCTTGCCAGGTCATGTCATTAGTTCCACTGAACCATCTGATTTGACTTAACAGCTAGCGTCGCAGACTTGTTCCTCTGCATGGTTGCATCTGTGGCTCAGCTGGTAAAGAATCCGCCTGCAGTGAAGGAGACTTGGGTTCAACCTCTGGGATGGAAACATCCCCTGGAGAAGGGAGAGGCTACCAACTCTAGGATTCTGACCTGGAGAATTCCACGGACTATAGAGCCAGCCCATGAGGTCACAGAGTCACACATGACTAAATAATTTTTTCACTTTCACTTTCAGTTCAGTTCAGTTCAATCACTCAGTCGTGTCCGACTCTTTGCAACCCCATGAATTGCAGCACGCCAGGCCTCCCTGTCCATCACCAACTCCCAAAGTTCACTCAAACTCACGTCCATCGAGTCGGTGATGCCATCCAGCCATCTCATCCTCTGTTGTCCCCTTCTCCTCCTGCCCCCAATCCCTCCCATCATCAGGGTCTTTTCCAATGAGTCAACTCTTCTCATGAGATGGCCAAAGTACTGGAGTTTCACCTTTAGCATCATTTCTTCCAAAGAACACCAGGACTGATCTCCTTCAGAATGGACTGGTTGGATCTCCTTACAGTCCAAGGGACTCTCAAGAGTCTTCTCCAACACCACAGTTCAAAAGCATCAATTCATCGGTGCTCAGCTTTCTTCACAGTCCAACTCTCACATCCATACATGACCTATGGAAAAATCATAGCCTTGACTAGATGGACCTTTGTTGGCAAAGTAATGTCTCTGTTTTTGAATATGCTATCTAGGTTGGTTATAACTTTTCTTCCAAGGAGTAAGAGTCTTTTAATTTCATGGCTGCAGTCACCATCTGCAGTGACTTTGGAGCCCCCCCAAATAAAGTCTGACACTGTTTCCACTGTTTCTCCATCTATTTCCCATGAAGTGATGGGACCAGATGCTATGATCTTAGTTTTCTGAATGTTGACTTTTAAGCCAACTTTTTCACTCTCCTCTTTCACTTTCATCAAGAGGCTCTTTAGTGCCTCTTCACTGTCTGCCATAAAAGTGGTGTCATCTGCATATCTGAGGTTATTAATATTTCTCCCAGCAATCTTGATTCCAGCTTGTGCTTCTGCCAGCCCAGTGTTTCTCATGATGTACTCTGCATAGAAGTTAAATAAGCAGGGTGACAATATACAGCCTTGACATACTCCTTTTCCTATTTGGAACCAGTCTGTTGTTCCATATCCAGTTCTAACTGTTGCTTCCTCACCTGCAGATAGGTTTCTCAAGAGGCAGGTCAAGTGGTCTGGTATTCCCATCTCTTTCAGAATTTTCCACAATTTCTTGTGATCCACACAGTCAAAGGCTTTGGCATAGTCAATAAAGCAGAAATAGATGTTTTTCTGGAACTCTCTTCCTTTTTTCATGGTCTTTTTTCATGATCCAGCGGATGTTGGCAATTTGGTCTCTGGTTCCTCTGCCTTTTCTAAAACAAGCTTGAACATCTGGAAGTTCACAGTTCATGTACTGCTGAAGCCTGGCTTAGAGAATTTTCAGCATTAGTTTACTAGTGTGTTTGATGAGTGCAATTGTGCGGTAGTTTGAGCATTCTTTGGCATTGCCTTTCTTTGGGATTGGAATGATAACTGACCTTTTCCAGTCCTGTGGCCACTGGTGAGTTTTCCAAATTTGCTGGCATATTTACCAGTGGTATATTCTAATTACTTCCATTCACTTTAGGTAATGAATACTAATACAGCAACTGTTCTATTTCAACAGTGTAATAAGTGAATAGACTTCTAAATTAATAAGATCACATCCCTCTGTGGGGGAGTCAAGAGCTCATCTCAATAAAAACTGGTAGATGATTGGAGCTAATAACCTGAGAAGGGAGTCAAACACTTCAGCATGTCCAATTAGTTCTTATGCCAATGGAAATGGAGATAGGAAGTCTTTGGTGGTCTTGGCCTTTTTTTAAAAAATAAATTTTATTTATGTTTTAATTGAAGGATAATTGGTTTACAATTTTGTTTTCTGTCAAACCTCAATACGAATCAGTCATAGGTATACATGTCCCCTCCCTTTTGAGCCTCACTCCCATCTCCCTCCCCATGCCACTCCTCTAGGTTGATACAGAGCCCCTGTTTGAGTTCTCTGAGACATGCAGCAAATTCCCGTTGGCTATCTATTTTACTTATGGTAATGTAGGTTTCCAGGTCACTCTTTCCATACATCTCACCCTCTCCTCCCCTCTCCCCATGTCCATAAGTTTGTTCTCTATGTCCGTTTCTCCATTGTTGCCCAAAAAATAATTCTTCGGTACCATCTTTCTAGATTCCATATATATGCTTTAGTATACGATATTTAGCTTTCTCTTTCTGACTTACTTCACTCTGTATAATAGGCTCTAGGTTCATCTACCTCATTAGAACTGACTCAAATGCATTCCTTTTTATGGATGAGTTGGTGATGGACAGGGAGGCCTGGCGTGCTGCGATTCATGGGGTTGCAAAGAGTCGGACACGACTGAGCAACTGAACTGAACTGAATATTCCATTGTGTATATGTACCACAACTTCCTTATCCATTCATCTGTCGATGGACATCTAGGTTGCTTCCATGTTCTAGCTATTGTAAATAGTCCTGAAATGAACATTGGGGTACAAGTGTCTCTTTCAATTCTGATTTCCTCAAGGTATATGCCTAGGAGTGGGATTGCTGGGTCACATGGTGGTTTTATTTCTAGTTTTCTAAGGCATCTCCATACCGTCTTCCATAGTGGCTGTATCAATTTACATTTCCACCAACAGTGCAAGGGGGTTCCCTTTCCTCCACACCCTCTCCAGCATTTATCATTTGTAGACTTTTTGGTGATGGCCATTCTTTCTGGTGTGAGGTGATATCTCACTGTAGTTTTTATTTGCATTTCTCTAATAATGAGCGACGTTGAGCATCTTTTTGTGTGTTTGTTAGCCATCTGTATGTCTTCTTTGGAGAAATGACTATTTAGGTCTTTTTCCCACTTTTTGATTGGGTTGTTTGTTTTTCTGGTATTGAGTTATATGAGCTGCTTGTATATTTTAGAAATTAATCCTTTGTCAGTTGTTTCATTTGCTATTATTTTCTCCCATTCTGAGGGTTGTCTTTTCACCTTGTTTATATTTTCCTTTGCTGCACAAAAGCTTTTAAGTTTAATTAGGTCCCACTTGTTTACTTCTGTTTTTATTTCCATTACTCTAGGAGGTTGATCATAGAGGATATTGCTTTGATTTATGTCATCAAGTATTCTGCCTATGTTTTCCTCTAAGAGTTTTAAAGTTCCTTCCAAAGCATTTGGAAGTCTTTGGTGGCCTCATAATCTTTTACTTCAGAAAATGGTGAAACTGACATATAAAGGAAGACATAATAAAAGTCTCCCCCCTCTCCCCGACAGATGGATTTGTGCCCATCTTGCCAAGGTTTGTTTGTTTTTCTTGTGTTTGGTGAGATGAGGTTAACTGTTGAGACTGTATCTGTCCAAGGACCAGTTTTGTGCAGTTACTTGTCCCATACAAAGATGAAAATGGAAACTGGGCTCATAAATTGCTACTTTTCTTAAACAGGTATGCTTATGTCTGAAAGCCAAAGGTCCTATCACTTTTGTCTTTTCAGAAAACAACAAAGGTTCAGTATAAACCAACAAATTTTCAAATTGCTTCAAGACTCACAGATGAGATATTGAGCTGTGGACCTGGTTCTTTCTCTTCTCTGCAGGGAGTGGAGTCAGGGCAGAGAATTGAATTAGGAAAATGGACCATCTTAAAATGCACAATGACCATCACACTAGGAATACTAGAGCATGTGGGCTGATCTTTAACTCTTAGCAAGCTTGAGAATAAAAAAAAAAAAAGTACTCTTTCTCAGGCCTATGAATTTAGGGATGGGTGTGAAAAAGAAAAGGTTTGAGTAAACATTTCACATGCTATCTGAATTGGATCCCTTAAGAACCATAAAATTGTACTGGACTAAACAGAATTGTACCAGACATAATCCAGGGGAGGATGTGAAACTGGCTATGGTTTGGAGTTGTGTGCTCACTTGTCAGATAGATATAGCCTCACTTTTCAGTATTTATTTGTACCTATAACATTATTTTGGTGGGAAGACACACAAGCATTAGAAGAATTTTGTTTTTGTTTTGTCCTGAGACAGCTCCTAAAATGGCTGATTAAACAGTCCTATTCACTCTACTTGCATGTAGAAGAAAAAAGTCAGACCAAAGGTTTGATCAAATCTAAGTTAGTATGTATCTCTTGGGTCTAGCACTTAACTTCAGTTCCCAACTGAATCAAGTATAACTGATAGTCACGTAAATGTGTAGAAATAATGATAGCAATGATAGCTAAAGAATGTTCAAACTAATATACAACTGCACTCATCTCACACACCAGCAAAGTAATGCTGAAAATTCTCCAAGATAGGTGTCAACAGTACATGAACTGAGAACTTCCAGATGTTTAAGCTGGATTTAGAAGAGGCAGAGGAACCAGACATCAAATTGCCAACATTCACTGGATCATAGAAAAAGCAAGAGGATTTCAGAAAAATATCTACTTCTGCTTTATTGACTAGGCCAAAGCCTTTGACTGTGTAGATCACAACGAACTGTGGAACATTCTTAAAGAGATGGGAATACCAGACCACCTGACCTGCCTCCTGAGAAATCTGTATGCAGGTCAGGAAGCAACAGTTAGAACTGGACATGGAACAACAGACTGGTTCCAAATTGGGAAAGGAGTACGACAAGGCTGTATATTGTCACCCTGCTTATTTAACTTATATGCAGAGTATGTAATGTGAAATGCTGGCTGGATGAAGCACAAGCTGGAATCAAGATTTCCAGGAGAAATATCAATAACCTCAGATGTGCAGATGACATCACTCTTATGGCAGAGAGTGAAGAAGAATTAAAAAGCCTCTTGATGAAAGTGAAAGAGGAAAGTGAAAAAGCTGGCTTAAAACTCAATATTCAAAAAACTAAGATCATGGCATCTGGTCCCATCACTTCACGGCAAATAGATGGGGAAACAATGGAAACAGTGACAGACATTATTTTCTTGGGCTCCAAAATCACTGCAGATGCTGACTGCAGCCTTGAAATTAAACGATGCTTGCTCCTTGAAAGAAAAGCTATGACAAACCTAGACAGTGTATTAAATAGCAGAGACATTACTTTGCTGACATAGGTTCTTCTAGTCAAGGCTATGTTTTTTTCCAGTAGTCATGTATGGATGTGAGAGTTGGATCATAAAGAAAGTTGAATGCTGAAAAACTGATGCTTTTGAACTGTGGTGTTGGAAAAGACTCTTGAGAGTCCCTTGGACTGCAAGGAGATCCAACCAGTCCATCCTAAAGGAAATCAGTCCTGAATATTCATTGGAACGACTGATGCTAAAGCTGAAGCTCCAGTGCTTTGGCCGCCTGATGTGAAGAACTGACTCCTTAGAAAAGACCCTGATGCTGGGAAAGACTGAAGTTGGGAGGAGAAGGGGACAACAGAGGATGAGATGGTTGGATGGCATCACCAACTCGATGGACATGAGTTTGAGCAAGCTCCGGGAGTTGGTGATGGACAGGGAAGCCTAGTGTGCTGCAATCCATGGGCTCCCAAAGAGTCAGACAGGACTGAGGAACTGAACTGAAATGAATGATAGCAATGAACATTTATGAAGGGACTCCATTATATACAGTGCCATATACCTAAAATAGATTATTTTAATTCTTACAATGACCTTATAAAGCAGGAAGTTTTATTTTAGATCTGAAGAAAACCATTACTAACACTAGTTAAATAACTCAATTACGTATGCCCTCCTCATGGTGGGTCAACAATGCCACCAAGTTACTGAGGGGTGAGCTCTACTAGATACAGTGTTTTCCTAGCACATATCAGTAGGTTACCAAGACATTACTCCTACTTCACTACTGCTCCCTTTTCTGTTTCCTTTGCTAAATCCGCCTTATCTTATTGTTTTAGTGTTGGAGGGCCCCAGGTTCACTCTTTGGTCTTTTCTTTTCTCTAGTTATATTATATAGTTGATCTTAATCAGACCTTAAACACCATCTATATAGTGACAATGCCCACAGTTATGCCCACTCCAGGTATCTAAATGTCTACACCTATCTACACATGGATACTTAACGGAAAATCTGTTTCTTCTTCATCTTTCAATCTCAGTAAATGTCAACTCCACTCTCCCAAGGGCCCAGACCAAAACTTGAGATCATCTTTCACTCTGCTCTCTTATATTCATGTTTAATCTATCAGTAATTCTGATCTGCTTTATATTTTCAGAAAAATCAGAATCTATAAACTTCTATCACTGTGATCATCCCAGCAGGTTTTTGCATCTGTGGCTCATATAGCAACAGAAGATTCAGCTTACACATAAATGACTAACTCTGTGCACTCATCACTCAGCAACAAAAATTAACATTTTTTGCCATCTTCTTTCTTCCATTCCCTACCCTCCCTTTTTTGGTGGAGGATTTTAAAACAAATCCCAGCAAAGTCATCCTTTTAGTGATCAGATCACCTTGCTCACAGCATTTATTTCTCTTTTCAATAAAAGCTGAAATCTTTTCAAAGGCCTGCTGCTGCTGCTGCTAAGTCGCGTCAGTCTGTCCGACTCTGTGCGACCCCATAGATGGCAGCCCAACAGGCTCCTCTGTCCCTGGGATTCTCCAGGCAAGAATACTGGAGTGGGTTGCCATTTCCTTCTCCAATGCATGAAAGCGAAAAGTGAAAGTAAAGTCGCTCAGTCGTGTCCGACTCCTAGCGACCCCATGGACTGTAGCCTACCAGGCTCCTCCGTCCATGGGATTCTCCAGGCAAGAGTACTGGAGTGGAGTTCAAAGGCCTACCAGGCCTATTTGATCTGTCACTACACATGGGACACCATCTCCTTCCACTGTCTCCTGTCCTGACTGCTTCAGATACCACAGAGGTCCTTAAACCTTTAGTATCCTCTGGAAGGCTTGTCACAGCACAGGCTGCTGGTCTTCATCCTCAGAACTTCTGATTCAGATCTGAAATGGGCCTCGAGAATTTTCCTTTCTAACAAGTTCCCAGATCCTACCACTGCACAGCGGCATACTTGGGGGAAACATCAGCTGCACTGTACTCTTTCATTTCTTCAAGGTCCAGGAGTCTTTGCACTGCTCTTCCCTCTGCCCTGAGCATTCTTTGATTCGCTTTCTCAAGATTCGCTTTCTTCCATCTCTTCTATATGACATATTTTGAGAGGCCTTTCCCTGGTGGCTCAGAGGGTAAAACGTCTGCCTGCAACGCAGGAGACCTGGGTTCGATTCCTGGGTCAGGAAGATCCCCTGGAGAAGGAAATGGCAACCCACTCCAGTACTCTTGCCTGGAAAATCCCATGGACAGAGAAGCTTGGAAGACTACAGTCCATGGGATAGCAAAGAACTCGGACACGACTGAGCGACTTCACTCCTTGGCCACCATTTCGGTCTCCTCACCTGACTATTCGGTATTTTCATGGCAGGCAGGTGCGCGGGCACGGATACCCAATTTTTCTCTGCATCCTATTACAGTGCTGCAGATCTCTCCCAGTAAGTGCAACGAGGGGATCACAGCCTGAGAAGGGAGGCTCCAGATCCTGCTTGGGACTCTGGACAGGCGAGACATTTCTTCTTGCTTCAGTTTCACTATCTGTAAAGGAAGGATCGGCTACGCCCACTCCTCCCGCCTCCCTGGCGGCAAACTGCTAGAGGACAAAACAAACGCGCCTGTGGAGTGGAGCAGTCAGAAACGCCAAAAGCCGGGACCACGCGCTTTCCGGCCAGACCCCGCCCTCACGTCTCCCGCTCAAGGGTTCGGGCGGGCGAACCCACCCTGGGAACCCACTCGGCGGCGGCAGGAAGAGGCGGGGCGGGGTCTCGAGGGCGCGTCACACCCGGAAGTGCCCTCCTGCCGCTCCGCCCCCAGCATCGCCGGCAGGCGGAGAGCGCCCGTGAAGTGCGGCTGCAGAGCTGGGCCGGCTAGCGGGGCCGCTTCTGGAGCGGGTGCCGGTGCAGGCGCGGGTGCCGGGCGGCGGAGGGCTGACGCCCGGGCGGATGGGACGCGGCGCGACGGGCGGGCGGGGCAGGCGTCCGCAGCTGGAATGGTGCTGGCGGCGGCGGGCGCCGTAGAGCTGAAGCCCGAGAGGAGCCGCCATGGAGACGCCGCCGCGGCCTCCCGCGTGAGTGAGCGGAAGGGCAGCGGGCGGGGCCGCAGCGGCCGGGCCGGGCGGCAGGCGGAACCCAGCTGACCCGCGGGCGGGGCGTCGCCGCGAGGGGCTGTAGGGAGGGTCCTCTGCTGGCTAGCTGGAGCCCAGGGAGGGCCGAGCATCGGCGGGATGGAGACACAGGATGAGCGCGAGGCCGTCGGAAAAGGAAGCTGCAAAGTACAGACACCGGTGCCGAGAGGAATTCCTCTCAGCTTGCCTGTTTCTCCGAATTCCTAGCAAAATTTTGTCCGAGGAGCTTGCACATCGCTCGGAAAAAGCTGAGCCGCGGCTGTACAGGGCATGTGATCTCTTTTACCTGGCATTGCAGACAATCGTATCTAGAAATCACAGCATCTTCTGTTTCTCTGGCACCTTGGGCGAATTAGTAGTGTACGACCTGCCAGGCACAGGTGTCTTTTCCTTGGTACCCAAGTACATTCAAGACCTGCAACAAAATTGCTTCCAAAATAAGCTGAACAGTTACTTGGGAGACATTGAAGAAACTGCATTATTGAATACAAGATTTTTCTTTTAGCATTTTGTTAAAAATGGACTATTAATCCCCAGGAATTTTGAACATTTCAAGTTTGATTTACTTACTTTAGTTTAATCTTTATAAAGGGACAAGAGCCCTTTGAATCTGACGTTTCAAACCGCCAGCAAATTTCTTCTGAGGAACCATGTATCTTTTTATGACAGCTTATTCTTGGAGCTTTATCATTTTTCATTTACATTTGGCCAGCTTCACTTCAGGGCAGTTGTATGACAGCAGCCTTTTATAGCTATTTGACAGAATGTCAGCCAAATTTGTTTTGGGCTGGAAGTTTGTTTGGTGTTGAGTCCTTTTGGGAGAGCTAATAGAATTCTGAAACTACAGTTTATAAAAATGCCTTACAGAATTTTTAGCTTTAGTAGAACCAGGTCATGGGGATTAAGGAGTACCTGAGACTCTTGAATTCCTGGACTTGTAGGAACAGGAGCTCAGTTGCTTGATGATGGTTGTGGCTTTGAGGGCTTTGTGATTTGTTCATGTTCTTCAGCAGGTTTGGGAACACTCCTGAACCTCTAGGAAACATGATGGTGATTGTTAGCATCAACAATGTGAGCATAGCGTCAGCACATGAGTTCTGCTCAGGCTCAGAGGCATGAAAGGAATTGCTACCTGATGGTAGACAACACATGGTATAGAGGATATCTTAGGTAGGGTATTATTTGCCGTAAACCTGCCCCGTTTTTATCAGTTCCCTGCAGACCCTGTTTTACTTCGGAAGCAAAGTGAACTAAAGGAAAGAAAAGGAGTACCTTAGAATGCAGATGAGAAAAAGGTGTGGGAAAGCAGGCTCTGAAGGGAGGAAAAGAGAACGTTACACATCATTTAAATATAAGTAATGAAAAATGAAATAAATGTGTGCGTGCAAATACTGATAAACTGAATCTAATACAGATCAACCAAGCAGAATTTTAGTGTCCAGCATAGTTCTTTGCTATTAAGACTTCATCAGTAGTGCTGCAACAATGAGAGGCTGAGATGTAATGGAAAACCAGGGGTGAAAGAAAGTTAAAGAAAACCAAAAAACTCCTTTCAGTCTTTGGTGGCTTAAGTTGGTAGACATTTATTTCTGTTCATTTAATGATAAATAGAAATAGGTTTTATTTTCATTTGGTCTATCTAGGAATACTATAATTCCAGAACTGGAGTGTTTTTAGAGAAGGCAATGGCAACCCACTCAGTACTCTTGCCTGGCAAATCCCATGGACAGAGGAGCCTGGTAGGCTGCAGTCCATGGGGTCTCTAGGAGTCAGACACGACTGAGCGACTTCACTTTCACTTTTCACTTTCTTGCATCGGAGAAGGAAATGGCAGCCCACTCCAGTGTTCTTGCCTGGAGAATCCCAAGGACGGGGGAGCCTGGTGGGCTGCTGTCTTTGGGGTTGCACAGAGTCGGACACAACTGAAGCGACTTAGCAGGAGGATTTTTTACCTTTCTGTACATCAAAAATAGTTTTTCTTCCCACCCTTGGCCTCTTTGCCTCCGCTCCCAATAACTTTGTTTTTTCCTTCGGCACTGACTCATGGGTGCTGGATTTGAGAAATGACAATTTTTAGGGAAGGAACTTTGCTGGGCCTCGCTGTGCTAGAACTGGGCTAGGAGGCCAGTGTGGGTTATTGAGAGGGCGCAGCTTTTCATAAGGTTAAATTTTTAGCCTGAGCAGAAGTGCAAAGAAAGTTGGTTGATGGGGACCTATGTGCTTTGGATGATGTGGTTGGAAGTGGGGACTCACATCCTCTTTGTATGAATGTCTTTTTATTTGTGCAAATATTTGTTTCTCCAAATAGTTGAAATGCCTGTCTCTACTGGAGTATTATACTTTTGCTTGTGGTTTTTTTTAACAACCAGTTTTGCATCATTTTCAAATCCCACCTTGCTCCTTTTCAGCCTGTTACGTCTTGGAAGGTTGGAGGCGACTGTATCCAGGTCTCTGGTTCCTTTAGATGGGCTTGTTGAGATTAGGTTTTTTTTTTTTCTTTTTCTACTCCTTGCCTTCAAGCTCTTCTCATCCTCTTTGATTCTCATGTTGATTGTCATGGACTTTATATCTCTGTTTGTTGTTTTTTGCATCCTTGAGTATATGTGTCTTTTAGATTCTGTTATATTTTTGGGTCTGGGCAATATTAAAACCATGGGATATTTGCCTCTGATTGAACCTGAAAAGTGTTCAAGTAAAATTTATATAGGTTAGCAAATGAGTTGTCTCAGGCAGTACTGAGATGTGTGAAAAACAAATGTAAGCTGATCACCCCTGACCTCAGGAGTGTTTTATACATTTTTAGCCTTTATAGTTACTTTTGTGAAGATTTTCATAATCACTAAGTTGAGGGAAGACTATGAGTATAGTACAGAAGCATCCTTTGGAACTTACTAAAAAGTTTTCTTGGTCTTCGTTTCTCTACTGGCCTTCTTTCACAAGTTAGCTTTCTCCCTACAGGCTTTGGTTTTTTGCTTTTTCTTCATGAAGCTAAGTAAACATGCCTCGGATATACAACTGTATCTTTTTTCAGTTGATTCCACATCACTGGAAGCTCTTGAACATTAGAGATGTTCAGCATAGGCAGACTACCATCTTGTTGACTGTATTCTGAGGGATTTGGAAAGCCAGAAAATTAGTTGAATTAGAGCAGAGGTTCTCATATTTTTGGACTTCACTGACTGAAATTTTTTAAATCCTAAAAGAAGATGCTGTGAAAATACTGCATTCAACATGCCAGCAAATTTGGAAAACGCAGCAGTGGCCACAGGACTGGGAAAGGTCAGTTTTCATTCCAGTCCTGCTGCTGCTGCTGCTGCTGCTAAGTCACTTCAGTCATGTCCAACTCTGTGTGACCCCATAGATGGCAGCCCACCAGGCTCCCCCATCCCTGGGATTCTCCAGGCAAGAATACTGGAGTGGGTTGCCATTTCCTTCTCCAATGCATGAAAGTGAAAAGTGAAAGTGAAGTCGCTCAGTCGTATCCGACTCTTAGCGACCCCATGGACTGCAGCCTACCAGGCACCTCCATCCATGGGATTTTCTAGGTAGGAGTACTGGAGTGGGGTGCCATTAAAGAAAGGCAATGTCAAAGAATGCTCAAACTACTGCTCAATAGCACTCATCTCACACGCTAGTAAAGTAATGCTCAAAATTCTCCAAGCCAGGCTTCTACAGTACATGAACCATGAACTTCCAGATGTTCAAGCTGGATTTAGAAAATGCAGAGGCACCAGAGATCAAATTGCCAACATCCATTGGATCATTGAAAAACAAGAGTTCCAGAAAAACATCTATTTCTGCTTTATTGACTATGTCAAAGCCTTTGTGTGGATCACAACAAACTGTGGAACATTCTTAAAGAGATGGGAATACCAGACCGCCTTACCTACCTCCTGAGAAATCTTTATACAGGTCAGGAAGCAACAATTAGAACTGGACATGGAACAACAGACTGGTTCCAAATTGGGAAAGGAGTATGTAAGGCTGTATATTGTCACCCTGCTTATTTAACTTATATGCAGAGTACATCATGAGAAACGCTGGGCTGGCAGAAGCACAAGCTGGAATCAAGATTGCTGGGAGAAATATCAATAACCTCAGATATGCAGATGACACCACCCTTATGGCAGAAAGTGAAGAGGAACTAAAGAGCCTCTTGATGAAAGTGAAAGTGGAGAGTGAAAAAGTTGGCTTAAAGCTCAACATTCAGAAAACTAAGATCATGGCATCTGGTCCCATCGCTTCATCACATCATGGCAAATAGATGGGGAAACAGTGACAGACTTTAATTTTTTGGGCTCGAAAGTCACTGCAGATGGTGACTGCAGCCATGAAATGCTTGCTCCTTGGAAGAGAAGTTATGAACAACCTAGACAGCATATTAAAAAGCAGAGATGTTACTTTGCCAGTAAAGGTCCATCAATCAAAGCTATGGTTTTTCCAGTAGTCATGTATGTATGTGAGAGTTGGACTATAAAGAAAGATGATGCTTTTGAACTGTGGTGTTGGAGAAGACTCTTGAGAGTCCCTTGGACTGCAAGGAGATCTAACCAGTCCATCCTAAAGGAATCAGTCCTGAATATTCATTGGAAGGACTGATGCTGAAGCTGAAACTCCAGCACTTTGACCACCTGATGTGAAGATCTGATTAGTTGAAAAAGACCCTGATGCTGGGAAACATTGAGGGTGGGAGGAGAAGGGTACGACAGAGGATGAGATGGTTGGATGGCATTACCAACTCAATGGATATGAGTTTGAGTAATCTCCGGGAGTTGGTGATAGACAGGGAGGTCTGGTGTGCTGCAGTCCATGGGGTCACAAAGAGTCAGACATGACTGAGCGACTGAATTGACTGAGAAATTAAAAAAAAAAAAAAATTAGAGTCCGACATAGAATTGCTAAGTTTTTTGTTTTGTCAAGTTAAAAAAAAAAAGTTATAATTATCAACTATCATCTTTTTGTAAAAGAAAGAACGTTTTAGTGCTTCTCCCCAAAGACAAAGAAGGACATAATCTCAGGCTAAAGGATGCTTCTTAAATTGAATACATTTGGTTTTATGACGCTTCCCTGGTGGCTCAGTGGTAAAGAATCCTCCTGCCAATGGAGGTTTGATCCTTGGGTTGGGAAGATCCTCTGGAGAAGGAAATGTCAACCCACTCTAGCATTCTTGCCTGGGAAATCCCACAGGCAGAGGAGCCTGGTGGGCTACCATCCATTGGGTTGCAAAGTCAGACATGACTTAGCGGCTAAACTACAACAACTTGAGGGAGGTTTTTTTTTTTTTTTCCCCATATTTATTGGGTGCCTTTGGTGACCAAGCACCCAGTAAATATTCCCAAAGAAATATCTCAGAAAACAAACCAGTCTTTTTCCTCATGGTTTAAACTGACAGTAAACAAATATATGATACAATTACTCCAGAGGGGGGACTCTGAGTACTTTGTGTTATGTGCTTTTCTCTCTCACATTTCAGGCTGTGGGCATTTGCTACAGTATTGTTTTGATCACTGATCCTGTCTTGAAAAACAGGCCCTTGCTCCCTCTGACACTACTTTTTCTTGGTTTCCTGCTCTTGTTTTTAGGTTGTTAAATGAGATTTACTTAATTTTATTACTTTATTTCATTTAATATTGTCAGTAGCCTAGCTTATTAAGTGTGGAAGTGAAGTGGAAATGAAAGTTGCTCAGTCGTGTCCAACTCTTTGCGACCCCATGGACTATACAGCCCATGGAATTCTGCAGGCTAGAATACTGGAGTGGGTAGCCTTTCCCTTCTCCAGGGGATCTTCCCAATCCAGGGATCGAACCCAGGTCTCCCACATTGCAGGAGGATTTTTTACTAAGTAGATCTCATTACTTTTCAGGGGTTAAGTTACATTCCTAAGCTTATCAAATAGAGGAGAGACTGTGACTCTAATTTCTCTCTCATCACTGTTTTGGCTTAGAAGGCTTCTGTTCATTGGCAGTAACTGTTTCTCACAGATACAGACCTTGGCCAGTTCTTCTTTTCAATCAACTGTTTATCACTGAGTTGTGGCTCTGTATCTTAAGCCTGATCTCTAGATCTTTGCCTCAGTTTTGAATTTTAAGCTTCTTACTGTACACTTATCCTTAGCGCATACATCAAATTCAGCATGTCTAAAACTGAGTTTTCATAATCTTTTTCTCAAATTGACTTCCGTCTATAACATCTCCACTTATTCAATGGAATAATCATTCTTTTGGTCCTGGATACCCAAAGCCTTGAAATGGTCTTTGATTTCTCTTTCTTTAATTATCCTCCACATTTTATCAGCTCCCAGGAACTGTACATTATTGGTTTCAAGTGTCCATTCTGATTGCTGATACTCTGATGATACTCAGGATTTCATCCCTTGATACCTGGATTGTCTCTCATCACCTTTCAGTTCACCTACTGTTTTGACCGTCTAACATCTAGAGTCAAGTCAAAGACTTTACAAAACCAGGTATTGCAAAGACTGAGGCCAGGAAGTCTCAACCCTCCATCATTTTGGCTTATCTTATATGTTCAAAATTATTTTGTGCCTTAACCTCCTAGAGTAAAGTCTGCCTTATCATAGGCCAGAAGTTTCCAGCATTTTCCTTAGAAAAGCAACTTAGAAATCCTCTAAGTTGGGTGAACTCCGGGAGTTGGTGATGGACAGGGTGACAACTCGGGACAGTTGGTAATGGACAGCCTGGCGTGCTGCGATTCATGGCGTCGCAAAGAATCAGACACGACTGAGCGACTGAACTGAACTGAAGGCCCAGGTGGAGTCCTGTCCCGTTCACAAAGTCTTCCATGTTTACTCCAGCTCATTGTAGCTCCTCTTTGCAATTCCTATACTGTTTATAATTGGTAGCCCATAATCTTGCACTTGTGTACTGACTTCGTGCTGTTTTCTGGTGGTTTCTGAAGTGTCTCCTGTCTTAGCTGGTAACTGGAGAAGGCATCTGTGTTTGGCATCTTTTGTATTTCTCACTCTGCCTAGTATAGGGCATTAGTGGGTGTCTAGGCAGTGCCTCCCTGCTTGATTTATTAACAGTGGTGGTGTGGTTTGGAGTATTGTCAGTAAGTTTTAATTTAGTGTTACAATTAAGAATGAGGAAGGCCAAGAAAATTCTTAAAAATATATCTCATGCTTAGTTTAGTTTCTAACCCCAACATTTTTCTTAACTATGTGTTTATTTTCACATAGTGTTTAGTGTTTATATGGCTCCCTGAGGCTTATAGGTGAGGTATTACTATCTTCGACTTCCATATGATGTTTACTAGACAGATTTGTAGAATAACAAAACCTTATTTTTTAAGTACACAGTCTAAAGCCCAGAGAGGCTAAGTGACTAATCCAAGGTCACTTGGTTAGTATCTGGCACAGGCCAGGACTGTGGTTCATGTTTTCCAGCTGATGTTGCTCCTCTTCTAGTGCCTTTTCAGTCAAATGTTGGAAAATGTAGCCCAGTCAACTGAATTGCCAAATCATATTGCTGCCCTCTTACCAACCAAGTGATGGTAATGAGAAACATTGCAAAAGATAGGTCAGAAATATGAGTGATAAAAGACATGGAAATGTTTGAAATGGATCATCAAACTCCTCCCAATTTTAGTATCTCACATATATGCCACTCTGACAGTAACTTTGTTAGTTGTTTTTAATACATTATTTAAAATAAGACTGATCTTGCAGAAGGCAGGGCTTTTTACCCTGGTCACTTTTCTGGTAGTAGTCACTGTCAGGGACAAAAAGTGCTTGCTTGTTCTCTTGTTTGTCATGTAGGTAAGAGGGAAAGTGGGAGAGGGAGCAAGGTTGAACTGAAGCAGCGCATTTTACAGCTCTTACTGTCATTTGATCTGAGAGCTTCCTTCATCTCTCCACCTAAGAGTCCCATTCACATCATGTGGGTGTTTTGCACACCACATCCTGGGGGAGTACAGGGCGGTGTGTAAGCCTCCATTCTGTCCTCCAGAAGGGTCAGCACTTTGCTTTAAGTGGTAAGCCATTTTAGTAAAATTGGGCATTGTCAGCTTTTCTAGACTTTTTCTTTCTTCCTCTGGGAAATTGGAAATATAACTTTTAGCAGTGTATCTACTATGCTAATGTATTCAGTGCCTTTGTTATGACGTCTGTAAGGTGTTCTGTGGCTGGATGGGAGGTGTTTTTTAATCACATGATGCTTCATAATCAGTTCTAAAAGTCTCCGTCCTGAAGGTCTAACTCAAGTTCTTAGATGTCTGTAGGGCAGATGTTAACATTATTTGGTAATACAAGCATATGTTCATAGATTATGGATAGTCTGCTGGGTGTGTACCTAATAAAAGTTTAAATTCTAAGCACTTGAAGGAAATTTGCAGAGCATGTTTTTTTGCCTGTACCTAATTGCAAAATCTGAAAGCACAACTCTACCACAAACCAAAATGTTTCCGGTGGAGAAGGCCTTCCACTTTTACAGCCTCTAAGTAACATGGTGTTTATTTGGGTGAGGTGAAGGATGTGAGGGTATTTTGTTGGGAAACTATAGGTGGCATAACACATGTTAAAATGAGAGTTACGGTTGCGTCTCTACTTCTCATATCCTGGACTTGTTATGGGAGCAGTGTTCTTACGGTAATCAGCTTCTGAATCCAAGTGTACTTAGAAGACAGCAGAGAAAATAGAAGAGATATAAAGTAATGGACAAACTTCATAGCGGTACATCACGGATGGTGACTTTGAAAACAACAGCTTCTGACGTGAACTTGGCAGAAATTTGTGAGTAATGGTGGGTGACATTGCAGGCAGGGGAATCTTGCAGCTTTTGAGGCGAACAGGCAAAGGAAAGAGCAAAGATAGTGGCCACCCAGGAGCTGAATGTTTGTCTTGAATGTGAAAATGTCTGGTCCACTGTTAAATTTTTCAGCTGCATCACTCACATGACTTACAGACTTATTTCCACCAAGAAAACCTTGAAAGCGTAAACAACCACTGTTTCCTAATGTGTTTGTTCTCAATCTGAGATGATTGTCCTGTGGTAGGAGGTAAGTGGGTGGTGGAGCATATTACATCACTCCCCCCACCCCCTTTTTTTTAATTATACATAGCTGCCTTTCACCTCTATTCCTGGAGATGCTGTCATTCTGGTATACTTAGACCTGTAAAAGGGACTTGCCTGAATCTTCACAGGAAGAAGGGTGATTATGTGTAGTTTAGAAAAATTGCCTGGGTCATGTAGTCCTTCTATCCCCTCCATCCTCCATTGGAAAATGCTGCTGCTGCCGCTAAGTCACTTCAGTCATGTCCGATTCTGTGCGACTCTATGGACAACAGCCCACCAGGCTCATCTGTCCATGGGATTCTCCAGGCAAGAATACTGGAGTGGGTTGCCATTTCCTTCTCCCTGGAAAGTGCTATTCCAGAACAAATAATATGCATCTAAGGAAACTATGTTATTTCACAGATTTCCTCAAAATTTTTGCAGTAGGCTTAAACCTTTGTTTGATTGTGGAATCCTGACTGTTTGAAGAAGACAACCCATATAAAAGTCTTTATTGGCTTCCTCTCTGAGAATCAGTTATTAGTAGTAGTATGTTCTTAAGCAGAGCTAGAAAGGTGGTCTGAGAAGCCAAGCTTGCCTACAACTGGGAGTTTGTAGAAAAGTTAGTCATGGAAGGAAGGCTTCAGGATTGCCTGTTAGAAGTGTTCTGGGATCCAAACCCTTGAGACCTCAACAACTGTAGAGTATGTGTTGTAACAACAGGCTGCTGGGTAATTTTAACACTGGTTATGGGATGTAGAGTTGGGGGAAAGACTTAAAAGTGAAAGAACTTTCAAAAAGTATCTCCTTTAGATACTTTAAAGGTTTTCATAGTGAGGAGCTTTTCTAGAAAAGGTTAGCACTTTGCTTCTCAAGGGAAGCAAGGAGAAGGTGTAACTGCACTTCTGTGTGTGTGTGCTCAGTTGTGTCCGATTCTTTGTGCCCCATTGACTTTATTTTTTTGGGCTCCAAAATCACTGCAGATGTCGACTGCAGCAATGAAATTAAAAGACCCTTACTCCTTGGAAGGAAAGTTATAACCAACCTAGATAGCATATTGAAAAGCAGAGACATTACTTTGCCAACAAATGTCCGTCTAGTCAAGGCTACGGTTTTTCCAGTGGTCATGTATGGATGTGAGAGTTGAACTGTGAAGAAAGCTGAGCCCCGAAGATTTAATGCTTTTGAACTGTGGTGTTGGAGAAGACTCTTGAGAGTCCCTTGGACTGCAAGGAGATCCAACCAGTCCATTCTAAAGTAGATCAGCCCTGGGATTTCTTTGGAAGGAATGATGCTAAAGCTGAAACTCTAGTACTTTGGCCACCTCATGTGAAGAGTTGACTCATTGGAAAAAACTCTCATGCTGGGAGGGATTGGGGGCAGGAGGACAAGGGGATGACAGAGGATGAGATGGCTGGATGGCATCACTGACTCCATGGACATGAGTTTGAGTGAACTCTGGGAGTTGGTGATGGACAGGGAAGCCTGGCGTGCTGCAATTCATGGGGTCGCAAAGAGTCGGACACGACTGAGCAACTGAACTGAACTGACTGTAGCCTGCCAGGCTCCTCTGTCCATGGAAATTTTCCAGGCAAGAATACTGGAATGGGTTGTTATTTCCTACTCCAACTGCACTTATAATGTAACTTAAAAGGTAAACCTTTCCCTCCTATTTGACTGCTTCCTAGTGGATGTTCCTCTTCTGCATTTGTAGTTTTAGACATTTTGTGTTGTTTTCTGTTACTCAGTTCTGCTTCTGAACCAGAGACCATCTGACACAAAATCAAATAGGAATTAGAAAATTGTGGAAAGGAGTTTAGTGTCAGAAATGTAGACCTCTGGCAGGGTTCTTCATTTGAAAGGGACTTTCAATACAGACAATACTTAAAAGAAGCAGTGTTATTCTTTTAAGGTTTTGAATAGAATCTTTTCTTTGCAGAGTTTCTGGAGTACATTAGAAAAGCAAGAGCTAAAAATAGCTTTAAGAAAACAGCAATATAGACATTGGTTGTTGAATGGTATCTGTCTTAAAGTGAATTGTTTAATGCAGTAAGTTTTAATTCCAATTTCTTAGCAAATATAAATACTCATGACTCTTAATGATATTTTTTGTATGGCAGAGTTGCTTTTGTTTCCATTGTGAGCATTGAAAGGCCTTATGTGATAGTTTTGCCAGTCTTCAATATTGTATTTTCCCTCTGTTGTAAGCTTAAGTAATTAAACTTGAAGCATATATAAATATCGTCAACTTGCTACGTATGTGGGTATTCAGTGTTACATGGTAAGAAAGTCTGTGTAGGTTGTATGTATCTACATAATTTTCCCTTTTCCTACTGTTTTCTTAATGAAGTAGTGGTAGAAATGGCATTATGAGAATATGTCTCATACTATTAGGAGTGTTCCCGCTTTCCTCTGTCAGATCTAGATGTTCTTTCTCTCTTGGCTTCTAGACTTACTAGCTCTTTCTCTTAGGCCAGGTGTAACTCATCCCTCTGTGTGTTCACACACATACATGAGGCCTCAGAGTAGACACACACACACATACACATATATGAGGCCTCGGAGTAGACACACACACACATATACGAGGCCTTGGAGTAGACACACAATCTGGGCTCCATTCTCCAGCCCTGCTCTCACATCCTGGAACACATGAAGTGCATAGTGGCCTTTGTGCTCTAGTTATTTCTTCCGTCTTGGCCATTTCCCACCTCCTGGTCCTTGTTCTAATCTCAGTTCTCAATTCAGCCTGCCCTGATCACCCTGTTTAATACTATAAGTTCCATCACCCCCTTATTCCTGACTCTCTTTACCCGACACATTTTCTTTTTTCCATAGTTCTTATCTTCTAACATGCTGTTTACTGGTCTGTTGTGTATATAATTATCCCACCCCACCCCCACCCCCCCGCCCCCGCCCCCAGCTACAAATTCCATGAAGACAGGAATTTTTGTTTTGTTTATTGAAAGGTTCCTAGGGCCTAGTGCCTAGAATAGTGCTCGGTACATAGTGCCAAAAATTAGATGCTGAAGTAATAAAATAATATTTAAAGAATGAGTTATCGTTAGGAAAAGAAGTGGCATGAAGAGAAATGGTGCAATACTAATGATGTTTGCCTTTTGTTCTGTGTGTGATGTATATACAAGAATGTATTTTTTTGGGCTTAATTTAGTATCCTAATTTTTTTATTTAATAGCTTTATTAAGGTATAATTTACATACTGTAAAATTCAGCCATTATAATTGTTAGTTAATTTCTAGAGCTGTGCAACCATCTCAAAAAGTTCCTTGTGTCTGCCCATATGTGGTAAACCCTCCCCACAATGGCACCCTGATTTTATTTGTTAATTTTTTTGGTTCCCAGATCTTGAAATAATAATTTACACAGCCATACTAATAGCTTTGTACTCTTAACAAATTCCATATAACTATGGAATTAACTATCCACTGCTTAATGCAGGAAATGGTATCTAACATTAGTGAAAAGAATGGACTTGAGAGTCAAACTGGCCACACTCTTATCCAGCTCTACCATTTACCAAGTTGCGCAAATTATTTTCTGCCTCAGTCTCTTTTTATGTTTTTTGGTGATAATAGTAATTAGCTTACAGAGTTATGAGGATTAAAGAAACAAAATAGAGTACAAAGCCTGCCTATAAGTTAATACTCAGTAAAGAATTAAAGTAGATGTGAAATACATGTGGTAAATAACCTTGCAATAGAGAACAAAGTTCAGTTCAGATTCTAAGCTTCTGAAGTATGTATAAAATATGAACCAGTTCCTGTCTTGGTTTGTAAATAGGCCTACTGCAGAATGTAAAAAGCAGGTTAATTTCCAACAGGGAAGATCATTTCTCAGCATTTCTTTTGAAGGTATCTGCTGAACCATTTTACTGAATTTTCTGTGCTCATCTTTGAGAGAGTTTTGACACCAGGGAGGTAATTACCTACTTTTTTTGTTAAAATCACAGTGACCATCAGAAAGTGTTCTGAATTGTTGTTTAGTCCTATGTTGGAATGTACTGTGAGACTTCCTCTAAGTAAGTGGGGGAGAGGTGTGATCATTGTATCTCTTGTAACCTGATAAGTCTGAACTAAACTATCTTTAATAAGATCTTTTTCTGTGTTTTGTTATTTTCTCTTACGAACAGATGCACAAATCAGGGTCATCAGAAGTCTCTCGATTCAAAAGATGATAATACTGAAAAACACTGCCCGGTGACAGTGAATCCTTGGCATATGAAGAAAGCTTTTAAAGTCATGAATGAACTAAGAAGGTATTATTTAACATACTTTTATTTTTCAGTTGTGTATAGGGGTACCCAGGTGGTGCTAGTAGTAAAGAACCTGCCTGCCATTGCAGGAGACTTAAGAGATGTGGGTTCAATCCCTGGGTCAGGAAGATCCCCTGAATAAGGAAATGGCAACCCACTCCAGTATTCTTGTCTGGAGAATCCCATGGACAGAGGAGCCTGCTAGTCTGCAGTTCATAGGATTGCACAGAATCAGACTGACTGAAGCAACTTAGCATATAGCACATAGTGAATATATTCCCTGTCCCTCATGATTGCTTTGTTTGCTACAGAGAACATTTAAAGCTTTTTCTGTGAGTTTTTAAAGGAAGGAAAAGAGCAAGTAATTTATCAGAGGTGTGAATGGTATAAGGCTGCTCTGTCCAATATGGTAGCCACTAGTCATATTCGGCTAGTCTGTTTGAGATATTCTGTAAATGGAAAATACATAATGGATTTTCAAGACTTATTACAAAAAAAATGTAAAATATAAGTTTTAAAAATATTACATTTAGAAATGATTTTTATTATTTTATAATATTGGATATTTTGAGTTAAATAGAATTCTACTTAATTCTATTAAATTAATTTCAGTTGTTTATTTTTAAATGGGATTACTAGAAAATTCTGACTTGCATTATATTTCTGTTGGACTGGCTAGTCTAGGGTTTCTAACTTATCATTGCAAAGCATATGAAAAGAAAACTTTTATTAAAATTTTTAAATTGAATGGTTAATTTATGTTATTAGTTTCAGGTGTACAACATAGAGACTCAACAGTTCTATAGATTATACTCCATTTAAAGTCTACAGAGTAATGACTGTATTTCCCTGTGCTGTACAATATGTTCAGTTCAGTTCAGTCGCTCAGTCGTGTCCGACTCTTTGCGACCCCATGAATCGCAGCACGCCAGGCCTCCCTGTCCATCACCGACTCCCAGAGTTCACTGAGACTCACGTCCATCGAGTCAGTGATGCCATCCAGCCATCTCATCCTCTGTCGTCCCCTTCTCCTCCTGCCCCCAATCCCTCCCAGCATCAGAGTCTTTTCCAATGAGTCAACTCTTCGCATGAGGTGGCCAAAGTACTGGAGTTTCAGCTTTAGCATCATTCCTTCCAAAGAAATCCCAGGGTTGATCTCCTTCAGAATGGACTGGTTGGATCTCCTTGTAATCCAAGGGACTCTCAAGAGTCTTCTCCAACACCGCGGTTCAAAGGCATCAATTCTTCGGCATTCAGCTTTCTTCACAGTTCAACTCTCACATCCATACATGACCACTGGAAAAACCATAGCCTTGACTACATGGACCTTTGTTGGCAAAGTAATGTCTCTACTTTTCAATATGCTATCTAGGTTGGTCATAACTTTTCTTCAAGGAGCAAGCATCTTTTAATTTCATGGCTGCAATCACCATCTGCAATGATTTTGGAGCCCAGAAAAATAAAGTCTGACACTGTTTCCACTGTTTCCCCATCTATTTCCCATGAAATGATGGGACCAGATTCCATGATCTTCATTTTCTGAATGTTGAGTTTTAAGCCAACTTTATCAGTCTCCACTTTCACTTTCATCAAGAGGCTTTTGAGTTCCTCTTCACTTTCTGCCATAAGGGTGGTGCCATCTGCATATCTGAGGTTATTGATATTTCTCCCAGCAATCTTGATTCCAGCTTGTGCTTCTTCCAGCCCAGTGTTTCTCATGATGTACTCTGCATGTAAATTAAAGAAGCAGGGTGACAATATACAGTCTTGACATACTCCTTTTCCTATTTGGAACCAGTCTGTTGTTCCATGTCCAGTTCTAACCGTTGCTTCCTGCCCTGCATACAAATTTCTCAAGAGGCAGGTCAGGCGGTCTGGTATTCCCATCTCTTTCAGAATTTTCCACAGTTTACTGTTATCCACACAGTCAAAGGCTTTGGTGTAGTCAAGAAAGCAGAAATAGATGTTTTTCTGGAACACTCTTGCTTTTTCGATGATCCAGCGGATGTTGGCAATTTGGTTTCTGGTTCCTCTGCCTTTTCTAAATCCAGCTTGAACAACTGGAAGTTCACGGTTCATGTATTGCTGAATCCTGGCTTGGAGAATTTTGAGCATTACTTTACTAGCATGTGAGATGAGTGAATTGTGCAGTAGTTTGAGCATTCTTTGGCATTGCCTTTCTTTGGGATTGGAATAAAAACTGACCTTTTCCAGTCCTGTGGCCACTGCTGAGTTTTTCAAATTTGCTGGCAAATAAGTGCAGCACTTTCACAGCATCATCTTTCAGGATTTGAAATAGCTCAACTGGAAATTCCATCACCTCCACTAGCTTTGTTTGTAGTGATGCTTTCTAAGGCCCACTTGACCCACATTCCAGGATATCTGGCTCTAGGTCAGTGATCACACCATCGTGATTATCTGGGTCATGAAAATCTTTTTTGTCCAGTTCTTCTGTGTATTCTTGCCCCCTCTTCTTCATATCTTCTGCTTCTGTTAGGTCCATACTATTTCTGTCCTTTATCGAGCCCATCTTTGCATGAAATGTTCGTTGGTATCTCTAATTTTCTTGAAGAGATCTCTAGTCTTTCCCATTCTGTTGTTTTCCTCTATTTCTTTGCATTGATCGCTGAGGAAGGCTTTCTTATCTCTTTTTGCTATTCTTTGGAACTCTGCATTCAGATGTTTGTATCTTTCCTTTTCTCCTTTGTTTTTTGCTTCTCTCCTTTTCACAGCTATTTGTAAGGCCTCCCCAGACAGCCATTTTGCTTTTTTGCATTTCTACCCATTTTATACATACTAGTTTATATTTCTCATACCCCACCTCAGTCCCTTCTCTCCCCTCCTTTTCCTCACTGGTAACCGCGTCTGTTCTCTGTACCTGAGTCTGTTTTTGTTTTGCTATATTCACTAGTTTGTTTTCTTTTTTAGATTCCACATATAAGTTCAGTTCAGTTCAGTCCAGTCGCTCAGTTGTGTCCAACTCTTTTCGACCCCATGAATTGCAGCACACCAGGCCTCCCTGTCCATCACCAGCTCCCGGAGTTCACTCAATTTCATGTCCATCGAGTCAGTGATGCCATCCAGCCATCTCATCCTCTGTTGTCCACTTCTCCTCCTGCTCCCAGTGCCTCCCAGCATCAGAGTCTTTTCCAACCATGTAGAATATTTTTCTTTGTCTGACTTACTTCCCTTAGCTTATATAATACCCTCTAGGTCCATCCATGTTGTCAATGGCAGAATCTCATTCTTTTATATGACTGAGTAGTATTCCATTGTGGGGTTTTCCCTGGTGGCTCAGTAGTAAAGATTCCACCTGCAGTGCAAAAGACATGGTTTGATCCCTGGGTTGGGAAGATCCCTGGAGGAGGGAATGGCAACTCTCTCCAGAATTCTTGCCAGGAAAATCCCATGGATGGAGGAGCCTGGTGGGGTACAAAGAGGGTTGCAAAGAGTTGAACGTGACTGAGCACACACATATATATCACCACTATCCAGTATTCCATTGTATAGATAAAACACATCTTTATTCATTCAACTGTTATGGACACTTCAGTTGCTTCTGTGTCTTGGTTATTATGAGTAATACTGCTGTGAACATTCAAATGCATGCATTTTCAAATTAGTGTTTTCATTTTCTTCAGATGTGTACCCAGGAGTGGACTTGTTGGTAGTTCTATTTTCAAGATTTTGAGAAACCTCCATAGTGTTCTTTATAGTGACTGTATCAAGTTATATTCCTACCAACAGTGTAGGAGTGTTTCCTTTTTTCCACATCTTTGTCAACATTTGTTATTTGTAGACTTTTTGGTGGTAGCTATTTTTACAGGTGTGAAATGATATCTCATTGTGGTTTTGGTTTGCTTTTCTATGAAAATTACAGATGTTAAGCATCTTTTCATGTGTCTTTTGACCATCTGTATATCTTCTTTGGAAAATCTATTCAGACTTTCTGCTCATTTTTTAATCAGGTTTTTGATATTGTATAAGCTGTTTACGTATTTATATAAATGATAACAGTTTATCAGATGTATAATTTGCAAATATGTTCTCCCATTCAGCAGGTTGTCTTATCATATGTCAATGATTTCTTTTGCTGTGCAGAAGCTTTTAAGTAAAATTAGATCCCATTTATTTTTGCTTTTGTTTCCTTTGCCTTAGAAAACAGATCCAAAAAATATTTCTACAATTTGTGTCAAAGAGTGTTCTGCCTATGTTTTTTCCTAGAAGTTTTATGGTTTGGGGTCTCTGTTTTTTAGTTTATTTTTGTATGAAGTGTGAGAAACTGTTCTAATCTCATTCTCTTACATGTTAACTGTTCAGTTTTCCCAGCACCACTTGTGGAAGAGACTGGTTTTTATACTTTGTGTATTCCTCCCTCCTTTGTTGTAGATTGACCACAGATGCACGACTTTATTTCTGGACTCTTTATTCTGTTCCATTGATCTATGTGTCTGATTTTGTGCTAGTACCATGCTGTTTTGATGATGATAACCTTTTAGTCAGGGAGTGTGATACTTCCCGTTTTGTTCTTTTTTTTTTTCCTCAAGAGTGCTTTGGCTGTGCAGGGTCTTTTGTGGTTTGATGTAAATTTTAGGATTATATACTCTAGTTCTGTGAAAAATGTCATGAGTATTTTGATAGGGATTGAATTAAATTTATAGATTGCTTTTGATGATGTGAACATTTTAACAATATTAATTCTTCAAAACTTATGTACATGGGATATCTTTTATTTCTTTGTATCATCTATTTCTTTTTGTTTTGTCAGTATTTTATAATTTTCAGAGTATAACCTTTTCACCTCCTTAGTTAAGTTTATTCTTAGGCATTTTATTTTTTTGGTGTGATTTTATTTAATTAATTTATTTTTATCTTTAAAAATAAAGATAATTGCTTTTCAGTCTTGAGGTGGTCTTTGTGGTACATCAACGAGATTCAGTCATAATCATATATATTATATATATACACATATATATGTGCACCCTCCCTCTTGAGCCTCTCTCAAACCTTCAGTCCAGCCTTCTAGATGGTCATAGAGCACCAACCAGGCTGGGCCGTCTTTAATACAGCAGCTTCCCACTAGTTACATATTTTATGCGTAATACTGTATATATGTCAGTGCTGCTTTGCCAGTTTGCCCTCTCTCCTTCTCCCACTGTGTCTGCCAGTCTGTTCTCTACATCTGCATCCCCTTTTCTTCTCTATAAATAGGTTCTTCATCAGTACTGTTTTTCTAGATTCCATATATATGTGTTGATATATGATGTTTGTTTTTTTCTTTCTGATTTAATTCACTCTGTATAACAGGCTCTGGGTTCATCCATCTCACTATGGCTGACTCAAATTTGTTTTTTTTATGGCTGAATAGTATTCCATTAAATATATGTACCACGTCCTATCTAGGTTGCTTCCATGTCCTGGCTACTGTAGATAGTGCTGCAGTGAACATTGGGGCACATGTGTCTTTTTGAATTACGGTTTTCTGAGGATATATGCCCAGTAGTGGTATTGATGGGTCATATGGTAATTTTATTCCTAGTTTTATAGGAATCTTCATATTGCTCTCCATAGTGGCTGTGTAAGTTTGCATTCCCACCAACACTTCAAGAAACTTCTCTTTCGCCGCATCCTCTGCAGCATTTATTGTTTCTAGTTTTTTTTGCTGATGGTCATTCAGATTGGTGTAAGGTAATATAACCTCATTGTAGTTTTGATTTGCATTTTTCTAATAAAGAGTGATGTTGAGCATCTTTTCAAGTGTTTATTGGCCATATATATGTCTTCTTTGGAGAAATGTCTGTTTAGGCCTTCTGCCTACTTTTTGATTGGGCTATTTGTTTTTCTGATAATGAGCTGCTTATATATTTTAGAGATTAATCTTTTGCCAGTTGCTTCATTTGTAATTATTCTCTCCCATTCTGAGGGTTGATTTTAATCTTATTTATTGTTTCCTTGGCTATGCAAAAGATTTTAAGTTTAATTAGGTCCCATTTGTTTATTTTTGTTTTTATTTCCATTACCCTAGGAGGTGGGTCAAAGAGGATCTTGCTATGATTTATGTCAAAGCGTGCACTGCCTATGTTTTCCTCTAAGAACTGTATAGTTTTTGACCTTACATTTAAGTCTTTAATACATTTTGAGTTTATTTTTGTATATGGTATTAGGAAGTGTTCTAATTTCATTCTTTTATATGTAGCTGTTCAGTGTTCTCAGCACCACTTATTGAAGAAACTTTAATCCATTGGTATATTAATGCCATTTTTATCAAAGATTGGGTGCCCATAGGTGTGTAGCTTTATCTCTGGGCTTACTATCTTGTTCCATTAGTTTGTATTTCTGTTTTTGTTCCAGTACCATAGTGTCTTAATTGCTGTATCTTTGTAGTATAGGCTGAAGTCAGGAAGCCTGATTCCTCTAGCTCCATTTTTCTTTGGTAAGATTGCTCTGGCAATTTGGGGTCTTCTGTGTTTCCATATAAGTTGTGAAATTTTTTGTTTTAGTTCTGTGAAAAATACCATTGGCGTTTTGATAGAGATTGCAGTGAATCTGGATTGCTTTAAGAAGTACAGTCATTTTCATAATATTGATTCTTCCAATCCAACAACATGGTATATCTCTCCATCTGTTGGTATCATCTTTGATTTCTTTCATCAGTGTCTTACAGTTTTCTGTATATAGATCTTTTGTCTCTTTAGGTAGGTGTATTCCTAGTTTACTCTTTTGTTGCAGTGGTGAATGGAATTGTTTCCTTAATTTCTCTTTCTGATTTTTCATTGTTAGTATACAGGAATGCAAGGGATTTCTCTGTATTAGTTTTATATCCTGAAACTTTACTATATTCATTGATTAGCTCTGGTAGTTTTTTGGTTGCAAACGTGGGGTTTTTCTATGTGTAGTGTCATGTCACATGCAAACAATGAGAGTTCTACTTCTTCTTTTCCAATACAGATTCCCTTTATTTCTTTTTCTTCTCTGATTGCTGTGTCTAGGACTTTTCAAAACTATATTGAATAATACTGGTGAGAGTGGGCACCCTTGTCTTGTTCCTAATCTTAGAGGAAATGCTTTCAGTTTTTCACCATTGAGAATAATGTTTTTGTGGATTTGTTTTATATGGTCTTTATTGTATTGAGGTAGGTTCCTTCTGTGCCAATTTTCTGAAAAATTTTTTTTAATCATAAATGCTTGTTGAATTTTGTCAAAAGCTTTTCCGACATGTATTGAGATGATCATGTGTTTTTTATCTTTCAGTTTGTTCATATGGTGTATCATGTTGATTGATTTGTGTATATTGACAAATCCTTGGATGCATGGGATAAACTCCACTTGATCATGTTGTATGATCCTTTTAACATGTTGTTGGATTCTGTTTGCAGGAATTTTTTTGAGGGTTTTTGCACCTATGTTCATCAGTGATGCTGGCCTATAATATTTTTATGGTATCTTTGTCTGGTTTTGGTCATCAGGATGGTGGTGGCCTCATAGAATGAGTTTGGGAGTTTTCCTTCCCCTGTTATTTTCTGTAACAGTTTGAGCAGGGTACATGTTAGTTCTTTTCTAAATATTTGGTGGAATTCACCTGTGAAGCCGTCTGGCCCTGGGCTTTTGTTTGTTGGAAGATTTTTGACGATAGATTCAATTTCAGTGCTTGTGATTCATCTTTTGTATTTTCTATTTCTTCCTGATTCAGTCTGGAGAAGGAAATGACAACCCACTCCATTATTCTTGCCTGGAGAATCCCATGGAAAGAGGAACCTGGCAGGCTACTGTCCATGGGGTTGCAAGAGTCAGACACGACTTAGTGACTAAACCACCACGACCACCTGATTCAGTCTTGGAGGAATATACTTTTCTGATAATATGTCCATTTCTTCCATGTTGTCCATTTTATTGCTTGTAGCAGTCTCTTATGATCTTTTGTATTTCTGTGTTGTCGTAACTTCTTTTTAACTTTTAATTTTATTGATTTGAGTCTTCTCCCTTTTTTTCTTGATGAGTCTGGATAATAGATTGTCAGTTTTGTTTATCTTCTGAAAGAATCGCATTTTAGTTTTAGTGACCTTTGGTATTGTCTCCTTCATTTCTTTTTCATTTATTTCTGCTCTAATGTTCGTGATTTTTCCCCTTCTATTAAAAGGGAGATTTTTTATTTTTTTTTTTCCTGTAGGTGCGAGGTTAGGTTGTCTATTTGATGTTTCTCTTGTTTCTTGAAGTAGGCCTGTATTGCTGTGAATGTCCCTCTCAGCACTGCCTTCACTCGCAGGTTTTCGGTTGTGATGGTTTCATGGTCATTTGTTTCCAGGTACTTTTTGATTTCCTCTGATGTCTTCAGTGATCGCTTGGTTATTCAGAAGCATATTGTTTAGCCTCCATGTGTTTGTGTTTTACAGTTTATTTACTCTAGTTGATATTTAACCCTACAGTATAGTAGTCAGAAAAAATGCTGGATATAATTTCAGTTTTTTTTAATTTAGCCAGACTTGATTTGTGATCCAAGATGTAATCCGAATAAAGTGAATTCTGTTATTCTCAGATGAAATTCTTGTAGATGTCAGTTCGGTCTGACTGGTCCAATGTGTCATTTAATGTTTGTGTTCCCTTATTAATTTCCTGTCTGGATAATCTCCATTGGTGTGAGTGGGGTGTTAAAGCCCCCTAGTATTATTGTGTTACTGTCTTACTTCCCCTTTTATAGTTGTTAGCATTTGCTTTAATGTATTGTGGTGCTCCTATTTCTTTTTTGCTTGATTCCTGATGATTATGTCCTTCCTTGTCTCTTGTATTGACCTTTGTTTAAAAGTCTGTTTTATCTGATGCAAGTATTGGTGCTATGTTGTCTTTTGTTTTCCTTTTGCATGGAATCTTTCCAGTCCCTCACTTTCAGTCTGTATGTGACCCCAGCTCTGAAGTGGGTCTCTTGTAGACAGCATATACTTCTTATTTCTGTTTCCATTCAGCCAGTCTGTGTCATTTGGTTGGAACATTTAATCCGTTTACATTAAGGTAATGATATATATTTTTTCCTTTCACTATTCACTTTTCCCTTTCACTATTGTTTTGGGTTGTTTTTGTATTTTCTTTTTCTTGTGTTTCCTCTCTAGAGAAGTTCCTTTAGCATTTGTTTTAAAGCTGATGTGGTGGTGCTGAATTTTCTTAACTTTTGGTTATCTGTAAAACTTCTGATTTGTTCATCTAATTTGCATGAGATCATCGTTGGGTACAGTAATCTTGGTTGTAGATTTTTTCCCTTCATTACTTTAAGTATATCCTATGACTCCATTTTGGCCTGCAGAGTTTGGTTGAAATATCTGCTGTTATTCTTATGGGGATCCCCTTATATGTTATTTATTGCTTTTACTTTTCTGCTTTAATATTTTTTCTTTGTGTTTAGTTTTTGTGAGTGTGATTAATATGTGTCTTGGCGTGTTTCTCTTCGGGTTTATCCTGTATGGGACTCTCTGAGCTTCCTAGACTTGGGTGGCTATTTTCCTTTCCCACGTTAGGGAACTTTTAGACTCTTATCTCCTCAGATATTTTTTCATTCTCTTTTTTTTTTTTTGTCTTCTTCTGGTATCCCTCTAGTTCAAATGTTGGTGCATTTAATGTTGTCCTAGAGGTTTCTGAGACTGTCTTCTTTTCATTTGGTTTTCTTTATTCTGCTATGCTTCAGTTATTTACACTATTCTGTCTCCCAGATCACTTATTCATTCATTCACTTACTCATTCTTCTTCCTCACTTATTCTGCTTTTGTGAAGGTTTCCTGGTTGAGTGAACTAGTTCCTGTGTTCTAGTGCTTTGAGCTGGATACTGTCTCTCTGAAGGGCAGTGCTGTTTCCATTGTTGTGTTTTGGGATATCTGTGGGCTTGGTATGTCTGTGGGAAGCCTATCTGCTAATAGGCAGGGTTGTGTCCTGTTTTGGTAATGATTTGATATGAGGCATCTGGCTTTGGAGCTTGCTGGCTTTTGGGTGGGCCATGGTCTTAGTGTTGAGATGGAAACCTTTGGGAGAGCTCTTGCCAATTAATATTCCACGGGGTTGGGGGTTCTCTGGTGGTCCAACATCCTGGATTTGGGTCTCCCACTTTCGAGGTCTAGAACCAATGCCTTACTGTAGCACTAGGACTCTGCAAGCTGCACAGCATAGAAGAGAAGAAGAAAGAAAGGGACTTAAAAACAGAAAAGAAAGAAGAGAAAAAAGAAAACAAAATAAAACAAAAGAAAGTCAACAATCATACAAGGAACAGACAGACAAAACCCTGTGAGAAATGGTCAAAGAAATTGCTAAATAAACTCACACACTTATAAACATACACTCACAAGGAGAACAGGGGAGAGAGAGAAAAAAGAATGTAAACAGGAACCAAAAAATGAAAGAGAACAGTTAAGTCAATAAATCCATAAGTGAAAACAAGTACTTATAATTAGACTAGCAAAAATACCAAACCAAAAACATGGGTAAAAATGCAATATCATGAGAGTACTGTAAAAATAGAAATAAAATGATTTTAAGATGGACACATTTAAGAGGAATAAGTAAAACCAAAATTAAAGGAATAATGAAAACGAGTTAACAATGGAACAGTATGAAGAAGAAAAATTATTTATATATACAGAGAGAAAGTAGTAGTAAGAGGAATGTCCTCCACTGTCCTCATTACACAGTGAGTTCCTGCCAATCTGCCAACTCAGGAACTCTCCAGTGTTTCTAGGAAGTTCTCTGGACCTGCTGTGGGTGCTGTGGGGTCAACTCAGACTTAGATCTGGTCTTACGACAGCTTGTATTTGCTTCCAAAGTCTACAATTGGCCCCAAAGTCCACAGGCTCAAACTAATCCTGGGGATTTAATCTGCTGTACCTGTGGCTGGAGGGAGGAATTCCTTTCCTCTTAGATCACACAGCCCCTGGTGCTCAGCTTTGATTTTGGACCCACCTCTGCTTGTAGGCTGCCCTCCTGTGACTGTTTCCTGCCTGTATGAGAGGGGCCGAAAGTTGCTACTTACTAGGGTTCAGCTGTTTACTCGGGCTGAGGAGATGGAGGGGTGCAAGAGACACAATTGGGTTTTGTGGGATGTGCCTGCTGTTGCTGATTCCTGGGGGAATTTGCCATTCTGAGGCAGGTCATGCGCTCCCTCAGGGCAATTGGCCCCGTGTTGTGGGTCCCTTGGCAGAGCATATCTGCATAGGCTCCCAGGAATGTGTGGATAATGACCTGTGCCTGCTCATAGCTTGGTGGTTTGGGACTGCAGTGATGTCTTTTCCATTGGCCCTGGTATTCTTGGTGGTAGCCAAGTGGCCTGCATTCCTCCTCTGGGATTACAAATTGAAGTTGTGGCTAGTTCTGCCTCTGGTGCTCTTCTTTGGTGTCAGGTAGTCAACATTTCTACCTCTGGGGTTGCAGTTCATAGCCATGGCTTGTGCCATCTGTGACACTTGCCAAGACCAAGTCCTCCTGTCTTTGTGCTGGCAGAGCTATTGTGTCCCTGTGACAATGATCCCTTGCTTCTCCAGCAGGTTGAGGCTTTTCCCTGGATTCTCAGCTTTGCTATACTACCCTCTTCAGAGTATCTTCACAGCAGTCAGCTCCAGTCCTCTTCCTGGAACCTGACCCCTGAAACTTAACCCTCAGTACCCAGCCTCCTCTCACCAGTGGCCATGTAGACATATATTTCAGGCTGGGAAGTGCTGGTCAGCACTGATCTCTGTGCTGAATTCTGTTTTGCCTTTTAAGCGCCTGCTGTTGCACTCCCCTCTGAGGCTCTGAAGTTCTCCTAGTTTGTACTTGAGAGGGGGTTTCCATGTGTGTGGAAACCTTTCCTTCTTTATGCTCCCTCCCCAAGGCCCAGGTTCTTGTCCCAAATTCCGTTGTCTCTTTTTTTTCTTTTGTCTTTTACCCTGCCTCATTCTGTGAAGATGAGCTGTGAAGTCTGGGTTCCTCTACCAGGGTTCAGAACGTGTTTTGAAGGAGTTGTTCATATGCAGATGTATTTTTGATGTGTTTGTCTGGAGGAAGGTGGTCTCATCTTACTTTTCTGCCATCTTGAAAGTAACCCCCTCAACTGTATTTGGACTGGAGGTATGGCACTGTCTTGTGTTCAGGTTCCCCCCCACCATCACCCACACACACATTCATATGTTAACATCTTAATGCCCAGTACTTCAGAATGTGTTTGTTTAGAAACAGGGCTGTTGCTGAGATACTGGGGTAGGAAGGACCAGTCATTCAGTATGACTGGTGTCCTTATTAAATGGAGACTGGTGTGATTTTAAATGAGTGTATTTTCTTACTTTCTCTGTCTGATAGTTCATTATTAGTGTATAGAAAAGCAATAGAGATGTCTTCTTTCCTGCAACTTGACTGAATTCATTTATTAGTTCTAATGTTTTATTGGTGTTGAGATGTTAGGGTTTTCTATGTATTGTATCATGTCACCTGCAGGTAGTAACAGTTTTACCTCTTTCCTTCCAATTTAGAGTCCTTTTATTTCTCTTTCTTGTCTAATTGCTATGACTAGGATTTACAATACTGTGTTAAATAGAAGTAGCAAGAGTGAACATTCTTGTCACTAATTTTACAGAAGCTTTCAGCTTTAATCATTGGCTGAGGATTTATCATAAATGGCCTTAATTATGTTGAGATATGTTTCTTTATCCACATTTGCTGAGATTTTTTTATATTGAATAGATGTTGAATTTTGTCAAATATATTTTTTTGCATCTATTGAGGTGATCATGTGAATTTTATCCTTCCTTTTGTTAATGTGGTATATCACATTGACTTATGGATATTAAACCATCCTTGCATCCCTGGAATAGATTCCACTTAATCATGGTGTGTGATCCTATTTATATTGTTGAATTTGATTTGCTAATACTTTGTGAGGGTATTTTTCATCTATATTCATCAGAGATATTAGCTTATAATTTTCTTTTTTTGTAGTGTCTTTTTCTGGTTTTGTTATCAGGGTAATGGTGTCCTCATAGAATCAATTTGGGAGTGTTCCTTTCTTTTCAGTTTTTTGGAATAATTTGAGAAGGATAGGTATTAGCTCTTTCTTCTTGATATATTTGGTAGAGTTCTTCTGTGAAGCCATCATGTCTTGAACTTTTTTTTTTGCAGAAAGTTTTTTTTTTTTTTTTTTCACAGATTCAGTTTCACTGTTGAAATTGTCTGGTTTTTCTTAATTCAGTCTTTGAAGGTTGTATGTTTCTAGAAATTTGTCCATTCTACTAGGTTATCTAATTTGTTAGTATACAACTACTTTTAGTATTCTCTTAAGATTTTTTGGTATCTCTGTGTTATGGATTGTTATTTTTCCACTTTAATTTTTTATTTGGATTCTCTCTTGGTAGTGAGCCTGGCTGAAAGTTTATCAATTTTATTTTTCTTTAACCAAAAAAACCCCCCAAAAACCCAAAACCAGCTTTTGGTTTCATTGGTTTGTGTGTGTGTGTGTTTGTCTCTGTTTCACTCAATATTTTCTCTGATCTTTACTATTTCTTTCCTTATGACTTTGGGCTTTGTAATTCTTTTTCTAATTCCTTTATGTGTAGAGTAGGTTGTTTTCTTGAGTAAGGCCTGTATCACTATAAATTTCCCTCTTAAAACTGCTTTTACTGCCTTCTATAGATTTTGGGAAGTTGTATTGTGTTGGTTTCTGCCAAACATCAACATGAATCAGCCATAGGTTTACCCATGTCCCCTCCCACTTGAATATACCTCCCACCTCCTTCCCCATGTATTTGATTTCTTGTGCCACACTGTTCTGGTTAGAAAGATTGCTTGGTTGGGTTTGTATCTTGCCAGAGTTTTAAGACTTGTTTAGTGGCCTAGCATGTGATCTATCCTGGAGAACATTCTAAATGCACTAAGAAGAATGTGCATTTTGGTGTTTTGCATGGAATGTCTTTCAGATACTCATTACGTCCAATGTGGTATTTAAGACTGCTGTTCCCTTATTGATTTTTCGGTCTGGATGATCTGTCCACTGATGTCAATTGAGTGTTACTGTATTATTATCATATCTCCCTTTGTGTCTGTTAATATTTGCTTTATATATTTAAGTGTTCTTACATTAGGTGCATATATGTTAATAAGTAGTACATTCTTTTCTTATAATGATCTCTTTATTATTATATAATGCCATCCTTTGTCTTTTATTATAGACTTTGTTCTAAAGTCTGTTTTGTCTGATATCAGTCTTTCTACCCCTGTTACTTGTTTCCACTGCATGAAATATGGGAAAGTTTTTAGATAGAAAAAAATATAACTCTCTCTTTAATGATGGTGGTAGTAGTGTTAGTGATTTTAGGCAGTAGTGACCTGCCCATTGCTAAAGTATCCTCAAATACTTGAGTCGTTGCAATGAAAAGAGTGACTTTAAGTGTTGAATGAAAAGTGAGTAGCTTTTTTAATTAGAAGACTGAAGTATGAATGAACCGTCTTGGTATTATTTTCCTAGCATTTTGTGAAAGGTATATGTTTTCCCATCATTTCCTTTGTGAAAGCACATATATTTGAAAGCTTGGGCTAAGAAGGGAGTGACTTAAACTTTCCTTTAATCTCTTGTGTTGTGTTTTGAAAGGTGATCCTTTGTTTTGTTCCATCATTTGTTTGCTGCTTCTTTAATTAAGCTCATGATTCAATGAATATTCATCTGCTGGGTGTTAGAGATAACAGTGGTGAGCCAAAACAGACATGGCTGCTGCCTTCATGGGGCTTATGATTGATTATAGGAAGCAGGCATTAATGAAACAATCATACAGATAATTTACTGCAAATTTTAATGGCAGTAACTGCTACAGTGAGGGTTGTGAAGATAGATAACAGTGGTCAGGGAAATACTCCCTGAGAGGATAAGAATAATTGTGCTGTCATCAGAAGGAAAAGAGAAATTAGGAAATGAAGTTAGGCATAGGGAATGGCAATATCTAAGTCTTGTGGTGGGAGAGAGCCAGCCTCCTACTGGGGCTAATGCGTAGCTGGAGTCAGATGGGTCGGGTATCATGGCAAGAGAGGAGGCTGAGTGGGTTCGTGAAGGCCAGCATTCTTAGAGCTTTCTGCATTTTGGTCTTTATCAGGAGTTGCCATGGGAAAAGCCATTGTAGAGTTTTAAGCAGGGATATGGCATGATCAGATTTGTATTTTGAACAAAACACACTGGCTGCTGGGTGGAGAGTGGATTGGAGAGAGAAAGATGAGGGAAAGTTAAACTGAATATTGGATATTTGATTTGTTTCCTAGTGCTGCTCTGACATCAGTTTCAATCAGTAGGTTTTCATTTAGTTTTGGGGAGAAAACATAGTTGGAATAATCCAGCAGGTCTGGCCCTGCTGTTTCAGTCAGTCTGGTTGGAAAAATAGTTATTGGGATGTAAAGTGTGGTAGTTATTAAGTGACATTGAAATAAAAGTAAGAAAAATAGTGTGGTTATGTTGAGACATTTTTTTCTTTGAAAAGTCTGTAAAGGTTGACTTTTAATAGGCCTATTCCTCTTACCTTTCCCCCAGCTTCTATGGAATTGGTAGCCTGGTTTTTCACTTATGTATGTGTAGGCCCCTGCTGATGAAGGTCTGACTCGCTTAACTACTGGGAAGGCCACACTAGCTCACCTTCCCCTGAGGAAGATGACCCAAGTTTTGGGACGAAGTCTTTGGCCTTGCCAGTTGTTTTACCTCTTTGAGCCATAACTATGAGGGGAGTGGAAGGAATGTAGTCTAAGTTTCATTGCTTCCCTGACATTTTCTTAGCCTATGAGGTTTTTCTCCTGTTTCCCTGCAGGTTGTATGGTGCCCTTGTCTCTTTCAAGGATTATTTAGCTTTACCCTTCATTCAACTGTTTGTCCCATTTTGGCCGTGAATTGTGTGGCTGTGGACAGTCTGCTTTGGTTCTTTGTGTTGTACCATTTCAGTAGCTAGCATACAAGCAGGCTAATAGTTGGTACTGGTTTTCAGAAAGAAAGATAAGCTTTGAATAGCTGAATCTTCACTGCCAGGTCCACAACAAGGATTGTTTAAATGAAATCACTGACCACTAGTGTTTTAAAAAATGAACTCTCTTTGGGGCTCGTTAGAAATTTTTTTTTAAAAAATGTCATTCGCTTTTCTTTTACCCCTTATTGCAAATTTTATGTAATTCTTTAAAAAACTCTAAAGAGGTCTATTGCTTGTACAGCTGAAAATCTTTAGTTATTTCCTATTCTTGCATCAACTTCCTGCTGCCAGAAATGGGTAGCTGAGAGTAGTTTCCTGACTTCTGGGAAGGGAGAGCTTCTTGTTCTCACCATTCTGCTTTTGGGCTGTCACTTCTAATGGGTAGAATATCAGCTGTACACTGGGGTGTTTTTATGAACATTTGACTGATGAAAGTGAAGTTTTAGAAGTAAAAGTCACCTCACTATTCTTCTAATTATACTTGGCGTAAGGTATGGTTGTGGAAATAGAAGGACCAGGAGTAAGTTATAGAATTTTAATTTAAGTTAAGAATTATGATTTAAGCTTATAAAAGTGAAGTGTTACCTTTTCTTTAAACTAGTTTTTCATTTCTTTTACTTCAGAGGCCCAGATATAGCTCTATGTCCTATCTCAATATGAGCTTGAATAACTCAAAATTATTTTGTTTAAAAACCCTGAGGTCACTTCTAAACAGTGTATTCAATAAGTACTTATAGATATCTAGTTCTCCTTTGAAGTCAGCTAGCATGTCTGGAAGGCTGTGTGGGAGCCAGCAGAGCCAGTGTCTGACATTGCCCATGCCCTTTGTGCAGGAGATGTAGAGAAGAGAATTAGGTGGTGGAAGATTGTGTGCAAAATGTGGGTTCTGAAGAGGGTTCTCACAAGAGAAATTCACAGAAATGATTTTAGCTGGGCCTGATAGGGGTGCAGTAGGATTCATAAAAAGTACTGGAGACGAAAGGCAGTTCCTGGTCTAGATAATTGCACAAACTAGGGACGGGCCAAATGTATCTTGTTTGGTAACGTGCATCAAAATAGTTCATGTTGGGGAGTCTGTAGAAAAGGTCAAAATTATGGTAGGCTTAAATGATGATTTATTGGGACTTAATTCCCAGGGCAGTGGGAATCAGTGAAGGTTTCTGAGACAGGGTGTAGCATTGTAAAGCTAGTGATGTCAGAGGAACAACCTTTCAGTGTAGTGAAAGATGCTGCTGCTAAGTCGCTTCAGTCGTGTCTGACTCTGTGCGATCCCATAGACGGCAGCCCACCAGACTCCCCTGTCCCTGGGATTCTCCAGGCAAGAACACTGGAGTGGGTTGCCATTTCCTTCTCCAATGCATGAAAGGGAAAAGTGAAAGTGAAGTCACTCAGTCGTGTCCGACTCTTAGCGACCCCATGGACTGCAGCCCACCAGGCTCCTCCATCCATGGGATTTTCCAGGCAAGAGTACCGGAGCGAGTCTGGTACAAAAACACATCTCTGGTGGGGAAGTCAGCTCTGTATATTTCCTAGACGTGGCTTGGCAAAGGGAGGAGTTTTTCAAAGCACTAACACACTAACATTTTCAAAAGCAAAGCAGTAACCTTTACAGAGTGCTTAACATATGCAACAGAGTGTATTGGGCCTACAAAGTAGACAAAGAAACAGGCTGTATCCCCAGTACACCTTTACTTGAGGACATTACACTGTGAGCTTTTTGAGGTAACCAGAAGAGAACTCTTGGATTTAACGTTTTGCATTTAAAATAAAGAAAGCAAAAATGACTGTCTTCTGCTGCTGCTGCTGCTGCTGCTAAGTCACTTCTGTCGTGTCCGACTCTGTGCAACCCCATAGACGGCAGCCCACCAGGCTCCCCCGTCTCTGGGATTCTCCAGGCAAGAACGGTGGAGTGGGTTGCCATTTCCTTCTCCAGTGCATGAAAGTGAAAAATGAAAATGAAGCCACTCAGTCATGTCTGACTCTTAGTGACCCCATAGACTGCAGCCTACCAGGCTCCTCTGCCCATGGGATTTTCCAGGCAAGAGTAGTGGAGTGGGCTGCCATTGCCTTCTCCCGACTGTCTTCTAGGATATGGGATAAGACTGGACTTGAATTTTAAAAGTTTCAAAGAGTATTAGTGGGAGCCAACCTATTATTTGTTGAGAAGGAAGCTAATATAGATCCTTGGGCCTCTGTGGTTGCTCAGTGGTAAAGAATCCACCTGCTAAGTAGGAGATGTGGCTTTAATCGTTGAATCAAGAAGATCCATTGGTGGAGGAAATGGTAATATACTACAGTATTCTTGCCTGGGAAATCTCATGGAGAGAAGAGCCAGGTGAGCTATAGTCCTTGGGGTCTCAAAAGAGTTGGACATGACTTGGTGACTAAATAACAGCAACAAATATTGATCCTTAAGTTACATTTAGGAGTTGAAACTTTTTAGTAAATCATTGAAGAAGTTTGAATGTTTGCCTGTATATCACACAGAAGTTGTAAATATTTAATTGTTCAGTTATAACAGTTTTACATTCTAGAAGATAGGATAAACATAAGAGCCTGAGGTCTGTCTTAAGGGATTGCTTATTGTAGTTTTCCCTTAGGACTTGAGACATCCTGGACACAGATCACTACTAAGATTGTATCTGTTTTGCATCTATGAAAACACTGAGTTTTGGCTCTTCTTTGGTTATTTGTACTTTGTTTCTTAGGTCACAAGTGAATTAAACAATAAACTGAAATGAGGCTGGCTTTCTTTCACTTCATAGCTTTATATTGCATATTACTGTTTTTTAAAAGGTTTTAGGAAATTGCACAGGGTGTGAATTTTTTTTTTAATTCCTAACTTATATGTGTGTGTATATATACATATGTTTCTATAGTAAAACATTATTAGCTTCTTTTGTTTTCTTGTTGTACTAAAGTAGAATATAAAACATTCCTTGAAGGATAGAGTAGTTGGGAAGAGCCCTAACTCAAGCAAACTCATTTATTTAAGAAAATTTAAGAGACATTTTGAAGCTAACAGTCTCAAGTTAGCTTATAATCTTCTACAGTGTATCTTAAGCACTTGTGATAGATTTCCTATTAGGTGGTATTTATTGACCATGGATAGAATCATTAAACATTTCAAAGATGTGAAGAATGGATGGTAGTAAGTGAACTTGCTTCTGTTTTTCTCTTCTGTTTTGTGGCATTGCTGATTTCCCACTAGCATGCTTCAGAGTTCGCCTTCAGATTCCCCTCCTAAAAGTCAGAAAACTGGAAGATCTTACCTTGATGTTTCTCATTTGAATTATAGCTAAGAGTATCACCCCTTAGTGAAAGAGGAGAGTGAAAAAGTTGGCTTAAAGCTCAACATTCAGAAAACGAAGATCATGGCATTTGGTTCCATCACTTCATGGGAAGTAGATGAGCAAACAGTGGAAACAGTGTCATGCTATTTTTGGGGGCTCCAAAATCACTGCAGATGGTGACTGCACCCATGAAATTAAAAGATGCTTACTCCTTGGAAGAAAAGTTATGACGAACCTAGATAGCATATTAAAAAGCAGAGACATTACTTTGCCAACAAAGGTCCATCTAGTCAAGTCTATGGTTTTTCCAGTGGTCATGTGTGGATGTGAGAGTTGGACTGTGAAGAAAGCTGAGCGCTGAAGAATTGATGCTTTTGAACTGTGGTGTTGGAGAAGACTCTTGAGAATCCCTTGGACTGCAAGAAGATCCAACCAGTCCATTCTAAAGGAGATCAGCCCTGGGTGTTCTTTGGAAGGAATGATGCTAAAGCTGAAACTCCAGTACTTTGGCCACCTCTTGCGAAGAGTTGACTCATTGGAAAAGACTCTGATGCTGGGAGGAATTGGGGGCAGGAGGAGAAGGGGACGACAGAGGATGAGATGGCTGGATGGCATCACCGACTCGATGGACGTGAGTTTGAGTGAACTCCGGGAGTTGGTGATGGACAGGAAGGCCTGGGGTGCTGCGATTCATGGGGTCACAAAGAGTCGGACACAACTGAGCGACTGAACTGAACTGAACTGATCACCTCTTCATGGAACACAACTTTGTTGTGGTGAAGGGGCTTAGGTAACTCAGTGAAGCTATGAGTCATGCTCTGCAGGGCTACCTAAGATAAACCGTTCATAGTGAAGAGTTCTGACAAATCGTGGTCCACTGGAGGAGGTAGTAGCAAAACACTCTAGTATTCTTGCCAGGAGAACCCCATGAACAGTATGAAAAGACAAAAAGATATGACAGTAGAAGATGAGCCTCCCCAAGTCAGAAGGCGTGTGGTATGAGGAGGAAGGAAATGCCATGAAATAATGGGCCCAGATACCATGATCTTAGTTTTTTGAATGCTGAGCTTCAAGCCAGCTTTTTCACTCTCCTTTTTGTCCTTCATCAAGAGGTTCTTAAGTTTCGCTTCACTTTCTGCCTTTAGAGTGGTATCATCTGCCTATCTGAGATTGTTGATATTTCTCCTGGCAATCTTGATTCCAGCTTATGCTTCTTCCAGTCTGGGATTTCATGTAATGCATTCTGCATATAAGTTAAATAAGCAGAGTGACAATATACAGTCTTCTCATACTCCTTTCCCAATTTTAAATCAGTCAGTGGTTCCATGTCCAGTTCCAACTGTTATTTTTTGTCTACATACAGGTTTCTCGGGAGACAGGTAAGTTGGTCTGGTACTCCCATCTCTTTAAGAATGTCACACAGTTTGTTGTGATCCACAGTCAAAGGCTTTGGCATAGTCAATAAAACAGAAGCAGATGTTTTTCTGGAATTCCCTTGATTTCTCCATGATTCAACAAATGTTGGCAATTTAATCTCTAGTTCCTCTGCCTTTTCTAAACCCAGCTTGTTCATCTGGAATTTCTCATTTCAAGTACTGTTGAAGTTTAGCTTGAAGGATTTTGAGCATAACCTTGCTAGCATGTGAAATGAGCACAGTTATACAGTAGTTGGGACATTCTTTGCCATTGTCCTTCTTTGTGATTGAAATGAAAACTGAACTTTTCCAGTCCTGAGGCCACTGCTGAGCTTTCCAAATCTGCTGATACACTGAGTACAGCACTTTAACAGTATCAACTCTTGGGATTTTAAATAGCTCAGCTGGAATTCTGTCACCTCCACTAGCTTTATAGTAATGCTTCCTAAGGCCCACTTGACTTCATACTTCAGGATGTTCAGTTCTAGGTGAGTGACCACACCATAGTGGTTACCCATGTCATTAAGACATTTTTTGTATAGTTCTTCTGTGTATCCATCACCACTTCTTATTCTCTTCTGCTTGATAGTTCCCTTACTATTTCTATCATTTATTGTGCCCATTCTTATATGAATGTTCCCTTGATATTTCCAATTTTCTTGAGATCTCTCATCTTCCGCATTGTTTTCCTCTATTTCTTTGCATTGTTCGCTAAGAAGGTCTTTTTATTTCTCCTTGCTATTCTCTAGAACTCTGCATTCAGTTAGGAATATCCTTCCCTTTCTCCTTGACTTTCACTTTTTTTCTCAGCTATCTGTATAAAGACTTCTTAAACAACCACTCTGCCTTCTTGGATTTCTTTTTCTTTGGGATGGTTTTGGACACTGCCTCCTGTACAATATTATGAACCTCTGTCCACAGTTCTTCAGGCACTCTGTCTACCAGATCTAATCCCTTGAATCTATTCATTAACTCTACTGTACAATCATAAGGGATTTGATTTAGGTCATATTTGAATACCCAAGTGGTTTTCCCAACTTTCTTCAACTTAAATCTGAATTTTGCAATAAGAAGCTCACGATCTGATCCACAGTCAGCCCCAGGTCTTCTTTTTGCAGACTGTATAGAGGTTCTCCATCTTCAGTTGCAAAGAGTAGAGTCAATCTGATTTCAGTATTAACCATCTGGTGATGTCCATGTGTAGTCATCTCTTGAGTTGTTGGAAGAAGGTATTTGCTATGACCAGCATGTTCTCTTAACAAAACTGTGTTAGCTTTTGCTTTGCTTCATTTTGTACTCTGAGGTCAAACTTGCCTGTTCTGGTTATCTCTTGACTTCCTACTTTTGTATACCAATCCCCTAAGATGAAAAGCACATATTTTTTGGTGTGAGTTCTAGAAGGCGTTGTAAGTCTTCATAGAACCAGTCAGCTTCAGCTTCTTCAGCATTAGTGGTTGGGACACAGACTTGGATTACTGTGATGCTGAATGATTGCCTTGGAAATGAACCAAGGTAATTCTGTCATTTTTGAGATTGCACTCAAGTACTGCATTTCATACTCTCCTTTTGACTACAAGGGCTGCTCCATTTCTTGCTCCCAGTAGTAGATACAATGGTCATCTGAATTAAATTTGCTTTTTCCCATCCATTTCAGTTCACTGGTTTCTAAGATATCAGTGTTCACTCTTGGCATTTCCTGTTTGACCATGTCCAATTTATGGACCTTGATTCATGGACCTAACATTCCAGGTTTTTATACAGTATTGTTCTTTATAGCATCAACTTTCCTTTCACCACCAGGCCCATCCACAGCTGAGTGCTATTTCTGCTTTGGCCAGCTGCTTCATCTTTTCTGGAGCTATTACTAATTGCTCTGCACTCCTCATTTTCCAATGAGGTGTACTCAGATTGGAAAAGACCCTGATGCTGGGAAATGTTGAAGGCAAAAGGAAAGGGGCAGCAGAGAATAAGAAGGTTAGATAGTATCACTGACTCAGTGAACAGGAATTTGAGCAAACTCCCAGAGATAATGGAGGACAGAGGAGCCTGGTGTGCTACCGTCTATGGGGTTGCAAAGAGTTGGGTACAGCTTAGTGACTGAACAGCATCAACAGTAACAGCAAGGATATCTAGCTCATATTTTATTTCATCAGATTTTTAAAATAATTTTTAATGAAGATGTTTTCCTTGTACATATTTTCCTTTTTCTGCACGTAGTTTTTTCATCACACGTGTTCAGAACTCACTTCTACCATTACTGTTTCCTCTCTGTAAAATCCTCATGTTTCCACTTTGCTTCATCCCTATTATCTTTTCCCTGTTGCTCATATCTTCTTTCACTTTATTTCCAATTATTGGTGTTTTTTTTTTTTCTCTCTTAACTATGACCAAGTATTCTTAGAAGTCCTTAAATCTGGATTCTTTACCTTCCCTTCTCTACAAATACTCAGTAATGTGCTTCTTGCCACATCTTCTTGTGACATGTTTCTATGTGAAATTCTCTATTCTGGGATCCTGTTATTGTTTAAGGCACTTTCTAAATCATTGACCATAGTTGGCCCTCACCCTTTCTTATTTTGCTTTGAAATTTCAGCAGGTACAATCTCTGCTGTTTTTCAGGACTCTGAATGTGGTGGTGAACCAGCAGCTAGGTTTTCCTTGTGCTTCACTGCTACAGAAATTCCCATTCTAACCATCATTGTTTTAAGGAGAAAAAGTTGATGGTGCTACCACTTGTTATGGAGTTGTGTTGCTCTTCAAGATTATTGACATTTTAGCTAGGTTACATCTCGCTTGTCTGTTGAACGACATTATCAGTTATAGGAGGTTTGGTTAAATATGACTGATTTAATTAAAACAGCTTGTTTTTCTATCTCACCTCCTCTTGTGCTAAGCAGCCAGCATTTGATGAAGCAGCTTAACCAGCTCCAAGTCTGCCTCTTCCTGTGCACCTGAGGAAGAAAGGTGGACAGATGCTATGTAATCTCTCCACCACCCCCACCTCCAGTCGAAAGTAAATTCTTGTTTCCTGAAACTACCAATTATTTTAGATACCTCAGAGCCTAATGGCACATTCTAACTTTAAGAAGATATACATTAGTCCACTCTTATCCAAGGTTTTGGTTACCGTGGTCAACTACAGTCTGAAAATATTAAATAGAAGATTCCAGAAACAAAATTCATAAGTTTTAAGTTGAGCACTGTTCTGGTTGTGTGATGGTATTGTCCTGCCTGCTCCAGCTTGAAATGGGACTCACCCCTCTGCCCAGTGTGTCTCAGCCATTCGTCACTCAGCAGCTCTCTTGGTTGTTAGGTTGATTGTTGCAGTGCTTATGTTCAAGTGACCCTTATTTTACTTCATAATGGCCCCAAGTGCAGGAGAAGTGATCCTGGCAATTCAGAAATGCCAAAGCTTTAAGTGAAAAGTGTAAATGTTCTTAAGAAAAAAACATCATATGCTGAGGTTGCTAAGATCTGTGGTAAGAATAAACCTTCCATTTGTGAAATTGTGAAAAACGAAAAAGAAATTTGTGCTAATTTTGCTGTCACACCTCAAACTGTGAAAGTTATAGCCACAGGGCATGATAACTGCTCAGTTAAGATGGAAAACACATTAAATTTGTATAGTAAGGTATTTTGGAAGAGCGAGAGTACGTTCACATAACTGTTATTACTGTATAGTTATTGTTCTGTTTTATTATCACTGTTGTTAATCTCTTACTATGCTTAATTTATCAATTAAACTTTATCATGGGTATATATGTATGGAAATAACAGTACATACAGGTTTCAGTGCCATCTGCGGTTTTAGGGATCCACTGAAGGTCTTGGAATGCCTTCCCAGTGTAGGGAAGGCTTCTGTATATATATATATATATAGAAACAATAGGGTTTTCCAGTCTTAGGAATTCACTCCTTTGATACCTGAAAACCAAAGAGTGTGTTGATATATTTGGGTATGATTTATTTTCAAAGGAGTTTTTTCCTGAGAAGGACCATTTGTTACGATGTTTCACTTGGGAGATGAGTGTCTATCTTTTTTCTGTATCATTTGAGTTTTATATGAGGCCTGTGTAACCCCTGTTCTTCTCCAGACATGAGCCCTTAGAAGTTATTCTCTTTCCGAAGCTTTCCTGTATGTTAGGGCTTGGCTTGTGTGCTGTGTACTCCAACCTCCCACACTTGCCCTAATAGTTGTCATTTCATTTTGTAAGTGTCTGTTAGCTTGTCTCTTTCCCAGCCTCCAGGGTAGATTCCTTACTATCATGGGCATTGTCTTATTTATTGTGGTGAACATGTGGTAAATATGTTATTGCTGGAATTGAATACTAAAACTAAGCATGTCTTTGATCTATAACGTGGCATGACACTCCATGTGACCTATCCCAAGGTGTGACTTCGTACTGGTTTGCCTTTGTTTTTATCTTACTAGTTAATTAACTGACATTGTCCTTGGTGCCCTGTATGCACTTTAGATATTTGATGAATGAGTGAATAAGTGCAGATTTTACTAATTAGCAACTTTATTTATACCTTCATTCTGAAAGACTTTAATTTTTTTAGTCAATTGCCTCATTAGATTTCACATCAGATCAGATCAGATCAGATCAGTTGCTCAGTCATGTCTGATTCTTTGTGACCCCATGAATCGCAGCACGCCAGGCCTTCCTGTCCATCACCAACTCCCGGAGTTTGCTCAGACTCACGTCCATCGAGTCAGTGATGCCATCCAGCCATCTCATCCTCTGTCGTCCCCTTCTCCTCTTGTACCCAATCCCTCCTAGCATCAGAGTCTTTTCCAATGAGTCAACCCTTCGCATGAGGTGGCCAAAGTACTGGAGTTTCAGCTTTAGCATCATTCCTTCCAAAGAAATCCCAGGGCTGATCTTCTTCAGAATGGACTGGTTGGATCTCCTTGCAATCCAAGGGACTCTCAAGAGTCTTCTCCAACACCACAGTTCAAAAGCATCAATTCTTCGGCGTTCAGCCTTCTTCACAGTCCAACTTTCACATCCATACATGCCCACAGGAAAAACCATAGCCTTGACTAGACGAACCTTTGTTGGCAAAGTAATGTCTCTGCTTTTCAATATGCTATCTAGGTTGGTCATAACTTTCCTTCCAAGGAGTAAGCATCATTTAATTTCATTGCTGCAGTCACCATCTGCAGTGATTTTGGAGCCCAGAAAAATAAAGTCTGACACTGTTTCCACTGTTTCCCCATCTATTTCCCATGAAGTGATGGGACCGGATGCCATGATCTTCGTTTTCTGAATGTTGAGCTTTAAGCCAACTTTTTCACTCTCCACTTTCACTTTCATCAAGAGGCTTTTTAGTTCCTCTTCACTTTCTGCCATAAAGGTGGTGTCATCTGCATATCTGAGGTTATTGATATTTCTCCGGGTAATCTTGATTCCAGCTTGTGTTTCTTCCAGTCCAGCATTTCTCATAGTAGAAATATAAACTCACCATGTATACTTTGGGTATGGATGGCTAAAACAAATTTCTGTTATTTTTATTGCTGGGTTTTATTTGTAGCTCTCTTCTCCTCATCCAAAGTCATTCAACTTCTTGTGAGCATGCACACTTGAAAAGATAAGAATGTGTCTACATTCAGTAGACACAAACTGGCTGAATGATAGGAAGATTGGTCAAATCTCTCTTGTCTGCAAGTACTGTTTTAAAAATATGTTATTGCTGGAATTGAATACTAAAACTAAGCATGTCTTTGATCTATAATGTGGCATTACACTCCATGTGACCTATCCCAGGGTGTGACTTCATACTGGTTTGCCTTTGTTTTTATCTTACTAGTTAATTAACATCAGCTAATAAGCTACTATTATACCTTGGTGGCTCTGATGGTAATGTATCTGCCTGCCATGCAGGAGACTCAGTTTGATCCCTGGGTCAGGAAGATCCCCTGGAAAAGGGAATGGCTATCCACTCCAGTATTTTTTCTGAAGAATTCCATGGACAGGGGAGCCTGGTGGGCTATACTCCATTGGGTTGAAAAGTTGGACACAACTGAGCAACTAATTTATATTAATTATCTTACCAGTAGCCAGTAAGGCCAAGATAATTATGTGATAAAAGGTTTGGATCAATGAGTAATTATAATTGAAGCTGAGTGTAATTACGGGATTTTGAGGTGTTCAGTGTAATTCCATTTAAGTTCCGTTTTGAAACTAGAGCACTAGGAAGGATTATTGACAAAAGGAAAAGAGACATAAAGATGCAGTTGACTCACGTTTGAGCTGTGTGGAGATGGTTATGGTGGGAAACCTGGATGGCTCTGCTCACCCCAGCATCCCTCTTCTCACATGCTCTTTTTGTGCCACACTCCCCATAGTACTTTGCTACTTAAGGTCTCCATCCAGTAGCCTCTGCTCTTCTCTCTGTGTGAGATTCTCTTGCTCCTCTCCATCCAGGTAACACTTATCTGTGATTAGAACTCAGCTAAGTACAGTAGCTGCAGGGTGCCTTTTCTGACCCCGAGTCTGATTTAGATGCTCTCCTGTTCTCCTAGCGTCTTCCCTCTGGCACTTTCTACTTTGTTCTGTAATCCTTGCATTGTCAGACCTTTCTGCTAGTCTCCTTAAGGGCAGAGAAGATCTTTCAGTGCTTTGTTGAATTTGACTTCTCTAACTATTTTTGTAGTGGTAGTGCTAAAAACCCACTAAAACTGGGCCTTTTGTAAACTATACGTAAGAATTCTGCATCGTATCTGGTGTACAGTATGTCTAATAAAAAATGGCTGTTGTTTATACTTTCTATTCCCTGTTTTATTCAAGCTTTAACACGTCTTAAAATCACATAACTTTAGATGGTTTTGTAAACCAGACTCCTTAGATTTGAATCCTGGCATTGCCACTAGTGGTGACTTTAGACTGCTTATTCATCTTTACCTTGGTTTCCCCAGCTATACATTTTAAGGGTAGAAATTACAATAACATGAACCTCATAAGATATTGATTAGAGAAGGCAATGGCAGCCCACTCCAGTACTCTTGCCTGGAAAATCCCATGGACAGAGGAGCCTGGTAGGCTGTAGTCCATGGGGTCGCTAAGAGTTGGACGTGAGTTAGCAGCAGCAGCAGCATAAGATATTGATAAGGTCTAAGTGAAATTATACATGTGGGTGGAGCTCCCGCATAACATCTTCCCGAAAAACCACTGACTTCCTCCTGCTTACTTGAGAACCCATGGAATTCATAGAATTGCAGAGTGGTTTCAACTGCTCAGAGTGTACTGTGGACTTTGTCAGTTTTCCACATTGATCTGGAGGAATTTCAGAGAGTGATGTGCCACATCTGGAGCCTAACAGGTTATGTCTCATCATGTCTCACCCATGCTTCAGCTTACAGGGCACAGTGAGCTTATCTCTGGGATGCTGTCCTCACTGTGGCTGGGTTGGCCCCTTTTCTTACAGTTTCTTCTAGACTTGGAGGGAATGTGAGTACCAGTAGGATCTTCAGAAGTTTTGGTGTGAACTCCACAGAGATAGGGCTTCCCAGGTGGCTCAGTGGTAAAGAATCCACCTGCCAATTCAGGAACCGTAGGAGACGCAGGTTAGATCCCTGGATTGGAAAGATCCCCTGGAGGAGGAAATGGCAACCCACTCCACTATTCTTGCTGAGATAATCCCATGGTCAGAGGAGCCTGGTGGGCTACAGTCCATAGGGTTGCAAAGAGTTGAAAATGACTAAATCGACTGAGTGCTCATAGCACAGCACAGAAAGAAGTTTGAAAGTGGTGTGGGAAATGGAACACTCAACGACTGGGTTAAGCTCCTGTGAAAATGTTTCTTGTAAGTTATTAGAAATTGCAGAAGCTGGTAGGCACCCTTGTGGGGAATGGGGATAGTTTAGCAGGAGGCCTAGTGTCACCTAGGTACACTATACTCATGAATTCAGTGTCAGGATATTTGACGTGCAGAAAGGACTTTCGGCTCATCACACCTTGTTTCAGTCATTAGTGACGTGATTGCCAGTAAGGTTGGTAGAGTCCTCTTCTTTTTTCTGAAATTAGTGCCAGCAAAGTTTTACCCCAAAAAGATACTCAGTGACATTCTTATTTAGCTGGAGCATTTCATCTAGCAGCTTATATAGCTTGTGAAAAGTGTTTACTGCATGTTTTTGAATGCATTAAAATGCATATCCATTAAAATGGATATTTTAGAACTGGAAGTGTAATTATATGTACTGAATAACTTTTAAGGTAACAAAATTCTTTTTAATTTTATGTGTGATAATATTTTCTGACATTGAAGAATGAGATGTTTTGCACTGGAAAATGTTCTCATTAAGTTAAACTTCAAATGCTCAAATGCCTTTCATGCAGCAAGTAGTTGAATATAACTCTACCTTTGCTTCATGACCCAGGACATTTCCTGTGTCTGTATAGTTTTGGTACTTTGACCCAATTTAGTTTTCTATGTGTGTTTTATTTTGTCTTGTCTTAGTGTCATACCACCATCTGCCACTTCTGCTGATGCAGTTCTTAATATAAACAACTTCCCCTTCCTACTCCATTGATAATTTGCTGCCAGTAACTTTCATTAGGTTGAGATAACACAAACAAAATTCTGAGTGAGGGCAAAGGCATGTTGGCCTATGTCATGGCTGTTTTATTTGTGCTTCATGTTTGGGAACTCATTTTTAAGGATGGCAGTTTTTAGTTAAGTCTTCAGAAAATTGGGGCTTCACTGTAAAGGTTTTGCATAGGATGTTCAGTACATTTATTGTTGTTATCATTTAAATTTTTTCTCTCTCTCATAAACAGTCAGAATTTGCTGTGTGATGTCACGATTGTGGCCGAAGACATGGAAATTTCTGCTCATAGAGTGGTGCTGGCTGCCTGTAGTCCTTACTTTCACGCCATGTTTACAGGTATGAAATGTTTTGGTTATGGACGTTTATAAAATGTATACAGATTTGGGCTTTTCTTTCCACATTTTCTTTTTTTATATTTACTTATTTTTGGCTGCACTCAGTCTTCCTTGCTTCACGAGGGCTTTCTCTGGTTGTGGTGAGAAGGGGCTGCTCTCATTGCAGTGACGGGCATCTCATTGTGATGGCTTCTCTGGTTGCAAAGCACAAGCTCTAGATACGCAGGCTTCGGTAGTCGCGGCACACAGGCTCAGTGGGTGCAGCTCGCAGGCTTTAAAGCATAGGCTCAGTAGTTGTGGCACGTGAGCTTAGTTGCTCCATAACATGTGGAATCATCCCGCACCAGGGATCAAACCCTTGTCCTCTGCATTGACAGGCAGATTCTTACAACTGTGCCACCAGGAAGTCCCACATTTTCTTTTCTTATTAACATTTTATTGTTATGAAATTAAGCATTGTAGTAGAAGAAAATGCTATTGTTTTGTTTTAAATTACTCTTCATCTTTGTTTTTCATTATTGTTACCATGTTGTGTACATACATGTGTACATTACATACAAGTACAATTTTGTGCTCAGCCTCCCCCTTTTGCATTTATATTTGTATATACTGGCTAAGTTTGCCTCCCTGCAGTTTATAAGAGCTTTTAGCATTTTCTTATTTTGACGAAAGTAAATTGCTTTTACTGTTCTGCATTTCTTCAAAGGATTTTCACATTTGCCTCATCACTGTTTATAGTGAACAAATAAATGTTTAGTAAATGCCTTTTGATTCAGCAATATAAGAAAATAGAGTGGATACTTAGTTATAAAAATACGTAGAATAATTTTAGTATTTCGGACAAAAAAAAGTAGTTTACTAATGCCACACTAGAAGCCGTTAAATTCATTTTTCTGTCTTTAAACCCTTTAAAAAAATACAGTTGATGTACAATATTTTGTTTTAAGAGCACTGTTTAATGATTTGGCATTTGCATGCTTTATGAAATGGTTAGATGATCACTATATGAGTCCTTTAGCCACGTATCCCCACACAGAATCACTATAGTATCACTGTCTTTATGTTGTGTATTACATCCCCATGACTTTATTCTTTTCATAATTATAGGTTTGTATCACTTAACTATTCACCTAATTCTCCCCCTTTCCACCGTGCTCACCTGTGTCAGTTGCCTGTTTGTTTTCTGTGTTTGTTGATTCTGTTTTCACTTTATTTTGTTTGTTTTGTTATCTTTGATTTCACATATGAAATCATGTAATATTTGTAGTCTCTGTTTGACTTATTTCACTTAGCATGATATCCTCTAGATATATCCGTGTTGTTGAAAATGGTAAGGTTTCATTCTTTTTTATGCCTATTCATATTTCATTGTATATATACCACATATTCTTTATCCTTTTATCTATCAATGGACACAGGTTGCTTTTATATGTTGGCTATTGTAAGCAGTGCTGCAATAAATGTAGAGGTGCACATATTTTTCCAGTTACTGTTTTTGTTTTCTTCAGGTGTGAAGAAAGTTGAATTGGTGAATCATATGGTAGTTGTATTTTTAATTTTTTGAGGCACCTGCATACTGTTTTCCATAGTGGTTGTATTAGTTTATAGTCCTGCAAACAGTGCACAAGTGTTTTTCTTTACATCTTCACCAATATTTCTTATTTGTTAACTTCTTGAAAACAGCCATTCTGACAGGTATGATATAGATCTTATTCTGATTTTGATTTGTGTTTCCCTGGTTATTAGTGATGCTGACTACCTTTTCATATGCCTGTTGGCCATCTGTATGTCTTCTTTGGAGCAATGTCTATACAAGTACTCTGGCCATTTTTATTTTTGATGTTCAGTTGTATGAGTTTTTTGTTTATTTTGGATGGAAACTCCTTATTGGATGGTTCATTTGGAAATACTTTCTTTCACTTGGTAGGCTGCCTTCCTAGTTGTTGATAGTTTTCACTGTGCAAAAGCTTCTTAGTTTCATGTAGTCCCATGTGTTAATTTTTGCTTTTGTTGCCGTTCCCTGAAGAGAGAAATCCAATAAATATTGCTTTGATCGTACTGTCTATGCTTTCTTCTAGGAATTTTATGGTTTCAGGTATTATATTAAGTCTTTAATCCGTTTTGAGTTTATTTTTGTGCATGATATTAGACAGCAATCCAGTTGGATTCTTTTGCATGTAGCTGTCCACTTTTCCCAGTATCATTTATTGAAGAGACTGTCTACTCCCCATTGCCTTTTTTGTTGGAGATTAATTGACCATTTAAGTTTTGATTTATTTCTGTACTATTTAGTTATATTGACCCATGTATTTTTCTTTTTTGTACTAATACTAGACTATTTTGATTACTGTACCTTTGTAATATAAATTAAAGTCAGGGAACATGATACCTCCCTCTTTGTTCTCCTTTCTTAAGATTGTTTTGGCTGTTTGGGGTGTTTTCAGACAAATTTTAGAATTATTTGTTCTAGTTCTGTGAAAAGTATCATGGGTATTTTGATAGGGATTGCATTGAATCTATAGATTACCTTTAGGATTTATGATCATTTTAACCTTATTAATTCTTCCAACCCATAAGCATAGTATTCTTTCCATTTGCTTTTGTTGTCTTTAGTTTCTTTCATCCATGTCTTATAGCTTTCAAAGTACAAGTTTTTTTGCCTCTTTGGTTGTATTTATTCCAAGGTATTTTATTCTTTTGGATGAAATTGTAAATGTGATCAATTTCTCTTTCTGATAGTTTGTTATTAGTGTATGGAAACACAGCATGTTTCTGAATATTACATTTTTATTCTAGATCTTTACTGAGTTTATGTATTAAATTAATTCTGATAGTTTTGGGTAGCATTATAAGGATTTTCTATATATGGTCATGTCCTCTGCAAACATTGACAGTTTTACTTCTTCTTTTCCAATTTAGATTCCTTTTATTTATTTTTCTTCTCTGTTTGCTGTGGGTAGAACTTCCAAAACTATGTTGGATAAAAGTGGCAAGAGTGGACATCATTGTCTTGTTCCTGATTTTAGAAGAAATGCTCTCAGCTTTTCACCATTGAGTATGATAACTGTGGGCTTGTCATATATGGCCTTATTATATTGAGGTAGGTTCACAATATATATATTGTGCTCACTTTCTAGAGAGTTTTTTTTTTATCATAAATGGATATTGAATTTTATGAATAGCTTTTTGTGCATCTATTGATATGATCATATCATTTTTATTCTTCAGTGTGTTAAAGTGGTATATCTCATTGATTGGTTTGTGGAGTATTAAATCATCTTTAATCATATATCTCTAGGATAAAGTCTACTTGATACGGTATATGATTCTTCTGGTGCATTGTTGATTTCAGTTTACTAATATTTTGAGAGTTTTTGCACCTGTGTTCATCAATGGTACTGGCCTGTAATTTTATTTTTGGGGTGGTGTTTTTGCCTGTTTTGGTAGGGTGATGCTGATCTTACAGAATGCATTCCAAAGTGTTCCTTTGTCTTCAGTTTTTTGGCATAGCGTGAGTTGGTATTAACTCTTTAAACGTTTGATAGAATATCACCTATTGGTGTTGGATTTTTCTTTGTCGGTAATTTTCACAATTATTGGTTCAGTTTCATTACTGGTAACCAGTCTTCATATTTTATGTGTCTTCCTGATTGTCTTTGGAGATTGTATATTGCTTGGAATACATCTATTTTAAATTGCCCATTTTGTTGATGTATACTTGTTCACAGTAATCTCTAAGGATCTTTTGTATTTTTGTGGTTTCACCTGTAATTTCTCAGTTGTTTATTTGGGCCCTGTCTTTATGAGTCTAGCTAAATAGTTATTAATTTTGTGTATCTTTTCAAAGAACTAGCTCTTTCATTTATCTTTCTGGTTTTTAGTCTTTATTTATTTTTGCTCTGATATTAATTATTTCTTTCCTTCTACTAACTTTAGGTTTTGTTTATTTTAATTTTTCTGGTTCCTTTGGGTATAAGGTTAGATTGCTTTGAGATTTTTCTTATTTCATGAAGTAGGCTTGTATGACTGTAAACTTTCCTCTTAGAACTGCTTTTGCTGTGTTCCATAGACTTTGGATTATTGTATCATGTTTGGATTGTGTTTCATTTTAATTTGTCTCCAGATTTTTATTTCCTTTTGATTTCTTCAGTGTCCTGTTGGTTGTTCAGTGGCATATTGTTTAGGCTGCATGTGTTTGTGCTTTTTCATTTTTTTTCCTATTGATTTTTCTTCTCATACTACTGGTATGATTTCTGTCATCTCAAATTTATTCAGATTTGTTTTGTGGCAACATATCCTGGAGAATGTTTTTTGTGCACTTGAATGTGTATTCTGCTGCTTTTTGCTTATGTTCTGATTGAACCCAGGTCTCTTGTGTTCACCATCGGAGCTACCAGGGAAGCCCGTATTCTGTATATACATAGAAAATTTATCTAGTCAAATGTGTTATTTAAGGCTAGTGTTTCCTTATTGATATTTTTTCCAGATGATCTGTCTGCAGATATAAATGGGGTGTTAAAAGTCCCCTACTATTATTGTAATCCTGTTGGCTTAATTTATTTATGTACTCCTGTGTTGGGTTTCCCAGGTGGCACTAGTGGTAAAGAAGCCAGTGCAGGAGACATTAGAGATGCACATTCAATCCCTGGGTTGGGAAGATCCCCTGGAGAAGGGCATGGCAACCTACTCCAGTATTCTTACCTGGAGAATCCCATGAAGCAAGGAGCTTGGTGGGCTACTGAGTCAAACATGACTGAAGTGAGTTAGCATGCAGGCATGCATGTTGGGTGTGTATACATTTACAGTTGTTATATCTTCTTGGATTGATCCCTTGATCGTTAGGTAATGCCTGTCTTTGTCTCTTGATAACATCTTTGTTTTAAAGTCTGTCCTGTCTGATATACATCTGCCACCCCAGCTTTCTTTTCATTTGGGTTTATGTGGAATATTTTTTCCATCTCTTCACTGTTAGTCTGGGTGTATCTTTAGATCTGAAGTAAGTCTCTTGTAGGTTGCATATATGTGTGGTAAGTTGCTTTAGTTGTGTCTAACTCTGTATGACCCTGTGGACTGTAGACTTCTTGGCTCCTCTGTCCATGGGGATTCTCCAGGCCAGAATACTGGAGTAGGTTACCATGTCCTCCCACAGGGGATCTTCCTGACCCAGGGATTGGACCCACGTCTCTTATGTCTCCTTCATTGGCAGGCAGGTTCTTTACCACTAGCATCACCTGGGAAACATACAGATAGGTTTTATTTTTTAAATCTATTCAGCCATTCTGTCTTTTGATTGGAGCAGTTTGTTTATTTTCATTTAAACTATTGATGTATATGTAGTTCTTGCCATTTTGTTAATTGTTTTATGGTCATTTTTATGGTTTTCTTTTGTTCCTTTTTCTTTAATATTCCTATTAAAATATCATGTAATTTAATTAATTTTAAAAGATTTATTTATTTGTTTGTTTCGGCTGTTTGGTCTTTTCTGCTGTGTGTACTTTTCTCTCGTTGCAGCGAGTGAGGTCTGCTCTTAATTTTTGTGAGAGGTCTTCTCGTTGCAGTGGTTTCTCTTGTTGCAGGGCACGGGCTTTAAGTCATGCAGGCTTCAGGTGTTGTGGCAAATGGGCTTAGCAGTTGTGGCTCATGTGGGGTGGTTTTACAGCATCTGAGGTCTCTTCATGGCCCAGAGATCAAACCCGTGTCTCCTTCATTGGTAGGCAGGCTCTTTACCACTAAGCCACCAGGGAATCCCTGGTGATTCTCTTTTGTTATTACCATAAGGTTCATATATAACAACCTGTGCGTGTATATATGTGATTATTTCAAATTGAAGATCTCTGCAGTTCTAATGCATTGTAACAGCCCTGCATTTTTATTTCTACCTCCTTTTATTTAATGTTTTTTGTCATATTTTACATCTTTTTGTTTGTATACCCCTTAACTATTTATTATAGCTATAAATGATTTTACTATTTTTGCCGTTTTACCTTCCTTCTAGCTTTTAAGTTGTTTATCTACTACTTTTACTATTTGTTTGCCTTTTCATGTAAGAATTTTCATGTTTCTGTTTGGAGTCTGTCTTTTCCACTTAGAGAAATTCCTTGAATTCATTTCTTACAAAGCTGGTTTGGTGGTACTGAACTCTCTTAGCTTTTGCTCATTTGGAATACTCTTCCTCTTCCCCTTCAAATCTGGATGAGAGCCTTGCAGGTAGAACATTTGTGGTGTAGATTTTATTGTTTCATCACTTGGAATATCATGGCACTCCTCCTGGCCTGCTAAAGTCCCTGCTGAAGAGTCAGCTGACAGTCTGGGGTGTTCTCTTGCTGCTTTTTAAGATTTTCTCTTTATCTTTAATTTTTGCCATTTTAATTACAACGTGTTGTGGTGTGGACCTCTTTAAGTTCCTCTTGTTTGCGATTCTTTGCTTCCTCTCACTGAATGTTTCTTTCTTTCCCTAGGTTAAGGAAGTTTCACCTGTTATTTCTTCAAGTAACTTCTCTGCCCTTTGCTGTCTTTTTCCGGTACCCCTATAATACGAATGTTAGTATGCTTGATGTTGTCCCAGAAGTCTCTTAAATATTCTCATTTTTTTCAAATTCTTTTTTTTTCCTGTTCACCTTGGATGATTTTCACTACTCTGTCTTCCATGTTGCTATTATACTTCTCTGTATCATCTAAAATACTTTTCCTTCCAGTTTCTTTTTTCTGGGTATTTTATCTTCATGTCTGTTTGGTTTATTTTTATATTTTCTAACTTTCCTAAAATTCTCACTGTGTTCATCTAATTCTTCTCCCACATTCATGGAGCATCTTAATGATCGTTAATGAGAACTCTTTATCAGGTAAGTTGCCTGCCTCCATTTCTTTTAGTTCTTTTTCTGAAGCTTTGTCTTATTCCTTTGTGTAGAGCATATTTTGCTCTCTCCTCATTTTGCCAAATTTTCTGTATTTATCAGGTAAATTGGTTATATTTCTGGATCTTGGAGAAGTGGCCTTATATGGTTGACATCCTGTAGGGCCCAGTAGCTTGCTCCCCTCCTATTTCAGAGCTATATGTTCTTAGGGTGCCCCCTATAAGGACCGTGTGACTCCTTCTGTTGTGGTGGGAAGAGTCCTATGGGCAGTCTGGTAGGCAGATTCCTGGTTTCTGGCCCGGTTGGCTGCAAGACTGTGCCCTGCGTAGTGGCTGTAGTCAGGCTGGAGGTTGGGGTCGGCTTCCCATGAGACTGTCTGCATGACCCTGGTTGGGGCACAGGGCTGCTGCCAGCTTGCTGGTGTGCAGATAAGCCCCTGGAGCTAATAGTCTATCGGGTGGATCCCAAAATGGCATTGCCAGCACCAGTGTCCTTGTGGTAGAATGACATCCTCAGAATGGTTGCCACCAGCATTGGTGCCCTCAGGGTGATCTCTTGCCTCTTGGGAGCCTAAGATCAGTATGTAGGTCTAGCCCAGGCTTCTTTCAAACTGCTGCTTCTGTCCTGGGTCTCTGAGTGTATGAGATTCTGCACATCCCTGAAACAGCTGAGTCTTTCCCACAGCCTTCTTGCTGTCCTGCACGCAGGCCCTTCTGGCCTTCAAAACCAGATGTTGTAGTGGCTTGTCTTCTTGATGTAGGATTCCTGGGCTGGGGACCCTGATGTGCAGCTCGGAACCCTTGCTCTTTGGGGAGAACCTCTGTAATTGTGATTATACTCTTGTTTGTGGGTTGCTCATTCAGGTGAGTTAGATCTTGACTAGGTCTTGTCATTGTCCCTTCTACCCTTCTCATTGTGGTTCCTTCTCTATGTCTTTATGTGGGAGATATCTGCTAGTTTTCAGGTCATTCTCATTTATAGTTGCTCTGTGAGTAGTTGTAATTTGATGTGTCTGTAGGAGCTGGTGAGCTCCAGGTCTTCCTACTCTGCCACCTGGCTACATCCTCCCTTAACTTCATTCTTAAGAAAACAAAATCGAAACATCCAGTATAGTACTGTTGAAGAAAATAAAGTTATTATCTTTTCCAACAATGAGCTTATAGTCTTAGATTATTGATAGAACAAACAAATGCTTGTAAATACATAGTTATAGAAGAAAGCCCAAATGTAAATCTATTCATACTTTAGAAACTTAAATATTTCCTATGTCTAACATTTTGCTAGATACTTTAAGGGGTAATAAACAAAATTAGCACACTTTTTGTACCAGTAATTTATTAATATCATTGGAGAAATGAGTTGTACACACTTTATTTTTATGCTTTTTTGCTTTTTGTTAAAGGATGGTTTATTAGAGTGGTCAAGGTGCAAGTGTTGAACAATCCAAGCAGACTAACAGCATGGCATGTATTAATAGATGTGCACCCTTTAAATACATAATAGTTTGTGGAAGATCTGTTCAGAGCAGTAATACAGATGGTGAGGACTATGATGGACAGTGTTGAGAGATGGGGATCTGACATTTCCTGAAATGTAATGAGTACCAAGGGTTTATACACATAAAAAAAAGTGCAGAGGCAATGTGGAGAGAATAGGCTTGGTGTTTTGAGAGTAGTGAGGGCTCTGGAGACCACCTCACTTTTCAGCCTGTTACATTCTTGTTGTTCCTGAACTGAGTTAAATAATCAAGAATGTAAGAAAGGGGACTTCCCTGGTGGCCCAGTGGTTAAGATCTGCCTGCCAGTTCAGGGAACATGGATTTGATCCCTGGTCTGGAAAGATTCTATATGCTGCAGTGACGCCTCAGCACCACAGCTCCCGAGCCCATACTCCAGGGCTCGTGTGTTGCAACTGCTGAGCCCATGCACTGTAACTACTGAAGCCCACACACCTAGAGCCTGTGCTCTGCAACAAGAGGAGCCAGGACAACAAGAAGCCCATTGCAACAAAGACCCAGCTCAGACAAAATAAATAAATAAATAAATAAAATTAATTAATTATAAAAAAGACAAATGTAGGAAAAACAGTAGAGGGGTTGTGAGCCATATTGGGCAAGTGATTTGGGGATGGTGCCTTTAACTGAGGCTGATTAGAAAAGTTATAGAGGGACTAGTCACATTTTTATGTCCTAATTTCACTTCAATGACTGTCTTATTTATTACTCCTGGAGATTTTTTCCAAACAGAATTTCTAGGCTTGTAAAAGCAGTATTTGATCTGCTTTGTGTTGGCCTAATTTAGGAGTTCCCTAGTAAAGTGCCTTCTTTCAAGTCTTTGTTAGAATTACTGAATCTGGGATCATTAGTCTCTTCTTCAGTTTTGGCCTCAGTTTTCCCTTTTGGAAAATGAGCATAATAATGTTACTTCCTAGGATTCTTATAAAGATTATATGAGATCATGTATGTTTGTCCTTTATTTGACACATAGAAAATGTTCAATTAATATTGGCATTTTCGTGGTTATCATTATTATTTTTTACCCTCAATTCCTAAAGGTTGTTGTAAGGGTAAAAGATTGAAAATGTCTTAAAGTAGACTTCTTTTGATAAAGATTTTATTTTCCAGTTACAAAATGTAATGATTAATTTAAAATTACAAGATCAGAGTTGGTTTCCTTTCCCTTCAAAAGATAACACTTAAGAGTCTCGAAACTCCCTGAGCCTTTGACATGCAGAGACATGGATGCTGGTGATAGGAGATCTCATTATGTCTCTGTTTTTCTTCCCTCTTTACTTTTTAATCTAAACTACATTTCAGCTTCCCTCATTTCTTTCTTTCTTTCATCCTTCCTTTTTTTTTTTTTAACCTAATGATTCTCACCTCTTCATATTTTAGTTGACATGCAATTTTTGAATTATGTGTAACGATGGGGATGGGACCCTGAAGATGTTTTGATTCTATAAGTATTCCTAATGTCTCAGTTAACTGGTAGCTGGGTACTTCTTGCAGTTCAGCCTGTTTCTGCCTGAGAATACTTGGTCAAATCTTAGATTGCTATGCAACGGTGCAAAATGGGAATATTATGTTAATTTCTGGCACATATAAAATATGAATTGAGTACCTTGATTGTGACTTTTACAATTTTATTGAGGCATATTTTACATTGTAATTTTCAGTGATTTTTAATAAATTTACTCAGTAGTACTGCCATCACCATAAATCAACTTTATAGCATTTTAGTCCCTATGTATTATTTTTGAGACTCATCCATATTGTAGTATATATCATCAGATTGTTCCTCTTTATTGCTAAGTAGATTCCATTGTATGAAAACAGCAAATTTTGACTATATATTTACCAGCTGATGGACATTTAGATTGTTTCCAGTTTCTAGCAATTATAGCTAATGCTTCTATGAACATTCACATGTAGTTCTTTGTGTGGACACAAATTTTTATTTCTCATGGTGATAGATACATATGTGTGGAATGTCTGGTTATGTGGTAAATTTATATTTAACTTTTTAAAAATTGCTATATTATTTCCCCAAGTGACTGCATCATTTTATATTCCTACATTATGTATAAGTGTTTCCATTTTTCCACTTCCTTACCAACATTTGTTACTCTTTTTTTTTTTTTCCAGTTGTGGTCATTCTAATGGATGTGAAGTGGCATCTCTTATAGTTTCATTTGCACTTCCCTGATGACTAATGATGTTGAGCATCTTTTCATGTACTTGGTAGGCTAGGATTTTATGGTTCTTTGGTAGTAGATATTATTTACCTTTCTGGCAATCTTTGTTTATTTTCTTCTTTTGAATCCACTAAATAGCAGTTTGGCAAAGATTAGGTAAAATAAGACATGGAGATTTGGTCTGGGGGGTTTAGTGTACATGTATTTAAGATTTGCTAGACTATGAACCCATTGTTTGTCTGTTTTCCTGTCTGAAGTCCTACTGTATTTATATTATCTTTCATAAAAAATATGAGGAGGCCCACAAGTAGACCTTGGCGTGCTTCCATGCTATTACGTGCTGTGATGTTTGAGTCCTCTGGCTCAGTGATCAGCTATACACAGACGTGTCTGCAGTGGCACAGGGCTACCTTGTACTCCTCTTGTTCCTTGTGATTTGCCTATTTAGAAATGGGGACTCTGCAGATACTCTTTTTGGCCCTTGTTTTTCATCTCCCTTAAACTCAGAAAAATTTTCATTCAAATTATATCACCTAAAAAAGAATTCTATTACTCTTCTTAGTTCCAAGTATTCTGGTAGAAGAAGGGAAGTGAAAAGTAATTTTGTGATGTATCACCGGTTTTTCTTTTGTGAAGTTTAGATTAAGGCCAGGTTGTTTAACTGTTACTTGAAAAAGAATATATCAAATTGATTTCTTGTGTTTTTATTCATTTATCTATCTTTTTTTGCTTGTTTTGTTTTGGTTGATGGTGGCATGTGGGATCTTTGTTCCATGACCAGGGATCAAACCCATGCCCACTGTAGTGAAAGTGTGAAGTCCTAACCGCTAGACCACCAGGGAAATCCTGGGTTTTTGTGTTTTAAAATTACTTGCTTGTGTACAGATGTGACATTTAGAATGCCCTTTTCCTTAACACATGTATTTGAGGCTTCTTTTGTGCCACAGGCTAAAATATCTGAAATCTAGTGGGAAATAGGAAATTATTTTCATTCTTCTTTTTGGGGAGTGCTTTTTGATCATTTTCTTTTGTCACATTGAACATCATTTAGTAAGGTAAATTAGAATAGGAAGAGAGATTATCATTTGTGTAAGATGTGAGTTTTTTTAAAAGTTGCAAGCATGTTATATTTGTCTTAAGATTTGTGCTTTCCTTCATCAAGGAGTACTCATTGAGCACCTTCTGTGTGCTGGGTGTTATCCTAGTCTTTCAGAAAGGAAGAAAGGTTAGACAGAGAGGAAACAAAGTTTCTTATATTGCTGACTGCTGTAAAGAACATTAAATAGGGTATTGCACATAAAGTGCATATGTCTTTAGTCTGCATATGACAGAGAACTCCCCTTAAGGTGGTTTAAATAGCAAGGAAATACATTCTCTCATAACTAGAAAGTGAGCTGGTCACCAAGGATCCTCATCTGTCTGTGTTATCACCAAGCTGTACTCACTAAAAATTTTATCCTTTAATTGCTTCCCCCATGAATGCAAGATGCCTACTAGAGTGGACTAATATCTCAAGGAAGGAAAAGGGTTATCTCTTTCCTGTTTTCTTTTAGGAAGTAGGAGACCTGTTCCAGAAGTTATTCAAACTAGAGCCAAATTGGCAGGGAAATGCAGGTACCATGTTTGCCTTAGATTAGTTATAGAATTGGGGAATTTTGTATCATACCACCATAGCCAGTGCCTGGCAGGGCCATTCGGGTCATCTTGCCAGAAGGAAGATACCAATATGTTGGTAGTGTCTTTGTAACCTAAAAGCTAAAGAGCAATAATGATTGGAGGGGTTGACACATGTAACTTGAAGAGTAATGGAATACATTTTATTTATTAAATGTGGCTGTAATTTGTCATTCAAGTCTTAGTGTTTCAGCATAGTATAAAGTCTGTATTATACTTTTACTATTTTTTCAGTTTTTGTGTGCTAGGTAGTAACTAAAGTTAGAATCATATGCACTTTTTATTGATCCTAGGATTTGCCCTCTTATATCTATTCACTTCTTAGAACTTCAGAATGGGTAAACACAGTTATCAGTTTGTTCTGGGCTTCAGGAGTCCCGATTATGGTCCTTGAGATGGAAATGTTTACGTCCATACGTGTGTCCGTAAACGTTTACAATTTGGAGGTCTTCATTTCTTTTCTCAAGAAAAGTACAGTGTTCACTAGTCAAAGTGCTTAGCTCAACCTGTATAGTAACTTTTCAGTAAATGTTTGATGCCTGAAATCCTTCAAAGCCAGAACACAATAACTTAAGTGTTACTGGGTTGGCCAAAAACTTCCTTTGGTTTTTAAGTAAAAATACTGGATTGGCTAAAAAGTTGGTTTGGATTTTTCTGTTAAGATTTTATGGAAAAGCCTGAATGAACTTTCTGGCCAACCTAATAAAACACACATTTCTCATTTTTACCAAGAACTTTATGAACAATGTCATCACTGTTTTGTTCCATTGCTGTTGTTCAGTCGCTCAGTTGTGTCCTACTCTTTGTAACCCTGTGGACTGCAGCACACTGGGGTTTGCTGACCTTTACCATCTCCTGGAATGTGCTCAAACTTGTATCTGTTGAGTTGGTGATGCCATCCAGCCATCTCATTCTCTGCTGTCCCCTTCTTCTGCCTTCAATCTTTCCCAGCATCAGGGTCTTTTCTAATGAGTCAGCTGTTCGCATCAGGTGGCCAAAGTATTGGAGCTTCAGCATCAGTTCTTCCAGTGTATATTCAGAGTTGATTTCCTTTAGGATTGACTGGTTTGATCTTGCTGTCCAATGGACTCTCAAGATTCTTCTCCAGTACCACAGTTCAAAGACACTCAGCTTTTTTTATTGTCTGGTTCTCATGTCCATATAAGACTATTGGAAAAACGATGCTTTTGACTAGATGGACCTTTGTAGGCAAAGTAATGTCTCTGCTTTTGAATATGCTATCTAGGTTTGGCATTGCTTTTCTTTCAAAGGAGCAAGCGTCCTTTTAATTTCAAGGCTGTGGTCACCATCTGCAGTGATTTTGGAGCCCAAGAAAATAAAGTCTCTCACTGTTTCCATTGTTTCCCCATCTATTTGCCATGAAGTGATGGGACCGGATGCCATGAACTTAGTTTTCTGAATGTTGAGTTTTAAGCCAGCTTTCTCACTCTTCTCTTTCACTTTCATCAGGAAGCTCTTCAGTTCCTCTTGTTTTCTGCCATGAGGGTGGTGTCATCTGTATATTTGAGGTTATTGATATTTCTCCCTGCAATCTTGATTCCAGCTGTGCTTCATTCAGTCTGGCATTTCATATGATGTACTCTGCATATAAGTTAAATAAGCAGGGTGACAATTACAGCCTTGATATACTCCTTTCCCAATTTTGAACCAGTCTGTTCATGTCTGGTTCTAACTGTTGCTTCTTGACCTGCATACAGGTTTCTCAGGAGACAGGTCAGGTGGTCTGGTATTCCCATCTCTTTAAGAATTTTCCACAGTTTGTTTTGGTCTGTACAGTCGAAGGCTTTAGCATAGTCAATGAAGTAGAAGTATGTTTTTCTGGAATTTTCTTGCTTTTTCTATGATCCATTGGATGTTTGTAATTTGATCTCTGGTTCCTCTGCCTTTTCTAAACCCCGTTTGTACATCTGGAAGTTCTTGGTTCAAATACTGTTGAAGCTTGAAGGATTTTGAACATTACTCTGCTAGCATATGAAATAAGTGCAATTGTGCAACAGTTTGAACATTCTTTGGCATTGCCTTTCTTTGGGATTGGAATGAAAACTGACCTTTTGCAGTCCTGTGCTCACTGCTGAGTTTTCCAAATTTGCTAGCATATTGAGTGCAAAACTTTGACAGCATCATCTTTTAGGATTTGAGATAGCTCAGCTGGAATTCCGTTACTTCCACTAGCTTTGTTTGTAGTGATGCTTCCTAAGGCCCACTTGACTTTGCATTCCAGGGTGTCTGGCTCTAAGTGAGTGTTCACACCGTCATGGTTATCTGGGCCATCAAGATCTTTTTTGTATAGTTCTTCTGTGTGTTCTTTCCACCTCTTCTTAATATCTTCTGCTTCTGTTAGGTCCATACTGTTTTTGTTCTTTATTTTGTTTACCTTTTCATGAAATGTTCTCTTGGTTGGTATTTCTAATTTTCTTAAAGAGAGCTCTAGTCTTTCCCATTCTTTTGTTTTCATCTATTTCTTTGCATTTTTGGCTTAAAAAGGCTTTCTTATCTCTCCTTGCTAGTCTCTGGAACTTTTTGTTCCATTATCCTCTGCCATTTCTCCGACAACTTCATAATTCCATCTTCAGGAAACTTTTTATCTTTTTGAGTGAAAAACTGTTCCAGATGCCTTTTACAGTCTTCCAGGGAGTTGAAATTTTTTTAGTTAAGAAAATTTTGTAAAGACTAAAATAAATGGACATCTGAAGGTGCAATATCTGATGAATATGGCAGATGAATCAGAAATTCTCAGCCAAGCTGTAACAGTTTTTGCCTGGTCATCAAAGAAACACACGCTTATGTATTAGTATCCTGATGGAAGATTATGCATTTTCTGTTGACTAATTCCAAATGCTTTTCTTCGAGTGTTGCTTTCACTTTCCCATCTAGTTGGAAACAGTACTTGTTGGAATTAATCATTTGGTTTTCTCCAAGGAGCTCATTATAGAGGATTCTCTTTCTGTCCTACCATATACACAGCATCACCTTCTTTGGATGAACATTGGCCTTTGGCGTGGTTAGTAGTGGTTCATTTCTCTTGCCCTATGATCTCTTCCATTCCACATTCTTGTACATTATCCACTTTTCACCACTCATCACAATTTGTTTTAAAATTGAAACGTTTTTGTTAACATTTCAGTAGAAAATTGCAGGTGGAAATATTGCCAAGAAGGGTTTTTTTTTCCACTTAACTATGTGGGACCCAGACATCAAAAAATTAATATAATGAAGCTGGTACAAATGGTTTTCAGTGCTTAGGTTGGATATTTTTGAGTATATTGATTATCTCCTATGTGATGTAATATTGATTGTGTTCAGTTAATGTGTCAATCAATTTCAACTGGTCTACCCAACTGTGAGACATAGTCCAGCGAGAAATTTCCAGCACAAAACTTCACAAATCACTTTTGATATATTTGCTGAGTCATAACACTTTCTCTATACATTGCAAAAATCTTTTTTTTTTTTAGTTGCATTTTTAGTTGTGTTTCAGTTGCAGTAGTATGCTGAAAGTATTCCTTTTTTCAGTATTAAAATGGCTATACAATAATTCACCAATTTTAATGTTTTTTAAAATGCATGCTGATATGATATCACATATACAATACACAATACTGTACTGTACTGTATGTGCTTGGTCATGTCTGACTTTTGCAGCCCCATAGACTGTAGCTTGCCAGGCTCCTCTGTCCATGGGATTCTCCAGGCAAGAATATTGGAGTGGGTTGCAATACATAATACAAGCTAACAAAATTTTTCAAATGAAGTTAAAGACAACTAAGTGCTACTAGAGCCAGCTCACTGAAAAAACTGGACAAACTTTTAGGCCAACCCAGTGCTAATTGTGTTGAAAGGTGCTGCACTTCAAATTGGCACTTGTTTTACTTCTCACTTTTCTAGTCTTTTATGTCTCCAGCCATTACTTACTGGATATCTGCCATAGGTCAGGTGTTGTGGATACAGAGGTAAGAAAGATATTATCTGTACTCTCAAGAGGCTTAAGAATCCAGGTGGGGAGAACCAGATGTTAGTATGACAGTGGATTTGTAGGAGGTAACCTAGGGTAAGAGCCTAACCTAGCCTTGGGTTATCAGCGGATAAGCCTACTTGGAGAGGTTCCAGCTGAGTCTTGAAGACTCTGTGGGAGTTAGCCTGGGGAATGAGGGACTAGAGGAGACGGATGGTGAAGCTTGACAAAGACAGTAAGGTAGGAAGTTGCTAGATGTGTGTGGAGAGCTATACAAAGTTCCTTCCTTATATAAATTAAGACTGGAAGTGGCAGAGAGGAGACTAGATGGTGAGGCAGGGGTGGAACGTGGACAGGGCCTGCATGGTTTAAATGGGAGGAGCTGGAGGCTTTGAGCATCACAGTCAGTGGTGTGGGGTGCATCTTACAGCAACACCTTAGAAACTATAATATGAAAAACAGCTTGCAGATAACTGATAATTTTTTAATCATACATATAAATTAAAGTCAAATTGGCTTTTGTCTAAATTGTGCCCGAGTCCTGAGGAATGAATTTACTCCTTGAGGACTAAGTACACGGCTTTATGCTTGTGTGACACCAGGCCTTGTGGGCTTTTGCACATCGCTGGGGCCATAGAGGTGAATTAAGAATGGCCTTTTGTTAAAGTCCAAGTAGGAATTAGGAAAGTATTCTCATGTTTGTCACAAAAGAACTTTTAGATGACACAAATCCTATCTAGCTACAAGGTCCAGAGAGAGTAGGACAAAGGAAGGTACCTTATATGTAAGTTAAGAATTATGTTTCCGTATTCTTTGCTTTCCTCCTTTTCTGGAAAGGAAAAAAAGTGCTGAGGCAGCAGACACATAGCCCAATACTTTGTCTTCCTGGCATTTAGTATGTAACAGAAGCATATCATTAACTTTCTCTCTTCCCTTATAATACCACTGGATGTTTCACTCCAGGAGGTAACATAGTAATTTTTCAGATATTTTAGCTCTTAGGAGAACAGCTATTTTTTGAGATCTTGTGAGAGATAATCTCCAAGGAAGCAGGTAGTTAAATATGTGTACTGTGCTCAGTTGTGTCTGACACTTTGTGACCCTATGGACTGTAGTCCGCCAGGCTTCTCTGTCTATGGAATTTTCAAGACAGCAACACTGAAGTAGGTTGCCATTTTCTTCTCCAGAGGATCTTCCTGACCCACAAATAGAACCTGGGTCTCCTGTGTCTCCTGCATTGGCAGGCGGTTTCTCTACTACTGTCTTCTTTACTACTGTTCCTTTACTACCTATCTCTTTCTAGTGTTTAAGTTTGCAAAAGAATTTTGTATAATTATGGATTTCTCTAGGCTTTTGTGATAGTTTACAGTACAGTATAAGTTCAGTTCAGTTGCTCAATTGTGCCCGACTCTTTCCGACTCCATGGACTGCAGAATGGCAGGCTTTTCTGTCCATCACCAACTCCCGGAGTTTACTCAAACTCAAGTCCATTGAGTTGGTGATGCCATCCAACCATCTCATCCTCTGTTGTCCTCTTCTCCTACCTTCAATCTTTCCCAGCATCAGGGTCTTTTCAAATGAGTGAGTTCTTCACATCACATCAAGTATTGGAGTTTCATCTTCAGCATCAGTCCCTCCAATGAATATTCAGGACTGTTATCATTTAGGATGGACTGGTTGAATCTCCTTGCAGTCCAAGGGACTTTCAGAGTGTTCACCAACACCACAGTTCAAAAGCATCAATTCTTCAGCGCTCAGCTTTCTTTACAGTCCAACTCTCACATCCATACATGACCACAGGAAAAACCATAGCTTTGACTAGACTTAAGCAAAGATGGTACAGTATACTGTACCTGAAAAAGAAACAAATTTTCAAGAAATCTGGAAACCATTGTGTTGTTTTTCTAACAGGCAAGGGATGATGGCATTGTTTTCATACTTCTTTTATCTTTGATGCTGAAAGCTTGGCTTCTCTGTACAGCGGTGCCAAATCAAATGTCAGGGACAGAGTTTTGGGTGAAGTAGAGAAGAATTGCTTTATTGCTTTGCCAGCAAAGGATGACACGGTGGCCTCATGCCTGCAAAACCACGTGTCCCTTCTTGGGAAAGGGAGAAGTTCTGTAATAATTGTTCAAAGAGGGCATTATCAGTGGATATTCTGATGGGTTGATAGTGAGATTAGTAGGAGTCAGCATCATCAAACTTCAGGTTCAACTGGCCTGGGATCTACATGCTTGTGGGCGACGTACCATCGTTAATCATCTACCTCTGTCATCCGGAGGGAATTTCAGTATCTGCAAAATAGCTAAAAAATATTGCTGTGTGTATCCTTTGATGCGGAAATAGGACCTTGCCCCAAGGCTGCTGTTGACTGTTTCACCTCCTTTCCATAATTAACAACTGCTTGAATCTTCCCATTGGAACTCAGGGAAAGTCATGGAGGCTGAATAAAGGCTGTGTCTATAATGAAAGAAATGGAGGACAAAAAGGCCTTGTGACCAGGAGCCCCACAGGACCCTGCATAGTATCAAAACCTGATAAATGTAGAACTAAACCTTTTTGCCAAGGTGTCCCCTAGTGCTCAACATTATTTTTAGACTGTCTTGTTTTTGACTGAGTTTTCTTTCACCAGTGATTATGTGTTCCTATTCTTGGGCCATTATATGTCCATGCATGTGTGCCCAAGCCTGCTTCTAACTCTTCATAAGTCCCCTGGGTTTAGAAGCAATCTCTTCTCTTTTCTGCTTCTCCATTTGTTTCCATAAGAGAGCATCTTACTTAGGATCCCTGAATGCTTAACTAGTTCAATGGGTAGTAGGAAGGAGGTCTTGTACTAAGTCTTTAGTGCAGTGATGTAGAAGGCATCCGGCTTTAGTAATAAATTGTTGTTGTTCAGTTGCTCAGTCATGTCCAACTCTCTATGACCCCGTGGACGGCAGCACGCCAGGCTTCCCTGTCCTTCACCATCTCCTGGAGCTGCTCAAACCCATGTCCATCGAGTCGGCAATGCCATCCAACCACCTTGCCCTCTGTGGTCCTCTTCTGCCCTCAGTCTTTCCCAGCGTCAGGGTCTTTTCTAACAAGTTGGCTCTTTGCATCGGGTGGCTAGTGTATTAGAGCTTCAGCTTCAGCATCCAGTGAATTCACTTCCAGTGAATATTCAGGACTGATCTCCTTTAGGATGGACTGGTTGGATCTCCTTGCAGTCCAAGGGACTCTCAAGAGTCTTCTCCAACACCACAGTTCAAAAGCATTAATTCTTCAGTCCTCAGCCTTCTTTATGGTCCAGCTCTCACATCCTTACAGGACAACTGAAAAAACCATAGCCTTGACTAGATAGACTTTTGTTGGCACAGTAATGTCTCTGCTTTTTATTATGCTTTCTAGGTTTCTTCCGGGGAGCAAGTGTCTTTTAATTTCATCGCTGCAGTCACCATCTGCAGTGATTTTGGAGCCCAAGAAAATAGTCTGTCACTGTTTCCATTGTTTCCCTATCTATTTGCCATGAACTGATGGGACTAGGTAACACTGTGTTCTACTCATGAGTCGAAATTCAAAAGGGAAAGAAACTGCTTTAAAGCATTGTCAACTAAAAAAATGCACACATTAGAAGTTGAAGATTATGTTTTATTCATTGGACTTTTGGAGCCCAGGGGGTAGCCTCTCAGATCTTTCTGAGGGAATGATCTGAAAAAATAAGAGAGGAGCCAGGATATGGAGGAGTTTTTGCAAAAAAAAAAAAAAAAAAAAAAAACCCAGGTAGTCGGAACATCTAAAAATGAAAAACCAGACAAGTCAATTTAGTGCTTTTCTATGTATGAGAAGATACACGAGTCTGGGCTCATGGAAATAATTCCTTTATATTCGTTTGCCTGTTTTTTTTCCCCCCATTATGAATTCCCTCATGGCGTACAGTCTGGGGTGGCCTGCAGTGACTGATGGCTGCAACATCCTTTGTTGACTGGTACGGCAGATGACATTGTTTATCCACAGCATGGACCAAAAAACGGCATGGACAGATCAGGCTGTGAATCTATAATGCCACAGGTGTTAAGAGTTCATGCAGTTGGACATGTGGCATATTCATCACCATGATGTAATTTTCAGGTATAAGTGGGTAACAGAGGTACCTTGTATGGTTTGTTCAGGTAAGCTTTTACGGGAGGTAAGGGAATGTTGTTGGAGAAGACAGTGGCACCCCACTCCAGTACTCTTGCCTGGAAAATCCCATGGACAGAGGAGCCTGGTAGGCTGCAGTCCCTGAGGTTGCTAAAAGTCAGACACGACTAAGCAACTTCACTTTCACTTTTCACTTTCACGCATTGGAAAAGGAAATGGCAACCCACTCCAGTGTTCTTGCCTGGAGAATCCCAGGGACGGGGGAGCCTGGTGGGCTGCCGTGTGTGGGGTTGCACAGAGTCGGACATGACTGAAGCGACTTAGCAGCAACAGCAACAGCAGCAGCAAGGGAATGTTGTAGGTTTGCTGAAGGTGCTGACCATTTTGCCTACTGAGTACAGTGAGTGGCTGGCCATCTGCCTGGCCTTGGTCTTCCTTCTGGGTGTCTGGTGCAGTGTCAACAATGCTCCTTATGTTTTAGGTGAGATGAGTGAGAGCCGAGCAAAGAGAGTTCGCATCAAGGAGGTGGATGGCTGGACCCTGAGGATGCTGATTGACTATGTTTACACGGCAGAGATTCAGGTGACAGAAGAGAATGTACAGGTAAGGGTGACAGCTTATACCATTTGGTTCTTCACACATGACAGTTTTCTAATGCAAAAAAGCATACCTATACATAGATACTTTGTATTGTGAAGTGGAATGTCCCCTGCCATATCAGTAAACAGTGCCACAGCTATTTGAGATTCTGGCCCTCTAATGTGAATTTCTAAGTGATGCCGGCAAGCAGCAGCCATGAATTCCTGAGCTTCCTGACAAGCGGCCCCACTCCCTGCACAAGGAACTTAAGGATGTCACAGTCATCAGCAATTACAGCCCTCCTGTGTGAACCAGAAGGCCCCAAGGGAATTCAAGAGCGAGAAAAAGATCTCTGTAAATATGCTGGATGCTGACCCCAGATAGCTGAGATGCGTATGAAAGGCATGACTTCAATAATCTCGGACTCTTGCACCTTCCCTACATAGAAGAATGCTAAATTCATTAACTTGATATCTGGTTTTTCTTACTTACCAATAATCTTTTGATGTTCAGACTGCCTGCCCCTTTGTGGCAAACTTGTAGATAGCCTGACTCTCTCCCTCCTGCCTCCTTGGAGCACTCTCTCAGGGCTACTGAGACGCTGCCTCCTATACTCCAAGTCCTAAATATTCCCACCAAATAAAATAACTCTATTTGAGGTTCTGACTATATTTTGTAGTCAACAGTACCAAAGTAACAGAATTTGTTGTTATAACTGTGTTTTTAAGAGAATGATTATAGCTTTTTAATAATGTTTCTGATTTCAGTATCTTTTCTTAAAGTTCTAAGACACAAAGCCCTTAGTTCTCTGAATGATGCTTGTTCTTTTATGAAAACATGACATGTTCATTCATAAGTACTGGTCAGTGCTGCCCACATTTTCCATTATTTCCTGGAAGGTTAAGTCTGTAAAGGGTGTTTCTGATGCCCAAGAGCCTTCTTACTTCTTTGACAATTTCAGCATCCTCTGTTAGTGATTCTACAGTTCAGCTAAAATTTGACATTGCATCTCTCTTACTTTCTATAAAGAATCAATGTTTTATATGTATGATGCAAATGTTTAATACAGGTGTATAGTGAAGTAGAAAGTAAAAGTCCCTGTTTAAAACTATATTTCTCTTTGTACTTACCCATCCCACTCTGTGATTTACGTTCTTTCCCTAAAGATTAGGCTCTGTTTGCTGTTAATCTTTAAGACTGTTTTCTGTGCGGTTACACACACGCGCATACACAAGTTTCCTGACAAAAGTGTATTTTTACTATACCTGCTTTTCTGTAACTTGCTCTTTCACTGAGCAAGGTGTCTTGAAATTCTTTGTATGTCAATACATATGGGTCCAGCTCCTTTCTTTGGTGGGATGTCCCATGTGTTAGTTAGCTACATGATTTTTCACCTTTACAAAAAATGTTGCCGTGAATGAGCATTTTTATATTTGCATTAAATTTCATGGGATAGATTCTTCAACGTATAATTGCTGGATCAAAAAGTACGTGCATGTTTTGATTTCTCATAGACATGCCAGACTGCCATCTAAAAGCTTGTATTTATTGATACTCCTTCCAATAGATTGACTGTGTTTTGAGGATAGTAAAAAGAACTAGGGCTAACTTCTTAAGAAATAATCTCTCTAAATTTTACTTGCACAAATAGGAAATCTTTTTTGTTCCTTGTAATTATGTCCCTATGTAATCATGGCATATGAAATATGCCACAGAATATTTGAGTTGGGAGACTGAAAACTTTGCATTTTAACTTGTTAGGACGTGGTGTTATTAAGTTTTAAATATTGGCAGTGGTAAGGCCTCCTTCTGATCTTTCCTAGATAGCCTCAGTAAACCTCTGTTTGGAAGTCCCATTCATAAGGTAAAGCATTTGAAAAGCCTTGGTTGAGCCTGAAGTCATATATTAAGGTGTGAATCAGATGCTCTGTGAACATTTTTTTAAACATGGAGGAAATGTTTGGTACATGTTATCTCATTCTGATCTTTTCTGTACCAGTAATGCTATTTGCTGGATTCTGGGGCATTATTTCAACAAGAACCCTGATCTTGGGTTTCTTTTGTCCCTTCTTTGTGTTAGTTTGAGTGCAGAGTCTCATTGTGCCCTGTATCTGTCCTTTAGTAAATGAGTTACTGATTGGTTTCTTTGATTCACATAATGTGTCACCTGGGTAAAATTACAAAAGCTGGTTTAGGCCTAGAAGACTGGACTGTGTGAATTCAGCCCTGAATGCTGTTTGTAGTAATTCTTGCAATAAAGACATTGGCCTGTGAGGAACTGGGAACGCCTTTCATGTTTCTTTTAATAGCTGTCACGTTCCAGTCCTGAAGTGTTAGTCATCACACCTCTCAGAAAACCTTTTGTCCTGCTAATTTGCCTTTGTGTGTATTGCTGACTCTTAGAGGAATACATTCAAAGAGTTGTATTTGGTTGTATTGTTTTGTTGTTTTTTGGAAGAGTGATGTAGGGGTATCTTGGTATATAAAGCCTTATTTTACGCTCCATTGAAAAATACTTGTTTTGGAAAAGTCAGTTTGGAAATAAAGTTGGTTAAAATAAGCTACCTTTTCTGTAACAAGTATTTTTAAAAATAAAGTACAAAGTAAGGGCTTAACTATTGAGATATGCTAAACTGCAGTTTCCTCTATTTTGTGTATTTTTGTCTGTCTGCACTTTGGAGATCTTTCTTCTAGATGCTTTTCACCTTAAGGAAAGAAACAATTCTGGGGAGGTATATGGTGTTCTTATTCATGTGAAGCTGGAGTTTTCAATGGTCCTAACTAGAAGCCCTGCTCTGAGTATATCTGCCTTGAAAGTGCTAGCAGTGGGGACAGAACTTTCTGTAATTCAAAGGTTTATTGTTGTGGACAGATTTTCTCATGAGACCTAGAATCATATCTTTTGTCAGGTAGGTAGGTAAACTTCCTTTTGTACATTTCTCTTTTAGTAATATAGTCTTAGGATAGCAGGTATCTTAGTATTCTACTTTGGGATTGCATGTTTCATATAGAATCATACCTAGTGCCATAGAATGCTGAGCAACTGACTCTTTACAGCTGTCTTTATAGAGTCTGCTGGTGACAGAGCAGGACCATAATCCTGGTTTCCCTGATTCCTACTTTTAAGGGTCACTTCTCTGATACCATACAGTCTCCTTATTATGCAAATTTAAAATATACAAAAAAGCTGTTTGAAGTGAAGGTTGTTAACTTTGAGTTGGAATGAAGGAATTAAGTAGTTTGAAAAATTAATTCTAAAGGAGGAATAAATGTCACTTTATTATTATAAGTATTAATAATAGGGTTTTAAATTTTGACTGTTTAAGGTTTTTTTGGTATTGCTATTGTTTTTTGTTTAGGTTTTCAAATTTTGATTTTGACTTTGAGTAGTTGCTTTAATAATTTGAGTCAAGTGAATTTTTTTAAGAGAAATAGAAGGAGAATATTTTACCATGACCACACTTTTAGTTGAACTTTTATTTGCTGTTGTTGCTGTTGAATAATTTAAATTACTTGTGTCTAGAGTATCCAATCAAATTTTATAAACTTTATAAATCTAGGAACAGAAAATAAAGCCAAAGGCTTTTAAACTTTTTTGGGGTCATGGAATCTTTGAGAAGCTGAGGAAAAACTGTGAACTTTTTCCCAAGTGCACTAAAGCATATATGCACAGAGTTTTGCATACATGTTCAGAGAATTCTTGTACTTTGTCTCCCCTTATCTCCCCCACTGAAAATACTTGACTCTGTATGTGTGTGTGTGTGTGTGTGTATGAAGGGTTTTTACATGGGTTTATTTTCAGTTGTATGCTAGGCATTTTACATGTCTTTGTTGATATTCATCAGCATAGTAGATAGGTATTACTACTCCATTTTTCAAATGAGGAAGCTCAGGAGGGTTAAGTAATTAGTTCAGCATCACACAACACCTATTAAGTTGTCATTAACTACTAGTGTTACTTAAAAAGTTTGTGAATTCAAAAATAAAAGCACATTTATAACTGAAAAAAACCTTTTGTATCCCCCAAATTATTGAAGGTTTTGTATTCTTCATTTGATGTGTTGATTAACATGTTGAAGAATCCTAAAGGATACTGAATTTTTAAAAGCATTTACTTTATTGCTAAATTTTTCATTTTGTTATATGCATTTTTACTTCTCAGCTTTTGGATATTTGTTTTGACTTGCTAAAGGTAGATAAGAGTTTTTCAGTACCAATGTAAGTAAATGATTTTGTTCCCAAATTAATATTATGAGAGTTTGTCTGCAGGTTCTGTTTACAATAAAACTTTTATCATACCAGAATTTAAGAAGCATCTGATATAATTTTGAATGGATTGGTTTTAAACAGTTCATGAAACTTGTGTGTTGCATAAACTGAAATTATTTGAGATAGAAAAGCTCATCCCTTTTCAAAAGGAACAGAATTTAAGCAAGAGTTTTTTAAGAGAAACACATTGGAATGTTTAACACAATCTCAGTACAATAGAGGGAGAAAGCAATGGCAACCCACTCCAGTACTCTTCCCTGGAAAATCCCATGGATGGAGGAGCCTGGTAGGCTACAGTCCATGGGGTCGCTAAGAGTCAGACACGACTGAGCAACTTCACTTTCACTTTTCCTTTCATGCATTGAGGAAGGAAATGGCAACCCACTCCAGCGTTCTTGCCTGGAGAATCCCAGGGACGGGGGTTCCTGGTGGGCTGCTGTCTATGGGGTCGCACAGACTTGGACATAACTGAAGCAACTTAACAGCAGCAGCAGCAGCAGTACAATAGAAAATTGAACATGGTTGTGTCCATTTTCTTGGTGGTGTAGACTAGGATGTCTGTTTGAGATCAGAAGTGTCAGTGGTGTGTCACTGTCGAGCCTTTTACTTGAGGGCTCCCAAAAGGAGGATATTACAGGAAGGGCTTCCACGGTAGGTAGGATGCCTGTTGATACAGTTGAGCACTTAATAAAAAAAAAGGCTGTCGAAGTGGAGAAATTATTAAAGAGTACTTGTTTACCCTAAATATTTAACCCCAAACATGTTACTTTATAAATTATGCCAGTATTTTGTTGTAGAATTAAGTACAGCCAGCTGCTTGGAGAGACACATGCTTGTTCTTAAAGTACAGCAAGAACTGGGAAACTTGAGGGCTTCCTCAAGTTTCCTCACCTCTGGGAAACAGAGGTGGTCCACTGGTTAAGAATCTGCCTGCCAGTGCAGGGACACAGGTTCCTTCCCAGGCCCGAGAAGATCCACATACCATGAGGCAACTAAGCCCATGTGCCGCAACTACTGACCCTGCAGTCCAGAGCCTGTGAGCTGCAACTGCTGAGCCCGCCTGCTGCAGCTACCAAAGCCCTCTCGCCCTCGAGCTTATGCCCTGCAACAGGATGATGTTGTTGTTCAGTTGCTCAGTCGTGTCTGACTCTTTGCGACCCCATGGAGTGCAGCAGGCAAGGCTTCACTGTCCTTCACCATCTCCCGGAGCCTGCTCAAACTCATGTCCATTGAGTTGGTGATGCCATCCAACCATCTAGTCCTCTGTCATCATCTTCTCCTCCTGCCTGCAATCTTGCCCAGCATCAGGGTCTTTTCTAATGAGTCGGCTCTTCGCATCAAGTGGCCAAAGATTTGGACCTTCAGCATCAGTCCTTCCAGTGAGTATTCAGGACTGATCTCCTTTAGGATTGACTGGTTTGATCTACTTGAAGTCCAAGGGAATCTCAAGAGTCTTCTCCAGCACCACACTTCAGAAGCATCAATTCTTCGGTGCTCAACTTTCTTTATGGTCCAACTCTCACATCCATACATGACCACTGGAAAAAATATAGCTTTGATTATATGGACCTTTGTTGACAAAGTAATGTTTCTGGAACAGGATAAGCCTGTGCACTGCCCTCCACTCGCTGCAACTAGAGAAAGCCTGTTTACAGCAACGAAGACCTAGCATGGCCAAAAATAAATAAATAAAATTAAATTAAAGTTAGAAAAAGAACTGAGACACTTGAAAAGAAATTTCAGTGCAAAGTCATCTTCGGACTATAGACTTTCTCTGACTTTCTTTACACGTCTAATTTGATTAAAATTTTTTTTTGTGGTAACATAGTGATCAAACCATTCTAAAGCAATCAAGTTAGATTTCACATAAAAGCACTCTTTTTATACTCACATTTCATTGGATTACATAGTTGTTTGAATTATTTCAGTAACAAGTGCATATGTCCCAAACATATCTAAGAACATGCATATGTTGATGAATTGCGTGTCAGCTAAGAGGAGAGGTAGAAGTGTGCAAGCCTGTTCGAGTGCACAGAGGACTGGAAGAGTTGGTCAGTCAGGCCACTAGTTAAGTGGGGGTTGGTAAAGGATACTCTTTCTATATTTCTGCATTGGATAGATCAACACTGAGATGAGATGCCCGTTGATGAAAATTTATTTTAAAATGGGCATTGAAGATATCCTGTCAGTTAAACAGACATTGACGGAATATCTGCTGAGTACTCTGGCCTGTGCTTATGGTTCTGATGCTACAAGAATAATAGAGTATAGACTTTAAGCTGGATTTGAATCTTGGTTTTACTATTTAAACACTGTGTAACCTTGTTCAAAGTCCTTAACTTCTCTGAGCCTGTCTGCAAAGAGGGCATGATTCTGTTCTTTCTTATGTAAGAGCTTGTGGAACATCGTGGTTGGATAACTGGTTTATATAGGGGTGAGACATGCTGGGACTTCATTAAAAGTCCAGTTTGGATTGAGGTTTGAGCCAGAAATGAATGGAGCTAGGAATAAGGGTGCTGATCCAGGGTGGGACAGGGGCAAGTACTCGATAAATATCTCTTGAAGTTGAGAGTGGTATGCATTCCAAATTGAAATGTTCAAGATTGAGTGATAAATTCAGCTATAAATGAGGTGCCACAGGATGAATGGCAATGGGGTCTTGTGGTGGTGATACCTGCTGTTAGACTGATGACAGTGTCTTTGATGATCCAGAAAGAGCTGCCCTGAGTGAACAGTGATTTAAGCCTGAAGCTTCTGGGTTCTAGCTTGTCTGGAAAGAGGCTTAGTAAGGGCTAGGCATTTATTATTACCAGAGGTAAGTAGGTTGGTATTGTCATGTCCGTATTCCCATTAGGGAACAGACTGTAAACCTAGAGTCTGGGACTATGCTCAGTCCTATGGGGCTTTAGGGCCACACGTGGCTTAGTAAGCCTGAGGGTGTGTTGGGGAGCCTTCTGTATTTAGAACAGCAAGTTTAATGACAGACCATACTCACTGATTAGGTTACTAATAAATTTTGCAGTCTTGGTCAGGATTAGTTTAGGATTGAAGTTGAAGATCTAAGCCTTTTACGGTCTGCAACTAGACCAGGCTAGTTCATATACAGATTAATAACCATTTTACTGCTGTTCATGCATGACTTGCTCTTCCCTTTTCATTCTTCTAAGGTTTTGAGCTTGCTTGTATTTTCCACTGCTGGTATTGATTCTGATAAATTTCAGTTTTCAATAATAGTTCATTAAAAATCTATGGAACATCTATTTTATGCCAGATAATGTTCCAGGAATTGGTGATGCAATACCAAGCAAGACAGACAAGGCTCCTGTCCTGAGAACCTTAAACAACCTATTACTTTACAGCTAATTGAGTGTTTCTAGTGACTATAGATGTGTGTAGTGTCCAGTGTACATCACTTCTAAGATCTAGGTCCCTAGTGATAGCATTAGTAATCAGAGGATTGTGTAGTTAATGTGGAATCACAGAGAAGTCACGGGGGGCGTGGGAGTTACTTCTGATGGGTAAGAGAGGGCTGTAATGAATTGTCATCCCACTATCAAACATACATTTCTAGTAAGGAATATTGATTCAGTGCCATCAAGTCTAATGTATCTCCACCTTGTGTGATATCCAGAAAACTTCTCTTCAGATAGCCCATTTCTGAACATTTGATATTCTAGTAGTTGTCTTTCCTACCCTCACACTCTTGAAAATGTGGCCAATTTGGTATACCAGCCACAGTTCTTACTTAGGCCAAAATTCCAACCAGAGGGTAGAGGACTAGTATTTTTGAACTCTTATCTGTCTCCAGATGGAAATTAAATAATGTTTCTATAATTAATAACATTGTAAGAATTGTTGGGAAAAGTTCTTATTCTTCATTCAGTCACTCAGTTGTGTCCAACTGTTTGCGACCACATGGATTGCAGCATGCCAGGCATCCTTGTCCATCACCAACTCCCAGAATTTACTCAAATTCATTTCCATCGAGTTGTTGATGCCATCCAACCATCTGATATTCTGTCATCCCTTCTCCTCCTTTCTTCAGTCTTGCCCAGCTTCAGGGTCTTTTCAAAAGAGTCAGCTCTTTGCATCAGGTAGCCAAAGTATTGGAGTTTCAGCTTCAACATCAGTCCTTCCAATGAATATTCAGGAGTGATTTCCTTTAGAATGCACTGGTTGGATCTCCTTGCAGTCCAAGGGACTCTCAAGAGTCTTGTCCAAAACCATAGTTGAAAAGCATCAATTCTTCGGCACTCAGCTTTCTTTATAGTGCAACTCTCCCATCCATACATGACTACTGGAAAAACCATAGGTTTGACTATATGGACCTTTGTTGGCAAAGTAATGTCCCTGCTTTTTAATATGCTGTCTAGGTTGGTCATAGCTTTTCTTCCAAGGAGTAAGCGTCTTTTAATTTCATGGCTGCAGTCACCATCTGCAGTGATTTTGGAGCCCTGAAAAATAAAGTCTGACACTCTTTCCCCATCTATTTGCCATGAAGTGATGGGACTAGATGCCATGATCTTGGTTTTTTGAATGTTGATCTTTAGCCAGTGTTTCACTCTCCTCTTTGACTTTCATCAAGAGGCTTTTTAGTTCCTCTTCACTTTCTGCCATAAGGGTGGTGTCATCTGCATTTCTGAGGTTACTGATATTTCTCCCGGCAATCTTGATTCCAGCTTGTGCTTCATCCAGCCCAGCGTTTCTCATGATGTACTCTGCATATAAGTTAAATAAGCAGAGTGAAAATATACAGCCTTGACGTACTCCTTTTCCTATTTGGAACCAGTCTGTTGTTCCATTCCAGGTCTAACTCTTGCCTCCTGACCTGAACACAAATTTCTCAAGAGGCAGGTCAGGTGGTCTGGTATTCCCATCTCTTTAAGAATTTTCCACAGTTTGTTGTGATCCATACAGTCAAAGGCTTTGGCATAGTCAATAAAGCAGAAATAGATGTTTTTCTGGAACTCTCTTGCTTTTTTAATGATCCAGAGGATGTTGGCAATTTGATCTCTGGTTCCTCTGCCTTTTCTAAAACCAGCTTGAACATTTGGAAGTTCATGGTTCATGTACTGTTGAAGCCTGTCTTGGAGAATTTTGAGCATTACTTTACTAGCATGTGAAATGAGTGCAATTGTGTGGTAGTTTGAGCATTCTTCGGCATTGCCTTTCTTTGGGATTGGAATAAAAACTGAACTTTTCCAGTCCCGTGGCCACTGCTGCATTTTCCAAATTTGCTGGCATATTGAATGCAGCACTTTCACAGCATCATCTTTTAGAATTTGAAATAGCTCAACTGGAATGCCATCACCTCCACTAGTTTTGTTCATAGTGATGCTTCCTAAGGCCCACTTGACTTCACATTCCAGGATGTCAGACTTTAGGTTGGTGATCACATCATCATGATTATCTGGGTCCTGAAGATCATTTTTGTATAGTTCTTCTGTGTATTCTTGCCACCTCTTCTTAGTATCTTCTGCTTCTATTAGGTCCATACCATTTCTGTCCTTTATTGAGCCCATCTTTGCATGAAATATTACCTTGGTATCTCTAATTTTCTTGAAGAGGTCTCTAGTCTTTTCCATTCTGTTGTTTTCCTCTATTTCTTTGCACTGATCCCTGAGGAAGGCTTTCTTATCTCTCCTTGCTATTCATTGGAACTCTGCATTCAAATCGTTATATCGTTCCTTTTCTCCTTGCCTTTCGCTCTCTCCTATTCACAGCTATTTGTAAGGCCTCTCAGACAGCCATGTTGCTTTTTTGCATTTCTTTTCCTTGGGGATGGTCTTGATCCCTGCCTCCTATACAGTGTCACAAGTCTCTATTCATAGTTCTTCAGGCACCCTGTGTATCAGATCTAACCCCTTGAATCTATTTCTCACTTTCACTGTATAATTGTAAGGGATTTGATTTAGGTCATACCTAAATGATCTAGTGGTTTTCCTTACTTTCTTCAATTTAAGTCTGAATTTGGCAATAAAGAGTTCATGGTCTGTGCCACAGTCAGCTCCCAGTCTTGTTTTTGCTGACTGTCTAGAATTTCTCCATCTTTGGCTGCAGAGAATATAATCAGTCTGATTTCAGTATTGACCGTCTGATGATGTCCATGTGTAGAGTCTTCTCTTGTGTTGTTGGAAGAGGGTGTTTGCTATGACCAGGGTGTTCTGTTGGCAAAACTCCTTTAGCCTTTGCCCTGCTTCAGTTGCTCAGTCGTGTCCGACTCTTTGCAACCCCATGGACTGTAGCCTATCAGGCTCCTCCGTCCATGGGATTTTCTAGGCAAGAGTGCTGGAGTGGATTGCCATTTTCTTCTCCAGGGGATCTTCCCGACCCAGGAATCGAACCTGGGTCTCCCACATTGCAGGCAGATGCTTTATCGTCTGAGCCACCAGGGAATCCCTCATTCTGTATTGCAAGGCCAAATTTGCCTGTTACTTCAGGTATTTCTTGACTCCGTAGTTTTGCATTCCAGTCCCCTATAATTAAAAGGACATTTTTTTTGGTTATTACTTCTAGAAGGTCTTCTAGGTCTTCATAGAACCATTCAACTTCAGCTTCTTCAGCATTACTGGTTGGGGCAGACTTAGATTACCGTGATATTGAATGGTTTGCCTTGGAAATGAACAGAGATCATTCTGTCGTTTTTGAGATTGCATCCAAGTACTACATTTCAGACTCTTCTGTTGACTATGATGGCTACTCAATTTCTTCCAAGGGATTCTTGCCCACAGTAGTAGATATAATGGTCATCTGAGTTAAATTCACCCATTCCAGTCCATTTTAGTTTGCTGATTCCTAAAGTGTTGATGTTCATTCTTGCCATTCCCTGTTTGACCACTTCCAATTTGCCTTGATTCATGGACCTTACATTCCAGGTTCCTATGCAGTATTGCTGTTTACAGCATCGGACTTCACTTCCATCACCAGTCACATCCACAACTGGGTGTTGTTTTTGCTTTGGCTCCATCTCTTCATTCTTTCTGGAGTTATTTCTCCACTCATCTCCAGTAGCATAATGGGCACCTACTGACCTGGGGAGTTCATCTTTCAGTGTCTTATCTTTTTGCCTTTTCATACTGTTCCTGTGCCTTATGTCAAAATAATTTCTAAAATAATTTCTTTTGAGAGAGACTGTAACTATACTCGTAATCATGGTGTAAGCTTGGTTACAGTCATGTTTGAGATCTGCCCTTAGTTATTTTGAATGAATGATCATTTTCCATTCTCAGCCCCACATGTAGAAGTTGTCCGAATACCAAAGGAGTTTAGTAAAGGAAGGTTCGTCTCCAAGGTGAAAAAACATCTACTGAATAGTTTACCAGATGTTGACAGTGGCATTTTAGCATAAAATTATTTAGTGAGTATATAATGCTGCATATTTAAATTATCATTGAACAACTTAGAAGATAATAAGAAACCTGTAGATTGACTCTCTGCTGGAAACTTCATGAGTCAGTAGACTCTTGATAGTTGTTGTCCTATTAGAATTCAAAGCTGAAATCATGAACTCACTATCAACTTCAATAATGGCTTTGAGTAAGACGTTAAATTTTCTGTCTGATGTACAACTATTAAATGAGGCTAATAATGATTCACTACCTCATAGAAATGCTGTAAAATGTCACAGCTAACACTTCTAAAAACACTAAGATGTTCTATGATGTTAGTTAAGCTTCCTAGGTGGCTCAGTGGTACAGAATCTGCTTGTTAATGCAGGAGACATGGTTTGGGAAGGTCTCGTGCTGAAGTAAATGGCAACCCACTACAGTATTCTTGCCTGGGAAATCCCATCGACAGAGGAGCCTGACAGGCTACATACTTGAGGTCTCAAAAGAGTCAGATAAGACTTAGTGACTAAACAACAACAACAGTGGATGTTAGCCAGAAAATGCGACAGCAGTAAAGGACTTGAGTCCTTGAGGAGAAACTCATTTGAGATTGTTTGGGATCACTGTATAAAAAGCGCTCATGTCATCTTTCCCTTACTCTTTATATTTTCACTCTTTATAATCAGCATATATTATCTGTGATTCCCTCAAATAAAGAATCATAATTTGCTATTGCTTCCTCTCCACCCAACAAGTCTTATATATTTGGATTAGTTTGGAGATAGCACTCTGGTATTGATTGCGGTACTGTTTTCTATAACAGCCTTTTCCATTGGTTTGACTATGGTGGCTGGAGTTACTTATAGCAGAATCTACGGAACGCTTGCTGTTTTTCCATTCAAGTTCTGTTTCTCTTAGGAAATAGAGAGTAAGTGCCTTGTGTCTAAAAGGATTTTTGGTAGATGATATGCTTGGAAAACATGGTTAACACTTAAAAAATAGTAAAAATGCATTGAATCATACCTTTAGGGTTAGTGGTTGTTTATGGTATAGCAATGGAAGTCTTATGGGAGTGAATTTATCTGATATTCTAATACCTAGAAATCTGTTAACTTAGTATTTTATCACTTTACTGGAATAGTGATACTTTTAGTTTATTATTATTATCTAGAGGCAAAACATGGTGAATTTAAAATGTAAAATTTTAAATTACTTACAGTTGAGTTTTGAGCTTATGTATTAGTTGCTCAGTTGTGTCCAACTCTTTGCATCCCCATGGACTGTAGCCCACCAGGCTCCTCCATCCATGGGATATTTCAGGCAAGAATACTGGAGTGGGTTGCCATTTCCTTCTCCAGGGGATCTTCCCAACCCAGGGATCAAACCCAGATCTTCTGCATTGCAGGCAGACTCTTTACATCTGAGTCACCAGGGAAGCTTGAGTCTGATCTTAGTTATATTTTATTGTGTTTTTAGTTAGAACTCTGTAAGCCTCATAATTTTAATCAAAATATTTGACTAGTGAGAATATCCAGTTTTTAGTCATGCCAGTTAAATTATGTTTTACTCTATATACGTTAAGATACAGAACAGATAAAGAACTTATTCAAAATTTAATATGGAAAAAATCACTGGGGTCAGCTAGTTTGAGAAAATCTAGAAGCTTTATTATAAGAACATCCTATAGAACTAGATGGACATCACACTTGAAGTGGTTAAGTTCTTGTTTGGAGAAAAGCTAGTTACTCCAGAAGCATTAGTAATTATGTTACTTATTATAGCTTCATATCATTGAAATATATAATCTTTGAAGATGTCGACAGTTGAATCATTTTGCAGTTCATGTTGCAAGAAGCTTCATGTGGTATATATGAGGTATATATCTTGATGAATAAAAAATAAGTCTACCCTGATTATGATTTAGCATCTTATAAACAATATTGAATAATTTGAGCAGGGATGAGAAAAATTAGAAATAAGTCAAAATCCTTATCATGTGGGTTTTTTTCCCTTGATCTTTGCCTCATGTTTAGGTATGGAGCCTGCATGGGAGATAGCACGTTTGCATCAGGCATGTGGCAAGTGTGAGGGAAGAGTCTGTCTCACCAAACCAGTTTAAGTGCTTAGTCTGGAGTTCTTAATTTATCTGTGATTCTGGCATATTTGGTTTGAGATAAGCCAAAGGTCTTATAAACCCTAGCATTATTTACATAAAATTTTTTACCTTTTGAACCTTGATGATTAATCCCTTGTCAGGTTAGTAAAATTAATGTGCTCCTCTAGTTTAAGTGTACTTGTGCCTTCCTCTGGGATGTATAAGTTACAATTATTTTACTTTGTGTCACTAACATGTATTTATAAGCTGCTGTTTTAAATTAACTTTATAATGACTAGTGTAGAAATTTGGTCATAAAAATATGTTTGATTTGGGGGGAGGGGTTACATTCTTACTTTGGATTCTATCAGATAGGATTATTATTTTCCATTAAATGTGTTTCATAATTTATAGAAACCTTCCATTGACCTTTGGTTAATTTCAGCATTTGCTTAAAGCAATCATTTTCCACCACTTCATGGGCTGTAGCTTACATTCCATGGATTTTAACTTTTCATTTTGCTAAGTTTTAGCAAATGCATATACCACACCCAGATCAAGATATTGAGCATTTATAACTTCAAGCCTCTTCCCTGTAAATCCCTCACCCCAAATCTAGGGTGATATGATTTCTATTATAATTGATTAGTTTTGCCTATTGAACTTCATATAAATAGAGTCACACAGAATGTACTCTTCTGAGGGTGACATTTTTGGCACAACATAATATTTGTGACAGTCACTTATATTAGCACACATTCCAGTAGTTTGTTTCTCTTAATAAATATGCCGAGTATTCTGTTGTGTGTATTTATTGCAGTTTTCCATGTATACAGGTAAGGGCTTCCCTGGTGGCTCAGATGATAAAGAATCCACTTGCAATGCAGGAGACCTGGGTTCCATCCCTTGGTCAGGAAGATCCCCTGCAGAAGAGAATGGCTACCAGTCTAGTATTCTTGCCTGGAGAATTCCATGGACTGAGGAGCCTGGTGGGCTACAGTCCATGGGGTTCCAAAGAGTTGAACACGACTGTGCAACTAACACTTCACTTTCACTATGTTTATGAATATATGTTTAAAGTTTTTTGGCTGTTATGAAGAAAACTTAAAGCACTCTGATAAGGAACATTAACAATAATGCTACAATTTAAGTGCTATTTGGGGTCAGGTAGAAGCTGTGATTAAGATGGATGATGTTACTTAATTGCCTATTAAATATGTTTTTATTTTTTTCTTTGGTTTGCTTCACATGTGTTTTCTTATCATGTATTTTCTCCCTTTTCCTTCTCCAACAGTAATTTAATTTTATCTTAGAATCTCTTCTTATGTCTAGGCTTTGAGAAACAAAGTTGAGATAGGATGTATGAATATTGATTGCAGACGGAGTTGAGAGGAGAGAGTATAGAATAATTTCTGATGAAAAATAACATGTACCTGAAAAAAGTTATTTATTTAAGGAATAAGAGTGTATTATGTGGGAGAGAGTTTTGATTTAGCATTATATTTAGCAAAAAAAAAAAAACAAAACCAAAAAAATCTTTAATTAGCAATCTCTTCATCATTGAAAAAAAATCCCATTGAAATAAATTTGGTAATTTGTGGATCATAAAACAATTTACAAAGACGATGGAAAAGTAATAGGCATAGACAAAAGGAGCAAGAAGGAGAGGAGGAGGGTGTAGTATATAAGTGAGTCATGCTGTGCCATCACATGACCCCGTTTTTCTTTTAAGACAGAGATCTTGCTTAAGGCCTTACTTATTTTATTACACATGTGAAATTGTTCCCCATTAACTATTTTGTGGAACCTACTGAACAGTGATGGTTGGATAAAATACTTTCCCATTTTAATCAACATTATAGATTTTGGAACAAGGAAGAAATATTTGTTGGTGGAAAAATAATGAACCCTTGTTAAAGGACTTCTCAAATGGATCATATTGAGATTTTCTTTATTCACTTAAAAATTTTCCAATTTTCAAGCACGTTTGAATGAAAGTTTAACCCAATCCTGTATTTATAATGCTTTGGATGATTATTTGTTTGTAGGCCAGATGACTGACACACAAAAGAGACAATGAATATAAACTGTTTTGACAGTTATATTTGGCAGTTAATTTGGTGATTATCATTCATAGTTGTAAATATATGCAGCACCTTTGAAAAGTCAGAGTTGTCCTTAGTCCCTGATGTTAAGAGATAGTCTGTTCTTTGAGTTAACTGATAATCATGGCCTTTTAAACTTGTTTCTATTTTAATTAAAAAAAATTTTTTTTGAGGCCCACTGGGGGCACTTGTCAATTCCTATTTTCTTGTTTAGATAGTAACTTGAGGCCTCAACCTCACAGCCATGATTTAACCAGCTTAAGTTCTGGTTTTGCAGGTAATTATTTGTGAAATTCTGAGGTTGTTGAAAGGAAGAATCTTGGAGGATCAGATGGAGATACAGAAGAGAATTTTGACCTATAGGAGTAAAACATACATTCAGTTTTTTGAGAGATCAGCAGTCATGTTTTTTTGTTTGTATTGATTTTAGAGAGGAGAGACTAAAGGAAAGGAGATTGAAGTGGATTAATTCTGAGTAATGATAGGAAAACTGGAATGAAATATTCATTTTGGAAGAGGGGGTTACCTGCCTTCTGTGTTCCAGTTACTTTGCTAAATGCTGAAATGCTGACCTCATTTAGTTTTTGTAATATCCTAAACAGAGGGTTGTTTTTTTTCTTTTTTTACACATCAAATAATTTGCAACTTTGGTTTGACTTTCTAGGGTGACACAGTGAGTATGTTGCTCATACACCCTTCAAGGCCAGAGCTCTCTGACTCTGGAGCTTGTGAGTAGTTTCCATTCTCCATTCTTTTCATATAACTCCAGTCTGCCCCTGAAGCTGTACAGGAACTCAGTAACAGATTGGGGATTAATATCTATGGCTCCTAAGTGCTGTCATACCTGTGAACTTTAGACTCTGAGATCCAGAGACCACTGTGAAGGGCAGAAGAACTTGAGTGATGGCAACTCCACATGCCCCTACTAAATGTAAGCACTCCCTTTTAGAATCCAGGTTCTAGAGGGGCTGATCAGTTCCCAATCCCCCGAACTTAGACTAGTGATTGGTATTAATTAGAAGCTTGATAAACAATCGTCAGAGAATAATGAGGGAACGCCTGTAAGATAGGCTGGCCCTGTGTGATAAATAGAGGCTGCTGAGACAAGCAAGAAGTCCTGGCAGGACAGGAGGAAGGTACCTGAGAACAACCATTCTGTATCTTCTGAGCACGATTTTAGTTTCTTGGAGAAGTGGTCAGTGCATAGTAATGTAGGGTCCACTGGGATAACAACCCTAGATAGAGGCATCAAGGGGCACGTGAACTAGAACTAGGTCTGGAGAGCAGAGCATTAGTGTCCAGGGCCACATCAGTGTGGGCAGAAATAAATGTCCAGTGGATCGAGCTGCTTAATTAGAGCTAAGACATTCTCTCTGCTTAGAGATAAGATTAGATTCAGATCCAAAGCTGCCAGTTATGCAAATGATGGATGCAAGGGTGGGAAGGCAAGCTGGCATTGGAAGGCCCTCTTTATTTATTCCACTGTGTGTCAGGAAAAATGAATCATGTGGGAATGTTCAGTGTTTTGTTTGTTCAGCATTGTCTTATGTTCCTTGAGATCAAAGCAAATGTAATTGATGTCTATTAAACTCTTTTTAATGTGACTGTAGGTTAAAGCTGTATATTCATTTACTTTTATAATATGATTGTATCTTATTGCAAATATTTTAGAAATATTAGTGTGTTCAATCATTATTAGTCTTCATTGTCGTTGATTATAATATTTCATTACGTGAGTGTAGCCTAGTTTAGTAAATTGACATACTATTAAACCTTTAGCTTTTTTCCCCCATACTCTAATAAGAAATGCTAAAGTAGAATTCATGGACGTAGAGCCTATTTCATTTTTTGAACTGTTTCTCAAGGTAGAATCCCAGAACATACTTTCAGGGCCAAAGACTTTAAATTTTTATTTTTTTGGTAACTCTTGATGACTATTGCCTATTTCCTTTCTAAAAGAACTGACTAGTTTACAGTGACAGCAGAAATGAGCTAGGGGCCAAGGCTTACTATACTTTGACTTGAATGTTTGATGTTAATCATTTTTAATCAATAGTCATAAAATACTTTCATTTTAATTTATATTTATTTGATGACTAGTGAGGTATCAAATGTATTTCCTATTTTTGTATATTGTGTTGCTTTTTTCCAAATTGTCCCTGATTATATCTTTTACTTTTAGAATATTTGATATGAAAAGAAAGCAATTTTATGTTTATTGTGAATGATCTGGCATAGAATGTCGTCTTGTGAGGGAGAATAAATTATGGTATTTCATTGTAATGGGACTGAATGTTCAAATAACAGAAGCCTTGAATCAGCGCTAATGTGCTACTCTGGTCATGTGTCAGGCAGTGTTGAATGGTTGACCAATTTTTAAAATTTTTTCAATAACTCTGCAGGCAGATGCTGTCTTCATTGTAAATTTGAGCCAGCAGCTATGAAAAGGGTAGTATAAGAGGGACTTTCATTCTGTCTGAAAGCTGTATTGCTCCCATATTTTTTGTGTGTGTGCTCCCTTTGCCTTTCCCCCTCATTTATAATATCACTGGAAATGACATCAATTACAAATATGTTCTGCATAAGGGTCAGCTGCTTGTAAAGCTTTTACCTCTGGAAGAAATTTTTCCTGGAAGGTGATATGTTATTAACTCTAAATATGAATTAATAATAAGATGTTTTTCTTTTGACCCTCCTGGCAGTAGCTATCCCAAGGGATGAAGCTTGGGTATGGGATGTATTGGGGGGTGAGGTAGGTGTACTTAGAGAATGAAATGAAACACTTAGCAGGAAAGACAGATTGGGGTGTAAAATCATAGCTGGGTGCACAGAGCAGAGAGCTGGCTGCCTGTGACCCAGCTTTAGGGCTTTGAGACATAGCAGTGTGTATGAGGGGAAGCCCTGGTGGCTCAGTGGTAAAGAATCCACCTGCCCATGTAGGAGACGCAGGAGACGTGTGTTCGATTGCTGGGTGGGGAAGAACCCCTGGAGAAGGACATGGCAACCCACTCCAGTATTCTTGCCTAGAGAATCTCATGGACAAAGGAGCCTGGTGGGTTACCGTCCATGGGATTGCAAAGAGTTGGACACGACTGAGTTACTGAACACACACACAGCACAGTGCGAATGAGGTGGCAGGATGCCAGAGACAAACATTTCCTATTTCAAAACTCTGTCCCCAGCCAGGCCTACATCCCACAAAGAGGAAGGAAACTTTCTTCTTTCTTCATTGCACCTACTGCCCCCTGAGGTCATAGCCATCAATAAGTAATACTGTGTTCATTGCTATTTTGGTTTGTAACTATTTGTAATACTGTTTCTATGAGTAAATGTGCAAGGTGTGTCACATATCCAATTACAAAAATAAAGTTGTGGCATATGACTTACTTGTAACTTGGGGACTAAAGGGAGGTTTTAATTTTTATTTATTTTAAAATTTTTATTATTAATTTTTCAGCTGTGCTGAGTTTTCATTTCTGCACATGGGGCTTTCTCTTACTGCAGCCAGTCAAGTTTACCTTGTTCCAATGCACAGGCTTCCCATTGTGGTGGCTTCTCTTGTTGCCGAGCATGGGCTCAAGGGCTCGAGGGTGCGTGGGCTTCAGTAGTACCTCCTGGACTCTAGAGCACAGAATCAGTAGTTGCAGTGCTGCATGTGGAATCTCCCCAGACTGGGGATGGAACCCATGTCTCCAGCATTGGCAAGCAGACTCTTTAACATTGGAAAGAAAGTGAAAGTGAAGTTGCTCAGTTGTGTCCAACTCTTTGCAACCCCATGGACTGTAGCCAACCAGGCTCTTCAGTCCATGGAATTTTCCAGGCAAGAGTACTGGAGTGGATTGCCATTTCCTTCTTTAGGGGATCTTCCCGACCCAGTGATCAAACCCGGGTCTCCCGCATTGCAGGCAGATAGACGCCACCAGGGGAACTACCTTAACCACTACCTTAACTACTGGGCAACCAGGGAAATCCCAGATTTTAGAAGAGGTGTGCTAATGAAAGTTATAGGTTATATTTCATAATGAGGCTTTTTTAGTCTAACAATACATAGCTTCTTTAACTTTGGGGATAATTTCTACCCTCTGCTCATGCCCTTTGGATAGCTGTTTTCCTTGTTTTCACATTATTCCTGGCATACAAGGCCCTGGCACTTTAAAACAAACAGGTTCTTCTGATACGGTTATAAGATGGCTGCAAAATTAATAAAAATTTGCTTTTTGGCAGTGCACTAACTGTAATGTTAACAGTGACTGAGCTGTGAGCATCACGTAAGCATCATTCTCAGACATCTGGAAATCTTACATCTATGGAATAATCAGACCCTGTGGTAGTGTCTTCTAATAAACATCCCTTAAAGGCTCAAGATTTAAAAGATTTACTACATAAATTATTTCACTCTATAGAGTAGGTGCCCAAGCTAAAAATAAACTGCATATCCTAATAGCCAAGCAGAAGGCGTGTACTTGTCTAAGCAAGACATCTTATATGTAATTTGGCTTGTCAGATATGTGAAGTAGGATGGAAGCTTCTTACTTTAAAATGTGCAGCTGGTGTAAGATGTCATTTGGGTGCTTATTGTTTGGCTCGGGTGTGTTCCATGTCTGATGTTCCACTTGTCTTCAGGAATCATTGGTAGCTTTCCCCCTACTTCTTTGTTCGTTAAAGAAAACATCTCCACAGTATAAGATGTTTAGGCTTTATGTGTCTCCATATACTGGAAATCAACATATCTAGATGGAAAATTTTTTTTCTGCTTAACAAAACGGTGACATATGAAGTTAAGTTTATTTAATCAGCTATCATATTCCTCTGAGCACTTAAAGAGATGCTATTCATATGGACAAGAAGAGGAACGTGTAGAACCTCTTATGGCTCTACAAAACACTAGCTTGAGAAAGACTAAAGGTCTTTCAGCCTCACAATACTCAGAGGACAGGCCAAACTGTGGTAGTCCCTGGTGAGTGTCGTAGTCACTAAATAAACAGCTCCCCTTACAATTGTGAGATTGGCTAGAATTCTAGAGATCCAGGAAGGCATTTCTTTCTTTGGCTGCATTGGGTCTTAGTTGTGGCAGGTAGGATCTTCGTTGCTCTGTACAGGATTCTCTAGTTGCGACACGCAGGCATTTCTCTAGTTGTGACTCGCAGGCTCAGTTGTTGCTACATGGCATGTGGGACCTTAGTTCCCGGACCCAGGATTGAACCCCTTCACTGGAAGGCGGATTCTTAACCACGGGACCACCAGGGAAGTTCCCAGAACAGCATTTCTTTACTTGTTTCTCCCTGACTTTCATTAGCATGTGACTATTTAAATGGTACAGGTATATTATTGAACTTTTAGAAAATAGAAATCAAAAGAAGACAATAGAAAAGCCTCCATACTACTGTTAACCACAGGTAATCCCAAATAACAATTGTGGACTATTCCTCTAGTACTGTCTTTGTAATCATGTATGTGTGTGCTTACAAAAAGGGAACTGTTTAAACTTAGATTTTTTTACACTAAATGTATCAGGAACAAATGTCCTAGTCATTAACTATTCATCTCTTGTAATTCAGTGGGCCCTTCATATCTTCAGGTTCCACATCTGCTGATCCAACAAACCACAGGTTCAAAATTTGAAAAAGCAAAACAAAACCAATTTCAGGAAGTTCTAAGAAGCTTTCTGTTGGCAGCTGTTCACATAGCATTTCAGTGAGATGTTGTTGCCTGTCAAGTGCCTGACGTAGTAATTACTCAGTAAATGGAAGCAACTGCAAGAACGCAATTGAAGTGATTGTCGTCTTTATTGTTGCTGTGGTTGTGTCCTGTACTTTTGCAGCACTATGGACTATAGCCTGCTAGGCTCCCCTGTCCATGGGATTTCTCAGGCAAGAATAATAGAATATATTGCCATTTCCTTCTCCAGGGGATTTTCCCAGTCCAGGGATCAAACCCACGTTCCCTGCATTGGCAGGCAGATTCTTTACCACTGAGCTACCAGGGAAGCCCATCATCTTTATTCTACCGAAAAGAGCAGTATTGCAGATTTCGAAATTAGACAAGCACTTCCTACTTACAGATGGGTATGAAGGTAGTGGAAAGAATACTAGACCAAAGAGTTAGTGAATTTGAATATATCCTTATTCCCAGATGGCGCAGAGGTAGAGACCCTGTCTGCCAATGCACGAGATGCAAGTTCAATTCCTGAGTTGGGAAGATCCCCTGTAGGAGGAAATGGCAACTCACTCCGTATTCTTGCCTGGAAAATCCCATTGACAAAGAAGACTGGCCGGCTACAGTCCATGGGATTACAAAGAGACATGACTTGGCGACTAAGCAGTTACAGCACGCACTAGCTCTCTTCTGATAGGCTGTGGAACTTGGTCAGATCTTTTGGCCTCTCTAGGATTAAGTTTCTTCATCAGACAAATTCAGTTCAGTTCAGTTCAGTCGCTCAGTCGTGTCCGACTTTTTGCGACCCCGTGAATTGCAGCACACCAGGCCTCCCTGTCCATCACCAACTCCCAGAGTCTATTCACATTCATGTCCATAGACTCGGTGATGCCATGCAACAGTCTCATCTTCTGTCGTCCCCTTCTCCTCCCGCCTTCAGTCTTTCCCAGAATCAGGGTCTTTTCAAAAGAGTCGGCTCTTCGCATCAGATGAACAAAGAATTGGAGTTTCAGGTTCAACATCAGTCCTTCCAATGAATATTCATGACCGATTACCTTTAGGATGAACTGGTTGGATCTCTTTGCTGTCCAAGGGACTCTCAAGAGTCTTCTCCAACACCATAGTTCAAAAGCATCAATTCTTTGTCACTCAGCTTTCTTTATAGTCCAACTCTCACATCCATACATGACTACTGGAAAAACCATAGCCTTGACTAGATGGACCTTTGTTGGCAAAGTAATGTCCCTGCTTTTTAATATGCTGTCTAGGTTGGTCATAGCTTTTCTTCCAAGGAGTAAGCGTCTTTTAATTTCATGGCTGCAGTCACCATCTGCAGTGATTTTGGAGCCCTGAAAAATAAAGTCTGACACTCTTTCCCCATCTATTTGCCATGAAGTGATGGGACTAGATGCCATGATCTTGGTTTTTTGAATGTTGATCTTTAGCCAGTGTTTTCACTCTCCTCTTTGACTTTCATCAAGAGGCTTTTTAGTTCCTCTTCACTTTCTGCCATAAGGGTGGTGTCATCTGCATTTCTGAGGTTACTGATATTTCTCCCAGCAATCTTGATTCCAGCTTGTGCTTCATCCAGCCCAGCGTTTCTCATGATGTACTCTGCATATACGTTAAAAAAGCAGGGTGACAATATATAGCCTTGACGTACTCCTTTTCCTATTTGGAACGAGTCTGTTGTTCCATGTCCAGTTCTCACTGTTGCTTCCTGTCCTACGTACAGGTTTCTCAAGAGGCAGGTCAGGTGGTCTGGTATTCCCATCTCTTTCAGAATTTTCCACAGTTTGTTGTGATCCACTTTGACATAGTCAGTAAAGCAGAAGTAAATATTGTTCTGGAACTGTCTTGCTTTTTTGATGATCCAGCAGATGTTGGCGGAGAAGGCGATGGCACCCCACTCCAGTACTCTTGACTGGAAAATCCCATGGACGGGGGAGCCTGGTGGGCTGCAGTCCATGGGGTCTCAAAGAGTTGGATGCAACTGAGCGACTTCACTTTCACTTTTCACTTTCATGCATTGGAGAAGGAAATGGCAATCCACTCCAGTGTTCTTGCCTGGAGAATCCTAGGGATGGGGGAGCCTGGTGGGCTGCCGTCTATGGGGTAGCACAGAGTCGGACATGACTGAAGCAACTTAGCAGCAGCAGCAGATGTTGGCAATTTGATCTCTGGTTCCTGCCTTTTCTAAAACCAGCTTGAACATCTGGAAGTTCATGGTTCATGTAGTCTTGAAGCCTGGCTTGGAGAATTTTGAGCATTACTTCACTAGCATGTGAAATGAGTGCAATTGTGTGGTAGTTTGAGTATTCTTTGCCATTGCCTTTCTTTGGGGTTGGAATGAAAACAGACCTTTTCCAGTCCTGTGGCCACTGCTGAGTTTTCCAAATTTGCTGGCATATTGAGTGCAGCACTTTCACAGCATCATCTTTCAGGATTTGAAATAGCTCAACGGGAATGCCATCACCTCTGCTAGCTTTGTTCGTAGTGATGCTTCCTAAGGCCCACTTGACTTCACATTCCAGGATGTCTGGCTCTAGGTGAGTAATCACACCATCGTGATTATCTGGGTCATGAAGATCTTTCTTGTACAGTTCTTCTGTATATTCTTGCCACCTCTTCTTAGTATCTTCTGCTTCTGTTAGGTCCATATCATTTCTGTCCTTTATTGAGCCCATCTTTGTATGAAATGTTCCCTTGGTATCTCTGATTTTCTTGAAGAGATCTTTAGTCTTTCCCATTCTGTTGTCTTCCTCAGTTTCTTTGCATTGATCAGTGAGGAAGGCTTTCTTATTTCTCCTTGCTATTCTTTGGAACTCTGCATATATCTGCTATATCTTTCCTTTTCTCCTTTGCTTTTTGCTTCTCTATTGAAGTTTAGTCCTAGTAAAATTGTATCATAAAACTGAGGCATTTTGATGGATTTATTGATAAAAGGAAAATATAAAGAAATTGATTTTCTACATTTTACTAACATTTATGGTGTGTATTGCCACCATAATAACTACATGTGAATTTCTAGCCATGTGGGCAACAATTTAACTTTTATATCCCTGGCCTACATGACTTATTATATCCTTTCCAGATTTGGGATTCAACAGTTTTATGAGTTTCAGTCTCCTGTTGGATAGGTCTAGTCTTGGTAGTCATGAAGTTGATATTGGGGAAGCAAAATAAATTTTTATAAGTCTACTATAGCTGCTTTTTTTTTTAATAGATGTATATATAAATGTGAGTGGCTATGTATAGTTTACCATGTGTGTTTGTGTGTTCAGCTGCATCTGACTCTTTGCAATCCCATGGACTGTAGCCTGCCAGGCTCCTCTGACCATCGAATTTTCCCAGCAAGAATACTGGAGTGGATTGCCATTTCCTCTTCCAGGGGATCTTCCCAACCCAGGGGTCCAACCTGCATCTCCTGCATTGGCAGCTGGATTCTTTACCACTGAGCCACCTGGGAAACCTGTATGTTAGCATAGTATCAACCAGTTGCTGATATTTTTTCATTTAAGAATAAATCTTAGAAATTGTCCTATTCATATAGCTTTCTCATTAATGTATACAGAGTGTTCCATTGAATGGATGAACACCAGTGTTTAACCAATCTCCTTATGGTGGGCATTTAGGCTTTTTATAACTTATGCTATTACCCATAATAATACTGTAATAAATGTGGTGTGTATGTGTGAGCTTTTGTGCATATGTTAGGTATCTGTGCTTCCCTGGTGGCTCAGATGGTAAAGCGTCTGTCTGCAATGTGGGAGACCCGGGTTTGATCCCTGGGTCGGGAAGATCCCCTGGAGAAGGAAATGGCAACCCACTCCAGTACTCTTGCCTGGAAAATTCCATGTACAGAGGAGCCTGGTGGGCTATAGTCCATGGGGTCGCAAAGAGGCGGACACCACTGAGCAACTTCACTTTCTTTCTTCAGTGTATCTGTAGGTTAAATTGCTGTATTGGAGGATATATGCATTTGTAATTTTGATTAAATAGACAAATTGCTCTTCATGGAGATTGAACCAGTGTACACGTCTGCCAATAATGTGTGGGTGAACTTGCTTCTTCTTGACTGCTTTCCCCCTCAAGGATTCCCATCTTTCTGTATTACAAAGCAGTTTGCATTATACTATATTACACTATGGTGTCTCTGGGAAAATGCTGATTAGATGGGTGATCATTACCATTTTTACAAGTTTCACAGAGATTGAATTTTACACAGAAGACCACTTTCTTAATATATGTATTTGCTGAATTAAATGGCTGCACAGTTAAGCGTCATGTAATGTACTTTACATTGCTTCAGAGCATAATTATACCACTGTAGAAAAACTCCAGTTTGCAAATTGTCAGCCTTCCATGGAGATTCATTCCCATAACATAATGAAGCACACTATCCATATTATATAAAAGATTTGAGTATAAACAGAGTTATTTGCACTTTATTTCTCCTATTCAGAAAGAAAAGGCATTATCACCAAATACTGTTTTCATAATTTTCAGAGAAAAGTTACTCAGTTGGTGGAGTTGAATTAAAAAACACAAAAAGTTGTCCTCTTCATCCTTGATTCATGACTATTTGACTGTATATGTGGACACACACACAGTTTTTAGCTGAGAGAGTTAAAGCTGCTATGGTTCCTTTAAGAAAATAAAGCAGTTTGTATTACAGAAAGACAAAAGATGCACTTTTTCTCTTCTACATTTAGGACTTACTGCATACATTAGGAAAATTTTGAAGGATATTTAAAACTACTCTCTTTTCTCATTTTCTCTGGGCCGCAGCTTGGAATATATGAAAATCAGTTCCTGAAGGAACTTAGAACTTAACTTAATTTTTATGCTAATATGCCCAGGTTACCTTTTCTAAAATTGACTGTTGTTCTAATAGTCCCCTCCCCCCCCCCCCACACACACCTTTTTGGCTTTTATAGAAGGATTTGCCAGCTTCTTTTTTATAAAGTTTTCCAATTTGACTTTCCAGTATGGTCCTTTACATAGCATTGTACTAATTTACGTACAAATAAAAATGTTTCCATTATTGGCCTATTTGAAAAGTAATTGTGTTGGATATCATATTTATAGTGAAGACACTGATTAAATCCCAAAGAATAACCTAATTAATACAGAGTCTTATGGAGATACTGAAATAAAAATATAAATTAAAAAGTTATTATTAAATAATTACTCCTTTTGTTTTCTTTTTTAGCACATATATTTCAAAGAAGTTGCTTGCATTTAGACTGTTGAGTTTTAAATCGTTCTACCCCGCTAAGGAAAGTAGTTTGTGGTGTTACTTAGTGGAATAACAAAAAGATGAAGCTTTGGTGTGGGCTTTCCTTATGGCTCAGACAGTAAAGAATCTGCCTGCAATGTGGGAGTTCTGGGTTCAATTCCTGGGTTAGGAAGACACCCTGGAGGAGGACATGGCAAGCCACTCTAGTATTATTACTCTGTGCTCACCCCTTCTTCACAAATCACTGAATCTCATGACTACTCTAAGGGAAGAAAATCATTTTCATGGAACCATGGCACCCCCTAGCAGTCTAATAATTTATGTTTTTAAAATTCAAAGGAACAGTTGTTTAGATCTATGAAAAGAATTGTTAATCTAGTATAATCTGATGTCTCTTATATTCTTGTGACCAAGAAGAGACCTTTGAAAGATTCCATAGATATTACGGAGATTGGAAGGAGGCATCATCCTTTTTGCAAATAATAGTTACATTACTTCTCTATGGGATGCTGGGGTCTGGGTGCAGATATTGAGCTGTGGCTGAATCCCTGAAGAATGAAGAGTAAACTTCTAGCCAGTCGGATAAGCATGCTCACTTGTTGTGTTACAGGTACTTCTCCCAGCAGCTGGTCTGTTACAGTTACAGGATGTGAAGAAGACTTGCTGTGAATTTTTGGAATCTCAGCTTCACCCTGTCAACTGCTTAGGAATCCGGGCTTTTGCTGATATGCACGCATGCACGGACCTCCTAAACAAGGCCAACACCTATGCAGGCAAGTGGAATAAATCTTGACTGAATTTGAGACAGGAAGAATCTGAAACTCTTGATTTCTAATATGATTCTATAGTGATTTCTGGAAATTTGTCTCATGTTTTTAGATCTGCACATTAAAAAAATACATTTAAAATCTTATACTGGTATTATAGCACTGCATAATTGAAGCATACTCATAGAGTTCTGAATTTTAAAGAAAAACATAAACTGTACATGATATTCGGAGAAGGCGATGGCACCCCACTCCAGTACTCTTGCCTGGAAAATCCCATGGATGGAGGAGCCTGGTAGGCTGTGGTCCATGGGGTCGCTAAGAGTTGGACACGACTGAGCAAGTTCACTTTCACTTTTCACTTTCATGCATTGGAGAAGGAAATGGCAACCCACTCCAGTGTTCTTGCCTGGAGAATCCTAGGGACGGGGGAGCCTGGTGGGCTGCCATCTATGAGTCGCACAGAGTCAGACACGACTGAAGCGACTTAACAGCAGCAGCAGAAGTACATGATATTAGGCCTAAATGATAGAGTAGATCATTTTATGCAAATATTGAATCTCTATGTTTTTCTTTCACACTGTCAAATTAATAGGGTTTAAAAAAGTGTTTACATATGAAATTAAGTCATTTTATCCCTGCTTTTTGCAACCTTTTCTTGTATCCAAGAAAACAACTTGTGGCTTCAGTTCAGTTCAGTTCAGTCGCTCAGTCGTGTCTGACTCTTTGCGACCCCATGAATTGCAGCATGCCAGGCCTCCCTGTCCATCACCACCTCCTGGAGTTCACCCAGACTCATGTCCATCGAGATCAGTGATGCCATCTAGCCATCTCATCCTCTGTTGTCCCCTTTTCTTCCTGCCCCCAATCCCTCCTAACATCAGAGTCTTTTCCAATGAGTCAACTCTTCGCATGAGGTGGCCAAAGTACTGGAGTTTCAGCTTTAGCATCATTCCTTCCAAAGAAATCCCCGGGCTGATCTCCTTCAGAATGGACTGGTTGGATCTCCTTGCAGTCCAAGGGACTTTGAAGAGTCTTCTCCAACACCACAGTTCAAAAGCATCAATTCTTCGGCATTCAGCTTTCTTCACAGTCCAACTCTCACATCCATACATGACTATTGGAAAAACCATAGCCTTGACTAGACGGACCTTTGTTGGCAAAGTAATGTCTCTGCTTTTGAATATGCTATCTAGGTTGGTCATAACTTTCCTTCCAAGGAGTAAGCGTCTTTTAATTTCATGGCCGCATTCACCATTTGCAATGATTTTGGCTTAAACATTTTCAAAGCAATGAAATCTAGTTGACTGTGAGTAGAGGAGAAATGTTGACTTCAACTAGAGGCAGCCCTCTGCTTAGAGTAAATGCTGGTTTTCAGGACCTCCTGGTGGCATCCTCTCCTTATAGTGGGCAGAGGCCTGTGGCTGTCCAGTCACGGAGCAGATTATTGTCACAGCTTTGGGTGTAGCTAAAGTACACAGGAGTAACCTATAATTTATTTAGCTCTGAGTTTATAAACATTTAAAAAACTCATATTAAAAATGATTATTAAAAAGTTTCTAATAAAAAAAAAAACATTTTCTAGATGATAAACCTGGTGAAAGATACAGTCCACATCTCCACCCTGTATCTGTGAGACCCAGTAGAAGCAGGTTACTCAAGAACGTTCCAAGACTGCTGCCCCTTAGTAAATTGTAGGGCCCCAACTTCCTGTACCCTTCAAATGCAAAAGCCCCTCATCTAAACTCTCCTCCACTCTGCCTACTCTGATAACTAAGGAACATAGATTCATGCAAGGCAGAGTATCTGACAGGAGCTTTATTCCTAGAATCCCTATTGCGTTGATCAAAGTAATAGTAGTACAAAGGGGTTAGTTGGGGGAAAAAAAGTGCTGCAATAAACCATACCAGGTCCAGTAAGTTTGAAATTTATAGATTTCTCTGGGGTGGCCTGATTGGCTTAACTACCCTTTGTAAAATTGTTTCAGTGGGAAAATGTGATCTGAGTCCCAGAATGCTTAATTACAGGTAAACTTTTAGAATGTAATTTCTGTAAGCTGGACAATACATTATAACATGTAGCAATATTCATATAGTTCTTTTGAGGGGGATGAGGTATTTTAAGAAAACCAAACACAAATTTGTATTTATTGATGCGTTCTCCAGTGCAGCCAATTCTGTTCTTCAGCTAAATAGAAATCCATTAGACCTGTTAATTGCTAGACATAATGCACCTGTTCTAAGTGATTTATATTACGAAAGCCAAAGAGGCTTTGTGCGGTTTTTTTGGATAGTTTTTTCTACATAAAGCAATCTCTAGTTAATATCTTTCTTGGACTGCTAGTTGTCCTTCATACTTGATCAATGTTACTGAGTTTTAAGAGATAGAAAGAGAAGGAATAAAGTAGGATTAATGCAAAAAATTTCCATACATAGTTCTCATGCTGTGGTAGAACTCTTAGTTTTACTCACATCAGAACAAACTCACTTACTGTGTTTTAGAATACAATAATATTTTATTATTTCTTTCTCTTCTTTACAGTTTTAAATTTATTGTAGTTTATGACAGAATGTCAACAATTTTCTACTAGAATTACAACACCTCTACATCTTAGTATACAGACTCTTTCTACATAATTATGCCAAGAATTTTTTATGAAAAAATTATCACGTTCAACAAAATTACAAATAAAATTTGATTTATCATATTTACACACTATAATCAGTCTTATTTTAAAAGATGTACTGCATCTCATACCATGCATCTGAATCTTAAAATTGCTCATTTCTAAGTAACATTTTACAGCATCTTTTATTATGAAAAGTTGCAACCATGCAAAAATGGAATAGTACTCACTACCCAACACTGAGAGTTGTCAATTCATGAATAATTTTATTTTAACTACACCCTTCTTGACTTCTCTTTCCTATGTTATAATTTTTTCTGTAAACTTTTTAGTGCAGACTAGTAAACATGTAAAGTATGCAAATTAGACATCTACAGCTTGATGAATTTTTGAATTCTTGTATTATTTTGGAGCAATTCAGTCATATTATTTCATCTACATATTTCTTATACTTATAAAGAAATAAAATTGCAGTGACCAATTTCATATAGTCAAGCTGTTTCCATAACTTTGGTGTATTGATAACTAGCTGCAGGAAACTTTCTAAAATAAATGTGTGTGTGTACTCAGTCACTTCAGTCATGGCCAACTCTTTGCAACCCACAGGCTCCTCTGTCCATGGGATTCTCCAGGAAAGAATACTGGAATGGGTTGCCATGCCTTCCTCCAGGGGATCTTTCCAACCCAGAGATCAAATCCATGTCTCCTGCATTGCAGGCAGAATTCTTTACCCACTGAGCCACCTGGGATGCTCTTTCTAAAATAAATAATCCAGTATAATACTAAAGTAGTTCTTCATAATGAAAATATCTGAATGTTGTTTTTATCTTAAGCAAACAGAAGGTAAAGAGTCAACACAGGAAAATACCTAGAGTTCTCTTTTTCTGCCTTATTGTTTTTCAATCCCTTCCTCGTTTATTTTTACAATTCAAGTACTTATGTGTCCAGAGGCCTACCCAGACACCTAAATTGCTTTCAAGTTCAAATTAGAACATGTGAATAGATCTAGGAGAGTGAAGGTATTTCCATAAAAATGGTAATAGATGGAAGTTAAAATCTTAACTTTTTTCCCCTCTCCTAGGCTTTTAAGTAGGGTCTGAGACATACAAGCAAGAAAGAAAGAAAGGAAGAAATAAAGAGCAATAGACAAGTTAATGCATATAGAAGTCCATACATACATGGAAAGAAGGAGAGGGGAGAAAGAAGGTTGAGAGAGAGGGTGGGAAAGTGAAGAAAGTTACATGACCTCAGCGTACTTTCTGATCTAAGGTATAACTGTGTGTTGAGACTGGAGCATCCTTATCCTCTGAAAATTCACCAGGGCTCTGGGCACAAGATCTGCATCATTCCTTTCTCTTGGAGATTGGGAATGAGCTCTGTTGTATTCATTATAGTTAAATTGTGCAGGTATAATAGAAGAGTGAAGATATTCTATGGGAATCTCTGTGAGTGGTGCTTGTTTTTCTTAGTATCAGCATCTTTAGAAAAAGTAAAAAATGTGGGAAACCAGGTGGAGAAGGTAGGAGGTCTGAGCAGTGCAGGAGAGTCTGCTCTGCCCAGCCTGGTGCCCCCCTCCCTTGGTTTCAGTCCCAGCCCCACGCCCTGGCCCATGCTATTTTCTAGGGTTGTGAAGAGCCTCAAACCATGAACAATCAAGGGTCACCAGACCAGCCAGGCAAAATGACCTGCATATTGAAGCCTGGTGTTCTGGACTGTAATCAACCTTTGTTATGTTCTTGAGTGGTGGTTTTCTTAGCTAAAAAGCTGTATGAAATTATTTTTGCTGTATACCTAAAAATGAAAACTTTCACATCTCCTAAGAGTGTGGACTTGTTTGGAGAATGCTGGTTTGTGGACTCTTCTGATGTGTTTTGAGTGATGTCTATATTTAATTCATTCCCCAAATCATTAAGACTTTGAGCATTTTTGCTGGACTGAAAATATAGAGGAGATAAAAACTGAACTTACAACTTCAGGTGCATTTTAATAGTCTCAGTAAAAGATGCTTTTGGAAGTTAGATTTTAATTTGAAATACAAATTTTATTCAGCCTTCTTTGTTGATAAACAAAAGTTACCAGTGGTTGAATTGTGAGAATTTCTAACAAATTTAAGGGAAGCAATAAATTCCAGATTCTTAGTCATTCCAACATCTCAACACTCACCACACTAAAAATCTGAGAAGCTGGTTAATATAGATTCTAACTGACCTTTGGGGAAATATTTACTCTCATTTTCAAACCAGCTGAAACTCTGAGGAACCTGGCATTCCTCTGTAATAAAGCTACCTGTGAAGAAGTCCCTTTCTCCTGTCTCTGACATGCTTTCAGTTTATTTCTCATTCTCCTTGCACTTAACCCTATTATCTGTTTGTATATCCTAGGCCTGTCCATGAACCCCATACTGCCCTACTTTAGCCTTCCCACTGTGCTTGTGCGATGATCAAGCATTGTTATGTGCCAGCTGTTTTCATGTGTGCCCTCTCTCCCGTTATCGTAAATGAAACTTTGCTTTTTCCCCTACCTGTTTGTTGGGGGCAAACTTCTTTAAGTGGTACTCCCCCTTAAAGAGAGTGACTCACCAGGAAGGTGGGTAGGAGGGTAGACTTCCAGACTGTTCCTCTCTCACTGTCACCATCCTCAGTTCTGCACTGGCTCGCTGTCAGTCTGCAGCACTCGCTCTGCAGCCTATTTTCTCTCTACGCCTTCAGGCCTCCGTTGTTCCTTCCCTCTGCACTTTGTTTCTCTTGCTGCCAGCAACTTCAAAATCTGTACTGTTGTCTCTACTGAGACTCCCTCTTCCTACCTCCTTGTGACTACTGTCTTCCTTCCATAAACCCATTTTTCACACAACTCTAGGTCATTTTGAACCTTGTTCCCATTTGGAGCTCCAAGGTATCAACCTTTCTGGGGACCATAAACTACCGATGCTGAGCATTTCCTGCCCTCATGCTCTTTTATTTCTTCATAAATCTGTGTTCTCTGGTCCCAATTCTTCTAGTTATCTCTTGGCTGCTGAGCTTAGACCCAGTAGTCAGTCCTTTCAAAACTACCATCTGTGTGCCTGGTATTGCCTGAACTGCTGTGGATGATAACAGGTTCAGTGTGATTTAACCCCTGATTCCAAGGAGTTTATTGGCCAGTAATAGTCAACTCACACCCAATTTTAGTATATCCAGATTATGCTCTATTCTCTGTGAGAGCTCATCCCATGACATTTTCTTCTGCTGTCAGTTTCCATTAGTCATTTTTGCATTCCTATAATTTAGGCTAGGAATCACTACTTGGGGTAAACATCTGTCAAAATAAACTCATGATTTTGGAAACAGCCCTCTTGAAAGAAACTTGAGAGAGTGGTTCTAATAATGGTGTCACCAGCCTTGACTTTGTGATATTCATAATAAAGAGTAGATGCTGTTTATTGAAAGTCTATTGCTATGTTAATGTACTACTAAAGAAAATTCTTCCTTTGGAAGATAATGAAAGCATTTGATGTGCACCGCTGCTGCTGCTTGATTGTTTGCTGACTTAAATGACAGCTCTTAAAAGAATTAATCATTTTTATATTCTTAAATTCATTATAGTCCTCATTTATGTCCTAGTTAACTATACGCAGTCTGTTTTGCTTTGTTGACAGTTTTTCTAGCTGACATGAGTTAGCTGTTCTCAGGTTTCACCAAATTGTGTGTTAATGGGGCTGCTGGAGATACATATATGGGTTTTTTCACCCCTAGAAACTAATAGTTGGAGAAGGCAATGGCACCCCACTCTGGTACTCTTGCCTGGAAAATCCCATGGGCAGAGGAGCCTGGTAGGCTGCCGTCCATGGGGTCGCTAGGAGTCGGACACGACTGAGCGACTTCACTTTCACTTTTCAGTTTCATGCATTGGAGAAGGAAATGGCAACCTGCTCCAGTGTTCTTGCCTGGAGAATCCCAGGGACGGTGGAGCCTGATGGGCTGCCATCTGTGGGGTCGCACAGAGTCGGACATGACTGAAGTGACTTAGCAGCAGCAGCAGCAGCAGCAGCAGCAGAAACTAATAGTATTCAGAATGAAAGACTCATGGAGTGCTAGCACTAGTTGGGAACTTAGCAGTTATCTAGTCTAACACTTTAATTGTATTAATTAAGAAAATGAAGACTAGAGATATCTTTATTTTCCCCAGAACACTTTCTCAGAGGTAAGCTGTTTGTGGACTTAAAATACTGTTGTTATCCAGTCACTTAACCTCACTTTTCAGATAGGATTCTGCCCTAGATGGAGTATAGAGGAATTATATGAACCCCTCTTGGTATTTAATTTTGATCAAAAAGGTTCTTGTTGTGTAGAAATCAGGTATGAAGACTACTTTGTTTCTTATCAGAGGGTGCAAAACAAAAAGAACTTTGGGCTTGTATTGTTGACTTCATCAGCTTAATTTGAGATGAGCGACTTGAGCCTTTTAGACCTGGTGTGATAAGTCCTAGTGAGTATCTCTCATTTCTGACAAACTAGTTTTATTTGTAGGAGGGAATAAAACAGGAAAATTCAGTTGCTCTACAGAGTGAAGAGATTTCTTATATATAAGGAAGAATGCTTGTGTACATTATATATGTATAATATATATGTTTAATGTGTATTGCATGGCTATAGCATAGTTAATACTGCTGGGAATCATGCTCTTTTAGAGAGAAGGAACTGGTCATCAAATGGCAGTGTGATTACTGGTTGGCTTTACTCAGTGGCAGAGGAAACTAGTAGAGGCAAATCACTAATACCACAATAAAAGCTCTGTGCCATAAACAGAATATTCTGTTAACATATGGGTGGGAGGACTGGAAAGAGTAAGTAAGGTTGGTAACAGAATTAGGGTAGTGAAGATAGAGAGAAGGTTGTGGCTCTTGGAACTGACCCTGGATATAAGTACAGGAAACAGACTAGACTGAAATGTTCTGCCCTTCAGCATTACATTTTAGGTAAAGCTTTGTAGGTACATTTCAGTGGGTGCATATGTATTGCCAATGTGCAGTAGCTGCTCAGTTTTACTATACCTTACTGAGATACAGAAATCTGAATAACAATTCATTTAGTGAAAAGGAAGAATCTCTTATCTCAGCTTTATGACAAGGAAGGAAGGAAGGAAGGAAGGAAGTGAAGTTGCTCAGTTGCTCAGTTGTGTCCAACTCTTCGTGACCCCATGAACTGTAGTCAGCAAAGCTCCTCCGTCCGTGGGATTCTACAGGCAAGAATACTAGAGTCGGTTGCCATTTCCTTCTCCAGGGGAACTTCCTGACCAGGGATCGAACATGGGTCTCTGGGTTTGTAGATTTCATGGTAAAGAGTTTGCAGGCAGACTCTTTACAATCTGAGCCACCAGGGAAGCCCTTGTGACAAGTATTAGGCTTGTATTGGCCAAACCAGTCCAAAGATATTAGGGTTTTTGTTGATCGTGGATTCAATAGCAATCAGAAATGTAATTATATCTATAAAGATGTAAGGTGATTATCTCATTCTCTTCCACCCAGGTCAGATTATATCTATGAAATTGAGCTCATTTTCAATTACATGTTTTAAGAGAGAGTGATGAACTGAAGCACTGAATTCAGAGCCAGGATGATGTTGAAGACCTGAAACTATGTTTTACAAGGAGTAGTCAAAAGAATTTGTAAAATTCTGGAGAATATAATGTTCTCTGTAAAAGTTTGAGGGAATTTCATGAGAGAAAGAGCTTAACCTTGTTCTGTGGTGAGTATAAGTAGAATCAGTGTTAAAAATTAAGGAGAAAGATTTTAGTGCAACATAAAGAAGCTTGTAGTGAGTGCTCAAGGGTGATGTGGCTGCTTTGCTCTCTGCTCATGTCTGCAAACGATAGCCAGATACCCATTGAATGTGAACATTTTAGAGATTACTCTTTCATACGGAAGTTGTGGTCAGGTCCCTTGTATCACTAAATCTTATGACTTTCCAGAGTTACTATTGAGGATTCCCAGGATTTGAGAAGCAATTTATTTTAGAGGTTATAGAGAGGAGGGGATGGAGGAAGAGAAGAGTTGTTTACTGGGTACACAGTTTTAGACTTTACAGTGTGAGCATACATAACACTGCTGAACTATATGCATACTTAAAAGTGGGTAAATATGACTATACAGTGAGCAAAAACAAGACCAGAAGCTGACTGTGGCTCAAATCATGAACTCCTTATTGGCAAATTCAGACTTAAATTGAAGAAAGTGGGGAAAACCACTAGACCATTCAGGTATGACCTAAATCAAATCCCTTATGATTATAAAATGGAAGTGAGAACTAGATTTAAGGGACTAGATCTGATAGACAGAGTGCCTGATGAACTATGGACGGAGGTTTGTGACATTGTACAGGAGACAGGGATCCCCAAGAAAAAGAAATGCAAAAAAGCAAAATGGCTGTCTGAGGAGGCCTTACAAATAGGTGTGAAAAGAAGAGAAGCGAAAAGCAGAGGGGAAAAGGAAAGATATAGCCATTTGAATGCAGAGTTCCAAAGAATAGCAAGGACAAATAAGAAAGCCTTCCTCAGTGATCAATGAAAAGAAATTGAGGAAAGCAATAGAATGGGAAAGACTAGAGATCTCTTCAAGAAAATTAGAGATACCAAGGCAACATTGCATGCAAAGATGGGCTCAATAAAGGACAGAAATGGTATGGGCCTAACAGAAGCAGAAGATATTAAGAAGAGGTGGCAAGAATACAGAGAAGAACTGTACAAAAAAGATCTTCACAACCCAGATAATCATGATGGTGTGATCATTCACCTAGAGCCAGACATCCTGGAATGTGAAGTCAAGTTGGCCTTAGGAAGCATCACTACGAATAAAGCTAGTGGTGGTGATGGAATTCCAGTTGAGCTATTTCAAATTCTAAAAGATGATGCTGTGAAAGTGCTGCACTCAATATGCTAGCAAATTTGGAAAACTCAGCAATGGCCATAAGACTGGAAAAGGTCAGTTTTCATTCCAGTCCCAAAGAAAGGCAATGCCAAAGAATGCTCAAACTACCACACAGTTGTCCTCCTCACACGCTAGTAAAGTAATGCTCAAAATCCTCCAAGCCAGGCTTCAACAGTACATGAACCGTGGTCTTCCAGATGTTCAAGCCTGTTTTAGAAAAGGCAGAGGAACCAGAGATCAAATTGCCAACATCTGGTGGATCATCAAAAAAGCAAGAGAGTTCCAGAAAAACATCTATTTCTGCTTTATTGACTATGCCAAAGCCTTTGACAGTATGGATCACAACAAACTGTGGAAAATTCTGAAAGAGATGGGAATACCAGACCACCTGACCTGCCTCTTGAGAAACCTGTATGCAGGACAGGAAGCAACGGTTAGAACTGGACATGGAACAACAGACTGGTTCCAAATAGGAAAAGGAGTACGTCAAGGCTGTATATTGTCACCCTGTTTATTTAACTTATATGCAGGGTACATCATGAGAAATGCTGGACTGGATGAAGCACAAGCTGGAATCAAGACTGCCAGGAGAAATATCAATAACCTCAATATGCAGATGACACCACTCTTAAGGCAGAAAGGGAAGAATAACTAAAGAGCCTCTTGATAAAAGTTGGCTTAAAGCTCAACTTTCAGAAAACAAAGATTATGGCATGAGGTCCCATCACTTCATGGGAAATAGATGGGGAAACAGTGGCAGACTTTATTTTTGGGGGCTCTAAAATCACTGTAGATAATGATTGCAGCCATGAAATTAAAAGACGCTTACTCCTTGCAAGGAAAGTTATGATCAACCTAGACAGCGGTTCACAGGGTCACAAAGAGTCAGACACAGCTGAGCGACTGGACTGAACTGAAAAATGGTTAAGGTGGTAAATTGTCTTATGTTTTTACTATAATAAAAAGAGGAGGGACTAGTGAGGAATCAACTGTGACTGAGACAATTTAGATTTGGAGTCAGTGCGGGTAACGAAGCCATTGATACCCAAAAGAAACACAAGAGATCAGGCAGGTGTCTGGAGGAACGTGTAGATGGGTTTTAGTCTTGATTGCTCAAGGGCCAGTCAGCAGTGAAATGTGTTATCAATTTAGAGGTTCTCACACTTGGCAAGATTATTAGCAGTAGCCAAAGACAGCTTGGCCAGCAGAAGACCTTGATTTGTTTTGAGGGAGACAATCAGTAGACTCAGCCAGAGCATCTTTGTTGAGCTTCAAGCCAAGAAGTGAAGCAGTGCCATCAATGGAAAGATGCATAATGATTAAAAAACATCACAGAACTCAAAACAGATGAAAATAAGTGATCTATGGCAGTGAATAATGTGAATCTTAGAAAACTGCTTTTATATGTTGCAGGTGCATGATATAGGGGTGGATCTATTTGTTTAAAAAAGCCATGACAGTTAGACAGATCATATAGAGACTAAAGATGGCTGGAAGTTCATTTATTGGGGTTTGGGAGAGAGGTTGAGTCTGGGAACAACCATACTGGGGTGACAAGTTGACAATAACTGGGACACACACAAATGTGGATGGAATGATTAAAGGAGATTGAACAGAGAATGGAAGGGGATGTCAGGGCAGGCAGGACCATAGGTAACATCTAGTTTTAGGGAACTGTTAGAGACAGAGTAGTTAGAAAGGTAGAAAGAAGTGTTATAGAATCCAGGCTAGGAGAAAGAGTTCTTAGGTGAAACACTGCACAAGGGTTGAGACAGATGATACTAATCTCAATAAAAGAACTTCCAAAGAACAATTTGATGGGAAAGGGGGCCAGAGGCCGTATTACCACAGAAAAAGGTGTGTGTGCATCAGTATGTAGGCGTCAGTACTAAGGTCTGCCCTAAAGAATTTTGGTGTGAAGGCCAGCAAGGTAGGGCAGTGGCCCAAGTAGGGGAGGATAGGAGATGTTTGGTCACTGAAGTGAACACAATAAAATGCATTAATTCTCTGTACCAACACTTAATCTTTCTCACTGGGGACAGAAAGTAGTTAGGCTTAGTTAGGTGACTTTTTTTTCCTTTTGTTTTTAAAATTTCAATCAAAAATATTTCACACGGTTAAAAACATTTTTTTAGTCATGAGCTTAACACATCCCTCATTCTTGTCTTCCCTCTCTATGCACCAAATATCCTGTATCCACCCACAAATGAGTGTCTTTGTGGCAGCTGTGGGATCCATCACCATACATTAAGGGACCCAGAAGGAGCCTTGCCCACTGTGCATTAGGCAATAGGCAGGCAGACTTTGGTCCTGGCTGTGGCTCTCAAGTGATCTGTGAACCAGTTTTAGCCCCTCTTGACTGCAGTCTGGGAGCACCCAGAGAACACTGATCTAGACTGTTCCCACAGATGAGGGAGCTTCTGTGGAAATCTGGGTTTCCAGAGGAGACGATTTAGCATTCCATTGGAGCAAAAACAATATCAACACATGTTTGGACACACTGAAGAGGCTGAAAAAAGCAGTTTGACTTCACCTGTGTCCCCTCACCATGTGGCAGCACAGCTTAGTGCCAGGAGAAACCTTCCTTCTTTAGTCCATGATTCACAAATGAAGGAGAAAGATTTCTCAGACACAAAGGCTGAAGGAGTTCATCACCACTAGTTCTGCCATAAAAGAAGTGTTGAAAGGATTTCTTGTAGCTGAAATAAGAGGGTGCTAATTAATAAAATGAAAATGCATTAAAATACACATACAACTAACATGATAACATGAAATAACATGAAAATGTATAAAAATATAAATACAACACACTGGTAAAGGTAAGTATATAATCAAATTAAGAATACTCTAGTACTCTAAAATGATGGTATAAGATTAAAGAACAAGTGTATTAAAATTAACTAGCTATAATAATTTGTTAATGAATATAAAATATAAAAAGAGGTAAACCATACATCAAAATACATTAAAGGTAGAGGGGAGTAAAAGAGTAGTTTTTGTATGTGATTAAATTTGTCATCAGCATAAAATAGATTGTTACATCAATAAGGTGTTTTATGTAAGCCTGGAAACCACAAAGCAAAGCAAAAACCTAGATACACAAAAGATGCACAACCACAGAAAACCATTAGTTTACTAAGGAAGACAGTGAGAGAACAAAGAAACTAAAAACAGCCGGAAAACTGTAAGATGGAATTTGTAATATCTTATCTGTCAATAATTTTGCTAAATATAAATGGATTGAATTCTCCAGTCAAATGGCATAGAGTGGCTGGATGGATTTAAAAAACAAACAAACAAAAAGTAATATATGGTACTTACCAGAGACTCACTTCAGCTTTGATGACACACACACGGGCTCAGAGTGAAGAGATGAAAAAGATACTTCATGCAAGTGAAAGCCAAAAGAGTACAGGGGTACCTATACTGATGTCAGACAAAACAGATGTTAAGTCAAAAATGGTAATTAGAGACAGAAAAGGTCATTATATAATGATAAAGGGTTCAATTCATTGAGAAGATATAACAGTCATAAATATATGTATACGCAATTTTGGAGCACCGAAATGTATTAAATCCTCAAAGGTCTGGAAAGAGAAACAGACAACAATAAAATAATTTTCAGGGACATCATTACCCCACCTTCAACAATGGGTAATCATCTAGATTATCAACAAGGAAACTAGACTTCAACCAAGCTTTAAACCAAATGGACCTAAAAGATATATTCTTCTCAAGCACACACAGAATGTTCTCCAGGATACACCATAGGCTAGACCATAAAGTGAGTCTTAACAGATTTAAGAAAATTAAAACCATACAAGTATTCTTTTTGACCATAGTGGTATAATACTAGAAATCGTTAACAGAAGGAAATTGAAAAATTCACAAATGTGTGAAAATTAAACAACACGGTCCTGAACAACCAGTAGATCAAAAGGAAATTTAAAGAAAACAGCTAAAGAAGGAGAAATCAAAAAGAAAATTGAAAAATATCTTGAAGCAAATGAAAATGGACCATACCAAAATCTATCATTTCAGTTCAGTGGCTTAGTGGTGTCTGACTCATTGTGACCCCATGGACTGCACCTCGCCAGGATTCCCTGTCCATCACCAACTCCTGGACCTTGCTCAGACTTATGTCCATTGAGTCAGTGGTGCCATCTGGCCATCTCATCCTCTGTCAACCCCTTCTCCTACCTTCAGTCTTTCCCAGCATCAGGGTCTTTTCCAGTGAGTCAGTTCTTTGCATCAGGTGGCCAAAGTATTGGAGCTTCAGCTTCAGCATCAGTCCTTCCAATGAATATTCAGGGCTGATTTCTTTTATGGTTGACTGGTTTGATTTCCTTGTAGTCTAAGGAACTGTCAAGACTCTTCTCTTAACACCAATTCAACAGCATCAGTTCTTTGGCTCTCAGCTTTCTTTATAGTCCAATTCTTACATCCATACATGACTACTGGAAAAACCATAACTTTGACTAGATGGACCTTTGCAGGCAAAGTAATGTCTTTACTTTTTAATATGCTGTCTAGGCTTGTCATAGCATTTCTTCCAAGGAAGAATTTTTTTAATTCTTTTAATTTCATGGCTGCAGTTACCATCTGCAGTGATTTTGGAGCCCAAGAAAATAAAGTATCTTACTGTTTCCATTATTTTCCTATCAATTTGCCATGAAGGCTATGGTTTTTCCAGTGGTCATGTATGGATGTGAGAGTTGGACTGTGAAGAAAGCTGAGCGCCGAAGAATTGATGCTTTTGAACTGGAGAAGACTCTTGAGAATCCCTTGGACTGCAAGGAGATCCAACCAGTCCATCCTAAAGGAGATCAGTCCTGGGTGTTCATTGGAAGGAGTGATGGTGAAGCTGAAACTCCAATACTTTGGCCACTTGATCCTGATGCTAGGAGGAATTGGGGGCAGGAGGAGAAGGGGACAGCAGAGAATGAGATGGCTGGATGGCATCACCGACTCGATGGACATGAGTTTGAGTGAACTCTGGGAGTTGGTGTTGGACAGGGAAGCCTAGCGTGCTGCGATTCATGAGGTCACAAAGAGTCGGACACGACTGAGCAACTGAACTCAACTGAACTGATGGTACTGGATGCCATATTAGTTTTTTGAATCTTGAGTTTTAAGCCAGCTTTTCACTGTTCTTTCACTTTCATCAAGAGGCTCTTTAGTTCCTCTTCACTTTGCCATAAGGGTGGTGTCATCTGCTTATCTGAGGTTATTGATATTTCTCCCAGCAATCTTGAGTCTTGCTTGTGCTTCATCCAACCTGGCATTTCTCATGATGTACTCTGCAGGGTGACAATACACAGCCTTGACGTACTCCTTTCCCAATTTGAAAACAGTCCATTGTTCTATGTCTGGTTCTAACCGTTTTTTCTCGATCTGCAATCAGGTTTCTTAAACAGCAGGTAAGGTGCCTAATTCCCATCTCTTTTAAGAATTTTCCACAGTTTATTGTGATCCACACAGTCAAAGGCTTTAGCATAGTCAATAAAGCAGAAGTAGATGTTTTTATGGAATCCTCATGCTTTTTCCATGATCAGTTGGATCTTGGCAATTTGATCTCTGCCTTTTCTAAAACCAGCTTGAAAATCTGGATGTTCTCAGTTCAGGTACTCTTGAAGCCTAGCTTGGATAATTTTGAGCATTTCTTTGCTGGCACATGAAATGAGTGCAATTGTGCAGTTGTTTGAACATTCTTTGGCATTGCCTTTCTTTAGGATTGGAATGAAAACTGACATTTTCCAGTCCTTTGGCCACTGCTGAGTTTTCCAAATTTGCTGGCATATTGAGTGTGGCACTCTAACAGGCTGATAGTGACATAAATATAGACATGTGGACCAATGGAACAGAATCGAGCACGTGGCAATAACCCCCTCATATATAGCCAACCAGTATTTGGCAAGGAGTGAGAGAATATTCAATGAGGGATATCACATGTCTTCAGTAAATGGTGTTGGAAGAATTGGATACTTAAAAGAATAAAATTGGACCCCTATCTTACATCACTTAAGGAAATTAACTTAAATAGGTTAGAGACTTATACATAAGACCTGAAACCATAAAGCTCCTAGATGAAAACAGAGAGTTTTTGTGAAACACATTGGTGTTGATAGCAATTTTTCAGATATGGCAAAAAAAAGCAAAAATTACTACATAGGACTTTATAAAAACCAAAAAGCTTCTGCACAACAACAGGAACAATCAGCAAAATGAAAAGGCAACCTACAAGGTAGGAGGAAGTATTTGCAAATCATGTATCTGTAAGGGATTGATATCTAAATTATATGATGATCTCATACAATCCAGTAACAAAACGTAATTACTGTTGATTTTTTGAGTACATGAGATTTATTCTGTTAGCAGCTTTCAGCTGTGTAATGTCTTATTGTTAATGGTAATCACCATTCTATATGTTAGATCCCCAGAACTTATTCACCTTCTAGCTAGAAGACTGTCCCCTTTGACCTAACCCCTCCAAGCCCTGGTAACTGCTCCAATCTACTGTGTTTATATTGCTTTGACTGTTTTACCTTTCACATATAAGTGATATTTGTCTTCATGTGACTTATTTCACTTAGCATGATGCCCTCAAAGTCCATCCAAGTTGTTACAAATGGCACAGTTTTCTTCTTTCTTCATAAGTAATGTGTGTGTGTAGGTGTGTGTGTGTATGTGTGTGTGTATCACATCCTTTTTCATTCATTTGCTAATGGACTCTTAGGTTGTTTCCATATTTATTGGGAGACTGATGCTGAAGCTGAAGCTCCAGTACTTTAGCTACCTGATGCAATGAGCCAACTCATTGGAAAATATCCTGATGTTGGGAAAGATTGAGGGTAGGAGGAGACGGGGACAAGAGAGGATGAACTGGTTGGATGGCATCACCGACCTGATGGACATGAGTTTGAGCAAACTGGGAGACAGGATATGTAAGGATTGCGTACTGCAATCCATGGGGTTGCAAAGAGTTGGACACGACTGAGCAACAACAATATGTTTGCTATTGTGAATAACACCACAGTGAACATGATAATATAGATATCTCTTCAAGTAGTGATTTCATTTCCTTCAAATATATACCAGCAGTGGGTTTGCTAGATCATATGGTAGTTCTACTGTTAATGTTTTAAGGAACCTCCATAGTGTTTTCCACAGTGACTGCACCAGTTTACCATTTCCATCCGCAGTGCAGGAGGGTTCCCTTTTCTCCACGTCTTCATCAGTACTTGTCTTTTTGATAGTAGTCATTCTAACAGTTGTCAGGTGATATCTCATTGTGGCTTTGATTTATATTTTCTGATGATTAATGACGTTGAGCATCTTTTCCTGTGCTTGTTCACCATTTGTATATCTTCTTTGCAAAAACATCTGTGCAGATCCTCTGCCTATTTTTTAATCAGATTTTTTTTTTTTTTGCTGTTGTAGGAGTTATTTTTATATTTTTAATATATTACACCTAATCAGATGTATGATCTGCAAGTATTTTTTCCCATTCCAGTAGGTTGCTTTTGCACGTTGATTATTGTGTCTTGATGCACAACATTTTTGTGTTCAATATAGTCCCATTTGTCTAGTTTTGTTTTGGTTTCCTGTTCTTTTGTTGTCATATCTAAGAAAAAATTTCTAAAGAATATAAAATAACAAATAGTTAGCCCTAACCATTTTCTTGCCTTTCTTCCTACAGAGTTCCTTTGAACATATTTCTACCCAAACATGTTTTCAGTTGCTTTTGGTGCCTAGAAATTTGAATATGCATATAAGAATCATTAAATTTAGAACTGCTACTGTCAGTCATGCCAGGCTTATGTTATTTCAATGTTTTAGAAACATATTGCAAGATTTTATTCATTCGTTAAAGGTATTGTTAGGAAACCATATTATTTTAAAAAATATATATATATATTGGAGAAATAGCTTGCTGTATTGTTATTGTCTAGCACTGATAACTTACAGTGAATGATGTCAGATTTGTGATTTCTGAAGAAGATTTAGCTTCAGGACCAGGGACCAGGCTTGATCACTCAAGAGCTTTTATGTAGCAGTTTATTAAAGTACAAAAAGGGACAGAGAAAGCTTCTGACATAGACATGAGAAGGGGGACAGAGAGTGGCCCACTAACTAGTCTTATCAAGGCCTTATGTACTTTCACAGACCCACTCCCATAGCATACATCTTAAATTAACAAGATTAGAACTAACAATAGGACCCACTCCCACAACATACATTTTAAGATAACAGGATTAGTCAGAAGGTTCTTCTGAAGGAGAAACAAGTCCTCCAGCAGGATACATTGTTACGTAGTTTCAGTTCAGTTCAGTCCCTCAGTCCTGTCCCACTCTTTGCCACCCTAGGGATTGCAGCACGCCAGGCCTCCCTGTCCATCACCCAACTCCTGGAGTCCACTCAAACTCATGTCCATTGAGTCAGTGATGCCATGCAACCATCTCATCCTCTGTCGTCCCCTTCTCCTCCCGCCTTCAATCTTTCCCAGCATCAGGGTCTCTTCAAAAGAGTCAGCTCTTTGCATCAGGTGGCCAAAGTATTGGAGTTTCAGCTTCAGCCATCAGTCCTTCCAGTGAATATTCAGGACTGATCTCCTTTAGGATGGACTGGTTGGATCTCCTTGCAGTCCAAAGGACTCTCAAGAGTCTTCTCCAACACCACAGTTCAAAAGCACAGTTCAGTGTTCAGCTTTCTTTATAGTCCAACTCTTGCATCCATACATGACTACTGGAAAAACCATAGCCTTGACTAGACAGACATTTGTTGGCAAAGTAATGTCTCTACTTTTTAATATGCTGTCTAGGTTGGTCATGCCTGGAAAATCCCATGGGCAGAGGAGCCTGGTAGGCTGCAGTCCATGGGGTTGCACAGAGCCCGGACACGACTGAAACAACTTAGCAGCAGGTTGGTCAAAACTTTCCTTCCAGGAAGTAAGTGTCTTTTAATATCTTGGCTGCAGTCACCATCTGCAATGATTTTGGAGCCCCCAAAAATAAAATCTGCCACTGTTTCCACTGTTTCCCCATCTGTTTGCCATGAAGTGATAGGACCAGATGCCATAAGAATGTTGAGCTGTAAGCCAACTTTATCATTCTCCTCTTTCACTTTCATCAAGAGGATCTGTAGTTCTTCACTTTCTGCCATAAGGGTGGTGTCATCTGCCTATCTGAGGTTATTGATAATTCTCACAGAAATCTTGATTCCAGCTTGTGCTTCATCCAGCCCAGCGTTTCTCATGATGTACTCTGCATATAAGTTAAATAAGCAGGGTGACAATATACAGTCTTGACAGACTCCTTTCCCTATTTGGAACCAGTCTGTTGTTCCATGTCCAGTTCTAATTGTTGCTTCCTGACCTATATACAGATTTCAAAAGGCAAGTCAGGTGCTCTGGTATTCCCATCTCTTTCAGAATTCTCCATAGTTTACTGTGATCACACTTTCAAAGGCTTTGGCATAGTCAATAAAGCAGAAATAGATGTTTTTCTGGAACTCTTCCTTTTTTGATGATCCAGTGGATGCTGGCAATTTGATCTCTGCTTCCTCTGCCTTTTCTAAAACAGGCTTGAACATCTGGATGTTCACGGTTCACGTATTGCTGAAGCCTGCTTGGAGAATTTTGAGCATTACTTTACTAGTATATGAGATGCGTGCAATTGTGTGGTAGTTTGAGCATTCTTTGGTATCGCCTTTCTTTGGGATTAGAATGAAAACTGACCTTTTCCAGTCTCATGGCCATGGATGTGTTTTCCAAATTTGCTGGCATATTGAGTGCAACACTGTCACAGCATCATCTTTTAGGATTTGAAATAGCTCAATGGGAATGCCATCACCTCCACTAGCTTTGTTCGTAGTGATGCTTCCTAAGGCCCACTTAACTTCACATTCTAGGATGTCTGGCTCTAAGTGAGTGATCACACCATCGTGATCATCTGGATCATGATGATCTTTTTTGTATAGTTCTGTGTATTCTTGCCACCTTTTAATATCTTCTGCTTCTGTTAAGTCCATACCATTTCTGTCCTTTATTGAGCCCATCTTTGCATGAAATGTTCCTTTGGTATCTCTAATTTTCTTGAAGAGATCTCTAGTCTTTCCCTTTCTATTGTTCTCCTCTATTTCTTTGCATTGATCTCTGAGGAAAGCTTTCTTATCTCTCCTTGCTATTCTTTGGAACTCTGCATTCAGATGGCTATATCTTTCCTTTTCTCCTTTGCTTTTCACTTCTCTTCATTTGTATGACCTCTTCAGACAGCCTTTTTTTTTTTTTTTTTGCATTTCTTTTTCTTGAGGGCAGTCTTGATCCTTGTCTCCTGTACAATGTCATGAACCTTCGTCCATAGTTCTTCAGGTACTCTGTCTATCAGATCTAGTTTCTTAAATCCATTTCTCACTTCCACTATATAATCGTAAGGGATTTTATTCATTTCATACCTGAATGGTCTAGTGGTTTTCCCTACTTTCTTCAATTTAAGTCTGAATTTGGCAATAAAAAGTTCATGTTCTGAGCCACAGTCAGCTTCTGGTCTTGTTTTTGCTGACTGAATAGAGTTTCTCCATCTTTGGCTGCAAAGAATATAATCAGTCTGATTTCAGTGTTTACCATCTGGTGATGTCCATGTGTAGAGTCTTCTCTTGTGTTGTTGGAAGAGGGTGTTTGCTACGACCAATGCATTCTCTTGGCAAAACTCTTATTAGCCTTTGCCCTTCTTCATTCTGTACTCCAAGGCCAAATTTGCTGGTTACTCCAGGTGTCTCTTGACTTCCTACTTTTGCATTCCAGTCCCCTATAATGAAGAGGACATCTTTTTTGGATGTTAGTTCTAAAAGGTCTTGTAGGTCTTCATAGAACCATTCTACTTCAGCTTCTTCAGCATTACTGGTCGGGGCATAGGCTTGGATTACCATGATATTGAATGGTTTGCCTTGGAGATGAATAGAGATCATTCCGTTTTTGAGATTGCATCCAAGTACTGCATTTCGGACTCTTTTGTTGACTGTGATGGCTACTGCATTTCTTCTAAGGGATTCTTGCCCAAAGTAGTAGATATAATGGTCGTCTGAAGATCATGGCATCTGGTCCCATCACTTCATGGGAGATAGATGGGGAAACAGTGGAAACAGTGTCAGACTTTATTTTTGGGGGCTCCAGAATCATTGCAGATGGTGATCGCAGCCAGGAAATTAAAAGACGCTTACTCTTTGGAAGGAAAGTTACGATCAACCTAGATAGCATATTAAAAAGCAGAGACATTACTTTGCCAACAAAGGTTCGTCTAGTCAAGGCTACGGTTTTTCCTGTGGTCATGTATGGATGTGAGAGTTGGACTGTGAAGAAGGCTGAGCGCTGAAGAATTGATGCTTTTAAACTGTGGTGTTGGAGAAGACTCTTGAGAATCCCTTGGACTGCAAGGAGATCCAACCAGTCCATTCTAAAGGAGATCAGTCCTGGGTGTTCTTTGGAAGGAATGATGCTAAAGCTGAAACTCCTGTACTTTGGCTACCTCATGCAAAGAGTTGACTCATTGGAAAAGGCTCTGATGCTATCAGGGATTGGGGGCAGGAGGTGAAGGGGACAACAGAGGATGAGATGGCTGGATGGCATCACCGACTTGATGATTGTGAGTTTGGGTGAACTCGGGAGTTGGTGATGGACAGGGAGGCCTGGCGTGCTGCAATTCACGGGGTCGCAGAGTCGGACACGACTGAGCGACTGAACTGAACTGAGCTAAAGTCACCCATTCCAGTCCATTTTAGTTCACTGATTCCTAAAATGTCAATGTTTATTCTTACCATCTCCTGTTTGAGCACTTGCAATTTGCCTTGATTCGTGGACCCAGCATTACAGGTTCCTATGCAGTATTTCTCTTTACAGCATTGGAGCTTGCTTCCATCACCAGTCACATCCACAACAGGGTGTTATTTTTGCTTTGGCTCTGTCTCTTCATTCTTTCTGGAGTTATTTCTCCACTGATCTTCAGTACCATATTGGGCACCTACTGACCTGCGGAGTTCATCTTTCAGTGTCCTGTCTTTTTGCCTTTTCATACTGTTCACGGTGTTCTCAAGGCAAGAATACTGAAGTGCTTTGCCATTCCCTTTTCCAGTGGACCACATTTTATTAGAACTCTCCACCATGACCCATCTGTCTTGGGTGGCCCTACATGGCATGGCTCATAGTTTCATTGAGTTAGACAAGGCTGTGGACCATGTGATTAGATTGGTTAGTTTTGTGTGATTGTGGTTTTCAGTCTGTCTGATGGAGAAGGATAAGAGGCTTATGGAAGCTTCAGGGTGGGAGAGACTGACTGAGGGGGAAACTGTTCTGATGGGCATGGCCATGCTTAGTAAATCTTTAATCCAATTTTCTGTTACATAGTTTAAGATGAGTTGTTTTGTTGTGTAATTATCACTCTGGTCTTAAAGAAAGTTAGTCTTAAAGATTGTTGTCACTACAACTTAGAGTTTAAGAAAAACACATCTCATGTGATTAAGGGAAAGCAGTGTAGGAAAAAAAAAAAAAAATTTGCCCTTTCTCCATCTTGAGAGCTCTGGACCCCTACCTCCTTGAGGGCCCCAGACTCTTTATCAGCCTACCTAACAATTAGCTCTCAGCATTAGCTGAGTAACATTTGTGATCGTCTCACCCAAAGCTCTTCCTTTTGAGATGGCCAGGAGACTCCCTTTATAAGTGTGGTTTGGATTTTATATGTTCTTGTAACAACTTTGTAAAGCTGCTTTTTCTCTTTCAAGTGTGACAACAGGTTTTTTGTTTTTGTTTTTTTCTTCACCAGATACAGAATTAAACTTTTCTATTCAAATGACAAGGCTTGCTTTACTTTAGTTCCAGATAATTGGTTATAGGTACTTTAAAACAAACTACTCTTGATTCTTCTTACTCTAAAGCATTTTGAGGCATAAAACTAAATTGTGGTGAAGTGTGGCCAGCTAACAGGGCTCAGATGGTAAAGAATCTGCCTGCAATGCAGGAGACCCAGGTTCAGTCCCTGGGTCAGGAATATTCCTTGGAAAAGGCTATTGAACCCATTGTGGTATGCATATGTCTGTGCACCTGGACAGATGTGCCGTTTTTCTGCACATCTTTTGCATGTGATACTACTACTCTATATATATTTGTCCTAACCCACGATCAAAAAGAAGGATGGTTTCATGGCAACAGTGGAACTATCATCTTCAGCATAAGCTTTGCGAATGACGGTGGAGATAGTGGTAATGCAGGAAATGTAAGAGACTCAGGTTCAATCCCTGGGTCTTGAAGATCCCCTGGAGGAGGGCATGGCAATCCACTCCAGTATTCTTGCCTGAAGAATCCCATGGACAGAGGAGCCTGGCAGGGTCACAAAGAGTTGAACGTGACTGAAGCCACTTTATACACAAACACACACACACACACACACACACATAGTAAAGGTAGTAGATTAAAGCACACCCTAATGTAGTTTAGAGAAGAGTTTATTAGTACATTATTTAGATGTTCTGTATGTGTTCTCTTGGCCATTCATTAGTACTTTCTCATTAACTGAGTAATAATTAATTCCCTCCTCTGTTCTTAGTTTCCAGTCATACTTTGTCAGAAGCTTGAATCAACAAACTGTTTTTCACAAAAAAATTTTTTTCTTATAGTGCAAGGGTTGCAAAGAAGTAGAGAGACATGTTATATGCTTTTGAAAATAATATAATAGGCTCACATACTTTTTTTGTAGATATTAAAAATTATTGGAATACAATTCCTTTATAATGTTGTGTTAGTTTCTTCTTTACAATGAAGTAAACCAGCTGTATGTTTACATTTCTCCCTTTCCTCTTGAACCTCCCACTCCCTGACTCACCCCTCCCAGGTCCTTACAGAGCACCAGGTGAAGCTCTCTGTGCTTTATAGCAGCTTCCCACTCACTCTTTACATACGGTGATGTGTATATGTCAATCCCAGCCTCCCAATTTGTCCTACTCTACCCTCCCTCCCCTAGCCACATGTCATTTCTCTAGGTCTGTGTCTCTATTCCTGTCTTGGAAATAGGTTCATCTATACCATTTTTCTAGATTCTATGTGAAAATGTTAGTTGCTCAGCTGTGTCTGACTGTGGCCCCATGGGCTATAGCCCACCAGGCTCCTCTGTCCAAGGGATTCTCCAGTCAAGAATACTGGAGTGGGTTGCCATTCCCTTCTCCAGGGGATCTTCCTCACCCAGGGACTGAACCCAGGTCTTCCACATTGCAGGCAGATTCTTTACTGTCTGAGCCACCAGGGAATATATATCCATTAATATATGATATTTGTTATTCTTTTTCTGACTTACTTCACTGTGTATAATAGACTCTAGGCCCATTTATGTCTCTACAAATGACCCTATTTCATTCCTTTGGTGGCTGAGTAATAGTCCATTGTGTTTATATACCACATTGTCTTTATCCATTTGTCTGTCGTTGGATGGACACTTAGCTTACTTCCATTGCTTGGCTATTGTAAATACTGCTGCAGTGATTGGGGTACATGTGACCTTTTGAATTATTATTTTCTTGGGGTATATACCCATTAGTTGGATTGTTGGGTCATAGGGTAGTTCTGTGTTCAGTTTTTTAAGGAACCTCCATACTGTTCTCCACAGTAGCTGTATCAGTTTGCCTTCCCACCAGTGGTGTAAGAGCGTTCCCTTTTCTCCACACCCTCTACACCATTTATTGTTTGTAACTTTTTAATGATGGCCATTCTGATCCATGTCAGGTGATACCTCATTGTAGTTTTGATTTGCATTTCTCTTATAATTAATGATGTTGAGCATCTTTTCATATGTTTGTTGGTTATCTGTAAGTCTTCTTTGGAGGGATGTCTATTTAGGTCTTCTGCCCATTCTTTGAGATGATTATTTTTTTGATGTTGAGCTCCATGAGCTATTTGTATATTTTAAAGATTAATCCTTTGTTTGTTGCTTTCTTTGCAAATATTTTCTCCCATTCTGAGGATTGCCTTTTCATCTTGTTTGTGTAGAGCTTGTATGGGGAGCCTAATTCCTCCAGCTTTAGTTTTCTTTCTCAAGGTTATTTTGGCTATTTGGTGTGTTTTGTGTTTCCATACAAATTTTAAAAGTGTTTATTTTTAATTAATAAAAGATTCTTTAAATTCTGTCATGCTTTATAGTTTTCAGAAGTTTTCCTTCCATAACAAAATACCATAGACTGGGTGACTTAAGCAATAGAAATTTTCTTCCTCATAGTTCTGTAGACTAGGAGTCAAAGATCAAGCTTCCAGTAGGGTTGGTTTCTGGTGAGACCTCTCATCCCAGCTTATAGATAGCCGGCTTCTCACTGTGTCCTCACACAGCACTTTCTCTGTGCATGTCCCTCTTTTTATAGCGACACCAGTCCTATTCATTTAAGGCTCTCTTGTTACCTCATTTAAATTTAATTACCTCCTTGAAGGATCTATCTCCAAATACAACCATATTGAGGGTTAGGGCTTCAAAATATGAATTTGGGGGGGACACAGTTCAGTTCACCGGAACAATCCATAATGTTCAACAATGAGCCAAGAGATATCATAAAGTGATGGCAAATGAGTAGTTTGAGGGAAAACTGATTCAGCTAACCATCAGCTAAGTTTATTATGAAGTACAAATAGAGGTAGATCAAAGAAGTTGGTATAAAAATACGAAAATGTATGTAATGGCTTTATAAGATAGGCTTGTTTTTTACTGTTGTTATGTCCTATAAATGCTATACTGAAAGTAGATTCCCAGACAAATATATTTTGCTCTGAAAGAGCCTTGGGTAAAGGCCAGGTACAGCCTGTGCAGTAAAGATTCGAACCTCAGGCAGAGAAATATCTCTTCTTTGCCTCAGTTTCTAGGAGGTAATCTCTAGACCCTTGGAATGTTATGCTGATAGGAATGTCTTCGTTTACTCCAAGGCCTTGTGATAGTAATTATGTAATTAGATAGTCAGATAGTAATTATGCAACTTTGCCTGGGGCCTCAGAGCCACACCCACAACTTAATGAAGGGTGTGGGCTTTCAGTCCTGCAGCTTGATTTCCTCAGGATTGGAAGCTGAGGTGGTCAGATCAGCCCTGATGGGCAGGGAACTATGCATGCAAGATGTTTAAGGCTCTTGACACCAAGGCTTGGTTGGGTTTCCTGTTTGGCAACAGTTCATGCTTTTTTCACATTACCAGGAGAATCATGCTGTCTTGATTCTATGAAAAAGACAACTGGAAGCTCTGAATTTAGTTTTCTGGACTCTTCCCTATATGCTTTTTCCTTTGGCTGACGTTAATCGCTATCCTTTTGCTGTAATAAAATAAAACTGTAAGTAACACACATGTGCACATTCACACACACATACAAAAAGTTTCCCACAAATGATTTTATATAATAACCTTTTTCTCCCTACCCTTCCCCTGTTTTCTCTCCCCTCTGATAACCACTAGATTGTTCTCTAAATCTGTGAGTCTGTTGCTTTTTGTTTTATTCACTAGTTCGTTGTATGTTTTAGATTCCACATATAAGTGATAATCATATAAAATTTATCTTCCTCTGACTTACTTTACTAAGCATAATGCCTTTCAGGTCTATTCATTTTGCTGCAGATGGAAATTTTTCATTCTTTTTTATGACTGAGTAAATTCCATTGTGTGTGTGTGTGTATACATACAAATATATAGATATATATATACACACCCCACATATTCATCCATTCATCTGTTGATGGACACTTAGGTCACTTCCATACCTTGGCAATTGTAAATGATGCACTCTTGAACATTGAGGTGCATGGATGTTTTCAAATGAGTGTTCTTGAGGTTTGTTTTTTGTTTTTTGTTTTTTTTTTGATATTTACCGAGGAGCAGAATTGCTAGGTCCTATGGTAGGTCATATGGTAGTTCTGTTTTTAATTTTTTGCAAAACCTCCATACTGTTTTTCACAGTGGCTGCACCAATATACAATTTACATTCCACCAACAGTGAGCAAGGATTCCTTTATCTCTACATCCTTGCCAACATTTGTTATTTGTGTTCTTTTTTAATGATAGTCTTTCTGACTAGTGTGAGCTGATACTTCATTGTGGTTTTGATTTGCATTTCCTGATGATTAGCACTGTTGGGTATTTTTAATGTGTTTATTGACCACCTGTATGTCTTCTTTGGAAAAATGTTCAGTTTTTCTGCCCATTTTTAATTGGATTTGTCTTTTTGATGTTGACTTGTATCAACTGTTTATATATGTTGGATATTAACCCCTTATTGATCATATTATTTGCAAATGTTTTCTCCTACTCAGAAGGTTGTTTTTTAGTTTGTTGATGGTCTCATTTGCTGTCCAGAAGCTTTCAAGTTTAATTATGTCCCTTTTGTTTTTGCTTTTGCTTCCTTTGCTTTAGGAGACAGATCAAAAAAGAAATATTGCTGCCATTTATGTCAAAGAGTAATCTGCCTACTTTGTTTTAGTAGTTTTATAGTGTCGTTTCTTACATTTAGATCTTTAATCTATTTTGAGTTTATTTTTGTATGTGGTGTTAGAGAGTGTTAATTTTATTCTTTTACATGTAGCTGTCTAATTTTCCCAGAAGCACTTATTGAAGAGACTGTCTTTTCCCCATTGTTTATTCCTGCCTCTGTCATAGATGAATTGACCATCAGTGTGTGGGTTTCTGTGCCCTCTCTTCTGTTCCATTGATCTCTGTGTGTTGTGCCATTAGCATACCATTTTGATTGCTGTAGCTTTGTAGTGTGGTCTGAAACCAGGGAACATTATTCTTTGAGCTCTGTTCTTCTTTCTCAAGATGGTTTTGGCTATTTGGAGGTCTTTTGGGTTTCTATAGAAATTTTAAAATTATTTATTCTAGTTCTGTGAAAAATGCCCTTTTGTTTTGATAGGGATTGCATTGACTCTGTGGATTGCCTTGCGTAGTATGGTCATTTTAGCACTATTCTTCCAATTCACGATCATGGCATATCTTTCATCTGTTTGTGTTGCCTTTCATTTATTTCATCTGTGTCTTATAGTTTTCCAAGTACAGATCTTTTATCTCCTTATCTTTTCTGACCTCAATACTATGACATTAGAAGTTAACTACAGGGGAAAAAACTAAAAAATGTAAACATATGGAGGCTAAATGGTAAGCTGCTAAACGATCAATGGATCAGTGAAGAAATCAAAGATGAAATTTAAAAAAATATATCTGAAGACAAGTGAAAATGAACACACAGTGATCCAGGACCTGTGGGAAACAGCAAAAGCAATTCTAAAGGAAAGTTCATAGCAATACAATCTTAGCCCAAGAAACAAGAAAAGTTTCAAATAAGCAACCCAATCTTACACCTAAAGGAACTAGAAAAAGAAAAACATACAAAACCCAAAGTTAGTAGAAGGAAAGAAATCATAAAGTTTAGAGCAGAAATAAATAAAATAGAGGCTAAAGGAAAAAAATAGAAAAGATCAATGAAACTAAAGCTGGTTCTTTGAAAAAGCAAACAAAACTGATAAATCTTTAGCCAGACTCATCAAGAAAAAAAGAGAAGGGACCCAGATCAATGAAATCAGACATGAAAAAGGAGAAGTTACAACCAGCACCACAGAAATGCAAAAAAATCATTATGAGGCTACCTCAAGGAACTATATGACAATCCAGTGGACAACCTAGAAGAAATGCAGACGTTCTTATAAAAGTATAATCTCTCAAGACTGAACAAGGGAAAAATAGAAGATATGAACAGGTCAATTACAAGTAATGACATTGAATCAGTATTTTTAAAACTTCTAGAAAACAAAAGTCCAGGACCATATGGCGTTATAGGTGAATTCTATAAAACACTTAGAGAAGAGTTAACACCTGTCTTTCTCAAGCTGTTCCAGAAAATTGCAGAGGAAGGAACACTTCTAAAGTCATCCTGTGAGGGCACCTGAAACCAAAACCAGACAAAGATATCACACACAAAAAAGAGAAGTACAGACCAAAATCACTGATGAACATAGATGTAAAAATCCTCAGCAAAATACTACCCAACCAACTCCAATAGTACATTTGTAGTTGTTCAGTCGTGTCCAACTCTTTGCGACCCCATGGACTGCAGCACACCAGGTTTCCGTGTCCCTCACCATCTCCTTAAGCTTGCTCAAACTCATGTCCTTTGAGTTGGTGATGCCATCCAACATCTCGTCCTCTTGTCATCCCTTTCTCCTCCTGCCTTCAATCTTTCCCAGCATTGGGCTCTTTTCCAATGATTCGGTTCTTCACATCAGATGGCTGATGTATTGGAGCTTCACTTTCAGCTGAAGTCCTTATTAATACCATCACATCATAAAGAATGGATGCTTTCAATGTTTTTAGCTTGATACTGAATAAATTGGTTAAACTTTTAAGGTTGGTAGGATCATCCAGAGCAAACATGGCCTGATAAGAAACAATATGGAGATTCCCTGGCACCTCAGTGATAAAGAATTCACCTGTCAGTACAGGAGACACAGGTTCAATCCCTAGTCCAGGAAGATCCTATGCTTTGGAGATCTAAGCCTGTGTGTCACAGCTATTGAGTCTGTGCTCTAGAGCACAGGAGCCATAACTACTGAAGCCCACACACCCTAGAGCCCAACATGAGAAGTCTGTGGACTGCAACTAGAGAAAAGCCTGCACAGAAACAAAGACCCAACACAGCCAAAAATAAACAAATATTTAAAAAAAAAAAAAAAAGGACTTCAAAGCACAAATGAGGAACAACAAAAAATCCCGATAGGAACTGGAGACCAAGGCTTCAGAATATATAAAGTAGCAGATTATTGGCAATGTCAAGTATAAGCTGTTTTGGAAACAGTTTAGTGAAGATTGTGTCAGGGATAGTGGCCCTAGGATATCCCCAAGTCCTGTTGGCCTGTGGGATGATCAGGCAAGACAAATTGTGTAAATTGCTGTAGGTAGGTAAGTGGAATCTTCAAGTTTAGTGGGAAAGATCAGTAAATCCTCACATTAGATGACATTAAATTAAAAATATTTTTCACAGGACAAACTTTTGTAACCAAAGACATTTAAAGTGTCCCAGAGTGCCTTTCAGTGACTACACCAGTATTCTAGTGTTTCTGGGCACATGTGGTGTATTTCACAAAGAGTTCTGTCATGCTGCCTGCCAATTAATACAGCAGAACATTTGAAGACTGATACTGTCAAATAGAGTTCAGTTCAGTTCAGTCACTCAGTTGTGTCCAACTCTTTGCGACCCCATGAACTGCAGCATGCTAGGCCTCCCTGTCCATCACCAACTCCCGGAGTCCACCCAAACCCATGTCCATTGTGTCAGTGATGTCATCCAACCATCTCATCCTCTGTCGTCCCCTTCTCCTCCTGCCCTCAATCTTTCCCAGCATCAGGATCTTTTCAAATGAGTCAGCTCTCCACATCAGGTGGCCAAAGTATTAGAGTTTCACCTTCAACATCAGTCCCTCCAATGAACACCCAGGACTGATCTCCTTTAGGATGGACTGTTTCCATCTCCTTGTAGTCCAGGGAACTCTCAAGAATCTTCTCCAACACCACAATTCAAAACTTGCTCAAATTCATGTCCATTGAGCCCATGATGCTATCTAACCATCTAATCATCTACCACCCTCTTCTCCTCTTGCCTTTGATCTTTCCCAGCATCAGAATCTTTTCCAGTGAGTCAGCTCTTTGCATCTGGTGGCCAGAGTATTGGAGCTTCAGCTTTAGCATCAGTTCTTGCAATGAATATTCAGGGTTGATTTCCTTTAGGATTGACTTGTTTGACCTCCTTGCAGTCCAAGGGACTCTCAAGAATCTTCTCCAAAACCACAGTTCAAAAGCATCAGTTCTTTGGTGCTCATCCTTTATGGTTCAACTCACATCTCTACATGACTACTGGAAAAACCATAGCTTTGACTATACAGACATTTGTTGGTAAAGTAATGTCTCTGCCTTTTAATACACTCCTAGGTTTGTCATAGCTTTCCTTCCAAGGGACAAGCATCTTTTAATTTCTTGGCTGTAGTCACTGTTCACAGTGATTTTGGAGTCCAAGAAAATAAAATCTGTCAGTATTTCCACTTTTTTCCATTCTCTTGCCATGAAGTGATGGGACCAATGCCATGATCTTCATTTTTTGAATGCTGAGTTTTAAGCTAGCTTTTCACTCTCCTCTTTCACTTTCATCAAGAAACTCTTTAGTTCCTCTTCACTTTTTGTCATCAGATTGATATCCTCTGCGTGTTGAAGTTTTTGATATTTCTCCTGGCAGTCTTGATTCCAGTTTGTGATTCATCCAACCTGCAGCTTTTCATGATGTACTTTGCATATAAGTTAAATAAGCAAGGTGATGATATACAGCCTTGTCATTCTCCTTTCCCAATTTTGAACAAGTCCACTGTTGCCATGTCCAGTCCTAACTGTTGCTTCTTGACTCGCATACAGGTTTCTCAGGAGACAGGTCAGGTGGTCTGGTATTCCCATCTCTTTAAGAATTTTCCATAGTTTATTGTGATCCACACAGTCAAAGGCTTTAGTGTAGTCAATGAAGCAGAGGTAGATGTTTTTTCTGGAATTCTCTTACTTTCTCCATGATCAAATGAATGTTGTCAATTTGATCTCTCATCCCTCTGTTTCTTCCAAACCCTGCTTCCAGAACTTCCAAACATGTGGAAGTTCTGGATTTGCATACTGCTGAAGCCTAGCTTGAAGGATTTTGAGCATAATCTTGCTAGCATCTGAAATGAGCACTGCCGGAGTCCAACTCCAGTAGCCAGGGATTCAACCTGAAAAGATTAATGGTGTCGGCGATGAGACAGCCTCTCATTTTTCTATGGACTGCCTGTTTATTTCAAGTTTAAGATTCTCTTTTATACTTTTACAAGAACTTTAGGCCAGAGGTTTGACATTTTCAGTTCCCCCCTCTCCCAGATTTATTATCTCCATAAATCGCTGTTGCTCTTCAAACAGAGTTCCTGCTTCAGTGATTCTCTGGGAATCAGCCTTATCATCTATTATCTACCTCTTCTAATGTGTCCTATAGTTAACTTGTGATTACATTGTAACTCATGCTACATTCCTCAGTTTACTACTTATCTTCCTAAGTCCTGTTCGCCCCTAACATCCTGAGCTCACTATCTCTTAAAAAAGGCTTCTAGCTATAGTGTCTCTAAAAATTCCTAACTTCTATAAGCTATAGTAAATTTTGCTAACTTTACAACATTCCTTAAATCTTTAACTTCTAAGTATTTTAATTATTTCTAAGCCCTAAATTCAGTAAACTCCTTTGCCATAAACATTTTCCTCACAAATAAGCTTCAGATAGTAATCCCTCCCATGGCCTCAAGCTATGGCCTATGTGCTTATCCTGGAACACTCTTTTGTAAAAGTCCTTGAACAAATGTCAATGATTAACTTTATGAATTATTATCAATTATCAATGCTGCAGAAGGCTTTGTGCCTTCTCATGCTCCTCTCAAGAACAATAAGCACCTTTAGTATTCCTTTTCGGTCTACTCAGCCGAGGAGAGGAAAAGACAAGTCAGAATTACAAGGCCTAACTCCTTCATCCTGGAATCTGTGCCTGCGGAATGAGGAGAGGGGGCTGGGGACCGTGCCTCCATTTTGTCAGTAATGCCTAATGCGCCTCCTGACAGAGCACAATTGTATGGCAGTTGGAACATTCTTTAGCATTGCCCTTCTTTAAGATTGGAATGAAAACTGACCTTTTCCAGTCCTGTAGCCACTGCTACATTTTCCAAATTTGCTAGGATATTGAGTGCAGCCCTTTAACTGCATCTTCTTTTAGGAATTTTAATAGCTTAGCTAGAATTCCATCACCTCTACTAGCTTTGTTCATAGTAAAGCTTTCTGAGGCCTATGACTTCACATTCCAAGATGTCCAGCTCTAGGTGAGTGACCACAGCATTGTGGTTATCCAGCTCATTTCTTGTATAGTTCATCTGTGTATTCCTGCCACCTCTTCTTAATCGCTTCTGCTTCTGTTAATGTCCTTTCCATTTCTATCCTTTATTGTGCGCATCCTTGTATGAAATGTTCCTTTTGTCACGCGAGTGTATGTTCCTCAGTTCTTTGTCTCATCACAACAAAGATTTGGAGTGACGGACATTAAAGCCCTCGGCATGTCACAGCTCTCGGGTCTTGGACAAACCGTGCTACAGCTCTTAGGCAAATCAGTGTTACAGCTCTATTTTATTTAGAAATAGCAGGAGAATGAGAGAGAGAAAGAAAGAAAGAGCGTGCGCGCACGTGGGAGATAGAGTCCGAGAGAAAGCATTTGGCTCCTCCTTTTATATGTTTTTTCCTCCACCTGGGCCTGCCCTATGCAAATTGGGCTTAGCCAGGAGTGCTGTTTGTTCTGCCTGAAGTTTTCACTCTGGTCCTCGGACCTTCCTTTGACCTTCCTTATCTTTTAGCCACCACCATTTTGGACTCCTTTTCCCTATTCTACCTACCTAACATTCTCCCCTCAAGAGATGGAAGGCCCAGTTCTTTGGGAATAGGGGCGTCGAGGTCTTTTTGGCTACTTCCTGCTGAACTGGGGTGGCGAGGGGTATTGGGCCTCTCCTTCTTGCTAGTCTCAATCCTCAGAGTCCTTATAGAGGTGTCCAAGGGTGTGTGATATTTTCCGTGGTCAGCTGTAGTTTTATATCTTTGTTGAACTGACACTGCATGTTGTAGCTGGTTGACCTGGGCAGAGACAAAATAGGTTATACAATTGACAGTACATGGAATAATCATAAGCATCATCAATATAGCATGACAAGGACTAGTAGGGACATTGGTCAATTTTAAATTCACATCGCCAGGATAGCTCAAGTCCCTCCTTGTTCAGGGATCAGAAGATCTATCTCCTGTCTGTCTTGGAGTACGGTCTCTGTCAAGCTGTGTTGGCTCCTTAGAGTTATCCTGAGAAATCTTATCCCCAGAAACCATATTTTGGGGGTTTTCATTACAATGGCACTCATTGGTAGTTTTGAATAGGTATTTGAGATCTCCCAGGTGTATCGAGTGTCCTCTTCTGTTTTCTTCCATGGCTTGACTCGTGAGTAGTGGATCCAGGAGTCATTTCCTGGTACCTTGACTGCTGTGGGGGTAGAAAGTATTACAGGGTAGGGGCCCTTCCATGTGGGCTGGAGTTGAGCCTTTGGGGACCCATCTTTCCAGACTTTAATTAGGACTTGAGTTCCTGGAGCATATAGTGGTGACTCTTTAGAATCTTTTGGGTCCTGGTTCATACCCCCACAAGCGTATATCCTGTTGGAATTGCCCAGTGGCCATGGGATAAGACTGGAGGGTCTGAACCTCTGGATCTAGGAAGAGGTCATTGACATAAACAAAAGGTCTCCCACATAGCATCTGATAAGGACTAAGACCAACCTGTTCCTTAGGAGCAATGCAGGTGTGGAGGAGAGCTATTGGTAAAGCCTCCTTCCATCCCAGGGAGGTCTCCTGGGTTATCTTTTTTATCGCTGATTTTAAGAATTGATTGGCTCTTTCTACTTTTCCTGAAGATTGAGGCCTCCAGGCACAATGGAGATAGTAAGTAATGCCCAATGCTTTCGAGACTCCTTGGGTGACCTTAGAAGTAGATGATGTCCCATTGTCACTTTGTAATGACCTGGGCAGACCAAATCTTGGAACGATTTCATGGAGCAGTTTTTTTACCACCTCCTCAGCCTTCTCAGTCCAGGTGGGAAAGCCTTCAATCCATCCTGTGAATGTATCTATCATAACTAATAGGTATTTATATCCTTGAGAAACTGGCATCTGGGTGAAGTCCATCTGCCAGTCCTCTCCTGGGTAGGCCCCACTTCGTTGGATGGGCTGGGCCAGCTGGGGTCTTCGAGCTCCTTGGGGGTTGTTTATTTGGCAAATGGGACAAGAGGAGACCACCTGTCTTATAGTTGTTTGGAGGCCTGTTCCTCTGAAGGACCTTTCTAGTAATATTTGGAGGGCCTTTTCTCCTAAATGAGTAGTGGCATGTAAGGAGTTAACCAACTTCCATTGGAGGTTTCCAGGCAGAAAAAGGAGTCCCTCCTTTTGGAACCACCCCATATGATCTTCTTGAAAGCCCTCGCTCTTAGCTTTAAGAGTCTCACCTTCAGTATATGAAGGAGTTTCTGGCAAATTAGTCTGTGGAACTAAGGTGACAATCCCTATTAGGTCTTGGTTCTGTAATGCTGCTCTCCTAGCTGCCTGATCAGCTGCTTGGTTCCCTCGTGCCACTTCCGTGTTCCCTTTTTGGTGTCCTTTACAGTGGGAGACTGAAACCTCAGTGGGCAGATGGACTGCCTCCAAGAGTCGAAGAATCTGATCACCATATTTGATTGGGGACCCTTGGGTGGTCAAGTGGCCCCTTTCTTTCCAAACAGCCACATGTGCATGTAGCACCAGAAAGGCATACTTGGAGTCAGTGTAAATGGCTATCCTTTTTCCTTTTCCCAGCTCTAAAGCTCGAGTCAGGGCTATGAGCTCAGCTAATTGGGCTGAAGTACCTGGTGGCAGAGGCTTAGCCTCTGTGTTCTCAAAATTGGAGACTACTGCATACCCGGCTCTTCTTTTTCCATCCAAGACAAAGCTGTTTCCATCAGTGTACCAGATTTCCTCAGGATTGATCAGAAGATCTTCTGACAATCCCTCTTGGGGTTTTGTTCAGTGGTCCAAGGTTTCTAGACAAGAGTGAAACGGGAGAGAGCCCTCAGGGGTAGGTAGGAGGGTGGCTGGGTTAAGAACCTCACAAGGGGATATAGTGAGGCCTGGATTTTCCATCAGCATTACTTGATAGCTGAGGATTCTTTGATCAGACATCCATAAGTGGCCTCTCCCACTTAGGAGTTGTTTTACTTGGTGGCTGGTAAAAAATAGTTTGCCCCCAAAGGAGAGTTTTAAAGCATCTTCTATCATGATTGCAATAGCTGCAAGATTTCAAAGGCAGGGGGGCCAACCTTGGGAAGTTGGATCGAGCCTCTTGGATAAGTAAGCTACAGGCTGGGGCTCAGATCCCAACCTTTGAGTTAACACTCCCAAGGCTATTCCCTCTCTTTCATGGATATAAAGTTGGAATGCTTTTTCTGGGTCTGGCAACCTCAAGGCAGGTGCCTGAGTTAAGGCCTGTTTTAGTGTAGCCTCTGCCTCCTTTTGAGGAGTTCCCCACATCAGTGGGATTGAATCATCTCGTCCCTTTAAGCTTTCATATAAAGGCTGGGCAATTAGACCATAGTTGGGTATCCAGATTCTACAATAACCAGTTAGCCCCAGGAAAGCTCGCAATTGTTTTCGAGTAGTGGGGGAGGGCAACTGGAGGATTCCTGGTACCCCATCAGAGGATAGCCTCCTGGACACGTGTGTAATATGAACTCCCAGGTAAGTGACCTTTATCTCGACCATCTGTGCCTTAGCACAGGAGACTTTATATCCCCTTTCTGCCAAGAAGTTTAGAACCTGAATTGCATGTTGTTGGGCACTTTTCTCATCTGGAGAGCAGATTAGTAAGTCATCTACATATTGTAATATTTTCCCATTAGGTCCCAGGTCTAGATCTAGGAGATCCCGGCTAAGGGCCTGTCCAAACAGGTGGGGGCTATCTCTGCACCCCTGAGGTAATACTGTCCAAGTCATCTGTTGGTGTTTTTCTCCTGGGGCTTCCCACTCAAAGGCAAAAAGGTATTGGGATTATTTAGCCAGTGGTATGCAAAAAAATGCATCTTTGAGATCCAAGACTGTAAACCACTTGGCACTGGGTGGGATTTCTCCCAGGATTACATAGGGATTGGGTACTGTGGAATGGAGGGGGACTACAGCTTCATTTATGATCCGGAGAGCTTGAACCATTCACCAGGTTCCGTCTTTTTTCTTTACTTAGAGGATTGGGGTGTTACGTGGCGAACTGGTAGGGACCAGTAGCCCACAAGCAAGGAATTTATTTATTAAAGGCTGTAGTCCCTCCCGAGCCTCTCTTTTGAGAGGATATTGTTTCCGGTTAGGAAACCGAGTGGGATCTCGGAGGACAATGATGACCGGTTCAGCTTGGTGGGTTCGTCCAGGAATCCCCTGATCCCACACCTGGGGGTTAATTTTGTCTTCCCATAGTTTTTGGTCCCTCTCTATTGAAGGTGTAATGGGTTCTTCAGTAGTAACCAGGAGCTGTAGAGCTCTAGGGGCTGAAAAACTTCCCATCACAAGGGTGGTCCCCAGTTTAGTGAGTATATCTTTTCCCAATAAGGGGATAGGACACTCAGGGACCACCAGAAACTGGTGGGAAAATATTTGTCCATCCCAGCAACAAAGAAGTGCTCAGGTGAATCTTTTAGTAGTTGCTTTTCCTGTAGCACCCAAAATGGTACAGGTTTGGGAGGAGAAGGCTCCGGAGTAGGAGATCAAGACAGAGTAGGTAGCCCCTGTGTCAACCAAGAAATTCTTGGACCTACCTGCCACATCCAGTTGCACCCTCGGCTCCAGCCCCGTGATGGTTATCTGTGACAGGCAGGCTGGCTGGAGTGGGCCGCTTCAGTCCTCTTGAACCATCGTGAGGGTAGGCTTGGCGCTTGACCTTGAGGCTCTTGGGTCCCGAGGGCAGAGTGCCGCCCAGTGTCCCAGTTGATGGCATTTGTGGCAAGCTGTTCTAGGAGACTTGTCACGGTTTGGACACTCTTTGGCCCAATGCCCCGCCTGTCTACAGATCAGGCATCTGTCTTGTGCCTTATCCCTCAAGGACTCGGGGTTTGCCATAGGGCTTCTCTGGAGGGCGGCCAGCATCTGGGCATGCCTTGTCTCTTTCTTTCTCTCCTTCTCCTGGGCCTTGGCCTCCCTCTCCTGTTCTCTGTTATAAAAGGTATTGGTGGCTGTCTGGACCATCTCATCTAAAGAGGCAGCAGGGTCCTGCTGTTGTAGCTGCTGTAACTTAATTCTGATATCTGATGCACATTGGGACAGGAATTTGTCCTTTAAAATCACCCGTCCCTCGTAAGAGTCTAAGTCCAGGTTGGTAAACTTTTGGAGTGCCTCCTTTAGCCTCTCCAGAAAGGCAGTGGGGTTCTCATTGGGCTCCTGAGTTATTGCTGAGACCCGGGCATAGCTAATTACTTTTTGTTGGGCTGCTTTCAGTCCTGCCTTCACACAGATTAGAAAATTATCTCTTTCCCAGATGTGCTCAGGGTCATTATAATTCCAATTAGGATCAGACGAGGGGACTGCAGTTTCCCCTACTGGGTATCTATCACTGGACATGTGGAGTCCTGTTGCATACCTCCGGGCTTCCTTTAAGACCCTGGTATGTTCAGGATCAGATAAAGTTTGACTAAATATGACCATGATGTCTTTCCACATCAAGTCAAAGGCCAAGGTAATATGTTGGAATGTATCTATATACTTGCCTGGGTCATCTGTATAACTTCCCAGGTCTTGTTTGATCTGCCTTAGTTCTAAGAGGAAGAAGGGCTTATGGACCCAGGTTGGTCCGAATTCTCCTCCAGTTTCAACTAAGGGACATACTCGAGCTGGCTTTTGCAGAGGAGGTGCTCCCGGATATGGGGGCACGTTTGGGTACGAGGAAGGAGCACCAGACAACTCGGGAGCTGTGGGAGGTGAGCCTTCACGAGGGGGTACTCTGAGGCTTGAGACTAGCAAGAGGGGGAGGCCCAATACCCCTCGCCGCCCCAGTTCAGCAGGAAGTAGCCAGAAAGACCTCGACGCCCCTATTCCCAAAGAATTGGGCCTCCCATCTCTTGAGGGGGGTATGTTAGGTAGGTAGAATAGGGAAAAGGAGTCCTTTTGGTGGTGGCTAAAAGAAAAGGAAAGTCAAAGGGAGGTCCAAGGACCAGAGTGAAGACTTCAGGCAGAACAAACAGCACTCCTGGCTAAGCCCAATTTGCATAGGGCAGGCCCAGGTGGAGGAAAAAAATATATGAAAGGAGGAGCCAAAGCGCTCTCTCATGGACCCTCTCTCTCCTGCGTACGTGCGCTCTTCTCTTTCTCTCTCTTTCTCTCTCTCTCTCACTCTCCTGCTATCTTCTAAATAAAATAGAGCTGTAACACTGATTTGCCTAAGAGCTGTAGCACTGTTTGTCCAAGACCCAAGAGCTGTGACACCCGAGGGCTTTAATGTCCGTTGCTCCAAATCTTTGTTGTGACGAGACAAAGAACCGAGGAACATACACTCGCGTGACACTTTGATATCTCTAATTTTCTTGAAGAGATCTCTAGTCTTCCCATTCCATTGTTTTCGTCTGTTTTTTGCCCTGTTTATTTAAAAAGGCCTTCTTACCTCTTCTTGTTGTTCTCTGGAACTCTTTGTTCATTTGGGTATATCTTTCCCCTTCTCCTTTGCTTTTCACTTCTTTTCTTTCCCCTTCTCCCTTGCCTTTCACTTCTTTTTTCTCAGCTATTTGTAGAGCCTCCTCAGACATCCACTCTGCCTTCTTGCATATCTTTTTCTTTGGTCACCACCTCCTCTACAGTGTCATGAACCTCTATGCATAGGTCTTCAGGCACTCTGTCTGTCCAATCTAGTCCCTTGAATCTGTTTGTCACCTCCACTGTATAATCATAGGGGATTTGACTTAGCTCCTACCTGAATGCCCTGATGGTTTTCCCTACTTTCTTCAGTTTAGGCCTGAATTTTGCAATAAGGAGCTCATGATCTGAGCCACAGTCAGCTCTTTTTGCTGAGCTTCTCCATCTTTGGCAGCAAAGAACATGATCAGTCTGATTTCAGTATTGACCATCTGGTGATGTCCATGTGTAGAGTGGTTGTTTACTATGACCAGTGTGTTCTCTTGACAGAACTGTTAGCCTTTGCACTGCTTAATTTTGTACTCCGAGGCCAAACTTGCATGTTGTGGGTATCTCTTAACTTCCTACTTTGTAGGAATCTTTTGATGAATCTTTTTTGGTGTTCTAGTATGTGTTGTAGGTCTTCATAAAACCGATCAGCTTCAGCTTCTCTGGCATCAGTGGTTAGGGCATAGACCCATTCCAGTATTCTTGCCTAGAGAATCCTATGGACAGAGGAGCCTGGCAGGGTATAGTTCATAGCATCGAAAGGACATGACTGAAGTGGCTTAATACACACTGTGTTGTTGAATGGTTTGCCTTGCGAACGGGGATTGCAGCCAAGTACTGCCTTTCTGACTCTTGTTGACTATGAGGTCTACTCCATTTCTTCTAAGAGATTCTTACCCACAATAATAGATATAATAGTCATCTGGAATTATTATAAAAGTTGCCCATTCCTGTCCTTAGTTCACTGATTCCTAAGATGTTGATGTTCATTCATCTCCTGCTTGACCACAGCCAATTTACCGTGATTCATGGACCTAACATTCCAGGTTCTTATGCAGTTTTGTTCTTTACGACATCAGACTTTACTTTCACCACCAGATACATCCACAACTGACTGTTGTTTCCGCTTTGGCCTAGCCACTTCATTCTTAATTGAAGTGAAGTGAAGTGAGCTCGCTCAGTCGTGTCCAACTCTTTGTGACTGTAGCCCATCAGGCTCTTCCATCCATGGGATTCTCCAGGCAAGAATACTAGAGTGGGTTGCCATTTCCTTCTCCAGGGGAACTTCCCGACCCAGGGATTGAACCCGGGTCTCCCACATTGCAGGCAGGTGCTTTACCCTCTGAGCCACCAGGGAAGCCCTCCAGTGGCATAGTGGACACCTTCCAACTGGGGTGGGGAGACTCATATTGTGTTGAAATATCTTTTTGCCTTTTCATAGTGTCCATGGGGTTCTCGATGTAAGAATGTTAGACTGGGCTGCCATTTCCTTCTCCAGTGGACCACATTTTGTCGGCACTCTTCACTATGACCAGACTGTCTTGGGTACTACTGATGAAGAGTACATGATGAATTCAGAGCCCAAACTTGACTTTGGATAGGTTACTAGTGCCCTTGCTTCAAAATTTATTAATGAATAGTTATTTATTTTTAAAAAGTCACCTGGTTTATTTTTTAGCAAGTCCATTGTTTTGATTGGTGAGGCAGAGGCTAGAGTAACCCGTGCAGTCATGATTTGGAAAAGTAATATATTTGTTACTATTAGGGATTTTTTCCCATGGTGGCTCAGACTGTAAAGCGTCTGCCTGCAATGTGGGAGACCCAGGTTTGATTCCTGGGTCGGGAAGATCCCCAGAGAAGCAAATGGCAATCCACTCCAGCACTCTTGCCTGGAAAATCCCATGGACGGAGGAGCCTGATAGACTACAATCCATGGGGTCACAAAGAGTTGGACACGACTGAGCAACTTCACTTTCACTTTCATTAGGGATTTTTTCCCATGTCAAAAGTATGTAGAGGTAACCTCTTTCTTTGATTCAGATTTTAAAATTATAAAAGGAACTTAGTGTAAAATCACTGCAGACCTGTATTTGGAAGTGAAATATTTTATGATTAGGAAGTAAGAGGCTTATATTCACTTGTCTTTTATTCAGTAGCTGTTAACACATTTATCTTTGAACTTCAAATTTGTTATCACAAGCATTTTGAAAGTTTATATGAGTTTATATGCTATTTGCCAGATTTTCCGCTAAAATGAATTTATTTGGGAACTTTAAATACAAAGGATCTCTCTGTGCTTTTTTTTTCTTTGAAACACAGATCCAACCACTGAAAAAAGGTTTTCCTCATTTCTTTAAAAAGAAAGTATAAAAACTTCTGAAGTAATTTTTTTGTGTCAATTTCTTTTGAGATCATGAAAATTAGGATTTTATTTTAGGTGTAGAAATGATCTTTGTAATTAATCATGATAGTTTATTAAAATCTTTAACCCTATTAAATATTTCATGCTAGGTGTTGAAGTACTGTTGTGAAGTAATATGCTATAAAGACTAGGTATCTCTTCAAATTGGGTATTTAAGTTTAATCTTTAGTTTGTAGTCTTTCACATACCAATTTTACTTTCTTCCATTGACTTTTGATTTATTACAGATTCAGTTACAAAGTATTCATTTCTGTTTTTCTTTATTAGTGCACTCTTTTTTCGGTAAAATTTGTTAGAGCAGTTGTAGGTTTATAGACAGAGAGGGGCAGAGCAGAGTTCTTCCTGTGTGCTCTCTCTTCTTACAGCCTCTGCTATTTTCAACATTTTACATTAGTGTGGTGTATTTGTTATAGATTCTGAGCCAGTATTGATACATTATTATTAACTGAAGACCATAGTATTTATTATAGTTTGCTCTTTGTGTTGTATATTCTGTGAGTTTTGACAATGTATAATGACATGTATCCACCATTATCCTCAAAGGCACAGGTTCTTTTCTCAGCCCTGTCTAGTCTACTGATAAGCTCATCAAGGACATTCTTCATTTTTCTTATAGTGTTTTTGTTTTCTAGCATTTCTTTTTGATTTTTTTCTTAGACATTTCCATCTCTCTGTTTACATTACACATCTATTCTTTCATGCTGTCTACTTTATCCAGTAGAGCCCTGAGCATATTTATCATGATAGTGAAAGTTAAAGTGTTAGTCACTCAGTCGTGTCCAACTCTTGAGACTACATGGACTGTAGCTCACCAGGCTCCTCTGTCCATGGAATTGTCCAGGCAAGAATACTAGAGTAGGTTGCCATTTCCTTCTCCAGGTGATCTTCCCAACCCAGGGATTGAACCCAGGTCTCTTGAATTACAGGCAGACTCTTTACCATCTGAGCCACCAGGGAAACCCTGAATTTATCATAGTTGTTAAATTGTGTTTTAAGTTCCCAGTTTGATAAATGCAGCATCCCTGCCATATCTGGTTCCGATGCTTGGTCTGTCTCTTCAAGTTGTGTCTTTTGCCTTTTGAAATGCCTCATAATTCTTCTCTTGATAGCCATTTGTGACGTACCCAGTGAACTGCTATAAACAGGCCTTTAGAGATCTGGCAGTGAGATGTGGGGAAAGAACCCTTCTATATATGACTAGAAGGGTTTGTTAGTGAGCTTTTGGCTCTGGACTGAGCTTCACAAGTGTTTCTCTGGTTTCTTTCTCCCTCCTAGGTGGAACTGGTTGGGCAGAGTGGGCTGGAGTTGGGTGTTTCTCTAACTTCAGTCAGTTAGGCTCTGGTTAACTGGATTCTCCTGAGGGCAGATGTTGTTAATGTAACAGATCAGAATGAGCACAGGCCTTAGCAGGCAGCCATTGCTGTTGTCATTATTCCCCACCCTGTTACTAGGCAACAGGTCTTACTCAGCCATTGGTTGGTGCCACCTCACTGCCCCCTCCCCACCCCAAGCAACCAACTGTCCTGCCCAGCTATTGGTCAGCAGCACAGTGGGCCCTGCCCACAAGGAACTGTCAATGAGGGACCATTAGGGAAGCGATTCAGCCAGGTTCAGTGGTGTGGTGGTCATCAGGTGGAGAGTGAGGTAAGAGACAGATTCAGGCCTTCTCCTGGAGGCCCTCTAGCTTACCCAGCCTTGGGCCAACGGGTGAGCAGGTGGGCCCAGGGAGCAACCTGGACACTCTATCCTGCAGGGCTCCAGAGCCCTCACTCAGCCCCTCCACGCCGAGGCCCAGGCCTTGAGGCAGCAGTGAACCCGTCTGTGACCTAATAGCAGTGTCCGTTTGTCTGGGTCACAGTCTGTGAGACCTGGTCTCCCCTACTTGGGCAGCCTGAGGACACTGAGGGCCAGATTGGTTGGATACCCGGCTCCCTCAGGGGTGACAGGTGGGCAGTGTGTGGGGAACCTGGCCCTGAGGAGCTGTAGCTGAGCTCTGCCTCCTCTTAGCCATGATTGTGACCTCGGAGGGTGAAAGTTGTGCTTTGGGACTTTGCTATCGTCAGGACAGAGTAACATTATTCTGTTAACAATAAACAAATAACATTCGTTTGGTAGACATTTACAGGAAAATTGTTACCAGACAATGACCTGACCTCAAGAGCAAAGGATCTGACACCAAGAAGTTTGCAACAACTAACTACCCATCCCTCAGTTTTTGCTTTTAAAGGGGCTTGCTAAAAGCTTTCAGTAACTTTGTGGTTCTTAGGGTGTGAGCCACCCATCTCCCTGTATGAATCTGTAAAAAACCTTTCTTTGTTCCAAACTCTTAATGTTTTAGTATTGATAGGTGTCTCTGTGCATCAGACACACAGACTTAGCGATTCGGTAACATTAAGAACACAATACATTGGGTATTTCAAAATCGTTTCATTTCTCCTCTCCCTACAGAAGCTACAGGTGGTTCTTGTCTCATATTTACTGTGGAAACGTTTGAGCTTCTGGAGGAAATCTCCCGGTATTGTAGACTCCCCCTGTGACTGGGTCCCCATGGTGTTTTTAATGCTTAAATTTCCACACTGAGATTTTCCTACACTTGCACCAGTTCCCATACGGTTTCCACTTGTGAGTCTCTGCTCCAATCAACTGCACTTCCCTGTATTCTCCTTTTAATGTCTTCAGTCTTGGGGACATGGTTTGCCCTGTGTTTTCTACAAGGGAAGCCAACTATTCATTTTTATGGTATGTTAAAACATGTACTTGAATCTTCTTTAAAAAAACCTTTGAAATAAATTGCTAGTAGCATACAATTAATTGTAAAGACCTAGAAAATACCTACAATTCCTGGCAGATTTTTACTTTAGAACATAGGTATCACAATACAGTAGGAGCTGAATTATCGGATCTTTACCATTTACCATGCGCATGTGTGCATGCTCAGTTGTTATCTGACTCTTTGCGATCCCTTTGACTGTATATAGCCCAGCCAGGCTCCTCTGTCCATGGAATTTTCCAGGCAAGAATACTGGAGTGGGTTGCCATTTCTTTTATAGATGCTTATTTATAAGCTATTAAGGTATTTAATTCTCACAGCATTCTTTCTTATGTAAAGTATTTTTATTATCCCCATTTTACAGTTGAGGAAGCCAAGACTTAAAGAAATTACAAAACATGCCCAGGGTTTTACAAGCTAGCACATGGCAGAGCTGGGATTTGAAAACCACATTTCCTTGTGAGTTCACACTTTAAAATGAGAGCTGGGTGTGGAGGAAAGGATACTTTGTAAATGATTATTTATTTATTTACTTTTAAGTTTTTAAGTTACTGGTTGTGCTAATAGTCCTCTCTTCCCCTTTGGAGGAATGAGTATATTTGTGAAATCAAAGAAAGGTGTTTTTTTGTTTGGGTTTTTTTTTTTTTGGTTTTTTAAGAATTGTTAATCTCACTGGTTTCTGGAATGGAGATGAGGATATAAAATAGTATATAACTTGATCCCCAAATAAGTTGCTTACATAGTATTCAGAGCTATCTATGAAAGTAAAAGTGTTCAGTTCACTTCAGTTAAGTCGCTCAGTCGTGTCCGACTCTTTGCGACCCCATGAATCGCAGCACGCCAGGCCTCCCTGTCCATCACCAACGCCCGGACTTCACTCAGACTCATGTCCATCGAGTCAGTGATGCCATCCAGCCATCTCATCCTCTGTCGTCCCCTTCTCCTCCTGCCCCCAATCCCTCCCAGCATCAGAGTCTTTTCCAGTGAGTCAACTCTTCACATGAGGTGGCCAAAGTACTGGAGTTTCAGCTTTAGCATCATTCCTTCCAAAGAAATCCCAGGGCTGATCTCCTTCAGAATGGACTGGTTGGATCTCCTTGCAGTCCAAAGGACAGTCACTCCATTTTATCTGACTCTTTCAACCCCATAGACTATAGCCCGCCAGGCTCCTCTGTCCATGGGGTTCTCCAGGCAAGAATACTGCAATGGGATTCCATGCTCTCCTCCAGGGGATCTTCCCAACCCTGGGATCTAACCTGGGTCCCTTGCATTGCAGTCAGACTCTTTACCATCTGAGTCACCAGGATAGCCCAGAGCTATCTATATCATAAACTAATTCTGTTTTTTTAAATAATGGTCTTATATTCAGACTGATCAGCTTTTAAGATGTGTTTGTTTAGTCTTTAGTTTTTAAATAAAACAGCTTCCTCTCCTTACATCATTATGTTCTAAAGCCCTCTGATATTTTACATAATACATTCAAATGTGTAATACATCATGCTGTTCATCTGATTTTACAAAAGGTTTTACATATTTCAATACTGATAGTCTTATTAACACATAAGGAATAGATGTTTAACTCTAAAATACTCCCTAGTGGCAACAGGACTGGAAAAGATCAGTTTTCATTCCAATCCCAAAGAAAGGCAATGCCAAAGAATGCTCAAACTACTGCACAATTGCACTCATCTCACACGCTAGTAAAGTAATGCTCAAAATTTTCCAAGCCAGGCTTCAGCAATATGTGAACCATGAACTTGCAGATGTTCAAGCTGGTTTTAGAAAAGGCAGAGGAACCAGAGATCAAATTGCCAACATCCACTGGATCATGGAAAAAGCAAGAGAGTTCCAGAAAAACGTCTATTTCTGCTTTCTTGATTATGCCAAAGCCTTTGACTGTGTGTATCACAATAAACTGTGGAAAATTCTGAAATAGATGGGAATACCAGACCACCTGGCCTGCCTCTTGAGAAACCTATATGCAGGTCAGGAAGCAACAGTTAGAACTGGACATGGAACAACAGACTGGTTCCAAATAGGAAAAGGAGTACATCAAGGCTGTATATTGTCACCCTGCTTATTTAACTTCTATGCAGAGTACATCATGAGAAACGCTGGGCTGGAAGAAACACAATCTGGAATCAAGATTGCCGGGAGAAATATCAATAACCTCAGATATGCAGATGACATCACCCTTATGGGAGAAAGTGAAGAGGAACTAAAAAGCCTCTTGATGAAAGTGAAAGAGGAGAGTCAATACGTTGGCTTAAAGCTCAACATGCAGAAAACAAAGATCATGACATCTGGTCCCATCACTTCATGAGAAATAGATGGGGAAACAGTAGAAACAGTGTCAGACTTTGTTTTCTGGGGTTCCAAAATCACTGCAGATGGTGACTGCAGCCATGAAATTAAAAGACGCTTACTCCTTGGAAGGAAAGTTATGACCAAGCTAGATAGCATATTCAAAAGCAGAGACATTACTTTGCCAACAAAGGTTCGTCTAGTCAAGGCTATGGTTTTTCCAGTGGTCATGTATGGATGTGAGAATTGGACTGTGAAGAAGGCTGAGTGCCGAAGAATTGATGCTTTTAAACTATGATGTTGGAGAAGACTCTTGCCGAGTCCCTTGGACTGCAAGGAGATCCAACAAGTCCATTCTGAAGGCGATCAGCCCTGGGATTTCTTTGGAAGGAATGATGCTAAAGCTGAAACTCCAGTACTTTGGCCACTTCATGCTAAGTGTTGACTTATTGGAAAAGACTCTGATGCTGGGAGGGATTGGGGCAGGAGGAGAAGGGGACGACAGAGGATGAGATGGCTGGATGGCATCACTGACTCGATGGACATGAGTCTGGGTGAACTCCAGGAGTTGGTGATGGACAGGGAGGCCTGGCGTGCTGCGATTCATGGGGTAGCAAAGAGTCGGACACAACTGAGCAACTGAACTGAACTGAATAAAATAAAAATAGTCCATCTGAGTGTACAGTCAGACAGCGTTCTTGCCCGGGCTGCCACTAAGTTTGTTTGAGTTGTTACTAATTACTAGTTCTCACTTATGAAATGCACTTGGTTTTCTCATTCATAGGTTAGATTAAGAAAAACCTCTTCTTCTCTAAGTAGTTTGAAACTATGATAATAGAATCAATTCTCTTTGTAACCTCCAAACAGAGCAACATTTTGCAGATGTCGTGCTCAGTGAAGAATTTCTCAACCTTGGCATTGAACAAGTGTGCAGCTTAATCTCAAGTGACAAACTTACCATTTCTTCAGAAGAGAAGGTATGTGTATTTTTCTTTTTCTGGTGTACAGTGATACAGTATTTTTCCTTTTTCCTTTTTTTGCTTTGTTTTGTGACAGCCAGTTATCTTTGATCAGAAGTTGAGAAACTCAGTTAGTTGACTTGTTGGTTGTGTAAATGACTGTCTTCTTATTCCATAGGAGCTTACCTAACTGTTTAGACACTGAAGTTTTGTACTGGACCCCACAGTAAGAGCTTGCACACATTAAACTATCTGAAACAAAGGACATTTTGGGAACTGGATTTCTTCTCACAGCTTAGATAGATACCTGGAATAATTGTGATCTAAAACATAATATTCTCGAAGCAAACTGAATTCATCATCTTGTGAGTTGGAAGACACCCAGGTGGCAAAGTTTAACTGGTTCCACACTGAGCTTCTTCCCTTAGACTGGGCCCTGCAGCTTACAGAGTATTCTCCCTGCGTTTTCTCCCCCCTCCCCTTGTAGAGCCATCTACAGTTCCTTTGTCTGGCTGTATAGCCTGTCTCTCCAAATTGGAAGTCGCCTCTGTCAGCCACCTGCACCTTTCATATCTGTGGAGAGAGAAGCTTCTCAGTGGCTTTTATTCTTTGGATAGGGTTTATACCTTGTGCAAATCAGGGCACGGAAGTTTATGCACAGGCTGTGTTTGGATGAAGTAAAACTTTAGTTTTTCTTTTATATGCTTTGTTGTATAAACTTTAGTTCTCTTCCTCAAGGATATTCATCCTGCTTGGGGGCAAGACACATTTCTCATAATAGTTACCAAATGAAAAAATACATGAATGTCGTGAAATGTATAATCTTTTAACATCCCAGAAATATAGAGGAAGACACTGCTATTCATGTTTAATAGATGTGTGTTGAGTTTCTACTGTGTACCAGATATTGCTATGGAATTCTGGATATAAGAAGATTGACAACATAAAATTCTTTAGTTATGACCAGCAGAACAACCAGTGAGGTAATACATGATCACAGAATGCTGTATAAGATCCAATAGGAGCAGGTAGTCATTCCTTGGATAAAGATTGGCATTTAGCATGACTCCAGTGTATGATCTGAGTTTTTTTAAAGTGAGTATGAGTTTTCCAGGGAAATAGGATGGGTGGGAGTGAAAAGGGAAGCCCAGGTAGAGGGAAAAGAATATGCAAATATAAAGAGATGTGAAAGATTGATTGCATTTGGTTGGTTTAGTAAGATTAGAGTTTATAGTGTATCTTTATAGTTTATACTGTAGTGTCTATACCAGAGAAGGCAATGGCACCCCACTCCAGTACTCTTGCCTGGAAAATCCCATGGACGGAGGAGCCTGGTAGGCTGCAGTCCATGGGGTTGCGAAGAGTCGGACACAACTGAGCGACTTCACTTTCACTTTTCACTTTCATGCATTGGAGAAGGAAATGGCAACCCGCTCCAGTGTTCTTGCCTGGAGAATCCCAGGAATGGGGGAGCCTGGTGAGCTGCCATCTCTGGGGTCACACAGGGTCAGACACGACTGGAGCAACTTAGCAGCAGCATAGTGCACATGCACTATGGAGTTTGTGTGTGTAGGCACAGAGTTTGTGTGTGTGTGTGGGCAGAGTGTGTGTGTGTGGGCACAGAGAGTGTGCATGTGTAGGCACAGAGTGGTGTGTGTGGGTGTAGACACAGAGAGTGTGTGTGTGTGTGTGTGTGTGTGTATAGGCACAGATTGTGTGCGTGTATGTGTGTAGGCACAGTGTATGTGTGTGTAGGCACGGAGTGTGTGTGTGTGTGTGTGTAGACACAGAGAGTGTGTGTGTGTAGGCACGGAATGTGTGTGTGTAGGCACAGAGAGTGTGTGTGTGTGTAGGCACGGAGAGAGTGTGTGTGTGTAGGCACAGAGAGTGTGTGTGTGTAGGCACGGAGTGTGTGTATGTGCAGGCATGGAGTGTGTGTGTGTGTGTGTGTGTGTGCAGGCACGGAGTGTGAGTGTGTGTAGGTACGGTGTGTGCGTGTGTGTGTAGGCCCAGAGTGTGTGTGTGTAGGCACAGTGACTAGAGAAAAGATGGGAGATGACATAAAATACTTCCTGAGCCTTGTTAAAGAAAATTGACTTTATCTTGGTGATAAAGAGCATCTGAAGAGTTCTTAGCAGTAGGAGAATGCCATAATACCTACTCTGTAGATATGTCATTGGAGAAGGCGATGGCAACGCACTCCAGTACTCTTGCCTGGAAAATCCCATGGGCAGAGGAGCCTGGTAGGCTGTGCTCCATGGGGTCGAGAAGAGTCAGACACGACTGAGTGACTTCACTTTCACTTTTCACTTTCATGCATTGGAGAAGGAAATGGCAACCCACTCCAGTGTTCTTGCCTGGAGAATCCCAGGGAGAGGGGAGCCTGGTGGGCTGCCGTCTATGGGGTCACACAGAGTCGGACACGACTGAAGCGACTTAGCGGCAAACATGTCATGGATACTATTCTGGTTTTCTACTACTATATAACAACCTCACCGACCATTTTCTTAGGCTCACAATCTGCGAACAGAATTCATCCAGGGCACATGGGGACAGTTTGTCTCTGCTCTACAGGGCCTGGGGCTTCAGCTGGGTTGTCTTGACAGGTGGCATGGTTCTAACTGGAGCCACATTCCTGAGGCTTCAGTCCCTTTGCACATGGCATCTTATGTGTCTGGAACACCCAGGATAGTTTCTTCACTCACTTGTATGGCTCTTGGGCCGATTGTTGGCTGGTATTGTTCTACCCACTTATTCTTTGTAACTGGCTTGGATCTCTCATGGCATCTCACCACCAGTAATCAGACTTCTTACATGACATCTGGCTTCCCCTCAAAGGAGCATTTCAAGACACCAGAACAAATATGACTCCATAATACTGCCTCCACAACCTTCCCTGTTGGTTTCTCGGGGCCAACTTAGATTCCTGTGTGTGAGGTTACTATATAAGGTACGGATACTAGAGAAATGGTTTTACTAGGGACCATTTTTAGAGACTAACTCTAAAATGGTGATATACATAATAGATCAGAAGTTGGGTGAGGATCAGATGGGAGGATGCTGAAGTTACCAGTGTGCAGTAAGATCTGTTTGGTGTAGGGTGGCAGAAAGAGAGGTGGAGAAGAGAGAACAGAACCAAGAAATAGCAGATAAAATTGGCAAGACCCTCTTAATCTCTAGCATCTGGCACATAAAGGTACTTGTGGACTGAATGAATTGAAGAAGCATGTTAATTATAGTGTAGATTATTTTTAGTGTCTTGCTCTATACTTGCAGTACAATAACCTAATTTTTGCTCTCCAGTTATTCATTTACATATCATCAAACATTTTCTATAACCCTTTAAAGATTATTGGGTTATATTCTCATCAATCTGGAAGGAAATTATGTGGTTAAATACCATCTTCTTAATAGCTCATTAACTTTTTCATAGGTATATGTTTAATGTCATTATTTAGATTTTTAAAATTTTAAATATCACATTTAATACATTCTACTATTATGATGAAAGAAAGTTAATCTGTTCTGCAGATTATTTAGAAGTATGTGGTCCAGCATTTTGCAAACCCAGAGGAAAACCAAAAATGCTAAGAGTAGATGATTGTTATTACAGGTATCACTTTGCTTTATTATTTTGGGTGCTTTATTCAAAAGGGACTTTAGATTTTAATCTAGTAGAAGCAAGTTCAGTTTGGAAAGGTTGTCAACAATGAATTAGGTCATATATCTTCAAATTATCACCTCTGTTACTGAAGTTCAAGAAGATTAGATAATGTACTTGGTGAGTTCAGTTCAGTTGCTCAGTCATGTCCAACTCTTCGCGACCCCATTAATTGCAGCACGCCAGGCCTCCCTGTCCATCACCAAATCCCGGAGTTCACCCAGACTCACATCCATCGAATCAGTGATGCCATCCAGCCATCTCATCCTCTGTCGTCCCCTTCTCCTCCTGCCCCCAATCCCTCCCAGCATCATAGTCTTTTCCAATGAATCCTCTTCACATGAGGTGGCCAAAGTACTGGAGTTTCAACTTCAGCATCATTCCTTCCAAAGAAATCCCAGGGCTGATCTCCTTCAGAATGGACTGGTTGGATCTCTTTGCAGTCCAAGGGACTCTCAAGAGTCTTCTCCAACACCACAGTTCAAAAGCATCAATTCTTCGGCGCTCAGCTTTCTTCACAGTCCAACTCTCACATCCATACATGACCACAGGAAAAACCATAGCCCTGACTAGATGGACCTTGTTGGCAAAGTAATGTCTCTGCTTTTGAATATGCTATCTAGCTTGGTCATAACTTTCCTTCCAAGGAGTAAGCGTCTTTTAATTTCATGGCTGCAGTCACCATCTGCAGTGATTTTGGAGCCCAGAAAAATAAAGTCTGACACTGTTTCCACTGTTTCCCCATCTATTTCCCATGAAATGATGGGACCAGATGCCATGATCTTCGTTTTCTGAATGTTGAGCTTTAAGCCAACTTTTTCACTCTCCACTTTACTTTCATCAAGAGGCTCTTTAGTTCCTCTTCACTTTCTCCCATAAGGGTGGTGTCATCTGCATATCTGAGGTTATTGATATTTCTCCTGGCAATCTTGATTCCAGATTGTGTTTCTTCCAGCCCAGCGTTTCTCATGATATACTCTGCATAGAAGTTAAATAAGCAGGGTGACAATATACAGCCTTGACGTATTCCTTTTCCTATTTGGAACCAGTGTGTTGTTCAATGTCCAGTTCTAACCGTTGCTTCCTGACCTGCATACAAATTTCTCAAGAGGCAGATCAGGTGGTCTGGCATTCCCATCTCTTTCAGAATTTTCCACAGTTTCTTGTGATCCACACAGTCAAAGGCTTTGGCAGAGTCAATAAAGCAGAAATAGATGTTTTTCTTGAACTCTCTTTTTTCCATGATCCAGCGGATTTGGCAATTTGATCTCTGGTTCCTCTGCCTTTTCTAAAACCAGCTTGAACATCTGGAAGTTCACGGTTCACATATTGCTGAAGCTTGGCTTGGAGAATTTTGAGCATTACTTTACTAGCGTGTGAGATGAGTGCAATTGTGCAGTAGTTTGAGCATTCTTTGGCATTGCCTTTCTTTGGGATTGGAATGAAAACTGACCTTTTCCAGTCCCGTGGCCACTGCTGAGTTTTCCAAATTTGCTGGCATATTGAGTGCAACACTTTCACAGAATCATCTTTCAGGATTTGAAAGAGCTCAACTGGAATTCCATCACCTCCACTAGCTTTGTTTGTAGTGATGCTTTCTAAGGCCCACTTGACTTCACATTCCAGGATGTCTGGCTCTAGGTCAGTGATCACACCATCGTGATTATCTGGGTTGTGAAGATCTTTTTTGTATAGTTCTTCTGTGTATTCTTGGCATCTCTTCTTAATATCTTCTGCTTCTGTTAGGTCCATACCATTTCTGTCCTTTATTGAGCCCATCTTTGCACAAAATGTTCCCTTGGTATCTCTAATTTTCTTGAAGAGATCTCTAGTCTCTCCCATTCTTTTGTTTTTTTCCTTTCCTTTTTTGTTGTTTTCCTCTATTTCTTTGCATTGATTGCTGAAGAAGGCTTTCTTATCTCGTCTTGCTATTCTTTGGAACTCTGCATTCAGATGCTTAAATCTTTCCTTTGCTCCTTTGCTTTTCACTTCTCTTCTTTTCATAGCTATTTGTAAGGCCTCCCCAGGCAGCCATTTTGCTTTTTTGCATTTCTTTTCCATGGCGATGGTCTTGATCCCTGTCTCCTGTACGATGTCACGAACCTCATTCCATAGTTCATCAGGCACTCTATCTACCCAGCAAAAAGTACTCACTAAATATGTAAAAGTACTAAGCATAGTTATTAAAGTACATACTTAATTAAAAGTAGATCTATCATATGATCCAGCTGTCCCACTTCTGAGTATATATCCAAAGGAAATGAAAACAGTCTTGGAGATATTACATTCCCCTTTGCCTGTAGCATTTTTTACTATAACCAAGATTTGGAAACAACCTGAATGTCCATCAGTGGTGAAAGGTTGTTGTTGAATCATGCAAGACGCCGGGATTCTTGGCCACTGGAGGAGAAGAATTCAATCTGGGGCCAGAGACGAGGCTTGATTGCTCAGAGCTTTTGTGTAATAAAGTTTTTTATTAAAGTATAAAGGAGATAGGGAAAGCTTCTGACATAGGCATCACAAGGGGGCAGAAAGAGTACCCCCCAGCTAGTCTTCAGTTGGATGTTATATAGTCACTAGCAGTCTGTTAATGAAAGAAAGGAATGTCTTAAAACTCAGCATGGCACCAGGCCCCTCACCCATAAGATGTATTTTGGGATAATCTTGGCACCAAATGTTTCATCCTGGGCCATAAAATGATTAATTTGAATCTTGAAGAAGGGCAGATCACCATACAAATAGTTTCATTTATATAGATTAGGGAAACAACATCTGAGTATAACATACTGGTTTGTCAAGTAAGTTCTGAGCCAACAGGCGGAACCAACTTGAAGACAGAGTTTGGGGGTAAATGCATAGTACATTAGCATGCTGCTGCTGCTGCTGCTGCATCACTTCAGTCATGTCCGATTCTGTGTGACCCCATAGACGTCAGCCCACCAGGCTCTCCTGCCCCTGGGATTCTCCAGGCAAGAACAGTGGAGTGGGTTGCCATTTCCTTCTCCAATGCATGAAAGTGAAAATGTGAAAGTGAAGTCACTCAGTCGTGTCCGACTCTTCGAGACCCCATGGACTGCAGCCTACCAGGCTCCTCCATCCATGGGATTTTCCAGGCAAGAGTACTGGAGTGGGGTGCCATTGCCATAGCTTAAGACAAACATTTCCATAAGTAAAAGGCATTGGTTATTTCTACGTTTGAGAATAGTTAACTTCAGGTGAAACCAGGTATCATTATGGCAACACAGTATTTTAAGAGAAACCTCCTTTTAAATTTGTATAGAGAAGGAAAAAATATTGCTAGTTTGTTTCCTCCTGCCGCTTAAGAGAGATAAAAATGTCTGACACTTGCAGGCTATTTCCTTAGTTTGGAGACCCCTGGCCTTCCTGCCTTTTACCCTGTCAGTGGCTGCATGGATAGAGTGGTGCTAGAGTGAAAAAGCTGGCTTAAAACTCAGCATTCATAAAACTAAAATCATGGCAACCATTCCCATCATTTCATGGGAAATAGATGGGGAAGAAGTGAAAACAGGGACATTTCATTTTCTTGAGCTCCAAAATCACTGCAGACAGTGACTGCAACCATGAAATTAAAAGATGCTTGCTTCTTGGAAGGAAAGCTATGATAAACCTAGACAGCATATTAAAAAGCAGAGACATTATTTTGTTAACAAAGGTCCATCTAGTCAAGGCTATGGTTTTTCCAGTAGTCATGTATGGATGTGAGAGTTGGACCATAGAAAAGCTGAGCACTGAGGAAATGATACTTTCTAATTGTGGTGTTGGGGAAGACTTGAGAGTCCCTTGGAGAGCAAGGAGATCAAACCATTCTATCCTAAAGGAAATCAACCCTGAATATTCATTGGAAAGACTGATGCTGAAGCACCAGTATTTTGGCCATCCACCTGATATGAAGCACCAGCTCACTGGGAAAGATCCTGATACTGGGAAAGATTGAAGGCAGGAGAAGAAGGGGATGACAGAGAATGAGATGGTTGGATGGCATCACTGACTCAATGGACATGAGTTTGAGCAAAGTTTAACAGGTTCCACACTGAGCCTCTTCCTCTAGACTGGCCCCTGCAGCTTACACTTGGGGAGACGGCGAAGGACAGGGAGGCCTGGTGTGCTGCAGTCCATGGGGTCACAAAGAGTTGGGCACAACTGAGTAACTGAACAGCAAAAGCATAGTCATGATTTGAAAAACTTCAACCATTGATAAAACTTGGATGTCTTAGCAAGAGTGTTATATAAAATGTAATCTCCTTATATTTTATTCAGATACCTTGGTACATAACTCATTACTTTTCTTTCCTTCATATTCTCTGCAAGGTATTTGAAGCAGTAATAGCTTGGGTGAATCATGACAAGGATGTAAGGCAAGAATTTATGGCTCGGCTGATGGAACATGTACGGTTACCTTTGCTTCCTCGGGAATATTTAGTTCAGGTAAAAGTATTTGCATAACACATAAGTATGCACTAGCACCATGTCCCTGGGGCAACAGTGTGTAGATTCTCGTTACACAGTGGCAACCGGGCATAGGGCAGTAAATATACCTGATGTCCTTGGCAACTGCTACCTCTTGGGCTACTTCCTGGTCTTAAAGTTTGCTTCTCCCCAGTATCTGGTTTGCATAAGCAAGTACTGGGGCTTGTGGAAGCATTGTCTGTGGTGATGTGAGTACATGCAGAAACCACATCTGTAGTTCTGTGTCATTTCTGCATCTCTTTTGCCTTCCTTCTAATAGCCTCCTCTAATTAGTGAATGGAATGGAATAGAATGGAATTCTAAGCTGAAGAAAACCAGGTTATTTGAAACAAATAGCAATAAATGGATCTTTAGTAGTCTCTGAAAAATTTTAAATTTACTGTTGTATTATTAGCATTCCTTTATATTAGGGTCATTTCAACATTTTAATTTATAATTAAAGCCATCCAGTGAAACTTTTTTTTTAATTATTTGTTTTTAGCTGGAGGATAATTGCTTTACAGTGTTGTGTTAGTTTCTGCCATTTATCAATATGAAGAAACATTTCTTTATTAGCATTAGATCTGAACATTTTAGAATTGTTTGAAGCTTGTTTACTTGTTGTCATATGTGTAATCACTGGTACTCTGCCTTTAAGAAAACGAACAGAAAAAAAAAGAAAACAAGAAACCTATCCTGCACTTGAGGATAGGGATAGGAGGGACAAGATTTATTTGTGGTATAGGTACATTGTTATAAAGTATTTTGAATCCCTTTACTGGATTTTTTTTTTTCAAGTTTTAAAAGGTTGTCTTTATAATATTACGTCCCCTGCTTGAAGGACTCATTATCTCAATTTTCTAATTTTTCTTACTGTTTGGCCTAAACTATTTCTTAATTTGGCTTAAAGATAACAAATAGATGAACATAGTACTACTAAAGATTATTCTATAACTGACATTGAAGTATATGATTTTCATTGCAGTTCTTCTTTATTATTTATATATTTTTCTCTGTAGACCAGATAGTCAAGCATTTTTTTAGTGATATTTATAAACTTGCCTCTGAAACTTTTAGATTGAATCAGAAGATAGTTATTCTTTTTTCTTATTCTTGTTTCTTTGTCATTTTATCATGAATTAGCTATCCCCTCATAGGGTGAGTCTGATTTCTTCTTTCAGAGGGTTGAGGAAGAAGCACTGGTGAAGAATAGCAGTGCTTGCAAAGATTACCTCATTGAAGCTATGAAGTACCATCTGCTACCTACAGAGCAGCGTATATTAATGAAGAGCATCCGGACCCGATTGAGGACACCCATGAACCTTCCCAAAGTAGGATCTGCTGTTCTTATCTGTTACTATCTCATCTGAAAGGCCCATAATGAGGCTCTTAATTTATTTTACTCATCTGAATTTCCATGTATCCAGGAATTCATTGTAGTATATGTAATTCAACTTCTTTTTTGATTTTGTCTGTGGAGGGTGGGTGTTGTTTGACTCATTTAATCTTTACAAACCACATGATACTGCTCTTCTGGAACAGAGGCCACTGGTATTTATCCCTTCTGAGTTTCTTCAGCTCTAGTTAACAGCAGAGAAATCAGAGTATAGATCAATTTCTTTGTAAGCTACATATTTGGGTGATAAGTGAAAACTGAGTAGTTTCACAGAATTGCTTACAACTAAGGATGCTAGCTTGTTCCTTTTGTTGCCTCCTATTGTCTGTTGTGTACAAATAGTACACAGTTTGATGGTTCACTCACACATCATACATAGCCATTTCAGTGTAGATTTCCCAGATGTCTTCCCAGATCTCCAGTGTTCCTAAATTTCCTATGTGAAAGTTTGTATTCTACCTTTATCTTTTTAGTTGAAGCCATTCATTTCTTACTGATTAAATTTTCTTTACAAATAACCCCTCATTTCTGTCTTTCTGTTTGCAGTTTCTTCTGCTCTGTGTGCATCTTTATAGTACTAGGAGGCCAGCACTTTAAGCACCATTTTGTGTATGGTTGATCAAAATGATCCATACATAATATAATACTTTTATTTATGTATTGATTTCTAGCTCTCGTGTGTTTGGGGGCAATGATGGATTAAGAAATTATAATTAATCTGTTGTCTACTGTTTTCTTACATCATCTTTAGTTGTTTTTATATTTCCATTAAATTATATCTTTTATATTCTTTCACTTTAATACTTTTATTTAGTATTTTTTCAAAGTTTTTTTTTTTTTTGAGCCTACATTTTAATTGCTTCAAATTCATATTAGTAGTGTTTTTCTGTTTTGCCCAGTGTTAAGAGTTCTCAATTTAGAATTGACTATATTTTACCAGTGCTACTCCCTCCTTTTTTCTAAATTATTAGTAAATATTTTAATTTAAAATGGACTTCAGTACTCTTCCTGGTGATTCCTCATTAGAAATACCCACTTAGCAATATAGTCCATTTATAGTCCATTTATAGTGTCAGTCCATATTATTGTGTTTATTATCTAAACCAAAACAAGTAATTTGGCAAATAGCATCTGATGAGATCTAGGATCATATAGATTCAAATTTAGCATGATTTTTTTTTTAATGTCCCTCTGTGTGTTACTCATCATTTTCATAGGCTCCTAGAAATTTGAATGCTTTTCTCAAAATATTCTAAAGTTTTAGTGAAAATTATTGTCACTTAAAAGATATTTACAAGGCACTCACTTCCTACCCTATTTTGAAAATTGGTATTTGCCGTTTTTAAATTTTCTGATCTCTCCTCAGTTCTCCAAGATTTTTCAAAAATAATTGTAAGTGGCTCAGTAAGTACATTAGCTAGTTCCCTTAATACCTTAGTATGCATGCCATCTGGGTCTGCTGATTTTATAAGTGTTTACATTTTCCAAATACCTTTTACCTCCTTTTATAAGAAGTCATCTCTATTAAGTCTTCATTACTTCATATCTGTCCATATTGTTTGGTGTCAGTTTTTGTTCTTACCAAAAAATACAGATTTATAAAAGCCATCTATAGCCTTAGCCCATTTGAATTATTATTTCTTTTATGCTGGTCTTTGTAACTTCCTTCTAAAAGGTTTGTCTTATCTTTAATACTTTTTAAACATTTCATATTTTTAAAAGGTCTCTTCTTAACCTGTATATTCCCTTAGCTGGCATCTTTAGCTTTGCTGTCTTTAGCTATGCCTTAACCTTTAGAGTGAAAACTAATTCTCTTCTAATTTCTGTAATAAGCATGCTACTTTTAAAAACATTCTAAAGAGTTCTTGGTGAAATCCTGTCAATTATTTTCTCTTTTGTGATCATCTGTTCAGTTGACACTGTCTCTGGGCTCTTCTCTGCCAATGGGTTTGGATGGCCCTCCCAACTGTATTAAACTTTGGATTTCTCAGTTCTTTAGCTTTGATTTCATGGTGGGTATGCCAATCCATGAAGGTTCTCTTCTGCTCTCTCAGGGTGACTGGAGAGTAGGGCGGCAGACCTGACAGGTAGCAGGGAGATATACTGCTGTTAGTTTTGTATTTGCATAGTCTATCCTGAAAGTTTATTTATCTGCACATAGTTTTGAAAAGTGCTTCTACTGGATGCTTTTACAATAGCACTGTTTGTCATTTTAGAGGGTCTATATTCAAGATTAATTCTAACTAGATAGTTAAGAATGAGGCAACATGATTAACAGTAATGACGCACTTTATTATAATCACAATAAGACACATCAGACAAAATGTGGTAGCAGTCCTGGAATAACAGATAATATTTCTACTATGACAGTGACTTATTAGTCTCTGATTCTGTGGACTCATACTTATTTGCATAAGATAAATCTTTTTATAACTCAGACATTAGTTTTGTATCTTCAGTAAACTATCTTGGGGTTGTGTAAGGCACTCATGGATTTGGACAGTATAATGAAAAACTGTGTATGTTTTGCTACTATATGTTATTGTTTAGTTCAGTCTCTCAGTTGTGTCTGATTCTTTGTTACTCCATGGACTGCAGCACGCCAGGCCTCCCTGTCCATCACCAACTCCCGGAGTTTACTCAAGCTCATGTCCATTGAGTCGGTGATGACATCTAACCATCTCATCCTCTGTCGTCCCCTTCTCCTCCCGCCTTCAATTTTTCACAGCATCAGGGTCTTTTCAGATGAGTCAGTTCTTCGCATCAGGTGGCCAAAGTATTGGAGTTTCAGCTTCAGCATCAGTCCTTCCAGTGAATATTCAGGACTGCTTTCCTTTAGGATGGACTGGTTGGATCGCTGTGCAGTCCAAGGGACTCTCAAGAGTTTTCTCCAACACCACATTTCAAAAACATCAATTCTTTGGTGCTCAGGTTTCTTTATAGTCCAACTCTCACATCCATATATGACCACTGGAAAAACCATAGCCTTGACGAGACGGACCTTTGTTGGCAAAGTCTCTGCTTCTTAATATGCTGTCGAGGTTGGTCATAACTTTTCTTCCAAGGAGCAAGCGTCTTTTAATTTCATGGCTGTGGTCAGTATCTGCATTGATTTTGGAGCCCCCCAAAATAAGTCTGTCACTGTTTCCACTGTTTGTCAGTAGTTGTGTTGTGTGGGCTTAGTTGCTTCTTAGCGTATGGGACTTTAGTTCCCTGACCAGGGATCAAACCCACATCCCCTGGATTGCAATGAAGATTCTTAACCACTGGACGACAAGGCTTAACAATAACCACTGGACCACCAGGGTTAACTATAACACCACATGTTATTGTTAGCTTCTTTTTTTATTTGGAATCTGTATTTTTGTAAATGCTATCATGTTATTTCTATTTTTCCTTATTTTACCCAGGATATCTAAATTTGATATTTCAGGAGGCAATTTAAACTAAACTAATATTTAATAGGTGAAGAAAATGAAAGAACAAAGTTTAATTGATCTACATTTCAGAATGCTCACTTGATTTTGTATAACTAACTCCCTACTTCTTACCTTCCTTAAATATGTCATATTTAACTTTTCCATACACATGTCTTCATAGTTTTCAATTCCTTTATATTAGCATAATAAGTCGGAGAAGGCAATGGCACCCCACTCCAGTACTCTTGCCTGGAAAATCCTATGGACGGAGGAGCCTGGTAGGCTGCAGTCCATGGGGTCGCTGAGGGTCGGACACGACTGAGCGACTTCACTTTCACTTTTCAGTTTCATGCATTGGAGAAGGAAATGGCAACCCACTCCAGTGTTCTTGCCTGGAGAATCTCAGGGACGGGGGAGCCTGATGGGCTGCCATCTATGGGGTCGCACAGAGTCGGACACGACTGAAGTGACTTAGCAGCAGCAGCATAAGTATGGTGTTTCTCATGTGAAACCAGCTGTCTCTTAAAAACAATTGGGATGTCAGAGTCATGACACATTTTTGTTGATAGTGGCACTGTCTCTTGATCTCATACAAATATCCCTGCTCTCGTCTTCCCATTATACATTCTTCCTTTCCTGGTTATCTCTGATTTTTGGAGTTCCAAATCCTCAACCCATTTTACTTCTCTTGGGCGAGTAAAGGACAGATATTACTACCTTTCTCTGTAATCAGTAGCACATTTTCCCTTCCCATTTTGATCTACAAGAAGTGAAATGTTGCATGGAAATCATAAGATTCATAGTTGCAAATCATGAAATCTATTCAACTATTATGTTTCTCAAGGATTTTTTGAAAAGTATTCCCTTTAGAGATTTTTTTTTAACTGATCTTCATCAGATGTTAACCAAGCCTCTTCTAACTATTGTTTAACTGCTGGGCAGAGTTTAAAAGTTTAAGCACAGATAGATCTTCTATAGATCCCTAGATACAGGATTGATCTTACTGTCTGTTGCACCTCTGTGATTTCACAACTTCTCCCCCTCCTCTTTTTCCTTTAAGAATAGTAAGGAAGGGTAATGCAGATTTTCTTCGTTAATTCTGCCTTTTATTTATTTGCATTCAACACTAGGGGAATGACAGGTCTGAAAAATCTTATATATTTGTGCTGTATCCGATCTTCTTTTTAAGACCTTTAAAATTCTTTCTCCTTTCCTGTAAATTACTAGAATAAGCTTCTTTTTGGAAATAGGACTTACTTTGATTTCTGTGTACCCATCTTTTCTATAGTTTTAAGTACAAGTAGACCATTGCTCAGTCAAGGTGCAAACTTCCCCTTTTTGTGTCTATGAAACATTCCATCTTCTGTTTGAGTTTGTGTTTCTTTTGAACATTCTTTTTCCTGTGCTTATCTAACTTTCTGCTTGAAATGTCCCTGCCGTTCTTTACAGTGTTCTAATTGTGACATCATTAACTTTTACATTCTTCTGAATTGACAGCTATCCAAAGAGTACTCAGTGTGCTCATTTATGTTCATTAAAACACAAACACATTGATTGCTAAGTCCCATCTATCTCTAAAGGTTCTCCCCGCTCCAGGAAGTTTTTACTAAATTATGGCTACATTTCTGATCAGGAATAGCAGTTAATGTCTATAATCATATATAATTGTATATTATTCTTGAACTACTTTAGAATCTTGTCTCCCTAGTGAAATCTATAAGCTCTTAGGGATAGAGACCATGTCTTATATTTCTTATGTAGAACACCTTAGCACAGTTCTGATTAAACACAGATGATAGACACTTAATGAATAGTTGGTGAATTGAGTTGAACTCACTTATTCTCTGCTCATTCATTTGTTATGATTTCTAGTATCTCCATTATCTGGCCTCTTGTTTGTTTTATTTGTGGGACATCCATGGAGATCTCTTTACTTGATATCTAGGAATCTGTACTCTCTCGTGAATTTAAATTTAATTAGTGCTCCTTTTTCAGTAGTTTTTTTTTTTTCTTCTTCCATCTTTCTTTTAATACCATACTGTCCTCTTCACCTCATCTACCCACTAACATAAATTTCACTTTTGTCTGCTCTCCTAGGTTGTGGAGATCTAATCCCTAGTCATTACAAAGCTGGGATCTAGTTTTTAGCAAGCCCTATGACATACTGCAGCCTTGCCAGTGCTGATTGCCTGCTGTTTTTGGCTTAAATACTGCTTTTGCTTGAAGGATCAGAAACTTATTTTAGTTTCTGATATCCTTATTTTTGACTAAATGTGCTAGAAAATAGAATTGTAGTTCTAACATATGTGTGCCCCCTTGGTGATGTTTATTAAATGTTTATTAGGTGGTTGTTTTCCCCCAGCTCACCCTACCATCTTCATCCTAATACTCTCCATGTCATTGTCTTTGTGTCAGTAAGACATTTTAAATCCCTGAGTATGCAGTAGTTATTTGTTCAAGTGCTTATACTTCTGCCCTTCCAGTTAATGGTGGTGGTTGGGGGCCAAGCACCAAAGGCTATTCGAAGTGTGGAATGCTATGACTTCAAAGAAGAGAGATGGCACCAAGTAGCAGAATTGCCTTCTAGGAGATGTAGGGCAGGTAAGCATGATGCATTGTGATCATTGCCCTATTGCTGGGTCATTGGGAGTTTCCTCTCAGGTCTTATCTTACTAACTAGAAGAATCTTTATTGGAAAAACTTTGATTAAAATAGCTATGTGATTAAACAGTGATTCAGGAGCCTCATACAACTCACAAGACATTGATGAAGTTAGCAGCTTCTTTCTTTAATTTACATATTTTTCTGATTCTAATGTAAGGTGGAGTAGCTAACAATTTGCTGGATATTTTCCTAGTTACCTTTATTGAAGTATTGAGAAGCAGTTCTTTAGCTTGGGACACTTATTGCTAAGAAATTCCTAACTTAGCTATAAGCCACAGTTGCTTTCTTCCAGGCATCTGCTTTTCAAGCATTTGTTGAAATGGACCTTAGTTTAGCCAAAACTGCAATCAGAAAAAGACGTTTGCAGTTTCTAAGAATTCTTTCTGAGACTCAAACCTGGATCTGTAAATTCATGTCTCTCATAGCAAAATGAGTTGTAAGCGTAACAGAACATTTCTATTGTGGTAGTCCTTTAACAGTACATCCTGGAGCTTGTTATATAAGATGATAGATTTAACTCATTCCTTTATAGCTGTCTAGTATGTGGGAGGAGGGGTTCTGGATGTAGTATAATTTTTACTAGTTTTTAATTGAACCTTAAAATTGTTTTTAATCTTTATGAACAGTGCTGCAATTCCTTATACATATATCATTATGTATGTGTGCTAATAGATTTAAGTTGGATAAAACTCTAGAAATGGAATAATTATTAAAAAGGTATCTTAAGATATGCTAATTATTACTTCCACTAACAGTAAATATGAAGGTACTAATTTCCCTACATACCCTATGAAAGTGAAAGTCACTCAGTCGTGTCCAACTCTTTGCAACCCCATGGACTATATATAGTCCATGGAATTCTCCAGGCTTCCGAACCCAGGGATTGAACCCAGGGATTGAACCCAAATCTCCTGCATTGCAGGTGGATTCTTTACCAGCTGAGCCACAAGGGAAGCCCAAGAATACTAGAGTGGGTAGCCTATCCCTTCTCCAGGGGATCTTCCCAACCCACAAATCAAAATGGGGTCTCCTGCATTTCAGGTGGATTCTCTACCAACTGAGCTATCAGGGGAGCCCCTGTAACACCTTATAATTAAATGTTTGAGTTTTGCAAGCTGGTAGGTGAAAAATTCTTTCACATCTAGTTTGTACTTCTATTTTGAGGAAAGTTAAACATCTTTCTAAATGGTCAGTTCATGGTTTCATGATTTTTGCCATTGTTTTATTATTGATTTGATATGTTAAGGAGAATGGCCCTTTTTTCCTGTCAGTTGCGGTGTGAATATTTATTTGTATTAATCTTTTGACTTTATTTGCATTATTTTTGTGTTATTTTTGCCATGTAACACTATTACTTTCTATGTGTTCCTGTACCATTAGACTTTTGTCCTTGTACTTATGGATTTCTTTCTTGTATAGAAAAGTCTTACTTAAAAATTATTTGTGTGTATAATTCGTAGTATTAATATATAGCTGTGATAGTTCTCAAAACTTAAGAAATCAGTATTGGTATATTACTATTACCTAAGCTACAGGCTTACTGTATTTTACAATTTTTTGTGTTAATGTTTCTATTCTGTTTCAAGACCTCACATTGCATGCATGCATGTATTTATAATTGAAGTAAATATAGTTGATTTACAATATTGTGTTAGTTTCAGGTATACAGCAAAATGATTCACTTATGTTTATCTTAAGACTATTTTCCATTATACATTATTGCAAGATATTGAATACAGTAAATCCTTGTTGCTTATCTACCTTATGTGTAGTAGTATGTATGTGTTAATCCCACACTTCTAATTTATCCCTTTCCCCGTTTCCCCTTTGGTAGCCATAAGTTTGTTTTCTGTGTCTGTGAATCTGTTTTGTATGTAGATTTGTTTGTATCATGTTTTAGACTCCACATATGTGATGTCACGTAGTATTTGTCTTCTGACTTACCTCTGTATGATATTATCTAGGTTCATCCATGTTGCTGCAAATGCTAGTATTTCGTTCTTTGTTATGACAGAGTAATATTCCGCTGTATATGTAACACACATTAAACCAATCATCTATTGGTGGACACTTGGTTTGTTTCCATGTCTTTGCTATTGTAAATAGTGCTACTCTGAGCACTGAGTGCCTGTACCTTTACAAATCACAATTTTCATCTTTTCCAGATATATGCCCAGGATGGGGATTGCTGGATCATATTGTAGTTTGCATTTTTAGTTTTTCAAAGAAAACTCCATACCATTTTCCACAGTGGCTGTACCAATTTACATTCCCACCAATAGTGTAGGAAGGTTCCCTTTTCTTCACATCCTTTCCAGCATTTATCATTTGTAGATATTTTGATGAAGCCATCTGACCACTGTGAGGTAATACTTCACTGTGGTTTTGATTTGCATCTCTCTGATAATCTCAGATGTTGAACATCTTTTCATGTGCCTGTTGACCATCTATTTATCTTTGGAGAAATGTCTATTTAGGTCTTCTGCCCATTTTCTGACTGGGTTGATTTTTTTTTTCTTTTTGTATTGACTTGTATGAGTGGTTTGTATATTTGAGATATTAACCCCTTGTCAGTTGCATCATTTGGAAATGTTTTCTCCCATTCCATAGGTTGCCTTTTCATTTCATTGATGGTTTTCTTTGCTGTGATTGTGTTTGTGATGGTTTCCTTTGATTCCTTAAAAATCAAAATTTTTAAGTTTTGGCCACCTCATGCAAAGAGAGTTGACTCATTGGAAAAGACCCTGATGCTGGGAGGGATTGGGGGCAGGAGGAGAAGGGGACGACAGAGGATGAGATGGCTGGATGGCATCAATGACTCGATGGACATGAGTCTGAGTGAAGTCCGGGAGTTGGTGATGGACAGGGAGGCCTGGCGATTCATGGGGTCGTGCTGGTGATGGACAGGGAGTGCTGCGATTCATGGGGTCGCAAAGAGTCGGACACAACTGAGCGAGTGAACTGAACTGAACTGAGGTCCTGTTGTTGTTATTTGCTCTTATTTCTTTTGCCTTGGGAGACTGCTCTAAGAAAATGTTGCTGTGATTTATTTCTAAGAATGTTTTGCCTGTTTTTTCTTCTAGGCATAACATGTCTTACATTTTGGTTTTAAACCATTTTGTTTATTTTTGTAGGTGATATGAGGGAGTGTTCTAATTTCATTGATTTACATGTGGCTGTTTAGCTTTCCCAACACTACTTGTTGAAGAGACTGTCTCTTTTCTATTGCTTTGTCTTGTCTCCTTTGTTGGATTAATTGACCATAGGTATGTGGCTTTTTCTGGGCTCTCTGTTCTCTTCCATTGATCTATATGTCTGTTTTTTACCATTACCATAGTGTTTTGTTTACTGTAGCTTTGTAGTTTTGTGTGATGTCTAGAAGAGTTATACCTCCAGCTTTATTCTTTTTCCTCAGTATTTCTTTGGCATTTCTGGGTCATTTATGGTTCCATATAAGTTTTAGTATTGTTTGTTCTAGTCTCTGAAAACTGTCCTGAGTATTACAGATTACATTTAACGTGTAAATTGTATGGTCATTTTAGCAATATTATTTTTGTAAGAGCAAGAGATTTCTTTCCAATTCTGAATCATCTCCAGTTTCCTTCATTGTTGTTTTATAGTTTTCAGCATATAGATCTTCCACCTCCTTGGTTACGCTTATTCCTAGGTTGTTGGAATTTCAAATGGGACTTATCTTTTAAACTTTGTTTTTCTGATGTTTCATTGTTTGTGTAAAGGAATGCAACAGATTTCTGTGTATTAATCTTGTATCCTGCCATGTTGTTGAGTTTATTTAATAGTTCTAATAGTTGTTTGTGGAGTCTTAAGAGTTCTCTATAGAGAATGTCACATCATGTGCAAATAATGACAGTTCTACCTCTTTTCTTCCTATTTGGATACATTTTATTTCTTGTCAGACTGATAAGACTAGGACTTCCAATACAGTATTGAGCAGAAGCAGTAAAAGTGGGCATCCTTGTCTTCTTCCTGAATTTAGCAGTAAGTTTTCCAGCTTTTCACTGTTGAGTATTACGTTTGCTATGGATTTGTCATAAATGACTTTTATTATTTTGAGATATGTTCCCTTTATACCCACTTTAATGAGATTTTTTTGTCATGAGTAGATGTTGAATTTTATTAAATACTTTCTTTGTGTCTGTTGATATGATCATCTAGTTTTTTTGGTTCCTTTTGTTAAATGGTGTATCATATTGATTGATTTACTTATCTTGAACCATCTTTTTTAACCTGGAATGAATGCAACATCAATATGATCCTTTCTCTGTATTGCTGGATTTGGTTTGCTAATATTCTGTTGAATAATTTTGCATCAATATTCTTCAGAGATACTGGTCTGTAGTTTTCTCTTTTTTGTAGTATCTTTGTCTAGTTTTGGTATCAGGATGATGGTGCCCTCATAGGATAACTTTGGAAGTATTCCTCACTTTGAAATAGTTTGAGGAACACAGATAAGCTGTATGGTCCTGGACTTTTGCTTGCAGGGAGTTGTTTTTATTACAGATTCTATTGTTATCTGTTCCTTCAGTTTTGGCTGAGCTTTCCAGGTGGCTCAGTGGTAAAGAATCCACCTGTAATACAGGAGACGTGGGTTCAGTCCTTGTGTTGGGAAGATCCCCTAGAGAAGGAAATGGCAGCCCACTCCAGTATTCTTGCTTGGGAAATCTCATGGACAGAGGAACCTGGTGGGCTACATATAGTCCACCAGAGTTGGACATGACTTACCGACTAAACAGCAACACGTTTCTTGAAACTTTTCCATTTCTTCTAGGCTGTCCAGTTTGTCATTATGTAAGTGTTCACAGTATTCTAATGATTTTATTTTATTTTTTTGTATTTCTGTGGTTGTTATTTCTCTTCTTTTACTTCTTTGTTTATTTGGATTTGCTCTCTTCTTGTGGAGCCTAACTAGAGGTTTGTTGATTTTTGCTTCTCTTTTCTAAAAACCAGCTCTTGGCTTTATTGATCTTTTCTGTTGTTTTTCTTTTTAATCTTCATTTTCTTTATTTCCTCTCTAACATTTGTTGTTTTTCTTTCTGCTAACCTTGAGTTTTGTTTATTCTTCTTGTCCTAATTCTTTTAGTTGGTAGGTTAGGCTGTTTGAATTTTTCCTTGAGGAATGCCTTTATAGCTATGAACTTCTCTTGTAGAACTGCTTTTACTTCATCCCATAGGATGTAAGGTTCTGTTATCATTGTCCTTTGAAGTCAAGGCATTTTCTGATTTCTTAATTGAGTCCATCATTGACCCATTGGTTTTTTAGTAGCATGTTGTTTCATCTCCATATGTTTTTTCCTCTGTTTTCTTTCTGTAGTTGATTTCTAGTTTTACACTATTGTGGTCGGAAAAGATACATGAAATAATTTCTGTCCTCTTAAATTTGTTGAGGCTTGTTTTGTGACCTAGTGTATGGTGTATCCTAGAGAATGGTCTGTGCACACTTCAAAAAAATGTAATGTATATCTTGGGTATTTTTGGATGTAGTGTCCTATAGATATCAGTTAAATCCAACTAATGTGTTGTATTATTTATGGTCCCTCTTTCCTTATTAATTTTTTTGTCTGGAATGTCTGTCCATTGATAGCAGTGGGGTATTAAATTTTCCTACTATTATTATATTCCTGTCAATTTCTTCGTTTATGCCTGTTAGTATTTTTTTTTTTAATTTTATATTGGGTACATGTATCCTCTTCCAATATTGATCCCTTTATTATTAAATAATGTCCTTCTGTGTCTTTTGTTAGAACTTTTAAAGTCTATTTTGTCTTATATGAGTATTACAACCTCTCCTTTCTTGTCATTTCCATTTGCATGAAGTATCTTTTTTCATCTTTTCGCTTTAAATCTCTGTGTCCCTCACACTGAAGTGGGTCTCTTTGTAGGCAATACAGTGTAATTTCTTGTTATATTTTTTATTGTTGTCATTCAGTCTGCCAATCTATATGTCTTTTGATTAGCCCATTGACATTTGAAGTAATTATTGATAGGTATGTACTTATTAGGATTTCCCCAGTGGCTCAGCAGTAAAGAATCTGCCTGCCATGCAGGAGACTCAGGTTCAATCCCTGGCTTGGGAAGATCCCCTAAAAGGAAATGGCAACCCATTCCTGTATTCTTGCTGGGAAAATCCCATGGACAAAGGAACCTGGTGGGCTGTAATCTGTGGAGTCACTAAGAGTCGAACGCAATGAAGCACGTACACAGAGAGCTGTCAAATCCCTGTGTAGACTGTGTAAGTCCAATACTTTTGGTGTGAGGGCTGTTTCTGGTCTGTATGCCAGCCACATCTCTCCTCAGAATGTGCTGGCTGTTAACCCTTGATAAGGAGATGTGATTGGAGTTGTTGTGTCCAGAACCTGCTCTAGATGTTGAGTGGGGCCTCCTCTTTTCTTCTTGGCTGTCACAGCCTTGTCAGGGGCTGGATCTGCCCCCCTCCCCGTTGTTTGAGTAGAAGCCCTGAGTCTCAGGCTCAATATGGCACCGTTGCCCTTGCTCTGTCCCAAAGGAAGTGAGCTCTAGAAGCAAGTGAGGATCATACGGTCACAGTGTGAACCCCTGTGCAGTCATTTGTGGTTCTGCCTAGAAACAGCCCATGGTCATGTCCCTTTCTCCATGGCGTTCATCCCAGATCTATTGCTAGGCTATGGTGTGTGGTATGGGGTAGGCTGGTGCTTGGGGCCAGGGTGCTGTAGCTGCAGGAATCAAGATGGTTGTGCTGCTGCTGATACTTGGGCTGCCTCTGTGACAGGCCTCTCCCAGGACCTATCTGCTTTAGATCTGGCTCCAAGCTTCAGTGTCAGATGGGCAGAACCAGAGTGCTCCATCCAGAAAAGGAACCCCTGTGTACTCCTCCCCAGGGACTGTTTCTGTTTCATGTGTTTCTGTGGTGTCACCCAGTGTATACACCAAGAGTATCCGCTGGGGCTGGACCTGCCCTCACTGTGTGAGTACTGACAGTGGGCTCTGAGATTCAATAAGGCCATACACAAGGCCCTCCAAGCTGTTTCCGTGCAGATAGACTGAGTCCTCAACCTGGGCCCATCTGCCCAAGATTCAGCATCTAGCTGCTGTGCATACTGGCATCCCCACCCATTGTGCATTTTAATTTAGACAGGGAAGCATGGTGAGGTTGCAGTGATCAGCTCCAGGGTGTCTCTGCTCTGATTGCTAGTAAACCAGCACCCATACACTCCTCAAGAGCAAAGACCAGGCCACTTTGAGACAGACTGGGACCTGGGACATGGCATCCTTTTCTGTAGTCCTTATATCTGGAAACACCCTTAGCAGCAGAATATAAAGAAACTCTGGTGGTAGTTTAGTTGCTAAGTCATGTCCAACTCTTGCGACCCCATGGACTGAAGCCTAACAGGCTCCTCCTGCATTCTCCAGGAAAGAATATTGAAGTGGGTTGCCATTTTCTTCTCCAGGAGATGTTCCTGACCCAGGAATAGAACCCAGGTCTCCTGCATTGCAGGCAGATTCTTTACTGACTGAGCTATGAGGGAAGCCCACTTCACACATGCATAGTCAGGGCACTTATGAACAAGGCTAAAACACAACTGCCACGTCTGACATGCTGGGAGCAAAGGCAGGGTCCTGTACACAACACTACCAAGGGGTGGGCAGACCATCTAAGTCACATGCCCTGTGCAGCCCACCAATCCTCTCTCACCTTCACACCATTTAAGAAATCAGCTCTCCTCTCTTCAGGGAGTGAGCAAGGAAACCTGTTATTTGTTTTTGCTCCCTTTTGCTAAGCACATATCCCACATATTCAGGCCTGCGTGAATTCCTGATCTGGCCTCTTATCAATTTCTGTTGCTTAGAGAGTCCAGGAACCCACATCTGTAACACCTCCAGCCCCTCTCTTTGTCCTAGCAGACCTTGCAGCAAGCAAGGGGGGCTCCCTAGGACGAGGTCCTGCCCATGTGAACCTTTCCTTCTTTACAGCTCCCTCTCAGGTGTGCTAGGCCTGTTCTGAATGCCTTTTTTCCCCCCCATCCTCCTTGGTTACATGGAAACCTTCCTTGCAGCTTTGGTTGTAAAAGAGATCTCTTGCCAGTTTCCAGTGAGTTTTCTGTGAGAGTTGTTCCACATGTAGATGCATGTTTGATGCATTTGTGGGTGAGATGAGCTCCATTTCCTCCTGCTTTGCCATTTTGATCCTTGTAATATTGCATTTAGTTGTCATGTTTTCTTAATCTCTTCTGACTTGTGACAGTTCCATAGTCTGTCTGTATTTTCATGCCCTTTTGAAGAGCACTTGATCAGATATTTTGAAGAATGTTTTACAATGATACTGCAAAATGTGTAAGATTTATTGACCTTGAAATAGATGTTATTTGCTCTGGTGGTTCAGGAGTTAGTGATAATCCCTTCAGGATTAGTGGTTTGGGGAAGGCCTCATAGAAAATATGTAACTTTCATTGGGATTTCCAACTTGAAGAGGAGCTTCTCAGAACAGGACAGCAGCACGAAAAAGTTTGGGAAGGTGAAGAAGTGGTGAAATCCAGAGTCTGCAATTTAGTTTCTCCACCTAGGGACCCCCAGCACCTCACTAGCCCAGGGGCTAGCAAACTTTTTCTTAAAGGACCAGAGAGCAGATATTTGTGGCTTTGTGGGTTATATAATCTTTGTCACAACTAATCAAGTGCCACCATAGTTGAAAGCAGCATGATGAATGTCTGGAGCTGTGTTCCAATAAAACTTTATTTATGGATACTAAAATTTTAATTTTATGTAACTTTTTGTGTATCATGAAATATTCTTTTCTTCTTGACTGCTTTTCAACCATTTAAAAATGTAAAAATCATTCTCAGCTCAGTGAGCTTCTACTGAAATAGCCTACTGGCTATAATTTGCTAACCCCAGATTTAGCCCACTAACATGATAAACTAGAAGCACATTATGCAAATTAAATATAAACATGTTCAGTTGGTTGGAAAATTCTTGCTCATTGTTTAAGTCTGTGTATATCTTTGAAAAAGTCAGGAGTCAAAGTAATACCTCACCCCATGCCATTGCATTTTTTCATAGCAGAAAGGAGCACAATCTAGTTATTGTTCTGTATTCTCACTAATGAATAGTGTTTCTTAGGACCTATTCAGCCAAGCTTCTCCTTAGGGGAACTTAAAATCTGACAACAGTTTTAGACTGTTTGGAATGCAGTCTTTAGGTGGTGGCAGTGTTCTTGCCTGGAGAATCCCAGGGATGGGGGAGCCTGGTGGGCTGCTGTCTATGGGGTCGCACAGAGTCAAACACAACTGAAGTGACTTAGCAGCAGCAGCAGCAGCAGCAGTTGAGTTGCACACTCACTATTAACTGCTTTTTTTCTTTTGCAGGGATGGTTTACATGGCTGGACTCGTTTTTGCTGTTGGTGGCTTTAATGGTTCCTTGAGGGTCCGCACTGTGGATTCTTATGACCCTGTGAAAGATCAGTGGACCAGCGTTGCTAACATGCGAGACCGGAGAAGCACTCTGGGGGCTGCTGTGTTGAATGGACTGTTATATGCGGTGGGAGGCTTTGACGGGAGTACAGGCAATTTGCTTTCATCTTTTCTAAATTACTGTTAGAAATTAACATAGCAATCATATTTATGGAACAAGGCCTGGCATAGTTAGGAGTGAGTTGAGTGTTTTACTAGGTATTATAACCATAAGTTTAAAATTTCCATCCAGAATTCCTTTAAATGATGTTAAGAGTGCTGAGTATATGTTTTTCTCATGCTTCAGTATCAGTCATCTTCTCAAGTTTAAAAAGCCAGTGAATGTCAGTCGCTTGTGTAGGTGTTCTCTAGAAAAGAAATTAATTCTCTTCATCATATAATTGGATGTTAGCCCATTTTAATGCAACTGAAGTATTTCCCTAATGTATATATAAGGAACCTGAGGAGGAGATGAAGCACATTGTGCTTTGTTCATTACAGGGCTGTCCTCCGTGGAAGCATACAACATCAAGTCCAACGAGTGGTTCCACGTGGCTCCCATGAACACCAGGAGGAGCAGTGTGGGTGTCGGTGTTGTTGGAGGTGCGGGCAACCTTCTGGTGGTTAAGAGTGTTTCTTCCAGTAACCCAGACCCCAGTTTTCTAAATGGGCAAGCAAATGATTTTAAAAGGGAAACATACAGTGGTTATTATGAAATGTTAGTCGTCCTTTTTTGCCTGTCCCCTGGCCTCTCTCTGTCCTCCCTCCCTCTTTTTCTCATCTCTTTGTATAACGTATGTAAAATTATTAACTGATCTTAGTATAATCATTTGGGAAGCAAACCAGATGGCATGAATATGAAGTTTTACATTTAGAGAAGGGCTGTTTAACTTTTAAGTGATGGGTTGCCACAGTTATTTGTGTATATGCTACTTTGTTCCCCCAAAGAATTAGCGCTGTAAGTATGAGTTTTTTTTACTTGTTGGGCAGATTTGTGGCTTCCCACCTACCTCTCCATGGTGGGTATAATTCTCTGCACTGACTTTTTTTTTAAACCAGATGTATTGTATTTTAATTCACATACAATACATTTCACTCAGTAAAGTGTACAATTTGGTGTGCATCTGTCATAACAGTTCATTTTAGAACATTTTTATTACCCCCAAAGCAACCCTATTGCCCTCAGTTATCATCCATATCCTCCCAGCCCTTGGCAAACACTACCCTACATTCCTGCCTCTGTATAAATTTTCCACTTATGGACATTTTCATATTAATGAAATTATAGAGTATGTTGTCCTTTTGCAGCTGGCTTCTTTGACTTGGCATAATGTTCAGGATTTATTCGTGCTTTAGCATTTACCAATACCTCATTTCTTTTTATTAGCAAATAATAATTTCATTGTATACTGTACTGACTCCTAATATTACTTTTTTAAAATGGCAACCCACTCCAGTATTCTTGCCTGGGAAATCCCATGGACAGAGGAGCTTGACGGGCTACAGTCCATGAGGTTGTAAGAGTCAAACACAACTGAGCACACACGCACACATACAAGATAACTTTGCTATTTAATTTGGTTTTCTAGGATATTGTTCACTTAGCAGTTAGTGTTATCCAAAGATATAATAAATGTACTTTCTTTTCTGTCAGATTATTGATGAAAGTGTTAAATTAATATCATGTATATTCTACAGATCTTTATAATGTGATTTGGTAACTCCACCTGTCACCATTAGGCAAGATTTTAAATAGTTCATAAAAATCAGTAATACTTTAAAGGTCAACTCTGCTACCATGGAGGAAAATTCAACATTTCATGACTTGGAAAAATAGCTGTTTATGAATTTGACTTTCTTTGTGATTCCATGTTTAGGTCTGCTCTATGCTGTTGGGGGTTATGATGGAGCTTCACGTCAGTGTCTCAGCACAGTAGAATGCTACAGTGCCACGGCAAATGAGTGGACCTATATAGCGGAAATGAGCACTAGACGGAGTGGAGCAGGTGAATAGGAACCTCATTCAGCAATTGAAACACAAAAATGATGGAAAAGAATTAAACAAGTGAAATAATGACATCTCTTTATATTATCAGAAAGTGTATACTGATTCTAGTGACACTGTTAAAATGTCTTTTGCATTATACAGGTGGAGTGGTAGGTAGATGCACTTAAATTCACTTTGTAAAATTTCTCATGTGCTATATTAAAGGCTTCTTCAGTTTCATTTAATTATTCATATTGTTTGGCATTACTTTTAGGTTTTTGTTTTTAGTGCTTATTGGAGAACTTGCTTAATAATCAACTCCCTTCATATCCATTTCTTACAGATTTAATACTCTTAATACTGATTTCCTTTTATCATGAAAGTTGTTTTCAAAGGGTTTTGTTGTAAAGGACTTCCCTCTGTTTTCACCTAGACATTATTTTTATTGTATTTGACCATAACAATAGTTCTTACTAAGATTCTCATTTGTAATTATTTTCATTTCTGTTTTCTAGGTTGAATGCTTTAATCTTGATTTTTAATATGAATAATTTCAGAAATTTTATTTACAAGTCATTTGAATAAACCCTAAAATGTTACAAATTTCCCGACCCTTTTACTCTACTACTATAGGTTGGTTTTGTGTGTTTTATAGGTGTTGGTGTGTTAAACAACTTATTGTATGCTGTAGGGGGTCATGATGGCCCTTTAGTACGAAAAAGTGTTGAAGTGTATGATCCTGCCACCAACACATGGAGACAGGTTGCAGATATGAACATGTGCAGAAGAAATGCAGGTATCTAATTTAAGATTATGAAATTTGTATTGAATTGTATTCAGAGTTTTACTGATATCACTGTGTATTTCCGTTGTTCTTCTACTGATCTGAGTTCCTAATAGATTTGCCCTGTAAAGGCAGAAACTCACAATGATCATAGGCAGTAAATGCCAAGCATGATGTGGGGCATGCGGTTTAATGTCATCCTTCCATCAGAGCTTACCTTTTGGTGATGACCATAAATACTAAGTTAGAAAAAGAACTCTATGTGATACTTGAATTCATTCTTTTGTACCACAGACATTTTTGAATGTCTGCCTGTATCATATTTTGGAGTCCAGTTTTCAGGGACTTTAGTCTAGTTAAGTAAATACTTATACTAGATTAAAAAGCTGGTTGTTTATCTGAATCTGGAGGGGAAGCCTAAAGAAGGCAACCACAATTTAATACAGTTCAGGGTTTCTAGAGAATGGAAAAGCTAAAACAACAACGACAGCAATTTTAAGAAACCTGAGGTCTTCAAGACCAGGGAAGTACTATCTTAAAAAGAAAATCCATGGAAGGGAAATAGAAATAGGAAATAGGAAAATAGATTCAGGATAGCTAGATAGTCTTTTGGGGAAATGCTCATCTTCTTAAAAATGCCATTGTCTTCATGCCAGGTCCTATAATCCAAAATAATCCTGATGATTCTCAGAATCACTGTGTACCATTGATTGATGTTGCAAGATGCACCCTCCATCACCCCAGAAATGCTCTTCCTATTTCTCTTTACTTTAAATGGGATCACTAAGGAAGATAAGTATGTGGGACTCCAAGAACTCACTCAGCAGAACAAAATATATAATTCACTTGACCTCTTGTACTTCATCCAGTCAGTGGTACTAGGTGAAGTACTAAAGCTCTCTCAGCTATGGATAGTCCAAAACTAGTAAAACCCCACAAATCTGGGCCCCAGCACATGTGAAGTTACAAAAGCATATGTGCTTGTGCTTCCTGGATTAGGAAATTCATTTGCAACAAGAGCAAGAAAGCTGAAAATAAAAGACAAATGAATTATGGTAGTATCATACATGGAATCAGAGAAGGCAATGGCCCCCCACTCCAGTGCTCTTGCCTGGAAAATCCCACGGATGGAGGAGCCTGGTAGACTGCAGTCCATGGGGTCGCGAAGAGTCGGACACAACTGAGCGACTTCACTTTCACTTTTCACTTTCATGCATTAGAGAAGGAAATGGCCACCCACTCCAGTGTTCTTGCCTGGAGAATCCCAGGGACGGGGTAGCCTGGTGGGCTGCCGTCTATGGCGTCGCACAGAGTTGGCCACGACTGAAGCGATTTAGCAGCAGCAGCAGCAGCATACATGGAATACCGTGCAGCCGTTAAAAATAATATAAATCTGTATTTATTAACTTGAGGAAATATCCAGGTATATATTGTTTGGTGTGAGTGTGTAAAAAGTAGCTTATGTAGCATGAACTACTTTGGGGTTAAAAAAGAGTCTGAGAATATATGCATAGAAAAGAGCCAAAATTTCAGTGATCGGGATTCCAAGTGGTATAAGATTAGTGGTGGTCTTTTCTTCTTTGTACTTTTCTAGGGGTTTTGAATTTTTCCAAAAAAGAGCAAAACATAGTATTCTCATAATAAATAAATAATACTGTTCTCCCTTTAAAGAAGATAAAATAATTAGCTAGTCAGTATAATAAAATTCAGAATCATTTTTACCTTCTACGAATATATATATTATTATTTTCTCTTTTTCCTTAAGATTTCCTTAGAAGCTGACTTTGGGAGAATTACTAAACTTCTTTGACTTTTAAATTTTCTACTGTTTTTAATAAAGTGGGAAATAAAATAGTTTCTGGCCTATAAAGGTTATTGTGAAGATTAAGTGAAATAATGCATATATAGAGCAACTGCTGTATAAGTAACTTGAATAGAAGCTTACAGTTGATATTAGAGAAATTCCTTGCATAAAGCAATTCTTTTCAGCTTCCCCCATCTTCTTTTCCTGCCTCTTACACAGAAGTAAGTATATCTGGATCACTTGACCAGACATGTTCAGAGCCATTTATAGTCATCCGAATTTTTTAAATAATTGTTTTCTCTCTGTTTAATTTTTTTAAAGGAGTTTGTGCAGTTAATGGTCTGTTATACGTAGTTGGAGGGGATGATGGTTCCTGTAACTTGGCATCAGTAGAATATTATAACCCAACAACTGATAAATGGACAGTTGTATCATCTTGTATGAGCACAGGGAGAAGTTATGCAGGTAATGATTGTTCAGTTTTCTTACAGTCTTCTATTATAATACAAAATCATTATGATTTTTCCATTAAGAATGGTTTTCTCATATAAGAAGAAAGTCTTTTCTCAAAGTATATCTTACTTCTTATTCTCAAAATAATTAATGTCAGATATGTATTTTCTAAAATAAGGTACTAGTATTCTTTTGTCATTTTGTAGTCATTTGTATTCGGAGAAGGCAATGGCAAGCCACTCCAGTACTCTTGCCTAGAAAATCCCATGGATGGAGGAGTCTGGTGGGCTGCAGTCCATGGGGTCGCTACGAGTCGAACACAACTGAGTGACTTCACTTTCACTTTTCACTTTCACACAATGGAGAAGGAAATGGCAACCCACTCCAGTGTTCTTGCCTGGAGAATCCCAGGGACGGCAGAGCCTGGTGGGCTGCTGTCTATGGGGTTGCACAAAGTCGGACACAACTGAAGCGACTTAGCAGCAGTAGCAGCAGCGGTCATTTGTATTCAAAATTACAAATATTTCCATTGTAGAAGGGAATTAACTATGTAGCAAGGCTTTAATTACTCAGATATCTAAAAGATATGGGAGCTTCCCCGATAGCTCACGGGGTAAACAATCTTCCTGCAATGCAGGAAACAGTTTCGATCCCTGGGTTGGGAAAATCCCCCTGGAGGAGGAAATGGCAACCCACTTCAGTATTATTGTCTGAAAAATCCCATGGACAGAGGAGCCTGATCGGCTGAGTCTAAAGGGTCTCAAAGGGTCAAGACGTGACTGAGCAACTCGTCACGCATGCTAAAAGAAATCTCCCTTTGCAGGGCTCCATGTGATGGTATTATGGTGAGGCTACAGAGTAATTTTTTTTAAGCACAGCACTGATTGAATTATAAAATAATCATTTTGGTCCATTCTCTTCATAAGAAAAATGGTAATACTCTTATAATATGAGCCTTTAAAACTATTGCATATGAATTTTCTGGTATCTATATTTATATTGCCTTAAATATTAGAATGTTTCAGTAACATTCTAATACTGATTTACTACTGGAGAAAAAAGAAATTTATACTAATTAACCATCACTGTTATTTATGTATCATCCAAAACAACATGTAATAGAACTATATACAGTAAGCTTCCAGGATAGCATTCATCAAAATTATGTAAAATTTTTTAAAACAGCTTTAGTGAGATATAACTGATATAGAATAAATAGCTTATATTTAAAGTGTACAATTTTATTAGTTTTGACATATGTATGAAACCATCACGACAATCAAGATAATGAATATTCATCACTCTCACAAATTTCTTTGTGTCCCTTTTAGTATTAGGTGGATCTTAGTATTTCTTGAGTAAAATTGTTTTCTCTTCATTATATAACTGTGAAGAGCAAAAGATGAGTTCTGGATTAAATAGTCTGACATAGTTTTGGTACATAATTTTTAAACAAAGATTTCATTGTCATTTAGATTAAAATGATAGTAATATTAAAGTTTCTTAGAGATTTTGAAACATCATGATCTGTTCAGTCCTTGTCACTTAAGTTATAACATAAAAAAATTCAAGATATTCTCAGAGAATGCTTCCTGTGACTTCAGTTTTATTTTTTTTGTTTCTTTGTTCAGGGGTCACAGTTATTGATAAACCATTATGAGCCTAAAGGACATTTTCGGCGCATTTACACATGAGAAGCAGACTTCAACAAGTACTTCTGAAGTTACTGAGAGTCTAGCACTTCTCCACTTGTAGCTGCACGTTAAGTCTCTGCAGAGGATAAGATCATCTGCCTCTCTAGGCCTCAGATACTGAAGATTATTTTTGGTAGATGCACCGTGTAGGCTTTTTCTGCAGTGAGCAGCAGCTGACTGAATTTTAATAAGAAACTTGGATTGCAGTATTATTCTGTAGTCTTTGGACAACGGTTGCTTTCACAAAGAGTAGTTATCAACCTTGAATAACTATGGATTATTTTGTGAAGGGGGATAAAGTAATATGTGTTCTTGTAAAATTAAATTTTATCTTTATTCCTTCTTCTGAAAATCTGTATGCACAGGAACTGAAAATCTTTGAACAGGTATTAAACTCTGTGTAAGTATATAAACTAGTTGAGGGATAAAACCATTTGCTTTTATAAAATATGTTTGATTACATGAGTATAATAAATTGTATGCATATAAATGTGTGTCTATATGCTTTCCTTTAAATATGTTTGAAAAGATGTTTGAAACTTGATTATACTATTTATAATTGGCACAGTACTTTGAATTATGCCAGTACTACATTGTAAAACAGAGTTGTATTTTTTGATATTTAACAATGCTTAACACTTTAAAATGCCACTTCTGAGGAATGAACATGGTGTAACACTCTTGAATACTTGTGTGATGCCAAACTTTTTAAAATAAAATATAAATTATGCTTATTTATTATTTTCTTTGGTTTAATATTGGTCATGTTTTGGTGTGAATTTCAAATTTTTTTTCTTAACACTTTGGCATGAACATTATTGCAGGTTTTTGATGAATATAATGAATGTATGGAATTCAACTGAATTTGCATGCTCTTAAGGATTTTTTCTGTGTGTGTATAAATTTAGCTGCTATTAACAGAAGAGAGAACTTTCTGTGAGTAGCCATATGCATTGATAAGATAGTTTTTCTGAGATCTTCAATTAATCTCACCTTCAAAATGACCAAAATATGTCTTTATTGAATTAACTTTGAATAAAAGTTTGTATATTATTTGTTTCACGTTGTCCTTGATTTTTATCTAGTTTGTTATTAAGAAAGTTGCCTGTTCACTTCTTGTATTCTTTTATAAAATTTGCATTTTCTACTTCATAAATCAGTATTTAAAATTTGTTGTCAAAGAAACCTACAGGGCAAGTCAGTTAAGTCACTGAACTAAAGTCACTGAAAACTGTTCTCCAAGAAAAAACTACCTTAATTATCAAGGAGAACATCTCCCAAGGATTGGTAAAACTTAAAGTTTTCATAGTGTTCTCTCCCTAATATGGGCAGGACACAAGATAAAAGTAAAAGAAATAGCACTGAATCAAAAGGAAGCCAAAGGAAAAATATCTACTCTGACACAACTGAGAAATAAATTGTGGTTTTGATACCAAATTGAAGGAATTGAGGAAATGGACATAGGGAAGTTGGGTGGATACCTGAGGTGCTGAACACAGGAGGAGGAGATGGGATGGGGTGATGGGATATGGTGGCTGTTCCTCGGGGATTTAGAAGGTAGTAGACCTGAGCTCTTGCCAGAACAGTCAATAAGAGGAGAGAATTATACCTGTGATGAAAGTTCTGTGTAGTTAATAGAGTCGCATTTAAACATAGAACCACCTTTATTTTATTATTACCAACTTAGTTGAATTTTCCATTGTAAGTGGAATTATAAATAATTAGGAAAAGCAAAAGCCTATGCTCACCTTATGAAAATAAATTTCTGCATTAGTGTTGCTCCATGCACATCCGTAGTCAACAAACATGTTGAGGATCTAATGAACTTGGAGCACTGTTAAGTACTTCAGACAGTGGCACCAAAAAAAGAGTCATCTCTCCTGATCACTTCCAAACACTAATATTCCATGAATTAGTCAATTAACGATTTATCGAAAAATTTTTAAAGCTTTTCTTAAAATACAATCTCCTAGGGTGACAAAGTTCTAAATACTTAGCATGTCAGATACCTCTTTATCTTTTCTCTCCTTAAAGATTTAATAAGCTCTACAGCTATACCATAAAACAGTTTGCCAAGGTTTAGTAACTAGATTCATAACTCTTGATTTCAAAGGATTTGAATTTATTCCCCTCCCCTCTATGCCAGTCTTTATCTCTCCAGTTTGAAACATCTTGTTTTGTTCTCTTCAAGCTTATACAAGTGTTCCTGGCTTGTTTGATTATTGTCCAGAAAAGAGGTCAGAAGTATTATCCTGCCAGGAGAACCACCAGATATGAGCAGAGTTCAAGGCTAGTTCCATGAAAATACATTTTAAAGCAACTCTGCTCCTTGCTCCACTTGACTCTGCACCTTCGTAACTAAAAGCAGTGATGATTTGGGTTTAGATAAATGATGTGTATATTTTCACTTCCCTTCCCATGAACTCTGGTATATGATTCCGGGTTTTTATTACCATCCCTAAAGATAGCCTAAGGGCCCATGTATTTATAATCTCAGCTGTAGATGAGTTAGCATAGTACATAGTGATATAATGGATTAGCCTGCCTGTTGTTTCAGTTTGTTGAACAGATTCCCTCCTACTGGTTTATATGGCTGACTGTGTCTGATTTCGGAGAGAAGGCTAGATGGTACTGTAGAATCACACTTTGAATCAAGTTTCTGGCATTCTAATTCTGGCTTCACAATTCTAAAGGGAAAAAAAGCAGTGTAAGTGTTGCAGGGCTCATGGGCATAGGAATCAGATGGCTCTGAGTTTGCATCCCCTTCTTTCAGTTACTGGCTCTTCTGGTGGCTCAAATGGTAAAGAAACTGCCTGCAATGCAGGAGACCTGGGTTCAATCCCTGGGTGGGGAAGATCCCCTAGAGAAGGGAAAGGCAACCCACTCCAGTGTTCTTACCTGGAAAATTCCATGGACAAAGGAGCCTGGCAGGCTACAGTCTGTGGGGTCACAAAAGAGTCCCAACAACTGAGCAATTAACTTATCTGTCAGTTGCTAATTGTAACTTTAAACACATTTCTTAACCTCTGACCCTTATTTTGTGTTCTCTAAAATGGCAACATAAGTATCTGTATCTTAGTTTTTTTTAATGTTGAGTTTCAGACCAGCTTCTTCACTGTCCTCTTTCACCCTCAAGAGGCTCTGTAATTCCTCTTCACTTTCTGCCATTAGAGTGGTATCATCTGCATATCTGAGATTGTTGATATTTCTTCCAGCAGTCTTGATTCCAGATTGTGATTCATCCAGCCTGGCATTTCGCATGATGGACTCTGCATATAAGTTAAATAAGCAGGGTGATAATATATAGCCATGTTATACTCCTTTCCCAGTTTTGAACCAGTCTGTTCCATGTCCAGTTCTAACTATTGCCTCTTAATCCGCATACAGGTTTCTCAGGAGACAGGTAAGGTGGACTGGTACTCCTATCTCTTTCAAGAATTTTCCAGTTTGTTGTGATCCACACAGTCAAAAGTTTTAGTGTAGACGGTGAAGCAGATGTTTTTCTGGAATTCCTTGCTTTCTCTGTGATCCAAAGAAGTGGACTCAACTGAATAACAACAACAACAACAACAAAAAAACAATGAAAGTGTATCACTTACAAGGTTATTGTGGAGTTTGAAAGAAATGATGGATAGTAGTGTGCTTGAAATACCAAAGACCCTCCATGTTGTTGTTCAGCAGTTAAATTGTATCTGACTCTTTGAGACTCCCTGGACTGCAGCACACCAGGCTTTTCTCTATCAGCACTCCTCCACATCTAGAATTAGCTCCAACTCAGAGTCCCTTGGACCGCAAGGAGATCCAACCAGTCCATTCTGAAGGAGATCAGCCCTGGGATTTCTTTGGAAGGAATGATGCTAAAGCTGAAACTCCAGTACTTTGGCCACCTCATGCGAAGAGTTGACTCTAATGCTGGGAGGGATTGGGGGCAGGAGGAGAAGGGGACGACAGAGGATCAGATGGCTGGATGGCATCACTGACTCGATGGACGTGAGTCTGAGTGAAGTCCGGGAGTTGGTGTTGGTCAGGGAGGCCTGGCGTGCTGCAATTCATGGGGTCGCAAAGAGTCGGACACGACTGAGCGACTGATCTGATCTGATCATGTCCATTGAGTCAGTGATGCCATCCAACCATCTCATCCTCTGTTGTCCCCTTCTCCTGCTTTTAATCTTTCCGAGCATCAGAGTCTTTTCCAATGAGTCAGTTCTCGATATCAAGTGGCCAAAGTTGAGCTTCAGCATCAGCCTTCCAATGAATATTCAGGGTTGCTTTCCTTTAGGATTGATTGGTTTGATCTCCTTACAGTCCAAGGGACTCTCAAGAGTCTTCTCCAATACCACAGTTCGAAAGCAATCAATTCTTCCACATTCAACCTTCTTTATGGTCCAACTCTGACAGCTGTACATGACTGCTGGGAAAACCAAAGCTTTGACTATATGGACCTTTGTCAGCAAAGGGATGTGTTTCAATAAATTACCACTATTGTTGAAGTTCTCCGAACTGCCCATTTCTTTTTTTGTAATTTATTTTTTTATTGAAGGATAATTGCCTTACAGAATTTTGTTGTTTTCTTTCAAACCTTAACATGAATCAGCCATAGATATATCCCCTCCCTTTTGGACCTCCCTCCCATCTCCCTCCTCATCCCACCCCTCTAGGTTGATACAAAGCCCCTGTTTGAGCTTACCTTCTGTTTGAAGAAGCCTCCCAATTCTTCACTGGAAGGAACTGGGTTGAGCATATTTCTGTTCTGTTTTGTTTTTTGGAGTTATATCTATGTTTCCTTTCAGTTTTAAATCTCCAAGATTTAAAATAATCATTTGACCCTTTCACATACTTGCATCTTCTCTAATATCAAAAATAATATATCTTTAATGTAATAAGTTCCAAATAGGAAAAGGAGTACGTCAAGGCTGTATATTGTCACCCTGCTTATTTAACCTATATGCAGAGTACATCATGAGAAATGCTGGACTGGAAGAAACACAAGCTGGAATCAAGATTGCCAGGAGAAATATCAATAACCTCAGATATGCAGATGACACCACTTTTATGGCAGAAAGTGAAGAGGAACTAAAAAGCCTCTTGATGAAAGTGAAAGTGGAGAGTGAAAAAGTTGGCTTAAAGCTCAACATTCAGAAAACGAAGATCATGGCATCTGGTCCCATCATTTCATGAGAAATAGATGGGGAAACAGTGGAAACAGTGTCAAACTTTATTTTTCTGGGCTCCAAAATCACTACAGATGGTGACTGCAGCCATAAAATTAAAAGACACTTACTCCTTGGAAGGAAAGTTATGACCAACCTAGATAGCATATTGAAAAGCAGAGACATTACTTTGCCAACAAAGGTCCGTCTAGTCAAGGCTATGGTTTTTCCTGTGGTCATGTATGGTTGTGAGAGTTGGACTGTGAAGAAAGCTGAGCACCAAAGAATTGATGCTTTTGAACTGTGGTATTGGAGAAGACTCTTGCGAGTCCCTTGGACTGCAAGGAGATCCAACCAGTCCATTCTGAAGGAGATCAGCCCTGGGATTTCTTTGGAAAGAATGATGCTGAAGCTGAAACTCCAGTACTTTGGCCACCTCATGCGAAGAGTTGACTCATTGGAAAAGACTGATGCTGGGAGGGATTTGGGGCAGGAGGAGAAGGGGACGACAGAGGATAAGATGGCTGGATGGCATCACTGACTCGATGGACGTGAGTCTGGGTGAACTCCAGAAGTTGGTGATGGACAGGGAGGCCTGGCGTGCTGCTATTCATGGGGTCACAAAGAGTCAGACACGACTGAGCGACTGAACTGAACTGAACTGAATGTAGTAAGTAGGACTCTTAAATCAGGGATAATAACCGACTTGGTATTACTGAGCACTTCCTGTATTCCAGATACTGTGCAAAGGACTTACATACATAGTCACATTTATTGTCACAAACTGTTATAATACCCACTTTAATAAGTACTGGATAAAATTTTGAGAAGTAAATTATCTAAGAGCACACTGCTAATAAGTGGCAAAGCTTGGTAGGTCTCACCCCATGGCATATGCTCTTAATCCTCCCTTAAAAGAGTGCAGCATGTTTAAACAGAGGGAAAAATAGGCTGCTTCCCAGTTACACCCACAACCTCAGTCACTGGGACTGTGGGTAGTGGTGGTCTGGAGCTAAGCTGGCCAATCAAAGGAATCCTAAATTAGGTTGCGGGTCTGGGCCTTTATACTCCCCCTGGGAAGAAAAATGCTTCATGGGAAAATGGCTTTACCCATACTCGGTTACTGAAGGCCTACTTCAGTCCTGAAGAGACACACAGCATCTACCCCAGGATACCACAGGCCTCCTGAAGACAGAGCTCTGAGCACGCAAGGGACAGATCCCATTTCTATCCATTTGATATGACTTTTCTGTCGTGATACTTTACAAAGAACGTGGGTGTCAAATACATGGGACAGTTAGATGAATGGGTTGAGGGATTTCCTAAAGCAGATGGCACCTGGCCTGTTAGGCATGAGAGTCAGTCTGATCACAGCCATGAGAAGCGACAGCGTCCCGTTTGCACAAAGTCCTGCATAGAAAGTGCCTTAAACGAGAGCAAGTAGTGCCCTTGTGCAAATTTTAAAAGGCTCTCTTAAGCGAAAGCTTAATTTCGTGGATTACCCCCCATCCGTGCACACCTCTGCATCCCCGTAGGGGCGAGGCGGCCGACCCTGGCAGCAAAACCAACTGCTGCGCGTTGTCTCTTCTAAACCTCCGACTCTTGGCTTTCTGTCCTCAAACAGGAATCGCGCTGCATTTGGAGTTCCCCATTTCCCACGTACATACAGGGGTTCTCAAAGGACGCTGGGGTTGGGACGAGAAAGAGGTCTAAACTTTCGGCGCAACAGCGTTAAAGGGGCGCCAGTGAATACAGCTCATAGTAAAGATTTCAGAGCCGGTGCGCCTGCAAACTCCCCGAGTTCGCATGCTCCTGGAAGGGGTCGCGTGTGCTGGGCGGGGCTGAGGTTGCTAGGCGACGTCTCAAGGCCCTGCGTCAGCCTAGCCCGGCTGGCGGACCAGCTACTGGCCGGACGCCTAGCTCTCACGATCCTCACTCCATCTGAGCAGCCAATGGCCGCGCTTCCAGTTCCGCGTTCTCATGAGTCACACGATGCCGGCAGATGCGTAGGCCAATCACGGCTCTCAGAAGGCGGAACGCAGCCAATGCAAGCCAATACCAGCGGAGGAGCCGGTCGACCCCGAGTGGTAGCGCCTAGCGCAGCTCTGGAGGCGGCGGCTGCAGTGGGTGGCGCGCAAGGTGAGGGACTGGGGTGGAGTGGCCCTCGGTTGGCTCCCGCGTGTAGAGGCCGGGACGGACGGCCTGGCGGCAGGTATGGGTGAAAACGAGTGAAATCTCTTAATGTCGGAACCAGGCAGTGGTCACAGCACAGAGTGACCAGAATTCTACAGAAGGAAGAAGCAAGATCTGTTTGTATGCGCGGCGGGGCGCGCGGGTGGGAAGGGCGCCCTGGGAGGGTTCTAAAGGATGAATAGCAATTGGGCCGAGAACTATACCAGCAAGAGATGCTGTTTCGTGGCCAGAGAGGCCCGAAGCGGAGGACAGTCAGAGGCCTTGGTGCGTCAATACGGAGTGTGAGAGTAAAGGAGAGCAGAGGCCCAGGTGTTTCATCTTGTGGGGAGGCGCTCCCTCACACTGTAAGGGTCTAAAGAAGGGCTGAACCCTGTCTGCTGTTCGCATGAATGCTGGCGTCGTGTTTTAGAGGGAGGGTTTAAGAAGGGCACACATGGAGGTGCCAGGCGTCCGGGCCGGGCAAAGGCCAGGCACTGCTGGCAGGTCTCAGAGACAGGGAAACTTCAAAGTTTCTGGGAGGGAGGTGGGGGGGGCGGGGCGGTGATACACAGACAACTACATTTCTTTTTTTCTGAGTCTGCCTCAAGTCAATCCAGTTGTGCAAGGATGAGAAAAAGAAAGAAAATTCGCTCGTTATTTCCCCTCTCCTCTCTTCCTTAGTACCTATTTTTTGCTTTTGTTCGGTTGGCAGTAGTGTATCCGTTTCCCTCCCTTAAATCTAGAGAGTAAAGTCCTGAGTGTTAATTCAACCAGTTGTTTCTAAGTTGGGAAGTGCTATCCAGGCAGCAGAGATAGAGATCCGGAATATTCTGCCCTAGATGACTAGGTAGTGGCATCAGTTCACAAAGTTAAAGTAGGCGGGAGGGAGTATGTAGGCAGGGTTGCAAGCAGTAAGGACCGAATTTTGGGACATGTTGACTTTGCCATGCCTCCAAACTGCCTACATTGGAGATGGCCAGTATACTTTTGGATAATCAGAACCTGGGGTTTTAGAGAGAGAGAGAGGATATCAGCATATTCTCACAACAGGGAGTAGATATGATCACTCCTGACAATCTAGAATAGTTGGAAGGAGTAAATCAGGCATCTCTGGGAAACTGTTCAGCCTCAATTCTTGAGCCTTTCTTTCTCAAAAGTTGTACCACAGACATACTAAATGGGAAACTGCTGTATCCTTTCTTATCTCCTGGTTGAGTCTCTAGAACTGATATTTCTTCTGCTCAAAACCACCCATCGACCCCATCCAGCCTACTTTACTCTCTTTTAATCTAGTTAAATTAGATTTAACTGCCTTCCCTCCACACTCCAGGTTTGAGTTTACATGCCTCTTTCTCTAGGATCTGTTCCCTGGGCCTCTCTGTTTTATATTTCCAACCTCTTATTGTTCTTATCGCAGATGTTGTGACAGTCTTGTTACTTCTTTGTATTCCTCCCTAGATTTTATGATTTGAATAAATCATATTTATTTTATGATTTGAATAAATAATATTTATTTTATCATTTGAATAAATCATATTTATTTATCAAGGGTGAGAGCAGCAGGAAGTGCAGTCGCCACAAATAGTACCACATGTTAGTTAAATCAGAGTGAATACATGTGAATCCCAAGAAGCGAGAAAGGCAGATATATCAAGATGAGAAGTATCAAATTTTCCATAAGGGCCAGATAAAATAAACTCCAAAATATTTTTGTTGGTTCTGGCAGCTGGGAAACTTAATGATTTTATTTAGTAAGAATAAATTCAGTGCATTGATTAGAATACAAAACTGATTTTAATTGCTAGAGAATGGATGTGAAATCTGAAAATGAAGACAGCCTATATGGAATACTCTTTCAGGAGGCTTGGGTGAACTTTGAGAATTATTCCCCTGTTACTATACTATTTATTGTGTGCTTTATTATTTAGGATCACAGTATGATACAATGGATGAGAGCACAGACTCCCCCACTTAGTGTTTTGTAATTTGGGAAAGTTACTTAATCTTTCTAAACCTCAGTTTTTGTCTGTAAAATGAAAATAATAAAAGTGCCTACCTTGAAGCTGTGGTAAGGAGTAAAGTCTATACTATAGAGAGAGCATGTGACACTCTTAGAAGTTACTGGTGTATATAAAGCACTTAATAATTGTTAGCTTCTTTTGGCTTATGTGTCACCTCAACATAAGTACTTCACATGTATCATTTCTTGGACTCTTTAGAAGAACTATAATTGTTATTCCTTATTTTTTCAACTTTATTGAGGTTCTGTTAGCAAAATGTACATTGTGGTAATTTGATATACATCATGAAAAGATTCCCATAATCTACTTATTGTTATTATTCTTTACATTTTGCAAATAATAAAACTGAGGCTTAGAGAAGTTACTTAACTTGCTCAGGGTCTCACAGCTAGTAAGTGGTGTTGATTCAACATTTAGATTTGGAATCTGCCTGCAATGGAGGAGACCCAGGTTTGATCCCTGGGTTGGGAAGATCCCCTAGAGAAGGGAATGACTGCCCACTCCAGGATTCTTGCTTAGAGAATTCCATGGACAGAGGATCCTGGCACACTACAGTCCATGTGATCACAAAGAATCAGACATGACTGAGAGACTAACACTTTCACAGTTTCATATATTATGCATTCAAGACATACCTAACTTTATTTTTTTTTATATTTCTAGGCTATGCAGTTTATCTGTGAGTTTTTTTCAAATTGTCACAAATCTCCCCAAGTTTTTCCAATTTGTTTTTTGAAAAAAACCTAAGTCTAAGTGGACCTGCCTGCACAGTTCAAAGCTGTGTTATTGAAGGGTTGGCCATAGTTGAGTGGGTTATGGGGTGGTGCACAAGGACAAAGGAGCATTTTAAACAATATTAAGAATGCTTTTGAGGCTTAATATATTTATTTTTAGAGTGGCCCATCATAATTTATAAACTAGGGACAGCAGTAAATATTTTTAGGAAAGTGACATTCTTCATAAGTTTCTCTGTTTTTTGATTTGGTGACCTATTAAGGTTATTTATAAGTAAAACATACTCATGAAAAAATTAAAATTATAAGAGGTATAAAATGGAAAGTAAATTTTTTCTCCTCTTCATAACCCCTCCCTACCATGTATGCATATGCATTTTCTGTACATTTTCTGTTTGTGTGTTTCTCCTATGTATATATGTGTAAAGTGCATAGATAAAGACATAACCTTTTCCCAAAAACATAGGTGAGGCTCTTCCTATACATTCTGCAACTTGCTATTTCACTTAGATGTCTTTCCATGTAGAATATGTAGATCTTCCTCCTAGGTGGCAGTGTCTTGGGAAGGACCTGAGAGAATTTATTTAATTCATTTCTTGTTGATGGCCCTAACATCTTGCTGTATTTTCCTTTGTTTTTGCTATTGTGAGCAATGCTTCCTTCAGTCTTAGTGTGCTCATCTTTGTGTACTTAAGTGAGAAAACTGCTGGATCAAAAGGTGTATTCATTTTGAATTGTAATAAATACTGTGGTTTTTTTCCTTAAAGAATAAACTAATCCTCCCATCAACAATGTACAGTGGTGCTGGTTTCCCCAAACTGTTACTGCTAAGGCGCAGTGTGAAACTAAATTTTTGTTTTAGGATGCATTTCCTATTTGAGTCGAACTGAGCTGTTTATTTGCTTAGTATTTGTATGTATTTTTCTGTGAACTTTCTGTGAGTAGTCTGTCATTTTCTATTGGGTTTTTAGGCTTTTTCTAAAGCACTCATTGTAGCCTTTGTCATAATTCTTGGAAATATTTTTTCCAGTTTGTTGTTTGATCTTTGACTTTATTTATGGTTGTCTTTGTATTCCCAGTTATAAATATTTAGTATTTATGTAGTCATATTTGGCAGACTTTTTCTAAATAAGTTCTTAAGTGATACTTTTCAACCCAGCTATTGCTCTTTGAAATTACAAGTTTTTCCTGGGAGACCACACTGATAAATCTCCTTAAAGATGGCTTGAAATTTCTTATTCCACTATTCTTTAGATGCTGCTGTTGAACGTTAACATGTGGCTTTTAAATCCTATCTACAAATGGAGGCGGTGATGACATCCTGTAGACTGGTGTTTTTAATCATGGGGTTAGGATGACCTGAGAGATTGGCACTCCTTTAGCAATTTAAAAATTAATCAGAAGCATTTTAAAAACTGTTATCTTATACTTTTGTTGTTTAGCTTGCTTATTTACTTATTTATTTATATTTACAGAATAATAAGGCTGTCTGCAAAGATTTGAAAAATGGCAACAAATGAAAGTATCAGCGTCTTTAGTTCAGCATCCTTGGCTGTGGAATATGTAGATTCACTTTTGCCTGACAATCCTCTGCAGGAACCATTTAAAAATGCTTGGAACTATATGTTGAATAATTATACAAAGTTCCAGATTGCAACGTGGGGATCTCTCATAGTTCATGAGGTCCTTTATTTCTTGTTCTGTTTACCTGGATTTTTGTTTCAATTTATACCTTACATGAAAAAGTACAAAATTCAAAAGGTGAGTATAATGGACTTACATTGGAATATTATCATTAGTCTTGTTGAATATTTTTAAAGTAAATATAATTTGTAACTGAAAATAGACTGTACCTCAGGGCTGTCCAATAGACATGTAATGAAGCCACATACATAATTTCCTACTAGAATATATTAAAAAGTAACAAAAGGGGGGGGAACCATGTTCACAATGTATTTAGTTTAATCCAGTAAATCTCAATTATATTTCAGTAAGTAATCAAAATTAAAAAGTATTTAATGGGATATATTGTGATCTTATTCTTACAATAAGTGTTCAAAATTTAGTGTATATTTTACACTAATTTCAGCTCATCTCAGTCAAGACTAGGTGTATTTAAAATGTTCACCACATTTCTAGTTGCTACCATATACACAGCACAACCCTAGGTCATTGCTGATAAGGTTTCAGAAAGAATTGGTTGAATTGTGCCTTCAATAGATGTGATGTTTATCTAATTTGAGTTTATAAGTTTTAATTAAAAGAACTTTTTATTGAGTTATAGTTGATATACAATAAATTAGTTTCAGATGTACAGCATTGCAATTCAGAATTTTTGTACATTATGCTCCACTTAACATTATTATGAAATACTGGCTATATTCCCTATGCTATCCTTTTTTGCTGTGCTTAATCATTCAGTTGTGTCCAACTCTTTGCAACCCCATGGACTGTAGCCTTTGAGGCTCCTCTGTCCATGAGTATTCTCCAGGCAAGAATACTGGAATGGGTTGCCATGCCCTCTTCCAGGGGATCCTCCCAACCCAAAGATCTCCCATATTGCAGGTGGATCCTTTACCATCTGAGCCACCAGGGAAAGCTAACAAGGAAAATAACAAATAACAGGGAAGTAACAAGGAAGTAATAGCCTTGTTACTTAACTATTTTATATGTAGTAGTTTGTACTTCTTAATCTACCTCTATCTCACTCCTTCCCTCTTCTCTCTCCCTGCTGGTTGTAACCTCTAGTTTGTTCTCTATATCTGAATCTATGTCTTGTTTTATTCATTCGTTTGGGTTTTTTTCTTACATCTAAGTGATAACATACATATTTGTCTTTCTCTGACTTATTTCACTTAGTATAATAGACCTTCCAGGTCTATCCACATTGTTGCAAATGGCAAAATTTCATTCTTTTTAATGGCTGAGTAGTCTATTGTGTATATATAACCCATCTTCTTCCACCATTCATCTGTTGATGGACACTTAGATTGCTTCCATATCTTGACCATTGTAAAGCATGCTGGTATGAATGTATGGTGTGCATGTATCTTTCCTAATTAGTTTTTTTTTGTTTTTTTTTCAGAAATATACCCAGGAGTGGAATTACTGGGTCATAAGATAATTCTATTTTTAGTCTTTTGAGGAACCTCCATACTGTCCACAGTATCTGCACCAGTTTACATTCATGCCAACTGTATACTGAGGTTCCCTTTTCTTCACATCCTCACCAACATTTGTATTTGTAGTCTTTTGATAATAGCCATTCTGACAGGTGTGAGGTGATATCTCATTGGGATTTTTATTTGCATTTCCTTAATGATTTGTGATGTTGAGTATTTTTTCATGTGTGTATTGGCCATCGGTATGTCTTTGGGAAAATGTCTGTTCAAGTCTTATGCTAATTTTATATCAAATTATATGAGCTATTTTTATGTTTTAGATATTAATCCCTAATCAGTCTTGCAAATTAAATAACTTGCAAATATTTTGTCCCATTCAATAGTTGCCTGTGTTGTCAGGAGTTTCCTTTGCTGTGAAGACATGCTTTAAAGTTTAATTAGGTCCCATTTGTTCATTTTTGCTTTTGTTTCCTTTGCTTTAGGAGACAGGTGTTCCCATACAAATACTAAAATTATTTGTCCCAGTTCTAAAAAAAAAGCCAGTGTTGTTTTGATAGGGATTGTATTGACTATACAGATTATCTTGGGTAGTGTGATCATTTTAATAATAATTCAATTCAATATAACAGTTCTTCCAATCTAAGAACATGATGTATCTTTCCATTTGTGTTATCCATTTGTGTTTCTTTCATCCGTGTCTTAAGAGTTTTCTGAGTACAGATCATTCATCTCTTTAGGTAGGTTTATTACTAGGTATGGTATTCTTTTTGCTGAAATGGTAAATGGGATTGTTTCCTTAATTTCATTGTTAGTGTATAAAAATCTATTGATAGAGTTCTATATATTAATTTTGTATACAACAGCTTTACCAAATTTATTGATAAACTCTGATAGTTTTCTGGTGGTGTTTTTAGGATTTTTCATGTCATCTGCAAACAGTGACAGTTTTACTTCTTCCTTTCCAATTTGGATTCCTTTTGTTTCTTTTCCTTGTCCTATTGTTGTGTCTAAGACTTCCAGTACTATGTTGAATAAAAGTGGGCATCCTTATCTTGTTCCTGATCTTAGAGGAAATGTTTTCAGGTTTTCACCATTGACCTATGTTAGCTGTGGACTTATCATCTGTGGCCTTTATTATGTTGAGCTATGCTCCCTTTATACTCACTTTATGGAGAAGTTTTATCATATGTAAATTGTAATTTTTGAATAAGCTAGAAGGGAATCTTATGGGGATTCGTGAGTATTATTTTGCAGTTCACTACGATTCTTGATGTCTCAACTCTTCAGTGTTGTTAATATGTTAAGACTTTGATCAAGACTGTTAAGATTTTGTTTTTATTCCAAATATAGCATGGTATTTCTGCAGCATTCATGTCATCTTCCCAAAAATGATGATGTTCCTAACTTCTCAGTATTTGCTTCAGTACACTAAGTGTTTCTTGAGAGCTTGCATACATGGTACATCTTCTCAGTTTAAACATAGGGAAAATAATGAACTCTTTTAACTAAAGAGTTTGACACAGTTCTCAGGAAGGAGTCTGTACCATATTGTTAGACAAAGAAAGAATTTATCAACACTTGGTAAACCTATAATAGTTTCTAATGCTTACTATTAACTTTTTTTCAAAAAGTGATGCCAAACTCAGACTCAGGCACACAGTCCTGATGTAAAGTAGGCATTTTGGGAATGTTCATCTAAAGCAGACTGGTTGCACTCATTGAGTTCATGTCTGATGGCAGTCAATACACACATCCTCTGTAATCAGTCTCTTCACTTCGTAGCCTCTCCTGGTGAGTCTCAACTTTAAGCAACTATTAACATTGATCCTTTCTGGGGATACTGCATGGGGCCAGCTGCTTATAGACTCCAGGTCAAAGGAGGGAAGAACAAAGAGTAAAGGGAGGAATTAAAAGGGCTGTGGCCTAAAGAAGAGTATCCTGTTACTGTAAATAAAGGACACAACATTTCCGAAATGATTTTTATAAAAAGGCCTGCTTTGAAAGGCAGAATTGTGTTTGAGTGTCTTAAGTTCTCATGCGTGTTTGGAATTCTCATGCATGTTTGGAATTTGGACTGCAGTGGGTCACCCACTGCATTATTTATGGGGCTGATTGGTTGGTTGTATGACTGACTGTCCAGGCCAAACTATCCCTCTCTGCCTTCTGCCCTCTACAGTTGACTCACTGGTCAGAGGTGGTAACTTTTTCAGAGAGAAAGGCCTGTTTCAGTTAAGATTTTATGAAGACTCCAGAGAAAAATGTGACAAAAGAAAGGACAAGCAATAATCTAGTTTACAACTAGTTACTTATAAACAGATCGAAAGCCTTCAAGTCTGTGCTTAGCATATGTTTCTTGAGTTTTGCAACCATTAAAGTCCCTGCTTTGAGATTTTTTAATAATAAAATTAACTGAAGATTAATCAATACAAGTTTTCACAATATAAAGGGATTTAAAAACAAGCCAATAAGTCAGTATAAGTTAATTACAGAGTTATGCATTTTGAAGGCAGATACCCTGAAACACTGACACTGGTGGAACAACACCAAAAATTCTGCTTTGAAATAGAATAGACAGTTAATGTACATGCTTGCTAGGGGGAAGGGTGATATTCACTTCTGTGAAAGTAAAGAAATGGACCTTGCAGGATTTTTTTTTATTTATGTCATACATCTTAATAATTCTCTAGGAACTTTCCTCAAGGATTTATACATTAAAAACATTCTTTCTGAAATCTATGACCCTCGTAAATAGTAAACCATGTGATTTCTTTGTAGTTATAACTGACATCAGTGTTAGATTCTAGCCAAGGTATCACCAGTTACTTAAACATAGTTCTTTGGGGAAAAGAGTGGCTTTTCCCACCCAAGCCAGAACCTTTCATTTATTTTGTCCCCAGTCACAGACTGGAAGTTCAGAGGAGAAAGGTCAGATCATGCTCAGAGCAGAAATAGACAATTATAAAGTAATCTTGCCTAATTCCTTCATTTTATTGTTGAGACTGAGATATGAGCTTCACAGAGACCCTGAGGTTAGAATCAACTCTGATTACCAGTTGAACTCTTCCTTTTTTGTCAGGGAAGGAAGCTCTTCTAAAGAATTTCAGGAACAATACTGGAACCCTAGATTTTAGTTCGTCACAAGTTCTGCTAATAACTGCCTGTGTGATCTGGGCAAGATGGTTGACCTCTGGGCCTCTGCTGAGGTCAGTGGTTTCCATTGTAGATTTCTGAATTTAGGAGTAAGGACATTTAAAAGAGCAATGACTGTTTATTATTTACTATCTTTTTGTAAAGCCAAAAGCACTTCTTAACTAAGTACAGCCCTTTGAATTGAATACATATTCACTTTTCTTTATGGCTTGCTGAGCAAGTTGATAATCCTGATGGGGTTTTGTGAACATTTCTCTACATTGATCACTTCCTCATTTGACTTTAATCTGTGAACTTCATCTGTTCCCATTCTTTGGGAACCACCGGACACATTTGTTTCTGGAGTTCTTTCAGCTCAGAGAGTTTCTAATTCTGTCAATGTGTATGAAGAAAAATGCACTTATTTCTGGGAATGAAAACCACTGAATGGTGTTGCCTGCCTGTGTAGTAAGGCTTTCAATGCTGTGTGTATAGCTCCCTCAGCATTTGGGAGAACTCAGCTGTGATTGTAGCATGACACATCTACATGTCTTCATCTCTGGAATTCCTGATAAAAGTAAATGATCCGTGGGCAGCAAAAACAAGACTTACTTATTCTGTAGTGTTGCTTAAAGATCATTCGGACCATTATGCCTGGGCCTGAGTTTTGACAATTTCTTCATCTGTTTATAGTAGTGATAATAGCTGTCAAGAATTTAGAATATTGGGAGTGAGTGTTATAGTTCCTGGGCCTTAGTTACTGTAACTTAGCAATTATAATACAGAATCTACATAACATAAGATTAATTAAATAACATAAATTCCAGGTCCCATATAGACATTAGAGAAAAATCTAAGAATTTACTTTTAGTTTTCAGGTGAAACTTCTGATAGCAGAGGCTAATACTAAACGTTTTAATTTTTTTCTCCATAGGATAAACCAGAAACATGGGAAAACCAATGGAAATGTTTTAAAGTGCTTCTCTTTAATCACTTTTGTATCCAGCTTCCGTTGATTTGTGGAACTTATTATTTTACAGAGTATTTCAGTATTCCCTATGATTGGGAAACAATGCCAAGATGGTATGTAGATAAAGATTTGATTTTTATACTCAGTTATGGTTTATCATCCAATTAAAATATCCTTAGTATTACCTTCTTTCTTCATTTGGTTAATGTTTGCTCTTAACTTTGAAGTAAATAAAATATAGAAAACTACAGTAGAAACTTGAAATGTTCCCATTTTTATGTGTTTCTATATTTTAATATCTTTATTGGAGGGTGAGTTTCTTACATCAGAAGTTTCCATGGCATCCTTTATATGATTATGTACAGGATACAGGGGCTTATAGCAAGAAAAAATATATTTTAAGTCTAAAATGAATGAAAAAAATGAGTGAGGGTAAAGTTTATAAAAATTGTGTCCATATAGACACACACACACACACACACACACATATATATATGTATGTATATTATCTGAGCATATTTATGTTCAAATAATTTTTGTATTCTAGCTTTCTGTTCTGACGAAACCTGAATACAGATGTACAATATATAGATATGTGCTTTTCCTATTACTCTATATGCAACATATAAGAGAATTTGTGTATTTGTTCCTATATAAATAAAATACTTTTGCCTATTGCACTTACATGCTTCTCTTTGGCAGAAGAAAGTGATTTTACTATTATGAGTAGTAAGTCCTTTATCAGTGTTACTCTTTGCCTAGAAATTTTGAGTTTTCTTTCTTAGCTCTGATTTTATAACTTTTTTTTTTTTTATAATAGAATTGGTATGGTGGTCAGCCTCTTTAACCCTTCTTCAGGTGGTATCATATATCTAGCTTGTATCTATATGTATTGTTTTGAGAATTTGTTGATCAATATAACCAGTTAAGTCAAGATAGTATTTGATTTTATGCAGTGTCCAGCAGTGATCCTAGGTAAAAGTCTAGATTGTTTTAGTAAGTTATTTTATCCTCATTACAGTATTTTCATCTTAAAGGTACATGCTTTTGGCAAGATGTTTTGGCTGTGCAGTGATCGAGGATACTTGGCACTATTTCTTGCATAGGCTTTTACATCACAAAAGAATATATAAATACATTCATAAAGTTCATCATGAGTTTCAGGTATGTTCGAATTATATTTAATATATTTTTTACTCTTTGAGGCAAAAATGTTATTTTTTTTAAAGAATCTGAACTTAAAAAAAATTGTCAGTGATGTCTTTATTTCATTTTCCTTTGCATGATTGTTTAGAATACATACACACATAAACATGAACACAAAGCTAGTTCTACAGATTTTTTTCTAGTATCCTGATTTTGTGGTAAATTGAGGCCTGAAAGAAAAATAATTCATTTTTGTATTTTGGTTCAGAGCACTGTACTCACACAGCTGGGTACCTGGCAGTTTGATGGAGGCTCTAATGCTGTTATGATTATTTAAGTGGGACCCCAAAACAACAAACCTTGAATTATTAAATTTCTAAAACAATTTTCAACTTAGTTTTAATGCTTTTCCACCTCATTGCTAACTTCTTCCCACAAAACAGGGTTTTTGTTTTTTTTTTTTTTAATCAGAACTGCTTTGTTGTTAGCTTTGTCAGATTTGTTACGCTGGTATGTTCTGCATTGATCCTGATTACCTGATATGATAAATCAAATATCCCTATCTTGACAGAACAAATTCAGGTGCATAAACCAAATGTAGAATTCAAGCCAGTTGTTTTAATGCCTTTATCTCAAACCATTAAAATAGATCATATTAAGGACATCCCTAGCCCTTTTAATGTTTGGTAAAAACAGAGAGATATCTTTATTGAGAATTACTGTTAATGTTTATATAGGTATGACTAGATATACAGTTGACCCTTAGTATCTATGGGTTCTGAATCCATGAATTCAACCAACTAAATATGCACATCCTCTGGAAACCCTCATTGAAAATATTTGGGGAAAAAATTTCAGAAAGTTCCTAAAGGCAAAACTTGAACTTGCCTTGAATGGGCAACTATTTACATAACATTTAAATTGTGTTTACAACAGTTACACAATTACATAGCATTTATATTGTATTAGGTCTTGTAAGTAATCTGTAGATGATGTATATGAGAGGATATGCATAGGTTATATGCAAATACTGCCAAATACTGCCTTTTCATTAAAGTTCGGTGTCCATGGAGGTCCTTGAACCAATCCCTTTAGAATACTGAGGGATGACTGTATTATCATAACATATAGAAGGGATATAGTATTATAAAATGATATGCACAAATAAATTAAAAATACCTATGTATATTAGGGTTCTTCCAAGAATCAATTGGAGATACATACACACAGATTTATTTTAAGGAACTGGCTCATGCAGTTGTGGGGGCTGGCAAATCTGAAATCTATAGGGCAGCTAACTGGAAATGCAGGAGAGACTTGATGTTGCAGGCCTGGATCTGAATTCCTATGGGCAACAGGCTGGAAAGCACACAGGTTTTCTGTACTGTAGTCTTGAGCATTCCTTCCTTCCTTGGGAAGCCTCAGTCTTTGCTTCTAAGGCCTTTAGCTGATTGAATGAAGCCCACCTGCATTATGGAGGATCCTCTTTACCGATTTAAGTATTAAATATTGATCACATCTAAAATAGACCTTCACACCAAATCTAGACTGGTGTTTGACCAAGCAACTGGGCACCATGGCCTAGATAAGTTGATGCATAAAATTAACCATCACAATATATTAAGCAATTCTTATTTATTTTAGGCTCCATTTGGAATGGAAGCTGAATATGCACATCCTCTGGAAACCATAATTCTTGGAACTGGATTTTTCATTGGAATCATGCTTTTATGTGATCATGTTATTCTTCTTTGGGCCTGGGTGACTGTTCGTTTGATAGAGACTATTGATGTCCATAGGTAAGGTTTGGTTTCTATTCAGGTAGAAGGTATCATAAAATATCCTTTCTTCATGGTCATAGATTATCTTTCTTTTTTTTTTTAATTGAGATGTAATTGACATATTGTGTTTTAGGTATACAGTGTAATGGTTTGATATATATATTGCTGATCCATCTTTATACATTGTTATAATTTTTTGTGTGTGTGTGATGAGAACTTATAAGATTTACTCTCTTTGCAACTTTCAAATTCACAGGACTGTTGACTTCAGCCTTTATGCTCTTCATTACATGCCCAAGGCTTATTCATCTTACAATTGGAAGTTCATACCTTTGACCACTTTCACCCATTTTACACACTCATAGTCAATGTCATAGATTATGTTTTTTAAGTAGACTAATAGTAAGAGAAGTTAAACATTGTTAATGTTACTGTTTTTAAGAAAACAGGAGAACATAATCATTGGGACAAATTCAAATAATAGACTTTTTTTTTGCATTCTTGTCTATAACTGTTGTCATTTTTATGGTGAGATTGTATTCATGTATTATTTGGGAAAATGAAACAAAGTTTTTGGAAGTGCTGCAAAACTGCTCTCCAAAGGGCCCCTCTTTACATGCCCAGCAGGAGCCTGCAAGAATGCTTTCCCTGCTTCTGATACCTTTTCCAGCCTGGACATTACAGTCTCGTTAATCTTGGTTATTAGGAGAGCAGAGAACCTTCAGGGCTGTGATCTGTGTTCCCCAGGGACTGGTGAGGCTGCACGCCTGTGTGCTTGTTGACAACAGTTATTTTCTTCCTTGAATTAGCTTTTATTTCCCTTGCCTACTTTTTGTTAGATTATATGTTTTATAACCTATTATGAAAAAAGTGAAAGTGTTAGTCACTCTGTTGTGTCCTACTCTTTGTGACCCCATGATGTGTAGCCCATCAGTCTCCTCAGCCCATGAAATTCTCCAGGCAAGAATATTGAGGGATGGAGTGGGTAGCCATTCCCTTCTCCAGGGAATCTTCCCAACACGGAGATTGAACCCAGGTCTCTCCTGCATTGCAGGCAGATTCTTTACCACCTGAGCCACCAGGGAGACTTATAACATTTTGGTTCACGTGTAAGCTTTGTTCAGTTCAGTTCAGTTTGTTCTCTCAGTCACGTCTGACTCTTTGCAGCCCCATGGACTGCAGCACGCCAGGCTTCTCTGTCCATCACCAACTCCTAGAGCTTGCTCAAACTCATGTCCGTCGAGTCAGTGATGCCGTCCAACCATCTCATCCTCTGTCATCCCCTTCTACCTTCAATCTTTGCCAGCATCAGGGTCTTTTCTAAGGAGTCAGTTCTTGAATCAGGTGGCCAAAGTATTGGAGCTTCAGCATCAGTCCTTCCATTGAATATTCAGGACTAATTTCTTTTAGGATTGACTGGTTTGATCTTGTAGTCTAAAGGATTCTCAAGAGTCTTCTCCAACACCTCAGTTCGAAAGCATCAGTTCTTCAGGGCTCAGCTTCCTTTATGGTCCAACACTCATATCCATACATAACTACTGGAAAAATCATAGCTTTGACTAGGTGGACCTTAGTTGGCAAAGTAATGTCTCTGCTTTTTAATATGCCATCTAGGTTTCTCATAGCTTTTCTTCCAAGGAGCAAGCATCTTTTAATTTCATGGTTATTACATGAAATTACAAAGTAGGTAACTTTGTTACATATGTTGTAAATATTTTCTCTTCCATCTGTCATTTCAGTTTTAACTCTTGATGGTTCTTTTACGGTACTGAAGTTTTAAATTTTTATATAGTAAAATCTATCAGTTTTATTTTTTTCTGGCTTTTGGATTTCATGCCTTGATTGAAAAGCAGGTTTAATGTTCCTGAAACACTGTTGAAAGAAATATATTTGTGGTTTTAATAAAAAATTTGGTTAAATAGTATAATTCAGGCCAGCAATTATTTTATTCTTCTGTAATGACCCTTTGGAGAAGGAAATGGCAACCTACTCCAGTGTTTTTGCCTGAAGAATCCCAGGGATGGAGGAGCCTGGTGGGCTGCTGTCTATGGGGTCGCACAGAGTCAGACACGACTAAAGTGACTTAGCAGTAGCAGCAGTCTTAGGCAGAGAAGTGGTAGATGATGTGTCCTTCTTTCTTTCTTTCCATTGCTCCTTTCTATTTCCTTCCTTCTCAGCCTGCTCAAGGGAGGGAAGGATTGGGGTGATTCAGACTGGTATAATTATAGATATCAGATTTTAGACTTGTAGTTAGAAATAAAGACAGGTACTCTAAAAAGAAGTTGCAAACAGTAATCCTCAGATTTAACCTTTGTAATGCTTGGTGCTAATTTTGTACAACTTTTCCTAAAAGACATATGTAGTAGTATGGGTGTTACAAGTTTGGTAAGCAAATTCCTCTAAAAGAGAAAAAATTCATGAAAATCTGTGTCTAAGAATTCATTACTATAATCCTTCCTTCATCTCCTGATTGTAATATCAATATTAAAATATTAATATTACATTAATACTACATTAATATTCTATAAATTGTTCAAGTTTTTCTTTAATTACTGAAAGTGGTTTCTAGAGTATGTACCATTTGCTGTGAACTTTTGTACACATCAGAAATAAGTGACTTAGGTACAGTGGAATGTTATTTGAATGGTTAACAAGCATATTATGGTCAATGAACAAGTTAATTATTGAAGGTGTACTTACTTCCTTAATAATCTTTATCATTTTCATTTCAGTGGTTATGACATTCCTCTCAACCCTTTAAATCTCATTCCTTTCTATGCTGGTTCTCGGCATCACGATTTCCACCACATGAACTTCATTGGAAACTATGCTTCAACATTTACATGGTGGGACAGAATTTTTGGAACAGACTCTCAATTTAATGCCTACAATGAAAAGATGAAGAAAGTTGAGAAAAAGACTGAATAAGCATGTCATATAAACCTTCCGGAAAATATGCATTTCCTGAATTGAAGCTAGTAGCTAACATTGCTTCTGGGGAGCAGAAATATACATATGACTTGGCCACTAAGTGATTAAAAAGACTATTAACAACTTTTAATTAATTTCCTAGTGGGAGCTTTCATATATTTAAATACAGTTTTCCTGAGGAAGCTTTAAGGGCCATTTTGCTAATCTTACAAAAAGGATTTAAGTAACGGAGTATTAATTGAAGTCTTTCCCCCAACATTGTACCATGGGCCTGAAGCCAAAATTGGTCTTTAAACCTTTTAAATATATAGTGGCCATTTCAGGAACTCTTGGTAGTGGTGTTGGCCTCCTATTGAACTTACCAAAAAGGTATTTACCTTTTTGGAATTTGAATAAAAATCAAATGCCATGGATTGAACTATACCAGTCTGTACAGTATGAGTGAGTGCCGAATCCCAGAGTAGCCACTGCCAGGAATTTCTTATCTGGAGCTGATCAGTTCGAAATGACTCTTTGGGAAGTCCTTTTTGATTACAATGTACCACTGTTATCTATAAATTAAGGCATTTATGAATTGATGTAAGACTCTTTTAGTCTAAAGGTTTTCAGGTTACTTCAACTTTTTAAAAAAATCGAGCTTTATTTCTGCTATTTCCTCTTTCATTTTTGTATATCAAGTTTTCATTGTACTTAAAGCAGTGTCCTGAAACTGTGTACTGGCTTGCTGTATTTGCACTTGCAGCTATTGAAATAAATGTGATTTTGTTTGATTATTCCGTTTCCAATTTAAAACATCATTTTTCACCTTTTATTTATTCTTATCAGGAAAAGTATAAAAATCACTAAATTATTGTTTTGTAACAAAAGGAATAATTTTATCTTTTTAAATGCTTCATTTCTTAAACTTTTTGACAGTTTCAACATGTATTTATCAGGCTATTGTGGGAAATTCTGTTGACCTAATAAAATGGAGGATACTGAAATAGCTCATTACTCCACTTAGAAAATATACAGATGGGAGAATAGAGACAAACTTTATGGGGCTGACTTAATTTCAAATAGGTAGCCCAGTGGAAAAAATCCACCTGCCAGTGCAGGAGACATGGGTTCAATCCCTGGGTTGGAGAGAGCCCCAGGAAAAGGAAATGGCAGCTCATTCCAGTACTCTTGCCTGGGAAATCCCATGGACAGAATAGTGAGGTGGGTTACAGTCCATGGGGTCGCAAAGAGTCACATGACTGAGCACATGTACATGCACCGTTTTTTGTTTTTTTTTTTAATACTTATACAGTAAAGAGGTTCAAATAAGGACTGAGAAAGTTACAGCTGAGACTCTGGCTGTTGTTTGGTTGCTAAGTCATATCCCACTCTGTAACACCATGGACTGTGGCATGCCAGGCTTCCCTGCCCTTCATTATCTCATGGAGTTTGCTCAAATCATGTCCTTGAGTAAATGATGCCATCCAACCATCTCATTCTCTGTTGCTCCCTTCTCCCGCCTTCAGTCTTTTCCAGCATCAAGGTCTTTTCCAATGAGTCAGCTCTTCACATCATGTGGCCAAAGTATTGGAGCTTCAGCATCAGTCCTTCTAATGAATATTCAGGGTTGGTTTCCTTTAGGATTGACTAGTTTGACCTCACTGTCCAAGAGACTCACAAGAGTCTTCTCCAACACCACAGTTCAAAAGCATTGTTTCTTTAGCACTCAGCCTTCTTTATGGTTCAACTCTCACATCTATACATAACTACTGGAAAAACCATAGCCTTGACTAGATGGACCTTTGTCCACAAAGTAATGTCTCTGCTTTCTAATATGCTGTCTTGGTGTGTCATAACTTTATTACCAATGAACAAGCGTCTTAATTTCATGGCTACAGTCACTGTCCAGAGTGACTTTGAAACCCAAGAAAATAAAAGTGTCACTGTTTCCATTGTTTCCCCATGTATTTGCCATGAAGTTGTGGGACTAGATGCCATAATCTTAGTTATTTGAATTAAGTTATTTGAGTTAAGCCAGCCTTTTCACTCACCTCTTTCATCTTCATCAGGAGTAGCTCTTTAGTTTCTCTTCACTTTCTGCCATTGAATTGGTATTATCTACATATCTGAGGTTGTTGATATTGCTCCCAGAAATCTTAATGCTAGCTTGTGATTCATCCAGCCTGGCACTGCACATGATGTACTCTGCGTGTAAGTTAATAAGTAGAGTAGCAATATACAACCTAATGTACTCCTTTCCCAATTTTGAACCAGTTGGATGTTCCATGTCCAGTTCTGTTGCTTCTTGACCTGCCTACAGATTTCTCAGGAGGCAGGTCAGGTGGTCTGGTATTCCCATATCTTGAAGAATTTTCCATGGTTTGTTGTGATCCACACAAAGGCTTTGGCATAGTCAATGAAACGGAAGTAGATGTTTTTCTGAAATTCTACTGCTTTTTCTATGATCCAACAGTTGTTGACAGTTTGATCTCTGGTTCTTCCGCCTTTTTTAAAGCCAGTTTGTACATCTGGAAGTTTTCGTTTCACATACTGTTGAAGCCTAGCTTGAAGGATTTTGAGCATTATCTTCCTTGAATGTGAAATGAGTGCAATTGTATGGTAGTTTGAACAATCTCTGGCATTGCCCTTCTTTGAGATTGTAATGAAAACTGACCTTTTCCAGTCCTGTGGCCACTGCTGAGTTTTCCAGATTTACTGACATATTGAGTACAACACTTTAAGAGCAATATCTTAGGATTTGAAATAACTCAGCTGGAATTCAGTCACCCACACTAGCTTTGTTGGTAGTAATGCCCACTTGACTTCACATTCCAGGATGTCCGGCTCTAGATTTGTAGCCACACAATAGTGGTTATCTGGATCATTAAGACCTTTTTTGTACACTTTGGTATATTCGTGCCACCTCGTCTTAATCTCTTCTGCTTCTGTTAGGTCCTTAGCATTTCTACCTTTATCATGCCGCATCTTTGCATGAAATATTCCCTTGGTATCTCAAATTTTCTTGAGATCTCTCATCTTTCCCATTCTATTGTTTTCTTCTGTTTCTTTGCATTGTTCACTTAAGAAGGCTTTCTTATTTTTTTGTTTTGTTTTGTTTTGTAGTCTTGTTTATTTTCTTTCATTTTTTTTAAAATTTTATTTTATTTTTAAACTTTACAATATTGTATTGGTTTTGCCAAATATCGAAATGAATCCACCACAGGTATACATGTGTTCCCCATCCTGAACCCTCCTCCCTCCTCCCTCCCCCTACCATCCCTCTGGGTCGTCCCAGTGCACCAGCCCCGAGCATCCAGTATCGTACATTGAACCTGGACTGGCGACTCGTTTCATACATGATAGTATACATGTTTCAATGCCATTCTCCCAAATCTTCCCACCCTCTCCCTCTCCCACAGAGTCCATAAGCCTGTTCTATATATCAGTGTCTCTTTTGCTGTCTTGTACACAGGGTTATTGTTACCATCTTTCTAAATTCCATATATATGTGTTAGTATACTGTATTGGTGTTTTTCTTTCTGGCTTACTTCACTCTGTATAATAGGCTACAGTTTCATCCATCTCATTAGAACGGATTCAAATGAATTCTTTTTAATGGCTGATTTCTTATCTCTTATTGCTATTCTCTGGAACTCTGCATTCAGTTGGGTCTATCTTTCCCTTTCTCCTTTGCCTTTCACATCTTTTCTCAGCTATTTTTAGCGCTTACTCAGACAACCATTTTGTTTTCTTGCATTTCTTTTTCTTGGGATGGTTCTGGTCACCACCTCCTGTACAATATTACTCACCTCTATCCATAGTTCTTCAGGCAGTCTTTCAGATCTAATCCCTTGAATCTTTTTGTCACTTCTCCCGTATAATTATAAAGGATTTGATGTGGGTCATACCTGAATGGCTTAGTGGATTTCCATATGTTCTTTATTTAAGTCTGAATTTTGCAATAAAGAGTTTATGATCTGAGCCACAGTCAGTTCCAGGCCTTGTTTTTGCCCACTGTATAGAACATTTCCATCTTCAGCTGCAAAGAATATAATCGATGTGATTTCAATATTGACCCATCTGGTGATGTCCATGTGTAGAGTCGTCTCTTGTGTTGTTTGAAGAGGGTGTTTGCTATGACCTGTGCATTCTCTGGGCAGAACTCCTGTTAGCCTTTGCCCTGCTTCATTTTGTACTCCAAGGCCAAACTTGCCTGTTACTCCAGGTATCCCTTGACTGTCTACTTTTGCATTTCAATTGCCTATGATGAAAAGAACATCTTCTTTTGGTGTTAGTTCTAGAAGGTCTTGTAGGTCTTCATAGAACCATTTGACTTCAGCTTCTTCGGCATTAGTTGTTGGGGCATAGACTTGGATTACTATATTTGAACGGTTTGCCTTGGAAATGAACCAAGATCATGCTGTTGTTTTTGAGATTGTACCCAAGTAATGCATTTCAGACTCTTTTTAACTATGAGATCTACTTCATCCCTTTTAAGGGATTCTTGCCAACAGTAGTAAATGTAATGTTCATCTGAATTAAATTAGCCCATTCCCATCCATTTTAGTTCACTGATTCCTAAAATGTCGATGTTCACTCTTGTCATCTGCTTGACCACGTCCAGTTTACCTTGATTCATGGCCCTAACATTCCAGGTTCCTATGCAATAATCTTTTTTACAGCATTGGACTTTACTTTTTCTTTTCATCAGACTTTATTTTCACCAGACAGACAGGGCATCTTTTCTGCTTTGGCTCAGCCTCTTCATGCTTTCTGGAGCTATTTATCTGCTCCTCCCAGTAGCATAGTAGACACCTACGGACCTGGGGGGTCACTTTCCAACCCTCCTCCAACGTGTGTGTGTGTGTGTGTTTAATAAGTCTGTTCTTAACTCTCAAACAACAATTTTGAGGCTGTACCTAAAACTATGCTGTTTAGTTGTAAGGTATCTAAGGGAATTCTTTTATCATGTACTTTCATTCCCTAATACTCTTGGAACACAGGGGTCTGAACTAAGAGTAGAGTGACACCTACTGTTGAAAATGGTGCTAAATATTTTTAAACAACTTATGTTCTAATTATCTTTTCATACTAGATAACTTTTACTGTGAATTGTGCTTGATCTTACTTATTGCTCTGGAATGTAAGTGCCTTTTTTTTTTTTTTTTCTTCTATTCATATGTGAAGGAATTGTCTCAGAGGTGAAGTTAATCCGGATGTATGGGGCCAGACTTTTAACTTTAGAAACCATGATTGTGGCCACTACATGCACACACTGCAGACTTGCATCTTCTATAAAATCTCAGAAAATGCTTCCCAGAATTTCCCCCTTATGCACAATTTTTTGAGAAGACAGATGCTTTGAAAGGAGAGAAAAAGTTCTAAGCCAGTAGCCATCAGAAAGAAAGACTCATTAATAGGCACTTCAGTACAAATGAATTTTTATATGATTTACTGACCAGACTTCTTTTAAGATTACCTGAATTAAGCTGTCTTTTTTTAGCACTTGATGTGGGATAGAAACAAATAAATATGAAGACTAGAGTACAAAAACAATATGTAGATCTGTCTAGAAAACAAGGGATTCTCTGTTTCCTAGATTTTCTATTTTTAATTTTGCTGAAGTAGTAATTTGAAAACTTAAAGTTAATATCATAATTAAAATGAGAGTGTAGGATACGCTTAGTTAGTATCTATAATATTATAATTAATTAATATTTTGAGCTTCCCTAGTAGGTCAGTGATAAAGAATCTGCCTCCAACACAGGAAACCCAGGTTTAATTCCTGGGTAGGGAAGATCCCCTGGAGGAGGACAGGGCAACCCACTCCAGTATTCTTGGCTGGATAATCCCATGGACAGAGGAGCCTGGTGAGCTATAGTCCATAGGGTTGCAAAGAGTCAGACACCACTGAAGTGACTGAGCATGCACACAATTAGTATTTTACTCTCTTGTATATAATCTGGCTAAAGACATTTTAACCTTTGGGAAAGCTTGGATCTGCAATACTTAAAGAAATTCCTATCTCAACTTCTAACTCCTAAACTCACATAAAGCCTAGAGCTTTTAAATTTCCCAAGTTGGAGAAAGACTCTGTTCAAAGTCTTCATGTGTGAATGCACAGAGGGCTGTATGTTTGTCTCTGAGGATTTAGTCCCAATCTATTCTTTGAAAAGATTAAAATCTTCCAGTTAATGTTCAGAAGAGTGAGCTATGCCTTTGGTCAAATAGATGCTGTGGCAAGTGATTGTCAAATGCTGACATTCTCCCATAAAATCACCAGACTGTGGTAAAATGTCGTAGGACACACTGAGTACTGTTGTGCTCCCCATGTTGAAAGGAAGAGGATGTAAGAGGGTAGAACCCACTATACAAAATGCTACTTTCAAACTATTGAAAAAATAAAAGGGTGGAGTTCACTGTGCAATTGGAGGCTCAGAGCCTAGGCTACTGCTCACAGGAGAATGAACCCAGTACCAGGCAGGACTGAGCTGTGGCCTTGTCCCTTTGCTCCAAGTAACTGATCCACTTGCTGGAAAACCTTTCCCTCTCCTGCTACTCTACACCAATTTCCTCATCCTGAAATGAGGATGATAACGTTTCATAGGGAGTTTGTGAGAATTCATTAAAATGTTACACGTGAGGTACGTGTTGCTGTGTGCAATAAATGTTAGCTATTGTGTTTTAAGTTCCCGCCATGTTTTCTAACTGAACCAGCTCCAGCCCCCTCCCACCAGCCCTGACTCCCTCACTGAGGTCTTGTGCTGCTTCAGGGAACAGCAGCCTCCAACCCTCCTCCCTCCTCCCCATTCTGGATCACTAACCTCTGTCTGTCATGCCTCAGCACATTCTGCCTTGGGTTGCTACCTCTTTTAATCCAAAGATTTCTATGTACTTTCATTCTCCTGTAACATTGTTCTTGCTAATCTCTTTCTGAGCCTTTAAGAGGTTCAGTGAGGGTTATTACTAAGGTCAAAGTCATGCAGGTCATGAGTGACTGTGGAGCTGGGACCTTGCTATTCTCCATCTTTCCTCCCATATCCTCTGTACACCTGGCATGATACCTTGTACATGATAGGAGATCAAGAAATGTTCTATTAATTAAAAAAAGTGGAGACTATTGTAATAGGAACTTATAGGATTTGCCAATTATATTGCCATTTAAACAATTCAGAGTGTTTTAAGTAATAAGAGCCAATAGTGGGGGTGCAGGAGGGGAACGAGGGATGTTTGAAGTGCATGACAACACCAGAGCTAGGTGTGGGGCTGCTTGGGCCAGCTGAAGTCTTTGTGCTAATTCTTCAGGATCTTAAAGTTTGATATCACTGGTACAAATTCTCATGGAATATGCAGTTTGATGTGCTCTTTTAGGGAACAAGTTACAGATTAGAGGGCATATGTATTTAACTTGACAAAAAACCCTACCTAACTAAGATCATGGCATCTGGTCCCATCACTTCATGGGAAATAGATGGGGAAACAGTGGAAACAGTGTCAGACTTTATTTTGGGGGGCTCCAAAAATCACTACAGATGGTGATTGCAGCCATGAAATTAAAAGATGCTTACTCCTTGGAAGGAAAGTTATGACCAACCTAGATAGCATATTCAAAAACAGAGACATTACTTTGCCAACAAAGTTCCGTCTAGTCAAGACTATGGTTTTTCCAGTAGTCATATATGGATATGAGAGTTGGACTGTGAAGAAAGCTGAGCGCCAAAGAATTGATGCTTTTGAACTGTGGTGTTGGAGAAGACTCTTGAGAGTCCCTTGGACTGCAAGGAGATCCAACCAGTCCATTCTAAAGGAGATCAGTCCTGGATGTTCTTTGGAAGGAATGATGCTAAAGCTGAAATTCCAGTACTTTGGCCACCTCATGTGAAGAGTTGACTCATTGGAAAAGACTCTGATGCTGGGAGGGATTGGGGGCCGGAGGCAAAGGGGATGACAGAGGATAAGATGGCTGGATGGCATCACCAACTCGATGGACATGAGTTTGAGTGAACTCCGGGAGTTGGTGATGGACAGGCAGGCCTGGCGTGCTGCAATTCATGGGGTCGCAAAGAGTCGGACACGACCAAGTGACTGAACTGAACTGAACAAGAAAAATGTAGGGGGGTGGCCCCAAGATCGCAGAGGAATAGGATGGGGAGACCACTTTCTCCCCCACAAATTTATCAAAAGATAAGTTGAATGTTGAGCAACTTCCACAAAATGACTTCTGAACACTGGCAGAGGACACCTGGTACCCAAAAAGGAAGCCCAATCTCTTCAAAAGGAGGTGGGAAAAAATATAAAAGATGAAAATAGAGACAAAAGATTTAAGGGTGGACACCCATCCTGGGGAGGGAGCTGTGAAGAAGAAGTTTCCACACAGTAGGAAATCCTCTTACAGGCGTGTCTGTGGGGAGTTTGGAAATCTCAGAGGGCAACATAACTTGGAGGAAAACAAAAACCAAAAAACCCACAGAATATGCACCTAACCACAACCACTAGTGAAGTCAGAGAAGTGACACTGATGCTCGCATCCACTGCCAGCAAGTAGGGGCTGGGCAGGGAGGCACAGGCTTCATCATTGGTCCTTAGCTTAAAGACTGGGCCCAAATGCCCTGAGGGCTATCTGAGGAAGCTAATGTGAGATAGCAACCCAAACTGTGGGATCGCCTCAGAGACAGAAAAAGAAGACCTTTCTAAGAAAGGCTGTCATGCTGCACAGTGACCCCTGGCACACTCACAGAACAAAGGAGTGAGCAAATACCCAAGGAGAGCAAGCTGGCTGCCATAGAGGGAGGGTCCTCCCTCCCTGGAGGCAGAAAGGCAGGCGTGTGACAGCCAGAGCTGGAAAGCAAGAGGCTGCTGCAATCTTGGCCCCAGAAACTGCATCTTCCACCAAACTCTGAGCAGGTTGCCAGTTGCTAACCACATCTTCCTGGTATACTAGTCGGTTCACATCTGCCAGGAGTGTCACAGTATGAGATCAGCTCCCCAAAGAAGACACACAGCACACCTGGGACTGTGCTCTCGTGGTGCACCTGGGAACTGAGCAGCCAGGACCAGCGAGCGTATAAGATGCACGAACCGCTTGGGATGGGGTGCTCAACAAGCACCCAGTCGCCTGAGCTGCTTGAACCTGGAAAGAGCACAAAATGCACAGCCCATAGGGGTCTGTGCCTTTGCAGAGCACCTGAGAACCTGAACAGCTTAGAGCTGGTAAGTGCTTGAGACACAGGGTCCACTTGGGACAGTGCCCTTGCAGAGCAGGCTGGAGCCTGAGCAGTGTGCCTTGGGCTGTGGCAAACCCAGTGTGGTCCATCCACTGTAAGCACTCCCCACACATACCAGCAGTATTTGTCTGTAGTGTCCCTCCCTCCCCACAACACAACTGAACAAGTGAGTGTAAGTAAGTGGCCATGTTTGCTCCCTTGTGTCAGGGAAGAAATTAGACACTGAAGAGACTTGCAAAAAGAGGAAGCCAAGATAAGCAAAGAAGGGGGAACCACTCTGGAAGTGACAGATGCAACAGATTAAAAACCTGAAGTTAATGCTGAGACGGTACATTTGATAGACACCTATAGACCTTGAGAACAAGTACAAGCCAGAACAAAGGACTATCTGACACTGAACCAACCCCACACTGCCCACCACAGCTCCAGAGAAATTCCTAGACATATTTTTATTATTATCACTTTTCAATTTTTAAAAAAATTTTAGTTCTTTATTACTCCTCTAACTTTCATTTTTATAACCTACTATTACCTTTCAAAAAAACTATTTTTTAAAACAAATTCCATATATATTTTTTAATTTTTGTGATTGATTTTGTTTTGTATTTTTATATTGCATTTTTGAGAGTCTAACCTCTATTCTAGGTTTTTAATCTTTGCTTTTTGAGATTTGTTATCAATTTTGTACCTTTAAGAATCTAATCTTCAGTATCCATTTTCACTTAGGGATTTGATTACTGTCTTGATTGCTATCTCCTCTTTTGACTCACTCCTTTCTCCTCCAGGTCACCTCTATCTCCCTCCTCCCTCTTCTCTTTTCTATATAATTCTGTGAATTTCTCTGAGTGTTCCAGGCTGTGGAGAGCCATTAGGGATTTGATCACTGGCTATATTGCTCTCCCCTCTTTTGACTCCTTTTTTTTCCTCCTGGTCACCTCTATCTCCCTCCTCCCTCTTCTCTATATAATTCTGTAAATATCTCTGGGTGTTACTGTCTGTGGAGAATCATTTCACCATTAACATAGAGGTCTTATCTTCTGTGCTGTATGGATGGAAAAGTCTTGAGTCTACTGTAAGAGAAGGACTGAGCCAGAGGCAGGAGGCTTAACTCCAGAACTTTAGAACATCAGAGGACTCCCGACTCCAGGGGACATTAATAGACAAGAGCTCACCCAAAAGTCTCTATACCTACACTGAAATCAAGCTCCACACAGGAGCCAACAAGTCCCCGTGAAAAACACACCAAACTAATTCTCCAGCAAAACAGGAACACAATCATGAACATTAAAAGATGGACTCCCCAAAGCTATGCCAAACACATGGATCCCCCCAAAACTTGCTACTGGATGCTTCATTGCACTCCAGAGAGACAAGATCCAGCTCCACCCACCAGAACACAGACACAAGTTCCCACAACCAAGAAACTGTGACAAGACACTGGTCCAACCCCACCCACAGGGCGCAGACTCCACAATTAAGAGGAACCACAAAGTTCCATTCTGCAGAAAGGGCACCCCAGACACAGCAATCTAGGCAAAATGAAAAGGCTGAGAAATATTCAGCAGGTGAAGGAACGTGGTAAAACCCACCAAACCAAAGAGGAGGAGATAGGGAGTCTACCTGAAAAAGTACTCAGAACAATGATGGTAAAGATGATCCAAAATCTTAAAAACAAAATGGAGTTACAGATAAATAGAATAGAGACAAAGAATCAGAAGATGAGAGACATGTTTAACAAGGACCTAGAAGAAATAAAGAAGAGTCAATCAATAATGAACAATGCATTAACTGAGATTAAAAGCACTCTGGAGGGAACCAACAGTAGAATAACTGAGGCAGAAGAGAGGATAATGAGGTGGAAGATAGAATGGTGGAAATAAATGAAGCAGAGAGGATAAAAGAAAAAAAGAATTAGAAGAAATGAGGACAACCTCAGAGACCTCAGGGACAATGTAAAATGCCCCAACATTTGAAACATAGGAGTCCCAGTAAAAGAAGACAATAAGAAAGGGCACAAGAAAATACCTGAGGAGATAATAGTCAAAAACTTCCCTAAAATGGGGAAGGAAATAGCCACCCAAGCCCAAGAAACCCAGAGAGTCTCAAACAGGAGAAAAGAAACCCAAGGTGAAACACCCCAAGACACATATTAATCAAACTAACAAAGATCAAACACAAAGAGCAAATATTAAAAGCAGCAAGGGAAAAGCAACAAATAACACATAAGGGGATCCCCATAAAGATAACAGCTGATCTTTCAATAGATATTGTTCAGGCCAGAAGGGAATGGCAGGACATACTTAAAGTGATGAAAGAGAAAAACTACAACCAAGATTACTCTGCCCAGAAAGGATCTCATTTAGATATGGAAGAGAAATCAAAAGTTTTATAGACAAGCAAAAGCTGAGAGAACTAGCACCACCAAACCAGCTCCTCAACCAGTGCTAAAGGATCTTCTCTAGACAGGAAACACAGAAAAGGTTTATAAAAATGAACCCAAAACAACAAAGTAAATGGTAACAGAATCATACTTATCAATAGTTACTTTAAATGTAAATGGATTGCTGCTGCTGCTGCTAAGTCACTTCAGTCGTGTCTGACTCTGTGTGACCCCACAGAAAGCAGCCCACCAGGCTCCCCCATCCCTGGGATTCTCCAGGCAAGAACACTGGAGTGGGTTGCCATTTCCTTCTCCAATGCATGAAAGTGAAAAGTGAAAGTGAAGTCGCTCAGCAAAAGACAAAGATTGGCCAAATGGATACAAAAACAAGACCCCCATATATGCTGTCTACAAGAGACTACCTCAAACCTAGGGACACATACAGACTGAAAGTGAGGGGCTGGAAAAAGATATTTCATGAAAATGGAGACCAAAAGAAAGCAGGAGTAGCAATACTCACATCAGATAAAATAGACTTTGAAATACAGACTGTGATAAGGACACTACATAATGCCCAAGGAATCAATCCAAGAGGAAGATATAACATTTATAAATATATATGCACCCAACATAGGAGCACCACAATATGGAAGGCAAATGCTAACAAGTATGAAAGGGGAAACTAACAGTAACACAATAGTGAGGGACTTTAATACCCCACTCAACCAAACAAAAAATTAGTGAGGAAACATAAGCTTTAATTGATACAATGGACCAGTTAGAGTTAATTGATATCTATGGGCATTTCACCCCCAAAACAGTAGATTTCACCTTTTTCTCAAGTGCACACAGAGCATTTTCCAGGACAGATCGCATCCTGGGCCATATCTAGCCTTGGTAAATTTCTAAAAATTGAAATCATTTCAAGCATCTTTTTGATCAAAATATGGTAAGATTAGATGTCCAAAATCACTGCAGTCATTAAATTAAAAGATGCTTGCTCCTTGGAAGAAAAGCTATGACCAACCTAGACAGCATACTAAAAAGCAGAAACATTACTTTGTCAACAAAGGTCAGTCTAGTCAAATATACTGTATTTTAAGTAGTCATGTATGGATATGAGGGTTGGACCATAAAGAAAGCTGAGGACTGAAGAACTGATGCTTTTGAACTGTGGTGTTGAAGACTCTTGAGAGTCCCTTGGACTGTAAGGAGATCCAACCAGTCCATCCTAAAGGAAATCAGTCCTGAATATTCATTGGAAGGACTGATGTTGGAGCTGATACTCTGATACTTTGGCCACCTGATGGGAAGAACTGACTCATTGGAAAAGACTGAAGGCAGGAAGAGAAGGGGACAACAGAAGATGAGATAATTGGATGGCATCACTGATTCGATGGCCATGAGTTTGAGTAAGCTCCTGGAGTTGGACAGGGAAGCCTGGCATGCTGCAGTCCATGGGATCACAAGGAGTTGTACACAACTGAGAGGCTGAACTGAATGGAACTGAACAGGAGAAAAAACTATAAAAAATATAAACATATGGAGGCTAAACAACAAACTTCTGGATAACCAACAGATCATGGAAGAAATCAAAAAGGAAATCAAAATATGCATAGAAACAAATGAAAATCAAAGCACAACAACCCAAAACATATGGGATTCAATAAAAGTAGTGCTATGAGAGAGGTTCATAGTGATATGAGCCTACTTAGAGAAACATCAAATAAACAACCCAACTTTACATCTAAAGCAATTTGAAAAAGAATAACAGAAGAACCCCAAAGTTAGTAGAAGGAAAGAAACCATAAAAATCAGAGCATAAACAAGTGAAAAAGAAATGAAGGAGACTATAGCAAAGATCAACAAAACTAAAAGCTGGTTCTTTGAGAAGATATCTAAAATAGACAAACCATTAGCCAGACTCATCAAGAAAAAAAGTGAGAAGAATAACATCAATAAAATTAGTAATGGAAATGGTAAATCACAACAGCCAACACAGAAATACAAAAGATCATAAGAGTCTACTGTGAGCAACTATATGCCAATAAAATGGATAACTTGGAAGAAATGAATAAATTCATAGAAAAGTATAACTTTCCAATATTGAACCAGGAAGCAACATAAAATCCTAACAGACCCATCACAAGCACGGAAATTGAAGCTGTAATGAAAAATATTTCAACAAACAAAAGCCCAGGACCAGATGGCTTCACAGGTGAATTCTACCAAAAATTTAGAGAAGAGCTAACACCTATCCTACTCAAGCTCTTCCAGAAAATAACAGAGGATGGTCAACTTCCAAACTCATTCTAAGTGGCCACCATCACCCTAATACCAAAATCAAATAGTTCATTTCATTTCAGTTCAGTTGATCAGTCGTGTCCAACTCTTTGCGACCCCATGAATTGCAGCACGCCAGGCCTCCCTGTCCATCACCAACTCCCGGAGTTCACTCAAACTCATGTCCATCAAACAGAGATGCCACAGAAAAAGAAAACTACAGGCCAATATCACTAATGAACATTGATGCATAGATCCTCAACAAAATTCTAGCAAATAGAATCCAACAACATTAAAAAGATTATTCATTACCAAGAGGGCTTTATTCCAAGGATTGAAGGATTCTTCAATATTCACAAATCAATAAATGTGATACACCGTATTAACAAATTGAAAGATAAAAAGCATATGTTTATCTCAATAGATGCAGAAAGTCTTTGACAAAATTCAACACCCATTTGTGATAAAAGCTCCAGAAAGCAGGCAAAGAAGCAACATACCTCAACATAACAAAAGCCATATATGACACACCCACAGCATACATTATCCTCAAAGGCAAAAAATTGAAAGAATTTCCCCTAAAGTCAGGAACAAGGCAAGGATGCCCACTCTCACCACTACTCTTCAACATAGTTTTGAAAGTTTTGGCCACAACAGCCAGAGAAGAAAAAGACATAAAAGGAACCCATATTGGAAAAGAAGAAGTAAACTCTCACTGTTTGCAGATGACATGATCCTCTGCATAGAAAACCCTAAAGACCCCATCAGAAAATTACTAGAGCTAATTGGCGGATATAGTAAAGTTGTAGGATATAAAATTAATATACAAAAATCCCTTGCATTCCTATACACTAGCAATGAACAAAGAGAAAGATAAATTAAGGAAACAATCCCATTCACCATTGCAATGAAAAGAATAAAATACTTAGGAATAAGATTTACCTAAAGAAACAAAAGACCTAAATATAGAAAACTATAAAACACTCGTGAAAGAAATCAAATATGACACAAATAGATGGAGAAATATGCTATGTTTGTGGGTTGGGAGAATCGATGTAGTGAAAATGAGTATAATACTCAAAGCAATCGATAGATTCAATGCAATCCCTATCAAGCTATCAATGGTATTTTTCACAGAACTGAAACAAATAATTTCACAATTTGTATGTGAAACACAAAAAACCTTGAATAGCCAAAGCAATCTTGAGAAAGAAGAATCAACTTTCCTGACTTCAGACTATACTACAAAGCTACAGTCATCAAGACAGTATGGAACTGGCACAAAGACAGAAATATAAATCAATGGAACAAAATAGAAAGCCCAGAGATAGATCCATGCACCTATGGACACCTCATCTTTGACAAAGGAAGCAAAAATACACAATGGAGAAAAGACAACCTCTTTAACAACTGTTGCTGGGAAAACTGATCAACCATGTGTAAAAAAATGAAACTAGAACACTTTCTAACACCATACACAAGAATGGATTCAACTCAAAGTGGATTAAAGGTCTGAATATAAGACCAGAAGCTCTAAAACTCTTAGAGGGAAACATAGGCAGAGCACTCTCTGAGATAAATCACAGCAAGATCCTCTATGACCCATCTCTCAGAGTAATGGAAATAAAAACAAAAATAAACAAATGGGACCTAATTAAACTTAAAAGCTTTTGCACAATAAAGGAAACTATAAGCCAGTTGAAAAGGCAGCCTTCAGAATGGGAGAAAATAATAGCCAATGAAACAACTGAGAAAGAATTAGGCTCCAAAACATACAAGCAGCTCATGCAGCTCAATACCAGAAAAATAAATGACCCAACAAAAAAGTGGCTAAAGAACTAAACAGACATTTCTCCAAAGAAGACATACAGATGGCTAACAAATACAGGAAAAGATGCTCAGCATCACTCATTTTCAGAGAAATGCAATGGAGAACCATCTCACACAGGTCAGAATAGCTGCCATCAAGAAGTCTACAAACAATACTAGAACCTATCATACAGATGAAGTGAGTCACAAAGAGAAAGATAAATGTCATATTCTAACACACATATATGGAATCTAGAAAAATGGTACTGAAGAATTTATGTACAGGGCAGCAATGGAGAAACAGACATAGAGAATAGACTTATGGACATGGGGAGAGGGGAAGAGACGGTGAGATGTAAGGAAAGAGTAACACGGGAACTTACATTACCGTATGTAAAATAGATAGCCAACAGGAATTTGCTGTATGGCTCAGGAAACTCAAACAGGGGCTCTGTATCAACCTAGAGGGGTGGAATGGGGAGGGAGATGGGAGGGAGGTTCAAAAGGGAGGGGATATATGTATACCTATGGCTGATTCATGTTGAGGTTTGACAGAAAACAGCAAAATTCTGTAAAGCAAATATCCTTGAATAAAATAATAAATTATATAAAAAAAAAAGTCTACAAACAATAGATGCTGGAGAGGATGTGGAGAATAGGGAACCCTCTTCCACTATTAGTGGGAATGCAAACTAGTTCAGCCACTATGGAGAACAGTGTGGAAATTCCTTTAAAAATTGGAAATAGAACTGCCATACAACCTAGCAATCCCACTGCAGGCCATACACACCAAGGAAACCAAAATTGAAAGAGATATATATACCCCAATGTTCATTGCAGCAGTGTTTATAATAGTTAGGACATGGAAGCAACCTAGATGTCTGTCAGCAGACTAATGGATAAGCAAGTTATGGTACATATACACAACGGAATATTACTCAGCTTAAGAAAGAATGCATTTGAGTCAGTTCTAATGAGGTCGATGAAACGAGCCTATTATATAGAGTGAAGTAAGTCAGAAAGAGAAACACCAATATAGTATATTAATGCATATATATGGAATTTAGAAAGACGACAACAACGTGAAACAGCAAAAGAGACACAGAGGTAAAGAACGGACTTTTGGACTATGTGAGAGAAGGTGAGGGTTGGATGATTTGAGAGAATAGCATTGAAACATGTATATAATCATATGTAAAATAGATGACCAGTGCAAATTCAATGCATGAAGCAGGGCACTCAAAGCCAGTGCTCTGGGACAACCCAGAGGCATGGGGTGGGGACGAAGGTGGGAGGGGGTTCAGGACGAGGGTACACATGTTCACCCATGGCTGATTCATGTTAATGTGTGGCAAAAACCACCACAATATTGTAAAGCAATTAGCCTCCAATTAAAATAACTTTAAAAAAAAAGAAAAATGTAAAACTTTGTTTCATCTTTTGGCAGATTTGAGCAAGCCTTCTTGTATTCCATGAAGAGTCTCTGAGCTTTCTCTTGCTAGAAAATAACTCATCTGCTAGTGATAGAAGAAGGTAAAGAGGAAGCCTGAGGACTAGGTGCAACATCATTAATATCTAGGGGGCTTCAGAACCACTCAGTGCTTGCCCTTCTTCATCAAGGTAAATCCATGTACAAGGTAGAAAATGAATCAAATAGCCCTGCTGAAAGGGAATTGAATCCCAGTATAGAGGAGGAGATACTTCATCAAGTGTGTAATAGCTTTAAATGAACTATGAAGTTACCAGCTTCAAATGAGCTACATTTCTGAGAAGGGGAAGGATTTGCAAACATGATTCTAAAACCACTTTAGATGATCAGGCAGCACTCTGTTTTTTCAGACTTTGTCTCTTTCTTTAGGTTGAATTCAGTTTCTCCAGCGAAGAGTCTCCTAATCTCTGCATGGGGAAGAATATGCCCCAATGTCATCCTTCTGAGGATCAGCTATGGAAAAGGGACTAAGGATCCCTGAGTTCAGCAAAATGCTTCTGTTCTCAGCTGTATGCCCACCTCACATGAGGCCTCTCCAGTATCTGGAGAATCCTCAGCCTCTCTTTTTCAATTTCTACTCAATTTCTCCAGAGAATAATCTGCTCCCTTTGAGGGATGTCTCTGGAGAGCTAGGGGAAGAGGCCTGTGACATAAAGCCTTTGTGAACAGAGTTCTGAATAGAGATTGCAATGCTTTTGTCACTATTTTTCAGTACTGTGTTAGAGGGTTTTAACTGAAATACATCATGCAAACAAAAACCCACAGCTTGATAAGTGATCACATTCATGCAGTCACTACCCAGATCAAGAACTTGACTACCTCTTTATCACTTTTGACCAGGAATATAGTTAGATTCTTATGGGCTTCCCTGGTGGCTCAGCAGTAAACAATCTGCCTGCAATGCAGGAGCCACAGGAGATGCAGGTTTGATCCCTGGTCCAGAATATCCCCTGGAGAAGGGCATGGTAACCCACTCCAGTATTCTTGCCTGGAGAATCTCATGGACAAAGGAGCCTGGCGGGCTACAGTCCATAGGGTTGCAAAGAGTTGGACACAACTGAAGCGATTTAGCATGCACACATAGTTAGATTTTTACCTGGTTTAACAACAAAATACAAATTATCTTGATTAGTGAAAGTTTCTGTGCTGTGACAGGAAACTTGGCAGTGGTATTTTCCTGTTAAACTCATATATCATTCATTTGGATAATACTATTGAAGGCTAACTTATCAAATTATTGATCAAGACAAAGGCAAAAAAGAAAGCTAACACTTTGTTTTACATGACAGACTCAAGAACCAATAATTTTTTTGCTTTCATTTTAAGTTCAGCTGTTCAAATGGAAGCTTAGAGTTACAGACTTAGATAAATAGCAATATATATCTGAAGAATTTATAGAGTTTTAGTAGAGTACAAGCACTAACCTACTCCAATGTTAAAATCTTAAACTGAATTATTGGCAAGCCCAAACTTTGGAGAGAATAATCAGTCACCTCTGACTGCTTGGTTGACAGTACCTGGAACAGTATATCATGATTACTATGGTACATTTTGACTCAAAATGATAACCAGGAAGGGCTTAAGGCCCAGCAATAATGACACCAAAATAGTATGAGTGAATGTAGAGACCTAGTCTAGAGCTGCTTTATCAAGTATGAAAGTGACTGGCTACATGTAGCTACTGATGCAATTGATAGCATAAATTATAGAACATGTTCATCATTACAGAAATTCTTTTAGAAAGCACTGATTGGTGACAAAAGGACTAAATACAAATTTTTCTGTAGAAGAGGCTGAGGCATTCTGTATTGCCTCAGAGAGAAAAACTTTACTAGGAAAGAAAGTTATAGAATTCTTTTTTAATAGCTCAAACTTTGAAAGTACTTTATAGCCATTAGAGTTTGTTGCTTGCTTCTTCCTTGATGGTTTAGGCAGCAGCTGCTGCTGCTGCTAAGTCACTTCAGTCGTATCCGATTCTGTGCGACCCCATAGATAGCAGCCCACCAGGCTCCTCCATCCCTGGGATTCTCCAGGCAAGAACACTGGAGTGGGTTGCCATTTCCTTCTCCAATGCATGCATGCATGCTAAGTCGCTTCAGTTGTGTCCAACTCTGTGCAATCCTATGGACAGCAGCCCACCAGGCTCCTCTGTCCATGAGATTCTCCAGGCAAGAATACTACAGTGGGTTGTCATTTCCTTCTCCAAGGCAGCTGCTATAGGATCATTAATCAGTATTTCACAGAAGAAATCCCTGAGTTGAGGGAAAGTTTGAACAGGGTTGTTTCCAATGATACTTCCAGCTCTGCCCATGATTCTAATGGAGATATTTTAACTTATTGTTATAATCATTTTCATATGGTTACAGGGTTTTATCTCAATTGATCCTACTTGTACCACTCCAATCAGGTCCATACCAAGCTGCTCAGCCCTGCAAAGAACCTTATGCTCTCTTGCCTCTTGGCACTTTAATTTTCTCTTCTTTATCCCTAGAACAGTCTTTCATCTCCAAGATCTGGCTAATTCCCATGCATTCTGTCTCAGATCAGGCATTTCTGATGATCATTTTCTGATCTCTTCTCTCCAAGTCTGATATGGGTACTTTTCTGATGTACTCGACACTGTTCTTTCCCTATCATGCCACTGAGCATATTGCATTGCAAAGGCCAATTTGCTTGTCTTTAAAATTTCCCTCAATGTCTGTTGTAGTGGTTATTTTACTCACAGTAGCCTTCTCAGTTCCTACACAGTGTCTGGGGGTACTAGGAAAGCTAAATAAAATGAAAATATGACTATTTCTCACTGAAACCAGAATAGGTTGACAAAAATGCTAAGAAGAAAACTGATTTCAATGTAAATATTAAGTGGATGAATATTTAGTCATTGTTGAACAAAATGACACCACCCTTATGGCAGAAAGTGAAGAACTAAAGAACCTCTTGATGACAGTGAAAGAGGAGAGTGAAAAAGTTGGCTTAAAGCTCAACATTCAGAAAACTAAAGCCATGGCATTGGGTCCCATCACTTCATGGAAAATAGATGGGGAAACAGTGGCTGACTTTATTTTTTGGGGCTCCAAAATCACTGCAGATGGGTGACTGTAGCCATGAAATTAAAAGACGCTTACTCCTTGGAAGAAAAGTTATGATCAACCTAGACAGTGTATTAAAAAGCAGAGACATTACTTTGCCAACAAAGGTCTGTCTAGTCAAGGCTATGGCTTTTCCAGTAGTCATGTATGGATGTGAGAGTTGGACTATAAAGAAAGCTGAGCACAGAATAATTTATGCTTTTGAACTGTAGTATTGGAGAAGACTCTTGAGAGTCCCTTGGACTGCAAGGAGATCCAACCAGTCCATCCTAAAGGAAATCAGTCCTGAGTGTTCATTGGAAGGACTGATGTTGAAGCTGAAACTCCAATACTTTGGCCACCTGATGTAAAGAACTGACTTATTGGAAAAGACCCTGATGCTGGGAAAGATTGAGGGCAGGAGGAGAAGGGGACGACAAAGGATGAGGTGATTGGATGGCATCACCTACTCAAAGGACATGAGTTTGAGTAAACTCCAGGAGTTGGTGATGGACAGGGAGGCCTGGCATGCTGCAGTCCACGGAGTCGCAAAGAGTTGGAACGACTGAGTGACTTGACTGAAGACGATTTATCCCAGAAATATCAGTTCAGTTCAGTTCAGTCTCTCAGTCATGTCCAACTCTTTGCAACACCAAGGACTACAGCATGTCAGCCTTCCCTGTTCATCACCAACTTCAGGAGCTTGCTCAAACTCATGTCCATCAAGTCGGTGATTCCATCCAACCATCTTATCCTTTGCCATCCCCTTCTCTTCCCACCTTCAATCTTTTCCAATGAGTCGGTTCTTCACATCAGGTGGCCAAAGTATTGAAGTTTCAGCTTCAGCATCAGATCAGTCGCTCAGTCGTGTCTGACTCTTTGCGACCCCATGAATCGCAGCATGCCAGGCCTCCCTGTCCATCACCAACTCCCGGAGTTCACTCAGACTCACATCCTCGAGTCAGTGATGCCATCCAGCCATCTCATCCTCTGTCATCCCCTTCTCCTCCTGCCCCCAATCCCTCCAAGCATCAGAGTCTTTTCCAATGAGTCAACTCTTTGCATGAGGTGGCCAAAGGACTGGAGTTTCAGCTTTAGCATCATTCCTTCCAAAGAAATCCCAGGGCTGATCTCCTTCAGAATGGACTGGTTGGATCTCCTTGCACTCCAAGGGACTCTCAAGAGTCTTCTCCAACACCACAGTTCAAAAGCATCAATTCTTTAGCGCTCAGCCTTCTTCACAGTCCAACTCTCACATCCATACATGACCACAGGAAAAACCATAGCCTTGACTAGATGGACCTTTGTTAGCAAAGTAATGTCTCTGCTTTTGAATATGCTATCTAGGTTGGTCATAACTTTCCTTCCAAGGAGTAAGCATCTTTTAATTTCATGGCTGCAGTCACCATCTGTAGTGATTTTGGAGCCCAGAAAAATAAAGTCTGTCAATGTCTCCATTGTTTCCCCATCTATTTGTTATGAAGTAATGAGACCAGATGCCATGATCTTTTTTTTTTTTTTTTTGAATATTGAGTTTTAAGCTAGCTTTTTCACTCTCTTCTTTCACTTTCATCAAGAAGCTCTTCAGTTCCACTTTGCTTTCTACCATAAGGGTGGTGTCATCTGCATATCTGAGGTTATTGATTTTTCTCCCAGCAATCTTGATTCCAGCTTGGGCTTCATCCAGCCCAGCATTTCACATGATGTACTCTACGGATAAGTTAAATAAGCAGTGTGACAATATACAGCCTTGACATCTTCCTTTTCCAGTTTGAAACTAGTCTGTTATTCTATGTCTGTTTCTAACTGTTGCTTCTTGACCTGCATACAGATTTCTCAAGAGGCAGGTCAGGTGGTCTGGTATCCCCATCTCTTTTAGAATTTTCCACAGTTGCTCCACAACTGTCAAAGGCTTTGGTATAGTCAATAAAGCAGAATTAGATGTTTTTCTGGAACTCTTTTGCTTTTTCTATGATCCAATGGATATTGGTAATTTGATCTCTGGTTTCTCTGCCCTTTCTAAATACAGCTTGAACATGTGGAAGTTCTTGGTTTACGTCCTGTTGGAGCCTGGCCTGAAGAATTTTGAGCATTACTTTGCTAGCGTGTGAGATGAATGCAATTGTGTGGTAGTTTGAGCATTCTTATGCATTGATTTTCTTTGGGCTTGGACTGAAAATTGACCTTTTCCAGTCCTGTGGCCACTGCTGAGTTTTCCAAATTTGCTGGCATATTGACTGCAATACTTTAACAGCATCATCTTTTAGGATTTGAAATAGCTCAGCTGGAGTTTCATCACCTCCACTAGCTTTGTTTGTAGTGATATTTCCTAAGGCCCATCTGACTTTGGACTCCAGGATGTCTGGTTCTGGCTGAATGATCACAGCATCATGGTTATCTGGGTCGTGAAGATCTTTTTTTGTATAGTTCTTCTGTGTATTCTTGCCACCTTTTCTTAATATCTTCTGTGCTTTATTGAGCCCATCTTTGCCTGAAATGTTCACTTGGTATCTGATTTCTTGAAGAGATCTCTAGTCTTTCCCATTCTATTGTTTTCCATAATTTCTTTGCACTGATCCCTGAGGAAGGCTTTCTTATCTTTCCTGGCTGTTCTTTGGAACTTTGCATTCAGATGGGTATATCTTTACTTTTATCATTTGCCTTTAGCTTCTCTTTTCTCAGCTATTTGTAAGGCCTTCTCAGACAGCCACTTGGCACATCCTAGAAATATAAAGCTTAGTTTAACATTCCCAAGCCAATAAACATCATGTTAATAGAATAAAAGAATAAAAACCATCTCAATGGGTGGAGGAAAAGTTATTCTACAAAAATCCAGCAGTATCATGATGAAAAAGCTCAACAAACTAGCACTAGAAGAGAAATACCTCAACCTGATAAAGGGCATCAACACAAACCCTACCAAACATCTACCACAGCTAGCATATTTAATGAGGAAATACTGATGGCTTTTCCTGTAAGATCAGAAACAGAACAAGGATGTCTGCTCTTGTCATTTCTATTTGTCATAGTAATGGAGGCTCTGGACAGGCTAATTGAGCAAGAAAAAAAAAAAAAGGTATCTAGATTGGAAAAGAAGATGTAAATTTACCACCGTTTGCAGATGGGATAATCTTTTATTTTAAAAAAGTCCTCAACTAAAACTAGTTAGAATAACTAATTAGTTATAACTAATAATTATAACTATTAGTCAATTGAAAGTAATCAGAATAACGATCCCATGGACTGTAGCTTGCCAGGCTTCTCTGTCCATGGAATTCTCCAGGCAAGAAAACTAGAGTAGGTAAACCATTCCCTTCTCCAGGGGATCTTCTCAACCCAGGGATCAAAAATGGGTTTCCTTCATTGCAGACTGCTTCTTTACCATCTAAGCCACCAGCAAAACCTTTTAACAAGAACTAAATGGGTTTATCTAGGATTTAGAGTACAAGAACAATATACAAAAATAAATTGTCTTTCTATGCACTAATGAAATCAAGCAGGACCCTGAGGGGCCCTCCCGCATACAAAAGCCCTTATTTGTTCCTTGTTTCTTGTTTGCAGAGAAAGGCTTTAGTCTCCCAGGGGCATCCCCCGAGCTACAAAAGCATAGCTCAAGAATTAATGATTGAAAATATACAGACATATATGACAAAAATAGCAGGCCAAGAGAACTGCTAACAATTTAAACAGTGAATCAATCATACGACAATCACAGAATCTTTAGTTTTCCCACTGAAGGGCGTAGACAACAGTGTCAGATAGATACACATTCCTAAGCTGCTTTGCACAGTTCAAGAGGCTAGAAGCTGAGATCAGGTGTTGCCAGAGCTGATTTCTTCTCAAGTCTGCTCCATGAGCAACATTCTGAGGGAAAGTCTGTTTCACCCCTGTCTCCCAGGTTGTGGGGGATATTCCAGTCTCTGGTGTTCTGTGATGTATATTGATAGATGCATCCCTCAGATCTATGCTTTCACATTCACAGTGTTCTGTGTGTGTGTTTATGTCTTTTTGTCTAAATTTCCCCTTTTTATAAGGACACCAATCCTATTGGATTAGGAAAGTGAAAGCAAAAATGAACATGATAGTGTGGCTCAGTTCTGTCCAACTGTTTGCGACCCCATGGACTGTAGCCCACCAGGCTTCTCTGTCCGTGGAATTCTCCAGGCAAGAATACTGGAGTGAGTAACCATTCCCTTCTCCAGGGGATCTTCCTGACCTAGGAATCAAACCTAGGTCTCCTGCATTGCAGGCAGATTCTTTACCATCTGAGCCACCAGGGAGGCCACTGGACTAGAGACTTACCCTAATGACCTGATCTTAACCTGATCTTCAAATACCCTATTTCCGACTAAGGTCACATTCACAGATCCTGGCGGTTAGAACTCCAAATTCTTTTTTTAGGGGGCGGAGTATTACAATGCAGTAAGAAACAGTTAGGACATTATTATTTTCTTTCTTTTTCTTTCTATTTCTTCTAAATAGAGGCCAAGATGTAAGAATCTTGTTTCCTTCTAAAAAAGTCACTGCATTCTCTTTTTAAGACTTCAAGACTGTAATACAGAGAGAAGATCTTCTCCTTTTTAACCTCCTGTTAGCTTGAATACTTACTTGGAAGACACGGAACTTTTCCAGATGAAATTTCGGAATGTTTCTGTGTCCTTCAATGACCTTAAAAGTAATTTAATTTAGTCACCTTTCTAGACTTGAGTTTCTTTTATGTAATGATAGACATGAAACAGGGCTTGGAACTGGGACCATCCAATTCCAAGAACAATTCAAGTAGCTCCCTTTCCAACTGGTGACAGTATTTTACTTGAAGCCCTGCAGTTTGAGGAAAGGGCATAAGAACTGCAGTGTTCCCTGGTTTGGAGCCAGTTTATTGTGAGGCCTGTCTGTGTCACCTTGGGTGGTTGCTTAACTGAGTCTTTGTTTCTTTGTGTATAAAATGAGACTATTAATGCTTACCTTGCACAGTTAGCTAAAAAAAAAAAAAGCTTTTTTAAAATAGCAAAGTACCCAATACAAAACAGAAACAAGACCAACAAAAAGCTGCAAATTAAACAAAGCAACTGAGATTTGATTTTCCAAATTAATTGACCAATGTTTCTCAAATGCACCATCAAGGAAATTAAAAGTTTGGAACCAATACTTATCCTTTTCATTGCAAGTTCTGTTTTCCCACAGACACACCAACTGAGCTTTTTTTTCTGTTAAGTGGTGGGTAGATATACTCACTAAATTAAATTGATATAAGTATAAAATGCACATTTAAACTAAAAATAGTTATTAGTTCACAATATTATAACTAAGCAGATTTATTAAAAATAAAACCCTGAAAAATTTGTCTTCAACTCTTTTTTACTTCCTTTTCCCCCTGCTTTGGTCTTGCTGTGCAGCACATGAGATCTTTGTTCCCCTAATCAGGGATTGAACCTGAGTCCCCTGAAATGGAAGCAAGGATTTCTAACCACTGAACTGCCAAGAAATTCCTGATATTTCTTCAATTTGACTGGAAATTGTATGCTGCAATGATGTTTTTCAGCCATTTTGTCAGTTTTTCTTATTTTAGTCTAAAGAAATCATTTTTTATTTTTCAGTATCTCTTACAACACTGCAAAAATGAAAGTGATGTTCCTTCTATGCTGAATTGAAAGCATAAAATAAGTCTGAAACTAGATGGTCTAGGTGGCTATTCCCCCAGATGATCGCACTGACAAAAGTGAATAGTCTTCTTAAACTGTGTTCATTCTATTCCACTTTATTTTTACCTTCCCTCTCTCCTTTCTTCTTTCCCTTCCTTTCTATTTACTTATGCTGCTTTTAATTCAGCTTATTTAAATTGCAACAAAGGGGGAACTGATCACTTCACCTACTCAGGACCTTATAGTCAGTGGACTACATTCCAGGTTCCCTTTGGTTTCAGGTGTATTTCTACACAGACTGACTGAAGTGATAGTGAGAACGGGGTCCTTTCTCAAGCTCATAACACTATTCCTCTTGGATCTGCATATGTCCATAACCATGGGCTGCTTCCTGTGGTAATGGAAATGTTACAGCTTAGTGAACATAGATTTTGAACAAGTTAATTTTGAATTGATAAGGCTTAACTTTACTGGTGGTATCCATTATCAACTAAGACACAGAGCTTGATGTTTAAGAATTTATATATTCTTTCAGGAAATTTTTACTTAGTTTTAATTATATATCAAACTCTGCTAGGCACTAGGATAGTCTAGGAGGCATGAGAGAGTGTTTCCTATCTTCATAAAATGTATATATAAGGAAGATTAAGGTTGATTAAACAAACATTAATAATTATGAAGGAGCTCTGAGAAGGAAGAGAGGCACAGGGAAATTTGTTGACACAGAGTAGCAGGATCTTTCTTGCCTGATGAAGGCTGTTAGAGAAGGTTCCCATAGAAAGTAATGTTTACCTGAGACCTGAATGCATGATGGCAAGTTATCCAGGAAGAGGGGGGAGGGAGGGCAGGAGGGGATGAGTCATCCAAATCAGGGGACCTTGTGCTAAGATCTGATGGTGAGACTATGGATTACATTGCCACCCACCGAGAGAAGGATGGAAGCAGTAGGGTGAAGGTCAGAGAGAAAAACCTTGTTTGTGCTTGGGAGGTATTTTAGGCAAGGGAGCTTGCCCTTCCCTGAAGCCAGTAACTAGAAGTCAGGTGAGTGGAAAGATAATTAAGAGATGTGCAGTTCATGTTTCATCAGAGCACCTGTTACCACCACTGATTCCCTCTTTCCTCTCCTATGTAATCCCATCAGTTCAAGGTACCATTTATTTGGTGCTGTCGCCCAGAGCCTTTTGGCTGCCCAGTTGAACCTGGGCAAGTCATAGACATCCAGGGGTAGACATTAAATGGTTAACTAAATAGAAGAGACTGGGAGGCAGCCTAAACAACATAAGGAGATAAAAACTTCTACAAGCTCTGTGTTAATCAGTTTTGTATTCTTCACTGACCGCATTCCACCAAGTAACTACCAAGCACATGGTTCTAAATAAAAGTTTGTCTAGTGAACAAATGAATGTAAAGCCCTTTAGTACTGCATGGAAATAAAGCCATGTTTCTCTACCATCTTGCTTTCATCACTTCCTATACATATAAACTTATACTAATTATTTATAGTCTACACACCTTTGGAAAAGGAAATGGCAACCCACTCCAGTATTCATGCCTGGAAAATTCCATGGACAGAGGAGCCTGGCAGGCTACAGTCCCTGAGTCACAAAGAGTCGAACACGACCGAGCACTTGTCAGCAGCAAACCTTAGTCTTCTTATTTGTAAAATGCAGTAAAATGATGAAAGATTAAAAACAACAATTAGTACAGTGTTTAGTTCAAAGATTTTATATATTGAGACTACTAGAAATCATATTCTTCTTTTACAGGTAAATTGGTTATTTCCCCGAAATCTTTAAAGTCTAAAAGACATAAAGTTTTTGTGGACTTAATTTAAAATGTTAGGACATGTCTTACTTTTCAGCAAATGTTTATCATCTTCTTTACGGATTAGATTTTAGCTGCCATCAAGACGCTCACCTTCTCAAGGGAAAAGAAACAACCCAAGTAAAAAACATCAACTTTTGCTGAGTGTGAAGAGAGAAATGAGCCCAAAGCCTGACAAGTGGTAACAGGAGTGCCTGGGAGATCTAGGAAAGGAGATGGTAGAGAGGAAATAGGGGAAGGAAAGGAGAGGGGGGCAGGGAGAGGTGATGGGGGAGGCGAGACACAGGAGGGATGTGCTGTGCACATCTGTGCATTTTTGATTTCTGAGCAACTTAGCTCACACCATAAAGATCTTATTTATTTACAAGACTGATTAATTTACAATATTTAAAAGTTTATAAGATGGCCAACTTATAAGTGCTGCACTCAATATGCCAGCAAGTTTGGAAAACTCAGCAGTGGCCACAGGACTGGAAAAGGTCAGTTTTCATTCCAATCCCAAAGAAAGGCAATGCCAAAGAATGCTCAAACTACAACACAATTGCACTCATCTCACATGCTAGCAAAGTAATGCTCAAAATTCTCCAAGCCAGGCTTCAACAGTATGTGAACCAACAACTTCCAGATGTACCAGCTGGATTTAGAAAAAGCAGAGGAACCAGAGATCAAATTGCCCACATCCATTGGATCATCGAAAAAGCAAGAAAGTTCCAGAAAAACATCTACTTCTGCTTTACTGACTATGCCAAAGCCTTTGACTGTATAGATCACAACAAACTCTGGAAAATTCTTAAAGAGATAGGAATACCAGACCACCTGACCTACCTCTGTATGCAGGTCAAGAAGCAACAGTTAGAACTGGATATAGGATGATGGACTGGTTCCAAATTGGGAAAGGAGTACCTCAAGGCTGTATATTGTCACCCTGCTTATTTAACTTATACGCAGAGTACATCATGAGAAACGCTAGGCTGGATGAAGTACAAGCTGGGATCAAGATTGCCAGGAGAAACATCAATAACCTCAGATATGCAGATGACACCACCCTTATGGCAGAAAGTGAAGAGGAACTAAAAAGCCTCTTGATGAAAGTGAAAGAGGAGAGTGAAAAAGCTGACTTAAAACTCAGCATTGAGAAAACGAAGATCATGGCATCTGGTCCCATCAGTTCATGGGAAATAGATGGGGAAACAGTGTCAGACTTTATTTTTTTGGGCTCCAAAATCACTGCAAATGGTGACTGCAGTCATGAAATTAAAAGGTGCTTGCTCCTTGGAAGAAAAGTTATGATAAACCTAGACAGCATATTCAAAAGCAGATACATTACTTTGCCAACAAAAGTCTGTTTAGTCAATCTATGGTTTTTCCAGTAGTCATGTTTGGATGTAAGAGTTGGACTATAAAGAAAGCTGAGCACCAAGAATTGGTGCTTCTGAACTGTAGTGTTGGGGAAGACTCTTGAGAGTCCCTTGGACTGCAAGGAGATCCAACTAGTCCATCCTAAAGGAAATCAGTCCTGAATATTCATTGGAAGGACTGATGCCGATGCTGAAACTCCAATACTTTGGCCACCTGATGTGAAGAACTGACTTATTTGAAAAGACCCTGATGCTGGGAAAGATTGAAGGCAAGAGGAGAAGGGGATGACAGAGGATGAGATGGCTGGATGGCATCATGGACTCAATGGACATGAATTTGAGTAAACTCTAGGAGTTGGTGATGGACAGGGAGGCCTGGCATGCTGCAATCCATGGGGTTGCAAAGAGTCGGACATGACTGAATGACTGAAATGAAGATAGCCAACATCTCATCTAAAGAGAAAACCAGTCATCTTTTGTGATACTTGTCTGATGAGAGTGTGGCATTTGATTTTTTTTTTTTTTTGGTAACGTCATTCTCAAACGTAATGGATGTAAAAAATTAGCAGAAAAATTAAGACCTATAAAGCAAAGCATTCCTGTAGCTACTAGGGTCTAGCATAATATTTTATGTTTTTGTTATCTTTTTTATTATATTTCTGGAATGTTGTTTAAAATAGCAGAGTATATCATTTTAAGTTAAAAGTGGTGGCGGCGAACACCATCACCACATTTTATAGTTGTTAAAGACATATCACAATTTATCATTGACAAAGCCTGAGGAACAATTTCTTCATGGAAGGAGAGGAGTAGGCAGAAAAAAAATTCATTCTTGGCTCCAGTAACATATTAAGCCTCTAGATTTATAGTATGTTTTTCTAAAATATAATGATTCAGATCCAAAAGATTAAATGAAGGAGTAACTGTAAAATATATCTTTGAATTATAATAATTCCGTTTGACCCAGTGTACCCTTGCTTTGGAATTTATCCTCCATAAATTTAGGTGACTGGTCTCTAAAATGTGGATAATGAAATGAGGTCATTGTGAGAATCAAGTTAGAAAATGCAGGAGAAACACTTTGTAAATGTTACAGATTTTATTTGTTGTTGTTGTTATGCAACTGTGTATCTCAAATAAGATATATGAAGAGATTCTTCAGTTTGATTTAGGACTAGTCTTCCAAATTTCCCACACTTATCACAAAGTAGATGAAGTTCATTAAACTTCTAAGACCCTTGAATAGAGAAATTACCAGATTTTCACCTGCCTTACATTTTCATGTTTTCTTCCCCTCTTCCTCTTATTTTTTCATTCTCCCCCTTGCCCTCCTCTCTCTCTCACTATTTCTCTCCTCCCACCCCAATCTTTCTCTCTTACACAAATCCCACCTAGGTTCTCAGCTACACTCTTTTCCTTTCGCCATGGGATTTCCCCTAAAGAGGACAGTCTACTAAGGCACTCATAAGAAGATATGACTGGCCAGCAGAGCCTTCTGGGCAGCCACCACTCCAGACCTCCTGGCCCCTCATCTCCTAGTGAATTAGTCTGCCCTCTCCCTCTCTGGATGCAGAGTCATGGAGTAAATCATGCAACTGAGAGAGGAACAAGCCAAACCGTTTTCTTCTTTAACTTGGAGCAAGACTCAACCTATGAGTTACTTTTCAACAAAAAGGCCAACCCCAGTCCTATGTAAGGGGTGTAGGAGAAGTCTGATTTAACTTCAAAGACTGATCAATCCACACCGAGGTGCACAATAACAGTGACTGCAACTGTACCATGTTAAAGTCATAGATGTCTATGAACAGTGTTTGAGCATCCACTTGATGAATGTGCAATACTTTTTTTTTCTCGCAAAAAATGACGTGACTGACTGCTCACCCACCCACAGGATGATGTAAGTCATTCCTTCAGTGGGTTTGTTGTCATTCACAAAGCTTCTTTGAAATTAAAGGTACAGTCTTGGTAATGAGTGACAAATTTGCTTGTTGACTTTCTTGTTTTCCTCTCTGTAGCAGAGTCATCAGTCAGCCTCAATTTCAATCTCATTAGTACCTTGGTCTGTCCCTCTAGAAGCAGAAGCTTCCAAATGTTGGCCAAGGCAGAAGACACCTTAACTTATATGTGTGGGTGCAACATATATTTATTTATATTAATAACTTTGAGTTTACAGGAAAGTGGGCAGCTTCCACATATAAGAGACTGTTTCACTTTGACATTTCACATGTTCTATAAAGGCGTTTTCCTTGTGGTTCAGAAGGTAAAGACTCCACCTGTGATGCAGGAGATCCAGATTCGATCCCTGTGTCAGGAAGATCCCCTGAAGAAGGGAATGGCTACCCACTCCTGTATTCTTGCCTGGAAAATTCCATGAACAGAGGAGGCTGGTGGGCTACAGTCCATGGGGTGGCAAAACTAAGAGGTGAACAACTTTCTTTCTTGGACATTTGAGATTTAAAAAGATACAAAAAATATTATGTAATAGACAAGGCATGTTTATTGTTTGTAATGAGGAGTTTCAGTACTTCTTCATGATCTACATAATGTTTAATATTCCTGAGCTCCATAAAGTTGGCATCCTGTGTATGAAGTTGTTATGAATTATTCATGTTGATTGGCTTCCAGCAGTTGAAGGGAAAACCAATCATTCTTTGAGAGGTTTACATGATGGAAAATGACAATTTGATTTTCATTTCAGTAATTTGGTTTCCAAAGGTAAGAACATCATAGAAAAATCTACCTTTCTCTTCTGCATATTATATGTGAGATGCGGTTGACTTAAACTGACCATATGAACAACAACAATGTTGACAAAGATAGGAACTACGTTGAAGAATTACACAGATAAAATGAGATCACTGGCAAATGTATTGTTACATGCAAGCAACTTAGTGCATGTGGTTGATGAGTGAAGAGAAAACTGGTTGTGTCAAACCAAGGAAGGGAACCTGCAGAAGAATGAAAGAGCCCAGGAATTCAGTGAGTAATCAGAGCATTAAAAACACAGGTATTAGTCTCAGTGCCAAAAGTAGAAGGCAGCTGGAAGCAAGTTAGCAGTTTATCCACTGCCTGCAAGCATGTTGAGTCCCATTGGCCGTGGCTCTCTTTTTGCTGGGCTGTGGAGGCAAACACACAAGCCAGGCTAGTCTCTGTCTCTCAGTGGGAGGGAATGGATAAAGGACTCAACGTTAGGAGTGACAAACGGAGAGGTGATAATTGATACCGTAAGCAAGGATAAGGTCACCCAGACGGAGCATGTGAAGAGGGAGCAGGACAGTACTCCCAAGTGTGGACCTGAGGAAGCACAGGCAAGGCCAGGGGATGTTCAGTCTGGGTTGGGGGCAGAACCCACAGAGGAGAATTCACGTGGGAGAGAGGATGTGCTGTGAGAAAGCTGAGGTGTTTGGATGATAACTAATGGGGAAAGTAAAAAGTGAGAATTTCAGTGCTTTCTAGAGGAGAGAAGAGAGTTGCTCTCTCTTTGCAAGGACAGCAGACAGCTGCAGTTTCAGGAGGCAGGAAGAGTGCTTGGTGGGGAAGTGAGGGCAGGCGTAGGTTAGTAGATCGAGGTTGGACTAGGGAGGAGAAAGGGACAGACAGCACAGGGGTAAAGGAAGAGTAGACATAAATGTGTTGTGGTTTGAGGGGAGATGGTGCAGGAATTTGAGAGAGAAAAGGTGCTAGTGAAAGAAGCAGGAGGAGCACAAAAAGTGAGCTAAGGGAATTCTCTGAGGGAGAGGATCACAGCTTTGGCATTGATCCACTGGGTGATGGACAGGACAGGATGGTGGATGGCATAATCCAGGTGAATGAGGAAAAAGGTGGTTTTGGCAACAAGATTAGAAACTGAGGTTAACCGCTGATAAGAGGAATAATCTTCAGGGGAGGATGTTGCCATAGTCCAGGCAAGGAATAACCAGAGCCTGTGCTAAGGCATTATCTGGGAAGATAAACAGAAAGAATAATTTTAGAAGATAGGAATATAAGAAAAGCAGGATAGCCCACCTGTCCAACATAGCTGTCACCAGCCACTTGTGAGTTGTGAGCTCAGGAAATATGGGTAGTCTGAATTGTGCTGATGTGCTATAATGTAAATTACACAAGCGATTTTGAAGACTTAGAATGAAAAAATTTTATTAATAATTTATGCTATTTTCAAGTTGAAATGATAGCATTTACAATATATTGGGTTAAAATTATTATTAAAATTAATTTCCCCTCTTTCCTTTTTAAGAAACATGGCTACTAACAAGTTCAAAATTACATATATGACTCATAATATGTTTGTGTTGAGTTGTGCTGCTGGGAGATCAAAAATACTGGGGTGGCCACTGGGATACAGAGAAATTGATATAGATAGAGCTGTAGAAGGGGCTTTCCCAGTGGGTCAGTTGTAAAGAATCCACCTGCCAATGCAGGAGACATGAGATGCAGGTTCGATCCCTTAGTCAGGAAGATCCCCTGGAGAAGGACGTGGCAACTCACTCCAGCATTCTTGCCTAGAGAATCCTACAGACAGAGGAGCCTGGTGGGCTACAGTGCATGGGATTGTAAAGAGTCTAACACGACCGAAGCGACTGAGCACTAGAGCTATAGAATGCTTCCCAGGTGGTATTTGCCAAAGCAGGAGATGCAAGAGACAAGAGTTTGATCCTTGGTCTGGAAGATCCCTTGGAGGAGGGCATGGCAACCCACCCCAGTATTCTTGCCTGGAGAATCTCATGGATAGAGGAGCCTGGCAGGCTACAGTCCATAAGATCTCCAAGAGTCAGACAGGACTGAAACAACTTAGCACCCACACATAGATCTGTACAATAACACTGATAAACACTTTGGATTATATTTAATTTGAGCTGGTTATTAGGTTTTAGGCTGTGATATCTGTAAATGGGAGTTTTATCTTGCTGATTCATGTGGTAGGTTCAGAGTGCCCTGGCTGTTACCTGTCTGCGTGGTACATCCACCCACTAAGCTGATACAACTGGAATACGCAGTGGGTATTTAATGAAAGAATCAGGTAAAGAGGAGAGTCATTTTTCAAAAAAAGAAGAAAGCACACTTTAACTTATTTGAGCTTAAAACGTAAGTGTCCAGTTATTCACCTGTTGGTTTTGGTTGTTGGGATGAGAACTCCTCACCATAATGTGTTTTCTACCATTACAGTTTTAGTGTCAGATTTTTGAACAAATCTAAAAGCAGTATCTTTTGAGATTTTTTTTAATCTTTTCCTCAGTCCTTCACTGTTTTCTTATTCATACCCAATTCCATTTTTAAAATTCAAGTGCTTCCAAGGTATTCAACATTTTTCTACTCTTGTATTTATCAGTTTACTCAGTTTTGTTTTGTTTTATTAATTACACAGTGACAAGTAAAAGTGGCATGAATATTTTGGTGACACTTGCCTGATGCTTGTTTGCACACAACCCAATGATGAGAGAAATGAGAAATGGGAAAAATGGGAGACCCATGAGACCAGATGCAGCCCTGGTCAATTCAGGGACACAGGCTTCATGGTGTTGATGGAGAGAAAGTCAAGCAGAGTTTGATCAGAGAATTTCTCCAGGGCTTGCCAGGAAAGCCCTGCAGTGTGTTGGGAGTTCATGGGAAGGAGGAAGGATTCTGAAGTAGGATGACTGAATGGTGCTGCCAGGCCAGTGAGAGTACTGGCCACTGACCATGACTGGAGGCTGTCCTAGCAGGAAGAGAAGGAGCTCAGAAGGCTTCTTTACTGAGCACTCCTCTTGTACCCACCAGCTGGGAGGCAGGGGAGTGAAGTAAAGTCACTCAGTTGTGTCTGACTCTTTGCTACCCGTGGTGTATAGCCCACCAGGCTCCTCTGTCCATGTGACTTTCCAGGCAAGAATACTGGAGTGGGTTTCCATTTCCTTCTCCAGGGGATCTTCCCAACCCAGGGATCGAACCCAGCTCTCCCACATTGCAGGCAGATGCTTTAACCTCTGAGCTACGGAGGATGGCTATAAAGGTGGAGCTCAGCTCTGTGGACCAGAAGCTGAGCTCACTGCAGTCTCTGCTGGCCCAGAGGCCCTTCCCTGAGGTGCTGTCTGGCCTGGGCGCTGTCGAGCTACATGAGGATGAGTGTGGGGACCTGAAACTTGCTGCCCTCCTGATTCATGCCCACCCATGGGGCATCCATGTGCACTCTGTGTCAGAAAGAGAACAGTGTGGTTGTTGAGATCTTTTACAGAAAATGAAGTGAGTTTACATGGAGATAAATTCTTATTTATTCAGCATGGAAGCTAGGGGAGAAAAAGGCTTAGTTCCTTTTCCATCTTCTAGTGCCTGCCAGCATTCCTTGGTTTGGTGGCCTTTTCCTCCATCTTCCAAGCCAGCAGCATACCATCTTCCCTCTTTGACTCTGCTTCCCTCTGCTTGCATTATTATGAGTTCATGAAATGCTGTGTCCCTTATGATAGGGAGAAGTCATGGAGCAGCTTCTAGGAATAAGCAGACCTGGGATTAGAATGCTGTCTGTCAAACCTCAACACTAGTCTCCTTAACTGGACAGTATTCCTCTAATCCTATTATGCACCACAGTCCCCCTGAGAGAATAGGGGTGGGGTGAGCTTGCTCAAATGCAGACTTCTAAGCACCAGCCCCAGAAAATTGTATTCAACTGGTCCAGAATGTGGCCATGCTCACCAGGTGATTCTGATGTGTAAAGTTTATGAACCCTGAAGTTCAATACAACCTTGCCTCTACGGGGAACCACAGAGGAGGGCCAGGCTGGAAGGGGTCCTGTTGAGTGAGGAGTGGAGCTGGAGAGGGAAGAGTTGGAGCCATCCTGTATGGAAGGAAAATCAAACACAGTAGGCACTGCTAGAGGTGCTCTGAAACAAAGCCTCAAGGCCACCGAGGAAGTGATTCTGGATGGAATCTAACATTTTGACCACTTACTGTCTTAATTCGAGCATCCAGAACATCTGCCCAATGTCCCAGAAACTCAAGACGCTTATTGGACCCTTACCCTAAATAATGCAGACATCCTATCCTTTAAGGAAAAATATCTCTTTCTTGCATCGAAGTCCATCATGATTTTTGCCAGAAAACTTTAACAACTTTGTGGCTTTTGCCTTCATACATCCCTGACTCCTACTCTTCCTGTGAACTCTTGGTTTTACCTGAATCCGTGTCTCCAGTATTGCATTTTCTAGGACTTCCAGATAACGCTTTTCTTATTTGCAACTCCTGGGTTTCTTTGTTGACACCTGCAAGAGGCAATGGTAAAACTGAAGGAATCTTATGACTCACTTGTTAAATACAGTCATTATTTATTAAAAAATAAATTATATAAACTTACAATTAAATAAATTATATGAAAAACTTACAGATGTACAAGCTGGCTTTAGAAAAGGCAAAGGAACCAGAGATCAAATTGCCAATATCAGTGGGATCATAGAAAACACAAGGGAATTCCAGAAAAAACATCTACTTCAACTTCATTGACTAGGCTAAGGCCTTTGACTGTGTGGACCACAACAAACTGTGGAAAATTCTTAAAGTGCTGGGAATATGAGACCACCTTACCTGCCTCCTGAGAAATCTGTATGCAGGTCAAGAAGCAACAGTTAGAACTGGACATGGAACAATGAACTGGTTCCAAATTGGGAAAGGAGTACCTCAAAGCTGTATATAATCACCCTGCTTATTTAACTTACCTGCAGAGTACATCATGTGAAATGCCAGGCTGGATAAAGCACAAGCTGGAATCAAGATTGTTGGGAGAAATATCAGTAACCTTAGATATGCCGATGATACCACCCTTATGGCAGAAAGTGATAAGGAACTACTAAAGAGCTTCTTGATGAAGGTGAAAGAGGACAGTGAAAAAGCTGGCTTAAAACTCAACATTCAAAAAAATTAGATCATGGCATCTGGTCCCATCACTTCACAGAAAATAGATGGGGAAACAATGGAAACAGTGACAGACTTTTCTTGGGCTCCAAGATCACTGTTGATGGTGACTGCAGCCATAAAATCAAAAGATGCTTGCTCCTTGGAAGAAAAGCTATGACCAACCTATACAGCATATTAAGTAGCAGAGGTGTTACTTTGCCAAAAAAGGTCTCTATAATCAAACCTATGGTTGTTCCAGTAGTCATGTATGGATGTGAGAGTTGGACCATAAAGAAAGCTGAGCGCAGAAGAATTGATGCTTTTGAACTGTGGTGTTGGAGAAGATTAACGAGAGTCCCTTGGACTACAAGGAGATCCAACCAGTCCATCCTAAAGGAAATCAGTCCTGGGTGCTCATTGGAAGGACTGATGCTGAAGCTGAAATTCCAATACTTTGGCCACCTGATGTGAAGAGCTGACTCATTTGAAAAGACCCTGGTGTTGAGAAAGATTGAAGGCAGGAGGAGCAGGGGACGACAGAGGATGAGATGGTTGGATGGCATCACCCACGCAATGGACATGTGTTTGAGTAAACTCTGGGAGTTGGTGATGGACAGGGAGGCCTGGCGTGCTGTGGTTCATGGAGTCACAAAGAGTTGGACACGACTGAGTGACTGAACTGAATTGAACTGAACTGAATACAAGGTTTCGGATATAGGAAGAGACAGTTTCTGGATTTGAAAATAATAGAAGTGATGCAGGAAGTGAAGCCTCAGGGGGCTTAAATATGCTCATATAGATGTTCAGAAGTGACACAAAAAACAGATCTCTTTCTTCCTTGTGTGTGTGTGCATATATATGAATAATTTAAAATGTGCCTTCACACTAGATTTATCTATGAATGCACAGGGTCAAACATATTAAATGCTTAGCATGCAAGATTTTCTATCTAGCAATCAGGATGGGTATATAACCTTTTACATAATTGCCTATGAAACTACAAAAAATAATTACACTCCAGTGAAGCTGACCTACACCTAAAATTGCCCAGAAATTCAAAAACAAAGTTTTAATTCCTGTGAATTGATTTCTTGTTTTATGTGGTGTGATTCCGTGTTTTGGTAAACAGGAACTTTTCTCAAAAAGAAAACTTCCAGAGTTGCAGTATTTGAGATTTTCAAAGCATGTTCATCAATCAAACATCAAAATAAAAAATACCTGGGTTCTTACGAAAACCTGGAACCTTGTTAATACCTGAATCCCATCTCTGTATTGGTGGGTGCTTAGGAATCTGCACATTGTACAAATTCTCTAGATGACCCTGCTGCACTTGAGTGAATCAAAATATTTCATTTTAATAGATAAAGAAAACAAACTTCTAAGGTTCTTCCAAAAGATCCCTTTCAAGTGAGACCACAGCGCTGGCAGGATCTCACCTGTTTACAAAAAAGCAAAAAACAAAACAAAACAAAACAAAACCCATAAAACTGAGATTTGGGAGAAAATAGAAAATACACCCTTTGTTTGAAGAGAAACTTAAGGTCAACACAGGACTTCACCAAACCATATGCTGTTTACATGTGTTGTCACTAGTATATGACCCATCTCGCCACAAATTAGTGTGGTTACCTTAAATAGCTAACCTGAAAATCTTAACCTTCCACTGCTGAAGTTATTGGTTTTAGCTACACTGTTTTTTTTTTTTTTCTAGGTTTACTAGGTTGTTCTTTTGGGCATGATTTTAGAAATCTAATTATAACTCTGGTTTCAAACTCTTGAACCATGTAATCAAACTGAGATTGGTCACTGAGAAAAATACAGGGTTCTTAGCTCTGCCTAAATTGACAAGGTACGTGGCCAGGTCCAAATTCAACTGAGTGGCATGTCTTTACAGTGTCAGTTCATCCCCCCAAATTCAAAAAGGATCCATGCTGCTGTCAGAAAGTTTTGAAACCAGCACCATTTTTTCTTTTCTTTCTTTTTTATGAATCCATTCCCAGGAGAGAGTTTTTATTCAGTGCAGTGCACTGTTAGGGGGAAAAAGAATGAGTTAAGACAAAAAAAAAAGTCTAACATAAAAAATTACCCATATGATGTCTATTTTTCCTGCTTGGTTGAAATACCCAATGGATTATTTACTTAGATTTGTGCTATTATTGAATCCAAAAGGCAACCTCTTCAGAATAACGTTTGCTCTACTACAAATTCTGTGTAAAGGCTAGGTATCTAAAGCTATAAATGATTTTATATTTTTGCAATAATTATGGGAGGGGAATGGAGATATTATCTTTCATGATCAGAGTTTTCTTTCTGTAACAGTTTTGATCTTTAACTTTTTTTCTTGGAAGAAGATTTTCTAACCCCAGTCAAGCCTTCAGATGACTGCAGTCCTGGCGGCATCTTAGTTACAACCAGGTAAGAGACTGAGCCTGAACCTACCGGAAAAGCTGTTTTGGAAAGATTTAACCTTAATACCCAACTAAATCCCTTGACCATCGCTCGGGCTGTACTCTGCTTTCCCCACAGGAATTACAGAAGGGGGTTGACACAGGCACTGGCAGATGACATTGTCTTACTCTTTTCCTTCCCCGCTGGAAGAACCCAGGTATGTGCATAAATACAATTAAAGACACTATCTGCAAATCGATAGAACGCATTTTCAGTTTCTTAAACCTCTAAATCCAAGTGCCCAGTGTTCTGTTTTTCAGACAGACCATGCAATCAATTAACAGCCAACCTGTGGGTTTGTGTTTGAACTATCAATACAATTATTAAAGACACGTCACAGGCAGAAGGCAAGTGGCTGCCTTTGTGTTTCTTTCTTTTTTTTTTTTTCCTGGAATATTATCTAGTCTTGGGAACATCAAGATGGAAACCTGGTCGTCTTGGAACTGATGGCACGTTTAAAAGACTCTAACAATCTCAGAATGATTTCCCCCCAACAGGCACTGTCACGGGTCTCTCAATGATGACAGCAACGTGCCCACATCCGACCTTAGCTGTCATCTCACCTGGGTCCTAGCGGCGCCATTTGATTCTGACGTGGCTCCAAGCCCACAAACAGCATAGCGGCCCCCGGTTGGCCGCGAATCCGGCCGGCGGCGCCGCCCTCCCTGCCCCGCCCGTGCGCCTCGCCGGGCTCCGCGCCGCCTCCCTTGCGTCCCGCACTCGGCGGCGGTGCGTCCTGCGCTCCTCTCCTGCTTCGCGGTCCCTGCTTAGATCTTCGCTGCCCTCCCCGCTCCAGGCCGCCGGGAGGCGAGTCGAGGGGACCCGCAGGCCGTGCACCCCGAGGTTCCGGGCCCAGAGGAGGCCGCACAGGAGACGCGGTACGCGATGGCCCGGCGAGGGGGCTGCGCGCTGCTGGTGCTGTGCGGCTCGCTGGCCGCCTGTGCCTGGCTGCTGGGCGCCGAGGCCCGGGGGCCTGGGGGCCCTGTGGCGGGCGCAAGGCGGCGCCGGCGGCCCCAGGAGGACGGCATCTCCTTTGAGTACCACCGCTACCCAGAGCTTCGTGAAGCGCTCGTGTCCGTGTGGCTGCAGTGCGCCGCGGTCAGCAGGATCTACACGGTGGGGCGCAGCTTCGAGGGCCGCGAGCTGCTGGTGCTCGAGCTGTCCGACAACCCCGGCGTCCACGAGCCGGGTAAGGGAGCCGCGCGGGGTGGCCCGGCGGTGGGAAAGGAGGGCGAGAGGCACCCGGGGTGGAAAGTGTACGTGGGGGGAGGGCTGGGGCTGGGATTTGCCAAGCCCTGTCGGCTGGCTGTCCTCCCCAGCCTTGCACACCCCTCCCCCTGGGTAAGCCCAGGCCGGAGGGGCTGCCTCTGATGGAGGTGGGAGCGCAGCAAGCAAAGCTGCGCCCCCGCAAACCCGCTGTCACCCCCCACTTCGCTGTGCCTAAGACCGTAGGGAATAGCTGTGAGGCCTCAGGAAGGAGGTCGTCCTTCCTTGCAAGCTGGAGTAGAACGGTAAGGTGGAGAAGGCAGGGTCTGAGGAAATGAGGAAAAGTCATTTATCATTTGTTTCCTAATTTCCAGAGGGCCAGTTTATTGGCCTTGGAGGCTCTAGGTGTCCATCTCTACCTGTATGTGCGTGTTAGGTAACGCGCACTGCTGGGATGTTAAGGATCTTGGTAACGCTGGCGGGTAGAGGGTGATAAAGCCGCCTCTGGCAGGCATTCCGATTTCAAAACTGCACACAGTCTTTCTAAGGAAAAAGGAATATCCCCCCCGCCCCCCGCCCACCCACCTTTTTTTTTTTTTCTGTTCTAGCCCTTGGAGATGAGTAGTTTGCGATCAGGATTTTATTACAACGGATGTTTCCATATGACCATCTTATTCATCTTCCTCTTGAGTGTGTTAGGGCACGTTTTAATTTATGTTAAATGTTACGCAATTGGTATTAATAAAGAGATATCTTGAAAAATGTTTTTGGTTCTTCTTTTTCTTTGCTCTTTGAAAATAACATAACTTTTAAGGCCTGGTCTTCTGACCATAAAGGTTAAAGTAATCTGGGCTAATTACATCAGCATGCTATGCTTTTTTTTTTTTTTTTAATGACAAAGAAAGCAAGAAAACAGGTAAAAACTCTCAAATGTAGGGCCAGAATAGTTTTATAATGATATTTATTATATCATTATATAATAATGGGATTAAAATTGAGATGGGATTAAAATATGTGATCCACGGAGACACTTTGATCTTCAAACGGAAGGAGTATGGTCTGATCAATAGTAAATTTTTAGTAAAATGGGAAACATTTCTTACCTTCAAATAATGTAAATGGAAAGGTTTGTATAATTTTGCCATCAAAACCCTAAAACTAGATCCTGGAAAACATTTTCAGTGGTGCTGTCTGATGCTAGTAACTATTGAAGGTGGGAGAAGAAGGGGAGGACGAAAGATGAGATGGTTGGATGGCATCACCGATGTGATGGACATGAGTTTGAGTAGGTTTCAGGAGTTGGACAGGGAGGCCTGGCCTGCTGCAGTCCATGGGATCGCGAGGAGTGGGACATGACTGAGCGACTTAACTGAACTGAATGCTCTCTAGCAGGATTCAGCATGTAGAATCGGAAATTTGGAAAGTTAGTTTCATATTTGTATCTGAAGATAAAGAAAAATTTTATATGTGAAAACTCATCTTCAGTTATTTTAGATAATTGAAGTCAAGACATCTTAGGTTTAAAGAGAATCTAAATATTTGTGATTCTCCTGCCTATTTAATTGGAACCTTTGGTTATTCTATCATAGATTGCTCCTCAGATTTTGTTGTTTCTTCAAAGAGATCATATGAAAGCAAATGTTAACTATTTGTTGTCTTCAAGTTTAGAAACAAAATTGTAAAGTGATATTACTGTTAAAATGTGATATGCTTTTGAAAATGAAAACCATAATTCTTTTGCTTAAATATCTGAACTGTATAGTCTGTCAAGATCTGCAGGTCCCTTTTCCAGCTCTAGGCTCCTTGGGGTAGATCTGTGTCTCCAGCACCTAGGGCAGGTCTGGGACACAGCAGGCACTCAGGTCACATTAGGGAAAAAGATGAGTCAGTCATTTGCTGAATAACACAATGCCTTCTATGTTTTGTTCCTTTTAAACACAAAATACAGCAACTTAACTCATTTTAAGAAAGCAAATAAATATTTTACATTACCTGCTTTACTGCTTGTTAAATGAAGGAAACTAAGCTCATGGTATTACTTAATAAATAGAATACAAAATGTCTACCAGTTATATTCCTAAAGGTTGCAATAAACTGTTATGAGCCAGCACGAAAAACATGGGGTGATTTCCCCCTCCACCATCTTTTAAGAAGAGATGAACAGGTTGGAAATCTTCAGGGAACTAATTAAAAAAAAATTGAGTAAATTTTAAAGATCTTATTGACTATTTGGTGATTCACGAATTGAACATCATTCAATCTAGCAGATAGAAAGATGTTCCTAAGATTTGTGCAGAATGAAAGACTTATAGGTAGATGGGAGCTGGAACAAGGAAGTTACACTAGGCAAAAAATGGGTTGCTTATTGCAAAGTTACTCCCTTTTACAGGATGTTGTACTGATCACAGGATTCCTAATTGATTGGGTTAAGATTTCATTTCTGAAAGAGCCAAAACTGTAATTTAGTCTTGGTTTGGTCTTGTGAGGCTTTAGCATGAACAACTCCATGTGGTGCCTATTGTCTTTTCTCAACAAATTATTTATATATTTGGCTGCATCTGGTCTTAGTTGGTCAGGTGTGAGTTTGCCCTTTGGCACATGGACTCTCCAGTTGTCGTGTGTGGGTTCCAGTAATTGCAGCATGCAAGTTCTTTAGTTGAGGCACGTGAGCTCAGTTGCCCCAGGGTTGTCCTAGAGCACTGGCTTTGGGTGCAGAGATCTGATCAGTATATGAGCTTAATAGCACTTGTGGGAATTAACTTTTAGGAAGTTTTGAATGAAGGGATGTAGTTACCATTCTTAAACGGCCTTCATATTCCTTTTTAGATTAAAATATTTTAAGGAATGAAAAGGAATTTTCATACTTATTTTGAGATAGAAATGGATTAATTCAGTGTTTTGAACATCCACACACTAGGTGAGCAAACTTACATAGGTTGTATAGTGATACACAGGATGGTCCTTGCCCTGTGAGAGATTGAGAGTTGGGAGGTTGCAGGACAGTTTAAAGGTCATTAGGGCTTCAAGAAGGGAGTGGGAGGCCCAGAGAAAGGAGACTATGGACATTAGGTCAGGGGCATTTGGTTACTGAAGAACAGATGATGAGAAGGCAGGGATATACTGATTACTGAAATTTACCAATTCCAATGTACCTCAACTGTTTTCATATTATAAGTGTTTTGGGGAGAGTTGAAATAATGTTTCTGATGAAGCTACTCAGAAATAATGTTTAACTTAACAAATTTGTTTACTTGACTTAAACATTGATGAAGTTTCCCATATTCATTTTATCTTCCAACATGAGCGAGGTATCACGTGTCTTCTTAATCTAAATTATTTTTCTGAACTTAAAAAAATTGTATATCATGCCCAAATATTTAGTATCACCATAGAAAAACTCTCCCCAAATAAGACATCAAGCCTTTCTCTGTGGTAGAAGTTGACGTGGTTAGATTTGCAGTTATGGACAGAGGGTGTTCTTTCATCCCACCACCTCCATTCCTAAGTGGGAAAAAAATGATCATCAGACTTGTTCGGCACCAGACCATGGGCCGAATTTGAACTGATCTTCTGAAAATGATCTATTCTCTCAGGTATTCTGCATTTGAATTCATCAAAAGGGAAAGTAAATTCTATTTGGAACTGGTGAGGGAGGAATATCAACATCTATTTTGACCAGCTGGATGCTGGATCTCAGTTATCGTTTTCATTACTTTGGAGGACTGAACAAATCTGCTGGAGGAGGGTGATGGGTTTAGCCGTTCTCAGAAGACCTGTACGTGGTCTTGTCCCCAGTCTCATCTCCTCACACGTTGTGAATCTGGACTCCAGACCTGGGACTGGGATAGAGCCTCAGCTAAGATTTAGACTCTGCACTCAGATGTGTTCCCTTGAGATATACCTGCCAAACCTGTTCTTGTTTCCCATTTTTCCTTCTGTTTGCTTATATTTTACACATTTAAAATATTTCTACATATAGGGGCTCATATGCTTGAACCCAAATATATGCTTTCCTAGGCATACATATTCATCATTGCAGTACTCATAAAAGAAACCATTATCAATTTATGTCTAAGCAATGGAATCTGTTTTCCCAGACCACTCCTCTCAGGGCTAAACATGAGTTAAAATTAGTTTGTTTAAAGCTCTTAATTCTTTTACATGTAGTTTAACATTGCTCTTGGGGAGTAAGTCTGATTTATAGCTAAAATGTTATCTTAGAAATGTTCTTTAGGGCATAAACTCTCCCCTCTCCAAGTCTGGAATGATTATTTTGGACTTGTTCCTCCCCAAATCTGTTCAGATTTAAAGTGTATGAATGCCAGTGTGCATTTGCCAAATATTGTGATGGAACATTAAATGCTGTCAAAATTTCTATACAACTCAAAAAAAAGTGGGGATTTTGGTTATTTTGTATGGCCTCTTTTAATACTAGATTGGGGTGAATTAGTGGGAAATGCTTACAGCTGAGAACACCTTACAACTGGTGAATATTGATGTTAGATTCCGGAGAAGGATCTAAATGTACTACATGTGGTCAAGAGTTATTTTTTAGACCCAAGTGAGTCACTGTAGCTCTTGCCAGAAATAATGTATTGGATTGACTTGTGACTGGCTAAAGGAAGAGAGGAAATTGAGCTGGCCCCTAACCTTGTATCAGATAAAATAAGTGTCTTTCTGTGAAAACTGATTTGAGAGGCAGCAAAGGAATCATCTGCCAGCATCTCCCTCATTGTGTAGCACAGAGAATATTCCTATACTCATCTTTATAGTTCTTTAGAAGAGCTATTTTTGACAAATACAAAAACAGTTCCAGAAGTAGTGACACATGACTGGCTTTTCCCAAAGTGTACTCAATGGAATATTAGTTAAGCTTGGTTTGAAAAGGATTAGGTAAACAAAGATGAAAACGTTTGCATGTGGCAAGACTTGAAATATGATAATGTGTGTTTCAAACCTCCAACTGTATACCCTACAGTATTTTCACCATTGAACTTCTTTTTGTCCCCAAGGAGGTTATCTTGTACCTGGTATTACACTACTTTGAAAAGCATAGCACTCAGTCAGTCAGTCAGTTCAGTCACTCAGTCATGTCTGACTCTTTGCGACCCCATGAACCGCAGCACGCCAGGCCTCCCCATCCTGGAGTCCACCCAAACTCATGTCCATTGAGTCAGTGATGCCATCCAACCATCTCATCCTCTGTCGTTCCCTTTTCCTCCTGCCTTCAATCTTTCCCAATATCAGGGTCTTTTCAAGTGAGTCAGCTCTTTGCATCAGGTGGCCAAAATATTGGAGTTTCAGCTTCAACATCAGTTGTTCCAATGAACACCCAGGACTGATTTTCTTTACGATGGACTGGTTGGATCTCCTTGCAGTCCTTATTATTATTCCTTTTCATATTTTGAGGGATTTGCTTGATAATTCTTTAGCAGAGACACTCAAATAAGAAGTTCCTCAGGGATGTGGCAGAGAAGGCAATGGCACCCCACTCCAGTACTCTTGCCTGGAAAATCCCATGGACGGAGGAGCCTGGTGGGCTGCAGTCCATGGGGTCGGTAAGAGTCAGACACGACTAAGCGACTTCCTTTTCACTTTTCACTTTCATGCATTGGAGAAGGAAATGGCAACCCACTTCAGTGTTCTTGTCTGGAGAATCCCAGGGACAGGGGAGCCTGGTGGGCTGCCGTCTATGGGGTCGCACAGAGTCGGACATGACTGAAGCAACTTAGCAGCAGCAGCAGCAAGTGTGACTGATGCTATATTGACACGTAGACTAAAATATCATATAGACATGTAGATTTTGTCTAAGTCTTGATGACAGCGGGATAATCATGAGTGGAGCAGTCATTTTACATTATTTTAAATTTCACTTGCATCTATAGAATCCCTTCATTTTAATTGTTTTTATCTGTAGCTTTTATCAGAAATTAAAGAATTTTCTCTTTTATCTAAGTGGCTTATATGAAAAATCACTTCTCAAAATTTTTTTTTCAGAAAATTTTCTTGGGCTATTATTTTTTTCTTTAAATATGGTCATATATTCCACCAGGATTTTAAATATTTGGCCATATTGCCTTTCCTTTCATGAGGATTCTGCTTAGGTACCCTCTGAGATGAGTTTGGAGACTTAATGGATGGATGTAGCCTTTTCTGTTCTACTCCACCCCCCCCCCCCCCGCCCCCGCTTCCTCCTCTTCTGTGGGTATTAGAATAAGAAAGGGTCATCATCTGGATATCAGCTGGGAGGCTTCCTCTGATAAATGTGGGGCTTCCTTGGTGGCACAGATGGTAAAGAACCTGCCTGCAAACGTGGGAGACCTGGGTCCGATCCCTGGGTCAGGAGGATCCCCTGGAGGAGGGCCTGAAAACCCACTCCAGTGTTCTCGCCTGGAGAGTCCCAGGGACAGAGGGGCCTGGCGGGCTGCAGTCCACAGGGTCACACAGAGTTGGACACAACTGAAGTGACCTAGCATGCACAAACCCACGTTGTCCTGGCTCATTTACTTCATGGCTCCCCATAATAGTCTCCAGTTTGGTCTTAAATAAACAGCTTTTTCATACCTATCACAGGTGAGGAATTAGATAATATTTATCTTCATGGGGACTTAAAGATCCAAGGAGAGTTTGCTGGTTGTTGAAAAGAGGTATTTAAGAGAAAAATTAGAAATGTGGATTGTCTTGTTTTTTAGAGACCTTGTCACAATGATCTTAATTCCCTATTAAAAAGCGCATAAATTGCTGTACTTAAATTTTGAAAAATCTTAGTGAATATAGTAAGAACAGTTACACTGTAAAAAAGGTAACTTCAGGTGTTTATTTTTTAAGGAAGTTATTTTTAACAGCTGTAGAAGGAACAGTTTGAGTCTTAAAATAATGCACATTTTGGTTAAGTCTGTGCAGTCATCCTTCAGTATCCATGGGGAATTGGTTCATCTGTGTATTTTACACATTCTCACGTACTTTTCAAACCCAACTTAGTGCCTAATTTGTCATTCTTCACTGTTGCCTGTGGACGACCTGGAGAAATCTCATTGACAGAATTAATTTCACTCTGTTGTCTACATGAGGTGCTGTATGTTGAGGACAACTCTAGGTCTTGAACTAATGGTAAAAGCCATGAAATATGTGATAAATGTCTTTAATATTTCTGAGACATCTTTTACATTATTTCTAAATCTTTTGGTGTGCTTTTCATAGTTGATTCAAATGGCTGGATGGCACCTTGTATTATTCTAACAAACATTTTCCCTTCTCTTTGGACTCTGTTTCAGTTTGCACAAAGTATATTTTTAAAAATGACACATAACTTTCAGAAACATCAAGCATTTTTCCTGAATAGTTTTAAAACTTGTATTGTTGCTGTTGTTTTTTTAACATTGAGGCTGAATCGTTGGCTGTAGTAATTCTATGCCATGTTTGCACAAGGAGAGGGCATGAATTAAAACGTGTTTCTGAAATGAATCTACAGAGGGTGAGGCTGGATGGTATTTCCCCCAAAATTTATAAAGATAATGTGTTTATAGCCTCTGTAAAGACAGTAGCATAAGCAAACCATTCATACCCTTACCAGCATTTTCAAGAGGCCAAAAAGGCTTTCCTTTGTAGCTAGTTCATGTCAGACTTTCCATGATGTCCTGTTTCCAGACCAAGGTAGTAACACTTTAGTATTTTTATATCATATTAACCTTGCAGGTATCAGTTCAGTTCAGTTCAGTCGCTCAGTCATGTCCGACTCTGCGACCCCATGAATTGCAGCGTGCCAGGCCTCCTGTCCATCACCAACTCCCGGAGTTTACTCAAACTCATGTCCATTGAGTCAGTGACGCCATCTAGCCATCTCATCCTCTGTCCTCCCCTTCTCCTCCTGCCCCCAATCCCTCCCAGCATCAGAGTCTTTTCCAATGAGTCAACTCTTCACATGAGGTGGCCAAAGTATTGGAGTTTCAGCTTTAGCATCATTCCTTCCAAAGAACAACCAGGACTGATCTCCTTTAGAATGGACTGGTTGGATCTCCTTGCAGTCCAAAGGACTCTGAAGAGTCTTCTTCAATACCACAGTTCAAAAGCATCAATTCTTCTGCATTCAGCTTTCTTCACAGTCCCAACTTTCACATCCATACATGACCGCTGGAAAAACCATAGCCTTGACTAGGCAGACCTTTGTTGGCAAAGTAATATCTCTGCTTTTGAATGTGCTGTCTAGGTTGGTCATAACTTTCCTTCCAAGGATTAAGCGTCTTTTAATTTTGTGGCTGCAATCACCATCTGCAGTGATTTTGGAGCCCCCCCAAAATAAAGTCTAACACTGTTTCCACTGTTTCCCCATCTATTTCCCATGAAGTGATGGGACCAGATGCCATGATCTTAGTTTTCTTAATGTTGCAGGTATAAATCACCCTAATTGTACAAATTACCAAGAAAACTCAAGGCATTTATTCACTAGACATTTGGAAATACCAGATAGAAATGCTTCTAAACCAGTTCACATTTAAAACTCAAACTCTTGAATAGTGCAAGGCAGAATGAAGTGCATCTTTCGTTACTGTGTGTGCTATTATATTTGTATCTGTAATGTACTTTACAAGAATAGCCAAGTGCCTGCTGTTTTAGTGCCATTCTGAACACTGAAGAGATACTTAGAAAAGGAGCAGCACACAGCAGTTTTTAACAGGGTACTTAATATGAAGGAATAATTCAAATTCTACGGTAAAGTTGACAGAGATATCAAAGGAAGGTGTTCAGAAGGATGTGGGGATTTGAGCAGGTCTTAAAGGATGAACCACATCTGGAAAGAAGATGAGAGGACTTCATTCTGTGCCAGTATAAGATCATTTTGCATCTTATGTCTTTTTCTCCACTATCCCAATGGTGGTGTCCTAGCTATATTCAGTTAGCATTGTGACATATAATTATATTCCATTAATGTGAAATAATGACACATTCCATTAACTTGAAATTTCTACCTTGTTAGAGATAATATAGTTTTTGGGGTGTTGTCCTTTAGGGTTGATTTCCCTCATCAGGAGGATAAAACTGTTTGAGATGGAGGTTATGATATATATATGCTTCTGAACTATGGTGTTGGAGAAGACTCTTGAGAGTACCTTTATTTCTAGTATTTCAATTTGCGCTGCCTTCTCTTTCCCCCACGGTGCCTGTAAGTCTATTCCCTACGTCTGCATCTCCAGTATCATTTTTCTAGATTTCATATATATGCATTAATATGGATTGCAAGGAGATCCAACCAGTCCATCCTAAAGGAGATCACTCCTGGGTGTTCATTAGAAGGACTGATGTTAAAGCTGAAACTCCAATACTTTGGCTACCTCATGCAAAGAGTTGACTCATTGGAAAAGACCCTGATGCTGGGAGGGACTGGGGGCAGGGGGAGAAGGGTACGACAGAGGGTGAGATGGCTGGATGGCATCACCGACTCGATGTTCATGAGTTTGGATGGGCTCCGGGAGTTGGTGATGGACAGGGAGCCCTGGCGTGCTACAATTCATGGGGTCGCAAAGAGTCTGACATGACTAAGCGACTGAACTGAACTGAACTGAAGTATATACAGAAAATCTTATCTTTCTTGGCAGTAGAATCCTTTCTCAAGGAAGAAACAAGCTTTTGTTGAAAGGCTGTTCTGATGAACTCTTTTGAGATCTGGGTCTTTGGAGCTCAGGAACAGGCTAAGTTGAATAAAAAGAAGAGGCATATTTTCAGAGGCTTGGTGGAGAGTCAGAGAGGGACAGAAAGACAATGTCTCAGGAGAACTTTGGGGAAAACAGACATTGTGAATGGAGACATCACAGAATCTTCTATGCTCTGTGATGCTTTGTATGGTAGGTTGCTTTGGGAGATGGGATGAAGTACTTAATCTTGTTTCATTATCGCCAAAACCAGAGGTTGTCCAAGGAAAGACAATTACACAGCAGTTATGAAACAAGAAATTATTAACCTTATTAACAAAGATCAGATACACACTATACCGCAGTGCTTCCTAGAAGCCATAAAGGCATTTTTTTGGAATGTCAGCCAGATGTCCCCCATTCTACTGATCATTTACCTTATACTTCCAGGTTCCTGAGTTGTGTATTCCAAATTGGAATCCTGATCCCAAGAGAATGCTAGGTGAGAGCCTTTGGGTTATGGTTGTAAGCCAGTTTGAGATTTGTGCAGCAAGCAGAATGAATCATATGTTGTATTAGTGGAGGTTAAGTGCATGGAATATAAATAACTGAAATTGGGTGAGGTTTCCTTTCAGAAAAATAGTACTTGTATTGACCTGTTCAAGTGTCTACATTATATTTTGATGTGAAAAAAGTTGTTTTTACAAAAGAGGATTACATATTTATTGAGAATTTTTCTAACCCATCAGCATACAGTTTCTTAAAGAACTTTATTTCCAGTATTTCAATTTGTCCTGCCTTCTCCCTCCCCCATGGTGCCTATAAGTCTATTCTCTATGTCTGCATCTCCAGTATCATTTTTCTAGATTTCATATATATGCATTAATATGGACTGCAAGGAGATCCAACCAGTCCATTCGAAAGGAGATCAGTCCTGGGTGTTCATTATAAGGACTGATGTTAAAGCTGAAACTGCAATACTTTGACTACCTCATGCGAAGAGCTGACTCATTGGAAAAGACCCTGATGCTGGGAGGGATTGGGGGCAGGAGGAGAAGGGGACGACAGAGGATGAGATGGTTGGATGGCATCACTGACTCGATGGACGTGAGTTTGAGTAAACTTTAGGAGTTGGTGATGGACAGGGAGGCCTGGTATGCTGCGATTCATGGGGTTGCAAAGAGTCGGACACAACTGAGCGACTGAACTGAATTGAACTGATGATATTTATTTTTCTCTTTCGGACTTACTTCACTCTGTATGACATAGGTTCATCCACATCACTACAAATAACCCAATTTTGTTCCCTTTATGGCTGAGTAATAGTCTATTGTATATTTGTACCACATCTTCTTTATTCACTCATCTGTTGATGGATGATTAAGTTGCTTCCATGTCCTGGCTGTTGTAAATAGTGCTGTAGTGAACATTCAGGTACCTATGTCTTTTTGCATTATGCTTTTCTCAGAGTATATGCCCAGTAGTGGAATTTCTGGGTCATATGGTAGTTTTATTTATAGTTTTTTAAGGAACATCCATTCTGTTCCTCATACTGGTTGCATCAATTTGCATTCCTACCAACAGTGCAAGAGGGTTTTCTTTTCTTTTTGGCATTAGATTGGGAAACTACTGTATAGCACAGGGAAGTAAGCTCGGTGCTCTGTGATGACCTAGATGGTTTGGATGGAGAAGGGTGGAAGGGAGGCCTAACAGGAAGGGGATTTATGTATACATATAGCTGATTCACATGTTGTACAGCAGAAACTAACACAACATTGTAAAGCAATTATACTCCAATTAAAAATAAAAAGAACTTTATATCCATATTTGTGAATATTTTATAACACATTACAATGGTGTAAGAATTATTGATATTATGTTGCATATCTAACAAATAGCCTATAGTAAAAGAATAAATATATATAAGAACTATGCTTAGAGTAAAGTGTGTCCTTAAATTATTATTCAGGGAATAGTGGAATTCAAGAATATTTATAAAATATAGTTGGAATTTTTTGTTTTGTTTCTTGCCATTTGAGAAACTCTACCAAGATGAATAGATGATAAAAATTCTGTTGGTAGTTTGTAATCAGGATATGGACAAACAAGAAACATGCCCATATCTTCAGGCTGATGTTTGTATGAGAGGTTGTATTCTCATGAGCAGGAAGGGGGCTAATAACAGTGAAATGACAAGATAGTTTCAGTTAATTTGGGGTAAATAACTTACCTTTTGATGACCGTGTTATTTCAGGTGAAAGTGTTTGGTCTGAATGATTCAGATAATTACTTAAATCTTCTTTTGGTCTGTGTACAGTCATAGCTGTTGGGCATTAGGAGAGTGGGAGCCCAGAGCCTAATCAGGTGCAAGGGCAGGAAGAAGGTTGGGGAGCGACAGTTCTGTGTGTAGTAGGGGTCAGTAAGTAATGCTGGGATCCTTTGGGCAGTTTTATTAGTAGCCATTTCTTTTTGTCAGACTAATAAACAGTGACTTATTACCATCATTTCCAAGTCCTTTTATGTAAATGGATTAGAATAAAGAGAAAAGACTGTGAATCAGGTTTCATTTTTTTCTTTCTGTTAAGTATATATTCAGTTTAGAAGCTAAATAGACACTTAGGATACACCTTGAAATCATAAATGCTGTGCATTCTATGTAGTTCAAAGGTATTAGCTATTGTTTCCCATGTAGGGAATTGTACAGGACCCTTGGGAAATGTTAATTCTAGAAGGTGCTAATCCATTACGTGCAGGACCCATTGGTGCCTGGAGTACTTCAGAAGCAGGATATGACGACTCAGTCACGCATGCATGGGCCAGAGAGTCTGGCTAATTCTGAGATGTGGAATTCTGGCCTTCTCTTAAGTATGATAAATAAAAAATTATATCGACCTCTATCCAGTCAGTTGTTCTAGACCATTTTTTCTCCCCACAAAAAGGAGGCACCTCAGAGATGTTCCATTTACTTTGCTCTTTTCTCCTGCCTTCAAAGGGAAAGTGTGTGTGTGTGAGTGCATGTGTGTGTGCTTGTGTGTGCACATACATATGCGCTCTTATGCGGAAATTTCAAATACAACAGTTTTCATGAAAAAAACTTTTCAGACCACTAGCTGTATTTTTTTGTACGGTGAGGTTTTTGTTTCCTGGGACGAGTTCTGAAGTCATCTTTCGTTAGGGGGAGGTGACAGAGGTGATGTAGGAGCTGTCAGTGTCACAACCATGGTTTGTGGCCTGGCGTCAGTCTGTCTGTTGTAGCTCCTACAACTTGGCTTTGAGGTATCTCCTAGGAAGTGAGCCGTCAAATACAGGAAATCTCAGATAGGAAATTAAGGTAATAAAAGATGGCTAAAAAGATTAAGACAGACTGAAATATAACAAAATAAAAGAAGGAAGTGAGGCAAACGTAAAAAAGAAAAATTAGGAAACAGTAGAAGAAAAAAATCAAATTTAAAGATGAAATAGAAAGATTAAAGAGAAAATTTAAATGTTGCAAAATGTACAATGAATATATTTTCCCCCCTCATAGTTAAGTAATGCTCAGTACATAGCAAGTACTATTTAAAAGCTTAACTCATCTAATCCTCAACCCCTGTGGAGTTGGTACTATTATTATTCCTATTCTATAAATTAGGAAGCTAAAGCACAGAGAGATAAGTGATTTATTCCTTTACCTGAGAGATCACAGGCTTGTAAGTGGCAAAACCAAGATATGAAAAATGTATTTATATATAGCTACATTGTTAGTTAAAAATAAAAATAAGTACATTAGACACCATTTGCTTCATCCTCTTTCCTTCTTCTGAATTATCTCCTTCTTCTCACCTTTCTTTCATTTTGGAAAATTCTTCTTACCATGTGATTTGAGTGGGAGTTGCTGCCATGTTCTAAGATACCCTGTGTCCTTGCTTCCAAAATAAGCCCCCTCTCCACCTCACCATCATATCTTGATTCTACAATGTATTTACAAACATTATTTCAGATTCTCTGCATTTTCATGAGGTAAAATAAGATCATTTTCCTTGGGCAAATTATCATTTCAACTTAAATATGAAGCTCTTTTAAAAATAAGATTTAATTGTTACTTTGAATGTTCATATTAGGTATCTCAAGTAATAATAAGAATGTCATTCTGGTCTTACCACATTATTTATTTCTTTGCTTATTCTCTTTAATCAGATATAATAACAGACTGATAAGAGTATGTACAAGTGAAAATTTTCTAAGGCAGTAACATTTGTCATTATATTTACAACTATTAGCTTGCAAGTATGTGCACATAAATTTATATACACAAAAACACCTTTAAATGGAATGTGTTTATCTAGGAAGTCAATAAAGTTAGAAACTGAGTGTAAATAAATATTTTTAAGTGAAAGGGCAAATGGGTAGGTCTGATTTGAGATGAGTGAGAAAATCTAGGCAGTTCTTTTAGCTGAAGTATGATCATCATAAGCTTGGAGGATACTTAAATTTTAAGATGGGTGGCCCTTTTAACCTGAAAATCCAATATTTTTTCTGAACTAGATGTTGCCATGGTGACAGGATGGCTTAGCAACTGAAGACTAGTTTCATTGGTTGAGTGTCTGCAGACTTGCTTGCTGAGTAGCATTAATATGTTGCCTCCTGCTGTTTTTTATTGAGGAGACCATCTGGCATTAGCTGTTTCAAAAGGTACAGTTCTGTTGGATAATGAATATGGGATGACACACTGAGGTGTTAGAAACAGGTTTTGCCTGCATTAGTTGTTTTAAGAAATAAGTGACTAAGAAATTCTACTTCAAATCACTGCCTATTATAGCCAATTAGTAATTCATAATTCTTGGCTATGAGACTAGAAATTAAAAAGCTTTATTTTTGAGCTTTACATATACTACATAAATAACATATGTTACATATATTTAATTCCCTAAATACACACCTTCACATGGTCACATTAATTTTTATATATCTAAAAATGTACCTATTCAATAAAACATCCTCTCACACGGTATTTTTTAAAATAATGACTGCCGAGGATGCTTAATAGGTTAGAGCATGAATAGTTGGAAGTGGAGGAAGTGTTCTGCTGCAACACTAACCTTTTTGTTACCCATCAATCAAACCGAAGTTCTTGAAAGACTAGTCTTCATCGCACTTTCCTTCTGAACGCCTAACAGTGTGGCTTGCACTGCTTCTCTCTATTGAAACTGTTGGATGAAGGGGACTGGTGACCCCTTAACAGGGTGTCCTTATGTCCTGGTTTGCACAGGACAATATTCCATGATCCTGAGGTATTTGCTACTGGAGCTCTCTTTCACTCTCAAAACTGTCCAGGTTTGGATGACAATTTCTGAGTCACCCTAGCTCTTAACTAAAAATTTCAGTGAGCAGTTTTCATTTTTTATCTTACCTGACCTTATTTAAATTTTTTGCTTTATGAGTTCATCATGATCTTTTACTGTGACTTGAAATTCCTTTTCTTTGACTTGTGCTGAGTACCTCTCCTGGTTCTCCTCATATATTCGCAGTCACTTCCCAGGTCCCTCTTTCTTCTCTTCAGCCTTCAAGTGGTAGCATTGCTCAGAGTTCTGTTCTTGTTTTTTCCTTCTTTCTATTATACACTTTCTCTGTGGATATGCTCATTCTTAGAGATAGGTACAGCTAACCTAAGCCAATGACTGCAAAATATTGATCTGATTTCTCTTTTTAAAATTTCAGGTTTATATATTCATCTGCCTAGTGGACACTTTCACTGTAAGTGAAATTCAACACATGGTAGAGAATTTGAATGTTGGAGTAAGGGAGACATAGGTTGCCAGCTGTCCCATTTAATTGTTTAGAAACCTTGCCGAAGATATTTAAACTCTATGTGACTCAGTGTTCATTCTGTAAAACCAAGAAACCTCTCAAGCATGATTTATGTGGGGAGAGAATGAGATAGCACATGTAATATGCTAATAATGGCTCATGGCACACAATCTTTAATAAGTATTGGGAATTACTATTATTCCTCAAACCTTATTCTCCTCCCATATTTCCCATCTTGATAAGATGCAGAACACCTGCCTATCTGAGTGCAGGCAGGTTCATGTTCGAGAAGACAACTTATTAGAGCTGCATTAAGTAAAAGCTAATGTTTGCATACGGGTGAGGAGGCAGTGTGGAGTGGTATGAAAAATGTTAGAGAAGTTTATTTTTGTAAAATGCACAAGTTGAAATAGACAATCACTAGGGCCCCAGCTCTGAAATGTTGTCATTACTATTAATGTGACAATGATTTAATTTTTGAAAATTTAAATTGCATATATACCATAGGGATGTATTTTCTGACTTGCTAATGACATAAAAAGATAAAGTCAATGGCCCCTTGAACTCACATTTTTAATCTTATTTTCATCTTTTTAAAAATTTCCTTTGATACACTGTAATTAAGAAGAATATAATTGAACTGACATCACAGTTTTGTCCCTGAGATTTCAGTCATATTGTTCTCAAACTCTATCCTAAAACTTGCTTCTTTTATTTTAATGGCTGAAGCCTTACTGTTATTATTATTTTTACTATAGTATATTTATTACAGTAAGTTTTGTTTATTGAGAAAGATATCACACACCAAACAATTCACACAGTGTATTCACAGTTCTGTGCAGCCATCACCACAGGCAATTTTAGAGCATTTTTATTTCCCTAACGAGGAACCCTGTACCCATTAGCAGTCATTTTCCATTTCCTCATTTCCTACAGCCCTTGGCAATCATTAATCTACTTTTTGTCTCTATGGATTTGCCTTTTCTAAGTATTTCATATATATAGTGTCATACAATGTGTGGTCTTTTGTTAACTGGCTTCTTTCATTTAGCATAATATTTTCAAGATTCATCCATGTTGTAGCATGTATTAGTACCTAATTCATTTTTATTGCCAAATGATATTTATTTATGTGAATATTCCACAGTTTAGCCATTCATCAGCTGATAGACTTTTGGATTGCTTTCTACTTTTTGGTGATATGAACAATGCTGCTATGAACATTCATGTACAAGTTTTTGTGTGGACATATGTTGTCATTTTTTTACATACAGTCCTAGCAATGAAATTGCTGGGTCATATTGTAACTTTTAGTTTAACATGTTTAGGAAATGCTTGACTGTTTTCTAAAGTGGCTGTACCATTTTACATTCCTCCCATCAATATATGAAGGTTCTGATTTTCCTATATCAATAGCTGGTTATTTTATGTCATTTTGACATAGTCATTCTACTAGGTATGAAGTGGTATCTCATTGTTATTTGATTTGCATTTCTCTAACAATTAATGATGCTAAGCATCTTTTCATGTGGCTTTGGTATGTCTCTTTTTTCCCCTTCATGGATCACAGCCTTGTTGTGGCGAAGGGGCTTGTGCAACTCAATGAAGCTTTGAGCCATGCCAAGCAGGGGCACCCAAATAGGTCTTAGTGAAGAGTTATGACAAAATGTGATCCACTGGACATAGAAATGGCAACCCACTCCAGTATTCTTGCCTAGAGAACCTCGTACAGTGTGAAAAGGCATAAGATTCAACACCAGATGATGAGCCATGCCCAGGTTGGAAGGAGTACAATATGCTACTGGGGAAGTGCATGTGCGTGCTGTTGCTTCAGTCATGTCTGACTCTGTGAGATGCTATGGACTGTAGCCCACCAGGCTCCTCTGTCCATGGGATTTCCCAGGCAAGAATACTGGAGTGGGTTGCCATTTCCTGCTCCAGGGTTTATTTACTATAAAGTTGGCCCCAAAGTTCGGGTTTTTCATAACATTTTATGGAAACCCAAATGAACTTTCGGGCCAACCAGTATATTTCCAGGAACTGACACATGCTATTCACAAAATGACCTGAACTAGCTGAGAATTTCATCCCTCACTGGCATGGCATCACTTTTCCCAGGAGCTAACTGCATCACATTTAGTACCTCTTTCATACCATACAGCAGTTTGTAAAAAGTAAGAAGGCCTTACTCTTCTTTTCTCAGGAACCTGTCAGGAGCATTAATGACTATCTCCCTCACTGTGATTCTTACCTGAGCACATCTGATTGACAGGAGAGGATAGCACTTGGCTGAGTCTTCCTAGAGACTGCCATGCAAACCAGCTTCCATTCCACCCTTGAAAGCAACTCTTAACTCACACTTTCATCTTTGCTTCATTCAAATACTGGGAATATTAAAGATGGGAGTAGACTTATTGGAGAGTATATTTCAGGGCAAGCCTTCTGCTGAGTTAATGCTACCTGCTAAAATGATGCTTATGCTCAAATGAGGGAGCTTCTTATTGCAAAATTCAACCTTAAAATGAAGAAAGTAGGGAAAACAACTAGGCCTTTCAGGTATGACCTAAATCAAACCCCTTATGATTATACAGTGGAGGTGATGACTAGATTCATGAGATTAGATCTGGTAGAGAGAGGGCCTGAAGAACTATGGACAGAGGTCTATACATTGTATAGGAGGCAGTGACCAAAACCATCCCAAAGAAAAAGAAATGAAAGAAGGCAAAGTGGTTGTCTGAGGAAGCTTTACAAAGAGCTGAGGAAAGAAAAGTGAAAGGCAAGAGAGAAAGGGAAAGATACGCTCAACTGAATCAGAATTCTAGAAAACAGCAAGGAGAGATAAGAAAGCCTTAAATGTAAAGAAACAGAGGAAAACAATAGAATGGGAAAGATGAGAGATCTATTCAAGAAAATTGGAGATATCAAGGGAACATTTCATGCAAGGATGGGCACGATAAAGGACAGAAATGGTAAGGACCTAACAGATATAGAAGAGATTAAGAAGAAGTGGCAAGAATACACAAAAAACTATACAAAAAAGTCTTCATGACCTGGATAACTACGATGGTGTGGTCACAAACCTAGAGCTGGACATCCTGGAGTGTGAAGTCAAGTGAGCCTTAGGAAGCATTACTACGAACAAAGCTAGTGAAAGTGGTGGAATTCCAGTTAAACTATTTAAAATCCTAAAAGATGATGCTGTTAACAAGCTGCAGTCAGTGTGTCAGCAAATTTGGAACACTCAGCAGTGGCCACAGGACTAGAAACTGTCAGTTTGCATTCCAATCCCAAAGAAAGGCAATACCAAAGAAGGTTCAAATTACCATACAATTGTGGTCATTTCACACGCTAGCAAGATAAGATTCAAAATCCTTCAAGCTAGGCTTTAACAGTATGTGAAATGAGAACTTCCAGATATGCAAGCTGGATTTAAGTTGTCAATATTCATTGGATTATGTAGAAATCAAGGGAGTTGCAGGAAAACATCTATTCTAAAGCCTTTGACTGTGTGGATCACAACAAATTGTGGAAAATTCTTAGGAACACCAGATAGCCTTACCTGTCTCCTGAGAAAAGTATGAGGGTCAAAAAGCAACAGTTAGAATCGGATAGGAACTGGTTCAACATTGGGAAAGGAGTATGACAAGGGTGTATATTGTCACCCTGCTTATTTAATATATGCAGAGTACACCATGTGAAATGCTGGGCTGGATGAATCACAATCTGGAATCAAGATTGCCAGGAGAAATATCAATAATCTCAGATATGCAGATGATACTGCTCTAATGGCAGGAAGTGAAGCGGAACTGGGCTTACCTGATGGGTCATCGGTAAAGAATCTGCTTGCAGTGCAGGAGATGCAGGAGACTTGAGTTCGATTCCTGGGTCGGGAAGATCCCCTGGAGCAGTGCATGGCAATTCACTACAGTATTCTTGCCTAGAGAATCCCATGAACAGAAGAGCCTGGTGAGCTACAGTCCATGGGGTCATAGAGAGTCAGACATGACTGAAGCTACTGAGCATGACTGAGCATGCACACATGTGCAAAAAGGAACTAAAGAGCCTCTTGATGAGAGTGAAAAGGCTGACTTGAAATTCAACATTATGAAAACTAAGATCATGACATCTGGTCCCATCACGTCATGGCAAACAGAAGGGGAAGTAGTAGAAGCAATGACAGACTTTATTTTCATGGGCTCCAGATTTTATTTTATAAACCACTGCCCATGGTGAGTGCAGCCATGAAATTAAGAGACACTTGCTCCTTGGAAGGATAGCTATGACAAACCTAGATGGTTTGTCTAGGTTTATTAATTAATGTATTAATAATTATTAATAAAAAGCAGAGACATCACTTTGCTGACAAAGATCTGTATAGTCAAAGCTTTGTTTTTTCCAGTAATCATGAACTGATGTGAAAGTTGGACCATAAAGAAGACTGAGTGCTGAAGAATTGATACTTTTGAATTGTGGTACTGGAGAAGACTCTTGAGTGGTCCTTAGATTGCAAGGAGATCAAACCAGTCAATCCTAAGGGAAATCAAGCCTGAATATTCATTGGAAGGACTGATGCTGAAGCTGAAGCTCCAGTACTTTGGCCACCTGATGGGAAGAGCTGACTCATTGGAAAAGACCCTGATGCTGGGAGAGATTGAGGACAGGAGAAGGGGGGCAACAGATGATGAGATGCTTGGATGGCATCACTGACTTCTCTGGTAGCTCAGACAGTAAAGCGTCTGCCTACAATGTGGGAGGAAGGAAAGAAGGAAAGTTGCTCAGTCGTGTCTGACTCTTTGCGACCCCATGGACTGTAGCCTACCAGGCTCTTCCTTCCATGGGATTCTCCAGGCAAGAGTACTGGAGTGGGTTGCCATTTCCTTCTCCAACAATGCGGGAGACCTGGGTTCAATTCCTGGGTCGGGAAGATCTCCTCGAGAAGGAAATGGCAACCCACTCCAGTATTCTTGCCGGGAAAATCCCATGGACAGAGGAGCCTGGTAGGCTACAGTCCATGCTGTTGCAAAGAGTTGGACATGACTGAGCGACTTCACTTCACTTCACCAACTCAATGGACATGAGTTTGAGCAAACTCGGGGAGATAGTGAAGGACAAGAAAGCCTGGCATGCTGCAGTCCATGGGGTCAGAAAGAGTCGGACATGATTTAGTGACTGAACAATGACAACATGGTGTTTGAAAGTGTTCCCATTTCATTCTTTCACACGTAGCTGTCCAGTTTTCTCAGCACCACTTATATGCAGGCAAGCATACAAGCTGTTTCTTTCTCCAGGCGATCTTCCCAACCTTGGGATTGAACCTGGGTCTCCTGCATTGCAGGCTGATTCTTTACTGTCTGAGCCTCCAGGGAAGCCCACTTACTGAAGAGACTGTCTTTCACCATTGTGTTTTCTTGCCTCCTTGACTCTGCAATTCCACTCTTGGGCACATAATCAGAGATAACTGTAATTAAAAAATATACATGCACCCCAGTGTTAATTGCAGTATTGAATAGATAAAAGGAGGTAGTGTACAAATACAAGGAAGTATTTATTACTCAGCCATAAAAACAATCAAATAATGCCATTTACAGCAACACTGATGGACCTACAGATTATAATAATAAGTGAAGTTAGGGAAAGACATATCATATGATATGGCCTATATGTGGATTCTAGAAAGAACACTGATGAAATTATTTACAAAATAGAAATAGACTCAAGTACATAGAAAACGAACTTATGGTTACATAGGAGTAGGATAAATTAGGAGTTTGGGATTAAAATATACATATGGCAACCTACTCCAGTACTCTTGCCTGGAAAATTGGGTGGACAGAGGAGCCTGGTGGGCTACAGTCCATGGGGTTGCAAAGAGCAACCGAGTGACTTCACTACACTGCTATATATAAAATAGATAACTAAAGAAGTCTACTAAATATCTTATAATAACCTACAATGGCAGGGTATTAAAAAATATATATATGTATGTATAACTGAATCATTTTACTGTACACCTGAAATTGATGCAACATTGTAAATCAACTATATAGCAATACATTTTTTAAAAAAAGTAAAAAAGAAACCCACCTCAAGTCTTTGCTTCCAACTGCTGAAATCACAGAGCAGAAATGTATTTTCTTACATTTGTTTTGTCACAACTTTTCCTACAGCAGGTGAGCTGCTGAGTACATAGGCAATCTCATTGTGGAATGGGTGGTGGTTCAGGAGCAGTTGCTGGAAGAAGTGTAGCGAGAGCAGCTAGACTGTGAATCTGATTCAGGAAAGTAATGTGAGTGAGGCTGATTAGAATCTTCTAACCCACAGTCAGTTTCAGTGAATTGATGCCATTTGTATGACAGACTAAAATTAAATATTGGACTTAATTTGATGATTCTCTTTGGCTTTAAGTCCTTCAAAGTACAAATGAAATCTTGATAAAGAAAATATGAAAAATAGAAGATTTTCTAAGAAGTTTTTTTTGGGGGGGTTATTACTTCTTTTTTTAATTTTTTTTTTTTTATTGAAGGATAATTGTTTTATAGAATTTTGTTGTTTTCTGTCAAACCTCAACATGAATCAGGTGTAGGTATACATGTATCCCCTCCCTTTTGAACCTCCCTCCCATCTCCCACTCCATCCTACCCCTCTAGATTGATACAGAGCCTCTATTTGAGTTTCCTGAGCCATACAGCAAATTCCCGTTAGCTATATTTTACAAATGGTAATGTAAGTTTCCATGTTACTCTTTCCACACATCTCACCCTCTCCTCCCCTCTCCCCATGTCTATAAGTCTATTCTCCATGTCTGTTTCTCCATTGCTGCCCTGTAAATAAATTCTTCAGTGCCATTTTTCTAGATTCCATATATATGCATTAGAATACAATATTTATCTTTCTCTTTCTGACTCCACTCTGTATGATAGGTTCTAGGTTCATCCACCTCATCAGAACTGACTCAAATGTGTTCCTTTTCTAAGAAACTTTGAAATTCTATGATAACCTCATCCTGCAGTAAACATGAATGGACTAGTCTTTATTGTTTTATACTATAGTTTATTTAGATTTTATGCTCACCTAGTAATCTTCATATTGCTGAGTTCTGTAAATTCATTGCAGAAGCAATATTAATGGAATTTATATAATCTCAGGATTGAGTACTGGTTGCCTCTATATCTATCAACCATACAAGGCTTTTTTTAAATTAATTAATTTAAAAAATCAGGGATCTTAGTAGATCAGTCTTGAACTGTATGAATGATCTACTGAGAAGAACAATTTGATAAAAAAAAATGGTCACTGAAGCCAAGAGCTTTGAACTGATTCCTTTTTGATGTAGGCTGATTATTAATGGTCCTATTCACAGTTGTGCCCAAAGAACTCGCATCCCCTCTGGGTGAGTTAATTAAAGAGACCAGTAACTCTGTCAGCTGCCGAAGACCCAGCTATTAATGGAATTTATTTTTTAGTATACATTTGGATGGTTTTTTGTCATCCCAAAAAGTGCTGAAATAGAATCTCAGTACTATTTGATTTAAGAGGCAGAAGTTTTATAAGTTTTAGCTATTGAAAAAAAAGAAAAGATAACTAAAGGAAGTGGATCAAATTTGTTTTCACATTTATTCCTTCCCCAGATGGAGGGTGGAATAATTTATTAGCAGATGTTTGAAAGCCTTAACTAAAAACCTGGGCTTCCCTAGTAGCTCAGATGGTAAACCATTCACTTGCAATGCAGGAGACTTGAGTTTGATACCCGAGTTGGGAAGATCTCCTGGAAAAGGAAATGGAAGCCCACTCCAGTATTCTTTCCTGGAGAATTCCATGGACAGAGGAGCCTGGTGGGCTACAGTCCATGGGACTACAAAGAGTTGGACAAGACTGAGCGACTAACATACAAAACTAAAAACCTGGGATTAATTTAGAGAATGAGAAAATCTTGCTCTAAATTTTTTTCCATTCATGGTGCTACCTTGCCTCTTAGGTACATTGTGTGTGTGTATGTGTGTGTGTGTGTTGGCATTCTCTTTCTGTGGGTGCTACTGTATTTGAGGCTAAATAACAACAGTTCAGGAGGAAGTCTGGTTTGGGGGATGTCAAAGGTAATTTCCTGACTGCACAGGGAGATGAATCCAGGACCAACGAGTGTGTGAATGGAAGCCGTTATAGTCTTTCAGACGTGAAAGATATAGGGAAGTGATTAGGATCTTGACCACACTATCACTTAAGATAAAAATCTAACTCATTGTTTTTGAGAATTGGCCTTTTTCTTCTCTGGAGGAAATATTAACCACCCCCACCTTTTTGTCTTCTGTGAAAATAAATTAAAACAACTGTTATTAGAAAGGAAGCTTTTTTAGCCACATAAGAAAGGCACTGCCAGTGCTTGTTTATTTAAAAAATGACTTTATCAACTCTGCTTCTTTTACTCCATCTTTCCCATCTTTCACACCTTTCCCACTTTCTCCCTCCCTTTCCTCCTTTCCCTCTCTCCCTTCCTCCTAACTCCTTGCTACGTTTCCCCCTCAACTTCCTGTGACCCCTTGTTTCATTGTTTATCTCATTCTGGAGTTCACAAGTCAACCCTCTAGTAGAATCCACTTGATATTCCATACAGTTGGCCAGTCAGTACCACAGAAATTGCTAAATGATTGGCCAACAGTGGCCTCCTTAGTGTCTTTTGAATGAGGATGGACACCAGTGTTCTCCTCTTTTTTAGGTATGGCCACTTGAATTCTAATTCTTTATGGTACACAGTGGAAACCTTGTAATGTGCTTGAAGCCACTTTTTCATGGGTAGCACCTGTCAGGGGATAGGGTACATGGCAAACACATTTTGTTTATATGATCAAATGATTTTTTCAATAATTGTATTCATAGTGAAGTTTGCTCTTATTAGTGTCTTATGAGTTGTTCAGTGGATTCTGGCCCTGCTGGATGAAGCACTACACCTGTTCCTGATGATTGGAGGAGAAAACCTTTCTTTACTGGAAGGAGTGGAGAAAGCAAGTGTGCAGAACAGTAGGGTCTGAGTGTCTAAATTCCTGCATGAGAATGAATCCCTCTCTTCAAATATAAAAGTATTTTCTTTCTATGATGGAACCATCTTTTTTGTACTCATTCACAACTTTTGGCACAGCAAGCAGCTGCCATCATCTGAGCTAGTATGTCTCACCCAAGGGACAGCTCTTCTGGTGAAACAATATCTGTCCACGACCACGGCAGGTGCAGGTGATGCTGGAGGGCATTTGGGTCCGAGCCAGCCTGAAACTGAGGGTTTACAAATACATTCAACAGGTGGGGTTTTGTTTGAAAGAATGGAGCACATAATGGAAAAGTTAAGAAAGAAACGAAAGAGAAGGATGTACCACCCAGAGGGATGGTATGGGGAGGGAGGTCGGGGGCGGTTCAGGATGGGGAACATGTGTATACCTGTGGCGGATGCATGTTGATGTATGGCAAAACCAATACAATATTGTAAAGTAAAAAATAAATAATTAAAAAAACTTATTTCAATAAATATATTCAATGAGTAAAAAAAAAAGAGAAAGATGTAAACTTCCTTTTTATGTTTAACACAATAGATGCGCTATTAACAAACATTGTGGAATTTTTTTAGTATAGTGTTAGTGGGGGAAATTGGAGACATTAAATATATTTCATAGTTACAGTGACTCCTCACAATTACATATGAGTGCTCAGTGATTCAGTTGTGTCTGACTCTTTGTGACCCTATGGACTGTAGCCTGCCAGGCTCCTCTGTCCATGGGGTTCTCTGGGTAAGAATACTGGAATGGGTTTCCATTTCTTCCTCCAGGGGCTATTCTTGACTGGTGGATCTAACCTGTGTCTCCTAAATTGACAGGAAGATTCTTTACCACTGAGCCATCTGGGAAGCTCTCAGATAGCCAAAATCATCTTGTAAAAGAAGAGGAACTCATTACAATTACATAGTCCTTTATAATTTTCAAATTAATTTTAACATTAATAAGCACTTACTAAATACCAGGCACAATTCTAGATACTAGAAATAAGGCCATAAATAAAACAGACATTCTTTCATTAAATCCTCTCAATAAACTGTGAATTAGGCACCAGTATTACCTCTATTTCACATATTAGGAAACCGAGGCACAGAGAGGTGACATAACTTGCCCAGAGTTTCACAGAGGAAGCAGAGAAGACAGTGTTGACACCCAGACTTTTTACCCCAAGTCTGTGCTCCCAGGTGCTGCATACCCAGTTCATGCAGTCAGCCCTGCCACTGTGTGCTGTCTTAGCCATAACAATAGCCCATGAGGCAAGCAGGGCAAGTATTTTTCTTCACATTGAAAACATATGAAAAGATAAAAAAATTAGAAAGTGCTGTATTTGAATTGCTACATCAAGGAGAAGTTCTGGGGCCTGCTCCTTTATCTCTAGCTTGGTTAATGCCCCAGGCTCCTTGTTGGCTTACCAGCCTCCAATCAGCATGACCTCCTTCCCCATTCTCCCCACTGTTGAAGAGTATTTTCTGCCAAACATAGATCTCGACAGTTCCTCTGCTCAAAACCCTCCAGTGATCTGCCTGTACTCTGGTCAGATTCAAACTTCTTAGCAGGCTCTCTATCTCTCAATCTCTGTCTCTTTTAATTGAAATTTAATTGACATATAACATATAATGAGAGTCTGTGGGACTTTGTAATCAGATGTCTCTTAATTGAATCCTGGCTTTATCACTTACTACTTTTGAGACTTTAAGCCAGTTACTTAACCTTTCTGAGATTGTTTTCTCAAATGAAAAAGCAGGGATGACTAAAATGGCTTGGAAACTTTTCTGTGGGAAACTGACTTGTTAACAGATAATTATGGCACATAATGCATATTATAGGATACTGCTGTGGGAACACAGAGGAGCAGCAACCAGTGCAGCCCAGAGTCCAGGAAGCTGCCACTGAAGTCTTCATCTTCCTTAAAGCATCTGGCATAGATATGCCTAGAGATACTAGACATTTATTTTTCTGAAAAGTGTAGTCCAAGGTCTTTCTGAGCATTGGGATAGGGCAAGTGATCTTCCATTCATGCATATTTATGATTCTAAGTTAAATTATTAATAGCACTTGGAGAATACTGTTTCTAATATGGGTAAGAAGATGTTCAGTTTGAAACATTTTCTGAACTTGCTTATAGCTTACTGGGAAAAAAAGTCTTAGCTTTATTATTTCTTGAAAGATTTGTTTACTTTTCCTAGAATAGAATAGCAAAATAAAATCATTAAGGATTTAGAATTTTTAAAAGTGTGTAATTTGCATTTTAAGCTTTTACTCTTTCATTGGTTCTCCTAAAATAACTTGAGGAATTATTCCTTGAAGAGGCTTTATGTATCAAATTGGTCAGATGAACATATTTTGAAAATAGTTCTGCCTTTTTCGGTAATATATATTTTGTTCTAAAGAAAGTTTTTTTTATTATAAATAAAAGCAAAGTTATAAATTTTAAAGAGTCTTGTAATGAATAGGATGACCTGCCTTAAAGAAGGGTGAATTTAAATAATAAGTGTAGTTGTATACAACCTAAAGCCAGATGTTCTTATTTGAAAAACAAAATTTGTTAGGCTTCTAAGAATAGCTTTTATGTAAGAAAAATAACAACAATAATGCAGTCAGGAAGGTAAGAATATTTTTTCTGAATAAATTGTGTGTGTGTTAAAAAGCTGAAAAGTGTTCCTTTGAAGGCTGCCTGGCTCCATCGTTACAGTAGTTTGATAAAAATCCAAATTGGTTTGTACTGTTTATCCAAAGAAATGTTGGCAAAAATAACCTGGGTGGCCATACATACATATATATATATATATATATATATATATATATATGTGTGTGTGTGTGTGTGTGTATGGTAAAGTGAATCAGAAAAATGTACCCAGAAATAAAATTGAGCTTAAAAAGTACCACGTCACATGACTGCACCAATAGTTGATCATTTGCGGATGATAATATTTGCATTTTGAAGTGAATCTTAGTGACTTTTTGAGACACTTTGGACTATAGCCCACCAGGCTCTTCTGTTTATGGGACTTTTCAGGCAGGAATACTGGAATAGGTTGCCATTTCCTCTTCTAGGGGGTCTTCCTGACCCAGGGATGGAACTCGCTTCTCCTGAGTCAGTCAAGTTCAGTTCAGTCGCTTAGTCGTGTCCAACCCCTTGCAGCCCCACGGACTGCAGCACGCCAGGCCTCCCTGTCCATCACCAACTACCAGAGTTTATTCAAACTCATGTCCATTGAGTTCATGATGCCACCCAACCATCTCATCCTCTGTCGTCCCCTTCTCCTCCCGCCTTCAATCTTTCCCAGCATGAGGGTCTTTTCAAATGAGTCAGTTTTTTGAATCAGGTGGCCAAAATATTGGTGTTTCAGCTTCAGCATCAGTCCTTCCAATGAATATTCAGGATTGACTTCCTTTAGGATGGACTGGTTGGATCTCTTTGCTGTCCAAGTGACTCTCAAGAGTCTTCACCAACATCTTTGTTCAAAAGCATCATTTCTTCAACTCTCAGCTTTCTTTATAGTTCAAATCTCACATCCATACATGACTACTGGAAAAACCATAGCTTTGACTAGATGGACCTTTGTTGGCAAAGAAATGTCTCTGTTTTTTAATATGCTGTCTAGGTTGGTGATAACATTTCTTGTAAGTAGCAAGCGTCTTTTAATTTCATGGCTGCAGTCACCATCTGCAGTTATTTTGGAGCCCCAAAATAAAGTCTGTCACTGTTTCCCCATCTCTTTGCCAAGAAATGATGGAACCAGATGCCATGATCTTAGTTTTCTGACTGTTGAGTTTTAAGCCAACTTTTTCACTCTCTTTTTTCACTTTCATCAAGAGGCTCTTTAGCTCTTCTTTGCTTTCTGCCATAAGGATGGTGTCATCTGCATATCTGAGGTTATTGATATTTCTCCCAGAAATCTTGATTCCAGCTTGTGCTTCATCCAGTCCAGCATTTCTCATGATGTACTCTGCATATAAGTTAAATAAGCAGGGTGACAATATACAGCCTTGAGGTACTCCTTTCCCAATTTGGGAACAGTCTATTGTTCCATGTCCAGTTCTAATGTTGCTTCTTGACCTGCATACAGATTTCTCAAGAGGCAGGTCAGGTGGTTTGGTATTCTCATCTTTGTAAGAATTTTCCACAGTTTGTGGTGATTCACATAGTCAAAGACTTTGGCATAGTCAATAAAGCAGAAATAGATGTTTTTCTGGAACTCTCTTGCTTTTTTGATGATCTAGCCAATGTTGGAAATTTGATCTCTTGTTCCTCTGCCTTTTCTAAATCCAGCTTGAACATGTGAAAGTTCACGGTTCATGTATTGTTGAAGCCTGGCTTGGAGTATTTTGAGCATTACTTTACTAGCATGTGAAATGAGTGCAATTGTGTGGTAGTTGGAGCATTCTTTGGCATTGCCCTTCTTAGGGAATGGAATGAAAACTGACCCTTTCCAGTCCTGTGGCCACTGCTGAGTTTTTCAAGTTTGCTGACATATTGAGTGCAGCACTTTGACAGCATCATCTTTTAGGATTTGAAATAGCTCAACTGGAATTCCATCACCTCCACTAGCTTTGTTTGTAGTGAGACTTCCTAAGGCCCACTTGACTTCACATTCCAGGATGTCTGGCTCTAGGTGAGTGATCATACCATAATGATTATCTGGATCGTGAAGGTCTTTTTTGTATAGTTCTTCTGTGTATTCTATCTGGGACCCTCACGTTTAGAGGTCAAGAAAATCAAGAAGAGACAATATAAGAAATTGTGAAGGAATGGAACATGAATCAGGTAGGAGGAAAACCAAAAGAGCATTTTTGCCGTTCTCCAAGGTTATCACGTAATACTATGTCTTGTCAAAAAGTCAAGTAACTACTATATGGTCTTTTTCTCCTCTCCCTTTACAAAAGCTTTCAATACTTAAAGTTGCTAGAACATATCAATACAAAATACAGATCTTTTTGTTTAACTCTCCAATCTTTAGTCCATGGGGTTGCAAAGAGTAAGTGCCAGATTGGAAGGACAGGAAGCCAATTTTTGTAGCAATGTTAATACTAAGATGAGTTTTCCAGTTATTACCTCCATGTTATAAGTTAACTCCAAGTTAATATGTTTGAAGGAAACATTGGTCTAGAATCTTTGTTACATCCTTAGCCTTGCTGATCACAAATCTTTAACAGCTAAAATCAGTGAAAAAGTTAATAGTGCCAAACCTCAAAGTTTCTCTGCATCATTGACTTCCTGACTGGGGAAACCTTTGCAGAAAGTTTTTAACAGGTTTCTGTGGTGGTGAGCTAATCTTCTTCTGATGTGGGGGTAACAGATAGGATTGTATAAGTTGTTCTCTGCTGCTGCTGCTGCTAAGTCGCTTCAGTCGTGTCCGACTCTGTGCGACCTTATGGACTGCAGCCTACCAGGCTCCTCCGTCCATGGGATTTTCCAGGCAAGAATACTGGAGTGGGGTGCCATTGCCTTCTCCAAGTTGTTTTCTAGGGAATGATTATGTAAGAACTGACTTGTTCAGTTCAGTTCAGTCGCTCAGTCGTGTCCGACTCTTTGCGACCCCGTGAACCGCAGCACACCAGGCCTCCCTGTCCATCACTGACTTGAGTAGTCTTTTAAAACTACCCTGCTACCCGGAAGGTAGTTTTAATAAATTATTTTACCACCTGAATTAAATATAGCAAAATGAAAGCATCATTATTTAGGGTAGCTGTCACCACAGTCTTTAATATTTTCTCAGTGTTATTTTCCTTGAAGATATGTTTTGAGGTAATTAACAATAATAATACTTAAATTTTCAGAAGTACAAACTTTTGGGTGAACATTTATAGTCTGTGTCTGTCTCTGGTCCCCTGCGCTGTCTGTGTTTACTCGCTCAGTCATGTCCAACTCTTTGTGACCCCATGGACTGTAGCCCACCAGGATCCTCTGTCCATGGGGATTCTCCAGGGAAGAATACTGTAGGGTGTTGCCATGTCTTCCTCCAGGGGATCTTCCCAATCAAGGGATTGAACCGAGGTCTTCTGTATTGCACTGCAGATTCTTTACCGTCTGAGCCTCCAGGGAAGCCTTCTGGTCCCCCAGCATCACCTAATTATTTCATAACTTGAAAGTACATAATTTCAATTTTGTAGATAATAATGTTGTATAGATCAAAATTGTCATTTTGTCTTCCTTGTAAAGAAAATGGGAGAAATGAACTAAATTTCATTAAAAAGTGAAAATGGAAGTGAGAGTTGCTCAGTGGTGTCCAACTCTTTGCAACCCCATAGACTATATAGTCCATGGAATTCTCCAGGCCAGAATACTGGAGTGGGTAGCCGTTCCCTTCACCAGGGGATCTTCCCAACCTGGGGATCGAACCCAGGTCTCCTGCATTGCTGGTGGATTCTTTACCAGCTGAGCTACAAGGGAAGCCCAAGAATACTGGAGTGAATAGGAGTGCATAGCCTATCCCTTCTCCAGCAGATCTTCCCCACCCAGGAATTGAACCAGGGTCTCCTGCATTGCAGCTGGATTCTTTACCTACAGAGCTATCAGGGAAGACTAGATAAACTTCACCATGCTATTATATATAAGCCCTCAAAGAAGACAGGCTCTTTGGTTGAGTGTGTAGCTTAGTTTGTTTTTTTTTGCTTTTTTTTTTGATCTAGATCCACTAGATTTAAACAGTAGATATAAAATAGAGAGAATATGAACTTGGCTTGAGTTCTCTAGTTCTATGCATGGCACTCATGCTTTTTTGGAGACTTAAGTGCTGGTCCAGGTGAGCACATTCGCATCTGTATTCCCTGCCAGCTTGGCCACCATCCATACTACTGTGCTAGCTCAGCCATAACTTTAATTGAGACCAAGTCAGTGCCTTCCAGTTCAGTGCAGGGAAACTCTGGCCTTTTTAGTACAGCTCAGACTGATCTTCCATGCTGTGTGATGGAGGGAAAAGTGTATCCACGGAAGGTGTAACGAAGCTTGGTCCTGACTCTGCCTGCCTCCCTCCACTTTCCTTCCCTGGTGGCTGTCTGCAGTCTAGCTGTCATCACAGGCCTGGTTCCCGGGGCCTGCTCTCCTCACACTCACTTCCACGTGAGGACACAGAATACGTTTTCCAGTTTTCATTAGCACAGCTCATGGCACGGCGAAGCACTCACACATGGGAAGTTAGAGGCTTTGGGGTAACAGATTGGAAACCAGCGAGAGAAGGAAATGCTATAGGCAGTTTAAGCCCTTCCATATAACTTTGTCTGCACAGCCCCCAAACGCTCCAGTTCCAGGCTTTGCACATGCTGTTTCCCTCTTCACAGTCTACTCTTCCTATCTTTGTCTGACTAGCTTCTTCTTACTCTTTAGATTTCAGAGTAGGTAAGATTCCCCCAGTTCCCAAGGTCTGGCTTAGATTGCCCATAGAGACTCTAGTAAACCCACAGCTGCCTGTTCATCACCCTGTTTTGCAGTCACACATCATATTAGGCCTTCTGCTTGCAGAGGTAGGCATTTTGTCTGTCTTTTCCAGCACTGTATCGTCAGCACCCAGAACTGTGCTTGAGGCACAGTGGGCACTTAAATAATTTATGGTAAACAAGAAAAGTCAGAACTGTAAATCATTTTCTGTTCAGTATTAACAAAGTCCGACTTTTTTAAAAGTCTAAGTGAGTCAAAGTGAATGGGAGTTCAGAAAAACAGAGCTGAAACTCTGCCATCTGGTTTCCTTTCACCTTATTGGATGATGCTTTCTTGATTGTAATGTTTCAGGATAGGGATTGGATTTTATTTGGAAAGCTGGTAGGTTTCTTATAAAAGGTGTAAATTGACCACTGAATTCAAGAGGCAGAGAGATAGGGCATTTTCTCAGACTTGAAGATAATATGGAATGGGGTAGCTGGTGCAGGGTGAGTGGCAGTTGTTGTGTTTATGATTATGAAAATTGGAAAACTGTCCATTCTGTTTAATTTGAACTTTTTTTTAAAATAAGTGAATTTCCTAAAAGGCATATGTAGCCATAGGAAAATGTCTGGACTCAGTCAAATATGGTTCTCTTGATATTATTGGATGACATTTGATTTAGAGACAGTTATATTATTTTTTTCTTATTTTAAAATTTATTTTTAATTGGAGGATAATTGCTTTACAATATTGTGTTGGTTTCTGCCATATATCAACATGAATCAGCTATAGGTATATATGAAAGAAAAGAAAGTGAAGTCACTCAGTTGTGTCCAACTCTTTGCGATCCCATGGACTGTAGCCTACCAGGTTCCTCCGTCCATGGGATTTTCCAGGCAAGAATACTGGAGTGGGTTGCATTTTCTTCTCCATGAGATCTTCCTGACCCAGGGACTGAACCCGAGTCTCTCACACTGTAGGCAGATGCTTTATCATCTGAGCCACCAGGGATAGGTATATATAGAACTATATTATTGAGCAACATTTATGGGCTGGGACTTGATATGGATTATTACCTTCTTTAATACAATAATCTATTGAGGTGTGAATTTTACTTTAGAGATAAGAAAACAAGCTCAGAGGGACCAATTAGCTTTAGAGTTGCAAAACTAATGAACAATAGAGCTGGGCGCTATTCACTTATTCAGTCATAAACAAAATTTGTTGGCAATTAGTTTTTCATCACTGGCTTTATGTTTTTCAATGGCAACAAGTACATTAAATTTAGAACCTCCTAGATTTTATTCCAGAAAAAGCTATGTAGAAAAGAGCACTAAAATAAGTAGATAATGTCAGTATAAGGGAGAAACGTCACGATTTAACTCATCCAAAAGTGTCTAGGGCTGTAAGTTCTGTAACTTCTGTTATAACTTTAATATGTTGTCTCTTTAACAATAACTTTAATATGTTGACTCATCAGCCCCTGGAATAATGCCTGGAACATGGTGGACACTTAATAAGTAATTTATGGTGGAGGAGAAAACTCAAGTCAAGCCCATAAATCATTTTCTACTCAGTATTAACAAAGTCTGATACTTTCCCCCATGGTTCTGTGTAAGGTATTTCACTGAATGTAAGTTATGAAGGACTTTAAGAATCAAATTCATATGATACTGTTACACTTGGGCTTCCCAGGTGGTGCTAATGGTAAAGAACCCACCTATTCTTATGCAGGAGACATAAGACTTGCGTTTGATCCGTGGGTTGGGACGATCCCCCAGAGGAGGGCATGGCAAAACCACTCCATTATTCTTGCCGGGAGAATCCCATGGACAGAGGAACCTGATAGATTACAGTCCACAGGTTTGCAATGAGTCGGACATGACTGAAGCGACTTAGCATACACTCACGTTGTTATACTCACTGTTGGAATAAAATTCTGAGGGGAACTAAGTTTCTTGTTCTCTACACCTTTAAGACAGAGGATACAGATGTAACAGTTGTTTAGAATAATAGATAGAGGAAGTAATACGTATGTTGGCTTAAAACACAAGTATCATCAGCTGGCAGCAAGGCAAACACGTTTTATGTGAATAAGAACTTAGCCCATTGATTGACATACAAGATCCATTGGAAAAACCAGGAACACATGAGTGGGAAGAGCTGAGACTTGATCAGATTGGAGCAGCTCTCCAAAAATACAGAAGGCCAGGAGGTGGTGAGAAAAATGCCAGACAACTGATTGCAGAAATGAAGCAAGCCAAGAAATGTTCTATTTGGCCTTAACAGAGGCATATGGTGACAGGAAGTATTCAGTGAGGGGTAATTGTGCTAAAAATCACAGACTGTAAAATTATTCATCTATATTTTGAGGTTTGGGGAAAAAATTAAAACTTTGGCTAGTGTTTATTAAAAGAAACAGTAATAGTACCAAAACAGACGATTAAGTGTGTATTTGTGTCAGGATAACAGAAATGTGATATATGTTATTCCATTAGAGGTTTTGTTTACTTAGAGACTGTGACCAAAATTATTTTAAAAGTTTTGTTTATCACATTTTTGATGTAATAAACAATTCCTCTAAGAATGGCAATAGGATGGCAATTTTAATTTTTTAACTGAAAGAAAATACAAAATGTTTTTGGACTTTTTTTCTTTAGAAAGGCCTTTGGTATGGGATATAGAAAATGAGAAATAAAAATATTGAGGCTTAAGGTACAGAATTTTAATTAAAAAGTTGAGGGGAAAATATAGCAGGGAGAATGGATCATTTGGCATGGTATTGGGAGAATTTGAAAAAAATTCATTCAATGTTTTAAGATAGACACAGTCAAACACTTAGAATTGGGAATAGGTTTTAAATAAAGGACTTACTTGTCTATGCTTAATTTTTAAAAATTGAAATGTAGTTGATGTACAATATTATTTCAGGTATACTACATAATGATTTGACATCTAAGTACATTATGAAATGATCACTATGATAAGTTCATTAATCATCTGTCCTCATACAAATTTATTAAAATGTTATTGACTATATTACTTATGCTCTATATATCATTTTAGGATTTATATATTATGTAACTGGAGGTTTATACTCTTAATCCCCTTTACCAGTTTCCTCCACCCACTCCCACTGCCTTCCCATTTGGCAACCACATTTGTTCTCTGGATCTATGAGTCTGTTTTCATGTTGTTTTGTTTCCTAGATTTCACATATGAGATCGTACAGTATCTGTCTTTCTCTGACTTATTTCACTTAACATAATGCTCTCTAAATCCATCCATGTTGTCATAAGTGGCAAATTTCATTTTTTATGACTGATTAATATTTAATTGTGTGTGTATATATATATATATATATCAATCACATTTCCATTATCTATTGATGGACACTTAGGTTTCTTCTGTATCTTGGCTTTTAGAAATAATGCTGCATTCTACATAGGGGTGCATATATCTCTTTGAATTAATTAATGTTTTTGCTTTCTTCAGAAAAAGAGCAATTACTAAATTGTGTCATAGTTCTTTTAATTTTTAATGAAAATTTTAATTAAAATAGTTTTTAATTTTTGGAGGAAACTCCATGCTATTTTCCATAGTAAACTGCTGCACCAGTTTACATTCCCACCAGGAATCATTAGGGTTCCCCCCGCCTTTTATTGCATTCTCACCAGCGCTTGTTATTTGTTGTCCTTGAAGATAGATATCAGGTGACATTCTGAAAGTGTGAGATGGTATTTTGTGGTTTTGATTTGTATTTCCTTGTTGGTTAGTGATGTTGAGCTTTTTTTTTTAATGTGCCTGTTGATGATCTGTATGTCTTCTTTGAAAAGTGTCTATTCGGATCCTTGCCCATTTTAAAATCAGATTGGCTGTTTTTTGACATTGAGTTGTAAGGTCTTTGTATATTTTGGATATTAGCCCTTTATCAGGCATATAATTGGCAAATATCTTCTCCCATATACTAGGCTGAGTTTTCATTTTGTTGGTACTTTCCTTCAGTGTGTAGAAGTTTTTTAGTTTGTTGTGTTTCCATTTGTTTATTTTTGCTTTTGTTTCCCTTGCCTCAGGAGAAAAATCCAAAAAGAATATTTTAAGACCAGTGTCAAAGAGTGTACTACCTATGTTTTCTTCTAGGATTTTTATGGTTTTAGGTTTTACATTTAATCCATATTTGAGTTTATTTTTGTACATGGTGTGAGGAAGTTATCCGATTTGATTCTTTTACACTTAGCTGTCCAGTTTTCCCAGTACTGTTTATTGAAGGAGCTGTCTTTTCCCCTTTGTACATTCTTGCTTGCTTTTTTACAGATCAATTGACCATATACATGTGGATTTGTTTCTGGGCTATTCTATTCCATTGATCTATGTGTCTGTTTTTGTGCCAGTACCATAATGGCTTGATTACAATACTGCTGTAGTATAGTTTGAAATCAGAAGTTTAATACCTTCAGCCTGTTTTCACTTCATAAGGTTATTTGGCTATTTGGGATCTTTTGTATTTCCATACAAATTTTAGAATTATTTGTTTTAGTTATGTGAAAAATGACTTAGGTATTTAGATAGGGATTGCATTGAATCTATAGATTGTGTTGGTTAATATGACCATTTTATTTTAATTCTCCCAATCCATGAACACAGTATATCTTTCAATTTGTTTGTGTTGTCTTAAGTTTCTGACTTTAGACAGAAGTTTCTGACTTAAAGTGACTTTAAGACTAAAAGTCATTAGTCTTTTAGTTTTCTGAGTATTGAGTCTTTTACCTCATCAGCTAGATTTATTCCTAGATATTTTATTCTTTTTTATGTAATTGTAAATGAAATTGTTTTCTTAATTTCTCTTTATGATAGCTCATTCTTAATGTATAAAAATGCAATAGACTTCTATATATGGTATATACATATTATATATAATATAATACTGTTTATTATATTGTAATATAATAACACAATATTATTATATACAATATAATACTGTTAATATATATAATATAACACATACTATAATATATATACAGTGTATATTATATATTACTATATAGTATATATATAATTATATAATATATATACTATATATATTATATATAGTATATATATTATTATTAATATTAGAAGTATATGTACTTCTAATTCTATATCCTGCAACTTTACTGAATTCATTGATGAGTTCTAAGGCTTTTGGTAATGCTTTTAGGATTTTCTATATATAGTATCAGTCATGTGCAAACAGTGACAGTTTTACTTCTTTCCAATTTGGATTATTTTTATTTCTTTTTCTTCTCTGAATTATGACTTCTAATATTTTCATTTTTCCCAGATTCATTCTTTGATGCATTTTCAGTCAGTATAAAAGGGGATATTTTTGCTACATGACAAAATGATTCTACAGCCAACATCACAGTCAATGGTAAAAAGCTGAAAGCATTTCTTCAAAGATAAGGAACTAAGAAGTGCTTTCAGCTTTTTACCATTGACTGTGATGTTGGCTGTAGAATCATTTTATCATGTAGCAAAAATATCCCCTTTTATACTGACTGAAAATGCATCAAAGACTGAACCTGGGAAAAATGAAAATATTTTATATCTTTTGTTTCTCAGAAAATTCTAACAGTTTATTAATATTGGTAATATACTTTTTATTATAGTCATTCCTATATAAACAATGCTTTTATTGCTACTGTGGATGAATTGCCTTTCAATAGTATTTTAAAGTTGTTATTGCTGGAGTATAAGAACTGTTAATTTTTATATATGTATCTTGTTTTTGGCCATTTTGCTTACATCTCAAACAACAGTTCAGGTGATCCTTTCATTTTTTCTGAATATACAGTATAATTTGTATATGATGTTTGCATTTTCTTTTTCAGAGTTTACGTATCTTAATTTATTCACATGTGTATAGTAAAAGTTAAGAATTTCTAGTGTATTGTTATATAACAATACCTTTAGGTATCTCTTTCCTCTGACTTTTAAGGGAATGGCTCTGTATCACTGCATGATGGTCCATGTGCCTACTTGAGCGTGTAAATGACTATACTTCTACACTTGCAGATTCAATATGTTAAGCCTTAATTAGCTTTTAATTAGTTTTATCAAATGTTTTGACTTGAAGTAATTTTTTATTTAAAAGATATTGCAAAAAACTCTGACTGGGGTGGGTTGTTCTAATATATTCTGTTTTCTGATGTTTCACTTAGATTTTTATGTCTATTTTCATAAAGGAGATTGGCTTTGTCAATGAAAAATGTTGCCTGCTGTATCAGTCACAAATGGTGTTGTAGCCTTCAAGCCATCACATTACAGCTGCCCTAACAGTGAGCCTTAAGAGAACTCAGGATAGAAACAGGATGCCCCACCATCTAGCAGTCAGGCACTGCAGTTACCCTCCTTCTCACTTGTGGACCTGAGGCGATTCAGGATGGAGAAAAGCAGGATACTGACCCTAGAGAGCTAAGATGCATATCAAAGGAATAATTTAATAAACCCTGAGTCTTGCATCTTCCTATACATAGAAAAAGGTCTTCCCTGGTGGCTCAGTGGTGAAGAATCCACCTGCCAAGGCAGGAGACAGAGGGGACATGAGTTCAATCCTTGTGTAGGGAAGATACCCTGGATAAGGAAATGGCAACCCACTCCAGTATTTTTATCTGGAAAACCCCACTGACAGAGGAGCCAGGTGGTCCACAGTCCATGGGGTTGCAAAGAGAAGGACACGACTTAAGTGACTGAGCATAAGTACGATAACAAAGAAAAGTATTAAATTCATTAACTTGAGATGTCTGATTGTCTTTAATTAACAGTAATCTTTTGATGTTCTGACTACCTGGTCTTGGTTGCAAAAACTCCTATGTATCCTGGATCCTCCCTTCCCTCTTCAGAGCTGTCTCTCAGAGCTACTGAGAGCCTGTATCCCTGGCTTAAGTCCTCATATTGTCCCCAATAATTCTCAGCTTTTAGGTTGTGCATTTTTTTTTTTCAGTTGGCTTTTCTATTTTATATAATTTTTGTCAGATTTGGAATTAGGGTTGTAATTTATTTTCAGAAAATCATTTAAGGAGATCAACATATTTATTAATGTAATAATAAATGTATTTAGGTCTGTATCATATAAGAAAATTACATTTCTTAACACTGTGTGATTATCTACTCTTTCCCTTTAATTGCCTAAGACTGACCAAATTAAGCATGGCAAACACTTAAGTGTTGTAGTAAAGTAAAACGTATTTTACCATCTAAATCTGTTTTTTTTATGCTCCCCTCATAGTTGGATCTGGAGACTTTTCATTGCTGTGCTCTGTAGGCTGATGGTTTCTTTGGGGAAGGAAATAATAGATATATTGAAGGGTTTACTTTCAGGATGTGCATGCCTGACTCCTTGTCCTCCAGTGTGCAGAGAAGGGACTGAATCTTAATGTTTATGTCCCTGTGTGACTGATCAGCAAATAGCCTCTGCCCCATTCCATTTCCTGGACTTGGCAATTTAAAGTTCCTGTCCCTGTGTCTCACTGAAGTAGGGATCATTTCCAGTGGGTGAATTCCCTTTTCTTCTCCAAGTTTGCCCAAAGAACCCCTAACATTTGCATAACAAACCCCCTATCCTTCTCACTTTAAAAAGAGAAACACTTGAAATTTGTCTCTCTTCAAAGAGCCTTTTTTTTTTTTTTTTTCAAACAGCCTGTCTTTTTAGCGGGAGAAAGGATAATATGAATTATAGTTGTGGATCCTCACTTAAAATTTGATTTAGGCTAAATATTTTGTGATTACATTTTCATCCATCTTATAACCCTAATTAATATCACATCCTGATTTAAAACAAAAGTTAAAATGAGAAGGTAGCATTTTCTTATTGTGTTCTCCCATTTTAATTAATGTGTGACTGTGCATAGCATTTCATTTTAGCACATTTTTCTCTATATATTATTTCTATTTTTCTAATTTATTATTTCTGCTTTTTTTCATTAGTAGTTTGCTAGAAGTTTGTCTAGTACAAGATTTTGCAAGCTGTTCTCAGAATACTAAAAAAGAGGGCAAATAAGCTTGGTAAATTGCAGTAAATACCCTCCTTGAGGATTCAAAGTACTTATTAACATAAGAAAAGATCTGAGATGTTTTAAAGTAAAAGAGAAAACTCCTGGTCTATTTAATGTTTTAAAGAACTTAAAAATAAAGAACTTATTTGTGTAGAGGAAGAGTTTCTTGGCACAGTTACTGACTTTTTCTTAACACCAGTTTGGAAAGTGTTAGTCTATTTCATCCCTTGAGAAAGGAATGGCAACCTACTCCAGTATTCTTGCCCGGAGAATCCCATGGACGCAGGAGCCTGGTGGGCCCCGATCCATGGGGTCGCAAATAGTCAGACATGACTGAGCGACTATTTCATCAACATTATTCTTTCTTCAAAAAAGGAGCTTTGGAATTTGTTTATTCAATTCACAGTTTTTCCATCGTATTTGTTTAGTTTTACTTATTTTTAAAGAAAATTTCCATCTTTTTAAATTTTTAAATGGGTTTTTCCATTTATTTTAATATGTAAATATGAAAAAATAACGATAATATCTCTGAATACATATACCTTTGACCAATCCCAACTCACTAAATCCTGAGTTAAAGTTGCTCTGTCCTGTTGGACTCTTTGCAACCTCGTAGATTTTAGCCTGTCAGGCTCCTCTGTCCACGGAATTCTCCAGGCCGGTATACTGGAGTTGGGTAGCTGTTCCCTTCTCCAGGGAATCTTCGCAACCAAGGGATTGAACCCAGATGTCCCACATTGCAGGAGGATTTTTTACTATCTGAGCCACCAGGGAAGCCCAAAAATACTGGAGTGGGTAGCCTGTCTCTTCTCCAAGGAACTTCTTGGCCCAGGAATCGAACTGAGGGTCTCCTGAATTGCGGGTGGATTCTTTACCAGCTGAGCTACCAGGGAAGCCCTAAAGGGACCAATCCTAAAGGTTTTGGTAAAGCAAACTCATTATTGCTATTTTATTTTTAATTTTTTCTTTAAAAAACTTATGCAATTTTTTAGGAAAAAAGTTTCAAACTTTCTAATTTTATTTGTTGCTGTTCAGTTGCTCAGTCTTGTCCGACTTTGTGACCCCATGGACTACAGCATGCCAGGCTTCCCTGTCCTTCATTATCTCCTGGAGTTTACACAAACTTATCTCCATTGAGTTTGTGATGCCATCCAACCATTTCATCCTCTGCATCCTCCTCTCTTCCTGCCCTCAATCTTTCCCAGCAGGGTCTTTTCCAGTGAATCAGCTCTTTGCATCAGGTGGCCAAAGTATTGGAGTTTCAGCTTCAGCCTTGGTCCTTTCAATGAATATTCAGAGTTGATTTCCTTTAGGATTGACTGGTTTGATATCCTTGCTGTCCAAAGGACTCTCAAGAGTCTTCTCCAGCACTGTAATTTGAAAGCATCGGTTCTTTAGCACTCAACCTTCTTTATGGTCCAACTCTCACATCCATGAAAGACTACTGAAAAAAACCACAGCTTTGACTATACAGACCTTTGTCAACAAAGTGATGTCTCTGTTTTTCTTTTTTAAAAAATTGTTATTTATTTTAATTCGAGGCTAATGACTTTACAGTAGGTGGTCGTTTTTGCCATACATCGACATGCATCAGCCACAGGTGATGTCTCTTCTTCTTAATACACTGTCTAGGTTTGTCATAGCTTTCCTTCCAAGGAGCAGCATCTTTTAATTTCATGGCTGCAGTCACCATCTGCAGTAATTTTGGAGCTCAAGAAAATGAAGTCTGTCACCATTTCCATTTTTTTTCCTATTTGCCATGAAGTGGCAAGGGGACTGGATGCCATGATCTTAGATTTTTGAATGTTGAATTTTAAGCCAGCTTTTTCACTCTCCTCTTTCACTTTCATCAAGAGGCTCTTTAGTTCATCTTCGCTTTCTGTCATTAGGATGTTGTCATATGCATATCTGAGGTTATTGATATTTCTCCTGGCAGTCTTGATTCCAGCTTGAGCTTCATTCAGCCTATTTCATGTGATGTACTCTATATATAAGTTAAAAATAAGCAGGGTGACAAGCCTCTTTTCAAACTTTTTATTAATTGCCAGTTTTGTTGTATGGTTATTAGAGAATGTGATCTATAATTTTATTTATACAACTTTGCCTTTTAAAATTACTCAGAAATTTGTCTATGACCAGTTATGTAACTAGTCATTATGTTTCATTTGTATGCTTAGAAGGTGAATTCCTTATTTCTAGATTATCAAGTTGAATATGTTTTCATTAATATTTATCTTTCTTTTTAAAAATCTCTGCTGTTCTTCTTTTTGTCTGCTTGACTTACTGAAAACTGATTAAAGTTGGTTGGTCTCTTTATGTAGTTGTCCTTTGACAGTTTTCTACTTATATCTCCTAAGGTGTTTTTGTATGTACTTTTCTTGATGCGTTATTCAGACTTATATGTACTCAGTAATATTGTGACTTCAAAATATGACTTCCTTTTAGAAAAAGTTAAAGTCAACTCTGCAGACTAGCTTACTTTCTTATTTTTTGATTTGCTTTATATGCATTATACATATTCTTTTAAAAAATATTTCCAAGTCATTTTATTTTAGGTATACTTATCAGAAGTTGTAGAGTTAGTTATTTCTCGTCACATCTTAGGCTTTTTATCATTTTGATATTAAATATAAAAGATTGATATTGATTGCCATAATTATAATGCTTAATCTTGTCATTCTTTTATTTTCTATTGCTATTTGCTTTCTATTCTGCATTTTGCAACAAGGGTCATCATCTTTTAGTTTCTATAATGATTTAAAAAGTAGAAATCTTTTTAATTCCACTGTTGCTGACCATAAAGATAATATAGATTTATAATCTTTTTATTAATATAAAAATATAAATTCTCTTTTAATATTTATTGGTTCTTTGTATTTAACTTATGAGTTTTTACTTTGATTTTTCAGCTTCTATACTTTTTATCTTTTCATACTGTTCTGTTCATGGGGTTCTCAAGGCAAGAATACTGAAGTGGTTTGCCATTCCCTTCTCCAGTGGACCACATTCTGTCAAATCTCTCCACCATGACCCGCCCGTCTTGGGTTGCCCCACGGGCATGGCTTAGTTTCATTGAGTTAGACAAGGCTGTGGTCCTAGTGTGATTAGATTGACTAGTTTTCTGTGAGTATGGTTTCAGTGTGTTTGCCCTCTGATGCCCTCTTGCAACACCTACTGTCTTACTTGGGTTTCTCTTACCTTGGGCGTGGGGTATTTCTTCACGGCTGCTCCAGCAAAGCCCAGCCATTGCTCCTTACCTTGGACAAGGGGTATCTCCCCACTGCTGCCCTTCCTGACCTTCAATGTGGGATACCTCCTCTAGGCCCTCCTGTGCCCGCGCGGCTCTGGGTAACTCCTCTCGTCGCGGCTCCTGGCCTCCGGTGTGGGTTGCTCCTCCGGGCCGCCGCCTCTGGCCTCAGACGTGGGGTAGCTCCTCTCGGCCGTTCCTGCGCCATCACAGTCTGGTACTCTCGGCCTCTGCCCCTGACCTCGGATGCGATGAAATTAAAAGACGCTTACTCCTTGGAAGGAAAGTTATGACCAACCTAGATAGCATATTCAAAAGCAGAGACATTACTTTGCCAACAAAGGTTCATCTAGTCAAGGCTATGGTTTTTCCTGTGGTCATGTATGGATGTGAGAGTTGGACTGTGAAGAAGGATGAGCGCCGAAGAATTGATGCTCTTGAACTGTGGTGTTGGAGAAGACTCTTGAGAGTCCCTTGGACTGCAAGGAGATCCAACTAGTCGGAGATCAGCCCTGGGATTTCTTTGGAAGGAATGATGCTAAAGCTGAAACTCCAGTCCTTTGACCACCTCATGCGAAGAGTTGACTCATTGGAAAAGACTCTGATGCTGGGAGGGATTGGGGGCAGAAGGAGAAGGGGACGACAGAGGGTAAGATGGCTGGATGGCATCACTGACTCGATGGACATGAGTCTGAGTGAACTCTGGGAGTTGGTGATGGACAGGGAGGCCTGGCGTGCTGCTATTCATGGGGTCGAAAAGAGTCAGACACGACTGAGCGACTGATCTGATCTGATTGATCTGATACTTTTATCTCGTTAAGAAACTGCTGCTGCTGCTGCTAAGTTGCTTCCATCATGTCCGACTCTGTGCGACCCCATAGACGGCAGCTCACCAGGCTTCCCTGTCCCTGGGATTCTCCAGGCAAGAACACTGAAGTGGGTTGCCATTTCCTTCTCCAATGCATGAAAGTGAAAAGTGAAAGTGAAGTCGCTCAGTCGTGTCCGACTCGAGCGACCCCATGGACTGCAGCCTAGAGGCTCCTCCGTCCATGGGATTTTCCAGGCAAAAGTACTGGAGTGGGGTGCCTCCGCCTTCTCTGTAAGAAACTGCTACAGTTCCTTTTTTCTTACTGTATTTTCTTGTTCTTGAGTTAATTTCAAGTCTAAGCTATTTATAAAAGTCTGTTCAAGCAATATTTCAGATTAATATTCCCTTATGTGCCTACAGGGTGAAAACTTTGCCTGATTCTTGTTTAGGAAAATATTTAATAGAAAATTTAACCTGCCTGTTTCTTGGATAAAGATGAGCCATAAATGAAAGACAATCTGTCAGAGTTGTTAAGATATCGACAATGTACTTAAAATCGTGCAAAGATTGCTCAAAGTCAGATACTTTTAAAAGTAAAATATTTTTCTAAAAATTTACTTAATACCAATAAGTCTAAGTAGATGTTTTAAATTAGTGGTTTTCAAGGGGAGATTGCTCCCCAGGGAACATTTATGAATGTTTGGAGACATTTTTGGTTGTCACAACTCATGGGGAGGTTTTACTGCCATCTATTGTGTAGAGGCCATCAGTTCATTTCAATTCAGTTCAGTTGCTCAGTTGTGTCAGACTCCACCACCCCATGAGTTGCAGCACCCTAGGCTTCCCTGTCTATCATCAACTCCCGGAGTTCACCCAAACTCATGTCCATCAAGCCGGTGATGCCATCAAGTCATCTCATCCTCTGTCGTCACCTTCTCCTCCTGCCCCCAATCCCTTCCAGCATCAGAGTCTTTTCCAATGAGTCAACTCTTCACATGAGGTGGCCAAAGTACTGGAGTTTCAGCTTCAGCATCAGTCCTTCCAAAGAACACCCAGGGCTGATCTCCTTTAGAATGGACTGGTTGGATCTCCTTGCAGTCCAAGAGACTCTCAAGAGTCTTCTCCAACACCACAGTTCAAAAGCATCAATTCTTCAATGCTCAGCTTTCTTCACAGTCCAACTCTCACATCCATACATGACCACAGGAAAAACCATAGCCTTGACTAGATGGACCTTTGTTGGCAAGTAATGTCTCTGCTTTTGAATATGCTATCTAGGTTGGTCATAACTTTCCTTCTAAGAAGTAAGCATGTTTTAATTTCATGGCTGCAGTCACCATCTGCAGTGATTTTAGAGCCCCTTAAAATAAAGTCTGACACTGTTTCCACTGTTTCCCCATCTACTTGCCATGAAGTGATGGGACCCAATGCCATGATCTTAATTTTCTGAATGTTGAGCTTTAAGACAATTTTTTCACTCGATGATGCTAAACATCCTATGGGGCACAGGACAGCCCTGCAATGATAAATAATCTGATCCCAAAGGGCAATAGTGCCATAGTTATACCTTCTTTAGCTTGCTGCTTCTAAGTTGCTTCAGTCGTGTCTGACTCTGTGCGACCCCATAGATGGCAGCCCACCAGGCTCCCCCATCCATGGGATTTTCCAGGCAAGAGTACTGGAGTGGGGTGCCATTGTCTGGGGTATCTTAAATTAAGTGTTTATGTACAGTAGTAAATTTTTTTATAATGTTGATGTGCATTGTATAATTTTTGTAAGATAGAAGGAGAAATCCAAATACCTATCAGTGCCTGAATGAATTATTTGAAGGCTTTAGCAATAAACTTTCTGTATTATTCTCTGTATTTTGGATTTCCGGGCTCTTACTAGCTATGATCTAGAGTTTTCAGCCAAGTCAAAATAACTGGTAATTTTCCCACACTGAAAAGACTTCTCTTGGGGAATGCCTTTCAAAACTAGAAATTTAAGGCTCTATTTTAGTGGCTCAACCAAAGCCTTTGTAAATCTATCACTTCAGTTCAGTTCAGTTGCTCAGTCATGTCCAACTCTTTGCGACCCCATGAATTGCAGCACGCCAGGCCTCCCTGTCCATCACCAACTCCCGGAGTTCACCCAAACTCACGTCCATCAAGTCGGTGATGCCATCCAGCCATCTCATCCTCTGTCATCCCATTCTCCTCCTGCCCCCGATCCTTCAGAGCATCAGAGACTTTTCTAATGAGTCAGCTCTTCGCATGAGGTGGCCAAAGTACTGGAGTTTCGGCTTTAGCATTAGTCCTTCCAAAGAACACCCAGGACTGATCTCCTTTAAAATGGACTGGTTGGATCTCCTTGCAGTCCAAGGGACTCTCAAGAGTCTTCTCCAACACCACAGTTTAAAAGCTTCAATTCTTCAGTACTCAGCTTTCTTCATAGTCCAACTCTCACATCCATACATGACTACTGTAAAAACCATAGCCTTGACTAGATGGACCTTTGTTGGCAAAGTAATGTCTCTTCTTTTGAATATGCTATCTAGGTTGGTCATAACTTTTCTTCCAAGGAGTAAGCGTCTTTTAATTTCATGGCTGCAATCACCATCTGCAGTGATTTTGGAGTCCGCAAAAGTAAAGTCAGCCACTCTTTCCAGTGTTTCTCCATCTATTTCCCATGAAGTGATGGGACCAGATTCCATGATCTTTGTTTTCTGAATGTTGAGCTTTAAGCCAACTTTTTCACTCTCCTCTTTCACTTTCCTCAAGAGGCTCTTTAGTTCCTCTTCACTTTCTGCCATAAGGGTGGTGTCATCTGCATATCTGAGGTTATTGATATTTCTCCCAGAAATCTTGATTCCAGCTTGTGCTTCTGCCAGCCCAGCGTTTGTAATGATGTACTCTGCATAGAAGTTAAATAAGCAGGGTGACAATATACAGCCTTGACGTACTCCTTTTCCTATTTGGAACCAGTCTGTTTTTCCATGTCCAGTTCTAACTGTTGCTTCCTGACCTGCATACAGATTTCTCAAGAGGCAGGTCAGGTAGTCTGGTATTCCCACAGAATTTTCTACAGTTTATTGTGATCCACACAGTCAAAGGCTTTGGCATAGTCAATAAAGCAGAAATAGATGTTTTTCTGGAACTCTCTTGCTTTCTCAGTGGATGTTGGCAATTTGATCTCTGGTTCCTCTGCCTTTTCTAAAACCAGCTTGAACATCACAAAGTTCACAGTTCACATATTGCTGAAGCCTGGCTTGGAGAATTTTGAGCATTAATTTACTAGCGTGTGAGATGAGTGCAATTGTGCGGTAGTTTGAGCATTCTTTGGCATTGCCTTTCTTTGGGATTGGAATGAAAACTGACCTTTTCCAGTCCTGTGGCCACTGCTGAGTTTTTCAAATTTGCTGGTATATTGAGTGCAGCGCTTTCACAGCATAATCTTTTAGGATTTAAAATAGCTCAACTTGAATTCCACCACCTCCATTAGCTTTGTTTGTAGTGATGCTTTCTAAGGCCCACTTGACTTCACATTCCAGGATATCTGGCTCTAGGTGTGTGATCACACCATCGTGATTATCTTGGTCTTGAAGATCTTTTTTGTACAGTTCTTCTGTGTATGCTTCTGTTAGGTCCATACCATTTCTGTCCTTTATTGAGCCCATCTTTACATGAAATGTTCCCTTAGTATCTCTAATTTTCTTGAAAAGATCTCTAGTCTTCCGCGTTCTGTTGTTTTCCTCTATTTCTTTGCATTGATCACTGAGGAAGGCTTTCTTATCTTTTCTTGCTATTGTTTGGAACTCTGCATTCAGATGTTTATATCTTTCCTTTTCTCCTTTGCTTTTCACTTCTCTTCTTTTCACAGCTATTTGTAAGGCCTCCCCAGACAGCCATTTTGCTTTTGCATTTCTTTTCCACGTGGATAATCTTGATCCCTGTCTCCTGTACAATGTCATGAACCTACGTCCATAGTTCATCAGGCACTCTATCTATCAGATCTAGTCCCTTAAATCTTTCTCACTTCCACTGTATAATCATAAGGAATTTGATTTAGGTCATACCTGAATGGTCTAGTGGTTTCCCCTACTTTCTTCTATTTAAGTCTGAATTTGGCAATAAGGATTCATGATCTGAGCCATAGTCAGCTCCCGGTCTTGTTTTTGCTGACTGTATAGAGCTTCTCCATCTTTGGCTGCAAAGAATATAATCAATCTGATTTCGGTGTTGACCATCTGGTGATGTCCATGAGCCACATTTGTCTGTTACCCCCACGTGTTTCTTGACTTCCTACTTTTGCATTCCAGTTCCCTGTAATGAAAAGGACATCTTATTTGGGTCTTGGAGGTCTTCATAGAACCATTCAACTTCAGCTTCTTTAGCGTTATTGGTTGGGACATAGACTTGGATTACTGTGATATTGAATGGTTTGCCTTGGAAATGAACAGAGATCATTCTGTCATTTTTGAGATTGCATCCAAGTACTGCATTTTGGATTCTTTTGTGGACCATGATGGCTACTCCATTTCTGCTAAGGGATTCCTGCCCACAGTAGTAGATATAATGGTCATCTGAGTTCATTTCACCCATTCCAGTCCATTTTAGTTCGCTGATTTCTAGAATGTCAATGTTCACTCTTGCCATCTCCTGTTTGACTACTTCCAATTTGCCTTGATTCATGGACCTAACATTCATTCTTTCTGAAGTTATTTCTCCACTGATCTCCAGTAGCATATTGGGCACTTACCAACCTGGGGAGTTACTCTTCTAGTATCCCATCATTTTGCCTTTTCATACAGTTCATGGGGTTCTCAAGGCAAGAATACTGAAGTGGTTTGCCATTCCCTTCTCCAGTGGACCACATTCTGTCAGACCTCTCCACCATGACCCACCCATCTTGGATGGCCCCACATGGCATGGCTTAGTTTCACTGAATTAAGACAAGGCTGTGGTCCATGTGATTAGATTGACTAGTTTTCTGTGATTATGGTTTCAATGTGTCTGCCCTCTGATGCCCTCTCACAACACATACCATCTTACTTGGGTTTCTCTTACCTTGGATGAGGGGTATCTCCTCACAGCCGCCCCTCCTGACCTTGAATGTGGAGTAGCTCCTCTCAGCTCTCCTTAGCCTGCCTTGTAAATCTATAAATACTGTTTTTTTTTCAAGAAGTGTGTGCAGCAAACTTCTGTATTTTTTAAAAAATAAAATTTAAGGCCAGGTTTTGGAGAAATTCTTTTTACTAAACTACAGTTTCCAAAGTTAGCCTTTGTTATTTATGGTGATTCATTCTGTTTAAACAAGTAGGAAAAATGCTAAATCCAGCATCTAGTTATATTGAGTATGTCATCTCAGGTGCTCTATGCCACCTGCTCCCTGTTTCTTTCCTTGCTCTCTGAAGTGTGGTGCCCATCCCGCCCTCTCTACCAGCAGCATTGGCAACACCTGCTTTACACGTGCAGTCTCTCAGGTTCCAGACAGACTCACCGCATCAAAGTCTCTGAGTTAACAAGGTCTCAGGTAATTTCTATGCACAGTAAAGTTTGAGACACCTCTTTTGTTGGTCTTGGTTCTACTTTCAATTTCAGTTGTTTAGTTTATGTAAGAGGCTTTCCTGGTGGCTCGGTGGTAAAGACTCTGCCTGCAAATGCAGAGGATGAGGGTTTGATCCCTGGGTCAGCAAGATCCCTGGAGAAGGAAATGGCAAACACTCTGCCTGGGAAATCCCATGGACACAGGAGCCTGGTGACCTGCAGTCCATGGGGTAGCAGAAGAGTCAGGCATGACTTAACTAAACAAAAACAACAGCAGTTTATGTAATGTTAAATTGTGTAAAGTGAAAATGTTAGTCACTTAGTCATGTCTGACTCTGCGACCCCATGGACTGTATCCTACCAGGCTCCTCTGTCCATGGAATTCTTCAGACAAGAATACTGGAGTGGAGGATTCCCTTCTCCGGGGATCTTCCCGACCCAGGGATTGAATCCGGGTCTCCTGCATTGCAGGCAGATCCTTACTGTCTGAGCCACCAAGGAAGCCTCATAATTTCTGTAAGCTGCCTCAAATTCTTTTAGACATAGGAAGAAACAAATATCTGTGTCCATCTTAGGTGGGGCATTTCTGGTTTATAAAAGAAAGACATCAACACAGTTGGGAAAATGAAAAACATAAATAACCACAGCAGTGCTTTGGCATTACTCCTTTTTTGCCCTGTTTCCATGCATATGTGTATATAGATATTATAGTTTTGTCTTGCCTTTTTAAAGCATTTTATCAGAAACATCTCCTCAACCATTTTCTACAGGGATTTGGAAAACATATTAATGGTTGCATAATATTCCATTTTGTGGATGTAGAATAATTGTTTTGTGAAGAATACTTTCTGAATTAAAAAAAAAAATTACATGGACATGGGGTAAGAACCTACAAAATTTTTTGATTTTTTGTTTCTGAATACTAGATCCTCTGAAGTAGACCCTATCTTCTACAATGTGGACAGAACTCCCTACTGATGATGCTTCATCTCTCTAAGACTCTGTCAGGAGTGTCCATTGTCCCTGTCATGTGAATGTACATGAATATAACTCATCTCAGTATTGTTCATGAAATTTCCTCTAGCAGTAGGGGATAGTGATTTAGAATCTCCAACAATCTCAGGGGGCACTCTTAAGCACCCATACCTTGTACATTTGATATTTATTTTAGGTTTAATTTTCTTCAAAAAAATCATATGAATTTATATTGCATTCTCTTGCATTTATTACTTACTAGTGAAATGAACTCTTTCCTTAAGATTTTATGCTTTATGCTGTACTTTCTTACTCCTTGGCCAGTTTGAAGTATCCCAGTGTGAAAACACTCAAAGAATGACCTACTGCTCAAAGAAAAAAGATCTATCTGTAATGGGAGATAATATTTTCTTTGACATCACACATAAAGACAGCTTGTTTCCCATATACATTCATTACCCATTGTATTAGTTTCCTGTGGGTTATGTAACAAATTTGGTGGTTTAAAACAACAGAAATTTATTCTCTACAGTTTTGGAGGCCAGAATTTTGAGATTAGTATTACTGAGCCGTAATAAAGGTGTTGGAAGGGCCAGTGTTCCCTCCGGAAGCTCTAGGGGTGAGCCCCTTCCTTTTCTGTTCCAGAATGTGGTTGCTGCCAGCATTCCTTGGCTTGTGGCCACCTCACTCTAGTATCTGCCTTTGTAGTCACATTGCTTTCTTGTCTTTTGTATGTGGTATCTCTTCTTACAGCATATGGAATCACTCATGCTGAGCCCCACATCACCAAACCAGACTTAATTATAGTTTCAGGTCTCTTGGAAATGGAATCTCTTTTTTTATTCTCTTTTTTAAAAATAATTTTTAATTGAAGGATAATTGCTTTACAGTATTGTGTTGGTTTCTGCCAAACATCAACATGAATCAGCCATAGGTATACATATGTATCCTCCATCTTGAACCTCCATCTTGAACCTGGAGGTTCACCCCTCTAGGTTGTTTCAGAGCCCTGGTTTGAGTACCCTGAGTCATACAGCAGATTTGGAAATGAAATCTTCACCAGTCAATTAGGAAGCACCTGTCAGCACTAGTAGGTAATCTGCCTGATAGATCTCTGCCATTCACTGAAGGAAAGTAATTTTGCATGACTGAGCAACTTCACTTTGACTTTTCACTTTCATGCATTGGAGAAGGAAATGGCAACCCACTCCAGTGTTCTTGCCTGGAGAATCCCAGGGACGGGGGAGCCTGGTCGGCTGCCATCTATGGGGTCACACAGAGTCGGACACAACTGAAGTGACTTAGCAGCAGCAGCAGCAACAGGGTTTAGTGTCCTAGCTATAGTTTGCCGAGAATCCTCCTCAATTAGAAAATCCCGCTCAATCCTCCTCTGGCCTGTGATGCTTAAATGCTGAGTGAATCGTGTCTGACTCCTGCCTAATGCTTTCACAGCTCATGGGAGTAAATTGGAAATGCCTATGTCTTTGGTCTACTTATGATCCCCTTCTTTCTTGATCATTGTAAGCCAGTCCTTTTGGCCTTATGTCAGTGAGATCCTTGAAAGCTCCAAGCTCCTTCCTGACTTGTGATCTTTACATAAGTTGTTTTCCTTTCCATGGAAAACTTAACTTTCTTAACTCCCACTCAACCTTCTGCTCTCAGCTTAAATATCACTTTGCAAGGGAAATTGTCCCTATCCCCCTAGACTAATTTAGGTTCTTTATGCTATGTCCATACTTTTAAAAAATGGTTTTTAGTTGTAGTTTTAATGAAACAACACTTGTGTCATTGTTTGTCTAACATTTAGCCTCTTACTAAGGAGTGAAACCTGAGGGTCAGGAAACATGTCTGGAGTTTCAACTATGAATTCTCAGCATCAAATAGTGTGCCTTTAGATTAGGCAGTTAGCAAGTATTTGCTAAATAAATAAATGTACAATTGTTATCTGTATATGTGAAAATTGATATTAGAGAAACTGTTTCTAGTTTCTAGTATGAAGGTGAAACTTGATATGTAACCATGGAGGACACACAGATTTTTACAACGAAAACATTTTTTTGCAGAGGCTGAACTGTATGAGACTGCCTACATTTGACTATTCTTGACCTGCAAAAAAGGTGGTTTCTTGTGTCTCAACCTAATGTGCCCTCTTTCTCATAGTTCTCTACTTTCAGCACCTATAGATCTCATTGGAACCAACAAACACCAACATGGGATCACAGTGCCCACCTGGACTATGTTGCCATGAACATTGGGTTTAATGAGCTCCTGATGGAGATGAAGCTCTGGAAGTAAGAATGAGGGAATCGGCTAGTAGGGTTTGAGCAGGTAGAAGAGCTGTAGCAACACTTGGTGATTGATGTATGCTAACAAAAGATCTTTGTAGCTAGTTAGTCAAAACTATAGGAAAAAACATGGAAAAGTTATAGTCTCATAACTTTTCTCATAATCTATATAGCCTCTGTGAAATGAAAAGGACCATGATTTTGCACATTATGACTTTCTGGGTGTTGTGCTGAAAGTTTTACTTCCATTTTAGGTTTGAAGGATTCGTTAACAGAACAGAAGAAACCACATGTTACATACATAAACAATTTCAATTTTTTATAGAAGATTTGACCTAATTTCAATATACAATCATTAAAAGAAAAGAAACAATAGAGAGAAGTAACAGTGTACATATCATCAAATTGGGCTTATCTTCAGACTTAAATGGAGAAGGCGATGGCACCCCACTCTAGTACTCTTGCCTGGAGAGTCCCATGGATGCAGGAGCCTGGTAGGCTGCAGTCCATGGGGTCGCTAAGGGTCGGACACGACTGAACGACTTCACTTTCACTTTTCACTTTCATGCATTGGAGAAGGAAATGGCAACCCACTTCAGTGTTCTTGCCTGGAGAATGCCAGGGACAGGGGAGCCTGTTGGGCTGCCATCTATGGGGTCGCACAGAGTCGGACACGACTGAAGTGACTTAGCAGCAGCAGCAGCAGTCAGACTTAAAAACGGTGCTGAGAAGTCCCTTCCTTAATAGCAATCTGGAGTCCCACTTGGGAAAGGGTCCCAGGTTGTGCATCCACCCCCTGGATAAAACTTCAAATTGCAGTTTCAGGGACTCCTGATTATAATCCCAAGCCTCAAACTGATATTATCATCAGTTTGCACACAGAAGTTTCAGCTCTGGGTTTACTTTAACCTTTTTACAAGGCTGTTTTTTTCACCTGGTGATTCATAGGATTTTGTTAGACTTTGAGTATTGGTCAGAACTTCAGGAGATGAGGAATTCCAGGACTCACTCCCTTCTTATCTAAAGTGCCACCTGACTTGCTGTGCTTGTGGGCAGACACGGAATCCAGGCAGTGTCCAGGCACATCAGAGGCCTGCTCTCCTGCTTCTGAAGCCTGAACAGAGCTTCCCCCATTTAAAGTTCCCAAACTCTGGGAGAATTGAAATGCTAATGCTTTTGGGGCTGTAGAAGAGAATACAACTTGGAAAATAATTCAGAGATGCAAAGGAAGAAAGGATGAAAGCTTGAGCTTGGGTTTTTACAAAGACATATATAGTTAATTCATTAGTGGAAGAGGTCATAGGTTGTTTAGTCATAGAAAATGATTATACCTATGATGCAAAATATTAAAAATTACCTAAAGTTTTGGAAATATGAGTACTGTTACCTCTTGTGTGCCCTCTTAGCTTTATGATTCATAAAAGGTACAGAAGGGGAGAGAAAAATAATATGTATAATAATACATTTGAATACATTTTATATGCCATAATTGATACCAAGTGTACTGACATTTTTTCACTTCATTGGTGCCATGCCCCTCACACATTTTGGATATTTATCTGTGCCATTTTACTGGAAGACCTTTGTGTTGGAGTCTTCACTTTCCTTCCTGTTGAATAAATTACAATTAAGTTTTTCTCCTTCAGCCCCACTGAAGGTTACTATCTCTGACTGTGAGACTGTCAGGAGCCATGTTGCTGATACAGTAGTGATTGGATTAGTAGTTGCTCTTGCTGGTCATTTCTTCCTTCTTAAAACAAACACTTTTTTTTTAAAATTTAAATTTATTTATTTTAATTAGAGGCTAATTACTTTACAATGTTATATTGGTTTTGCCACACATCAACATGAATCTGCCATGGGTGTACACGTGTTCCCAATCCTGAAGCCCCCTCCCACCTCCCTCCCCATACAATCCCTCTGGGTCATTCCAGTGCACCAGCCCCAATCTTCCTGTATCCTGCATCGAACCTGGACTGGCGATTTGTTTCTTATATGATATTACACATGTTTTAATGCCATTCTCCCAAATCATCCCCCACCTCCTTCTCCCACAGAGTCCAAAAGACTGTTCTATATATCTGTGTCTCTTTTGCTGTCTCGGACACAGGGTTATCATTACTATCTTTCTAAATTCCATATATATGATTTGTATACTGTACTGGTGTTTTTCTTTCTGGCTTACTTCACTCTGTATAATAGGCTTCAGTTTCATTCACCTCATTAGAACTGATTCAAATGTATTCTTTTTAATGGATGAATAATACTCCATTGTGTATATGTACCACAGCTTTCTTATCCATTCATCTGCTGATGAACATCTAGGTTGTTTCCATGTCCTGGCTATTATAAACAGTGCTGTGATGAACATCAGGGTACACATGTCTCTTTCAATTCTGGTGTCCTCAGTGTGTATGCCCAGCAGTGGGATTGCTGGGTCGTATGGCAGTTCTATTTCCAGTTTTTTTAAGGAATCTCCACACTCTTCTCCATAGTGGCTGTACTAGTTTGCATTCCCATCAACAGTGTAAGAGGTTTCCCTTTTCTCTACACCCTTTCCAGTATTTGTTGCTTGTAGACTTTTGGATCGCAGCCATTCTGACTGGCATAAAATGATACCTCATTGTGGTTTTAATTTGCATTTCTCTGATAATGAGTGATGTTGAGCATCTTTTCATGTGTTTGTTAGCCATCTGCATGTCTTCTTTGGAGAAATGTCTATTTAGTTCTTTGTCCCATTTTTTGATTTGGTAGTTTATTTTTCTGGAATTGAGCTGTAGGAGTTGCTTGTATATTTTTGAGATTAGTTGTTGGTCAGTTGCTTCATTTGCTATTATTTTCTCCCATTCTGAAGGCTGTCTTTTCACCTTGCTTATAGTTTCTTTTGTTGTGCAGAAGCTTTTAATTTTACTTAGATCCCATTTGTTTATTTTAGCTTTTATTTCCAATATTCTGGGAGGTGGGTCATAGAGGATCCTGCTATGATGTATGTCGGAGAGTGTTTTGCCTATGTTCTCCTCTAAGAGTTTTATAGTTTCTGGTCTTATGTTTAGATCTTTAATCCATTTTGAGTTTATTTTTGTGTATGGTGTTAGAAAGTGTTCTAGTTTCATTCTTTTGCAAGTGGTTGACCCGTTTTCCCAGCACCACTTGTTAAAGAGATTGTCTTTAATCCATTGTATATTCTTGCCTCCTTTGTCAAAGATAAGGTGTCCATAGGTGTGTGGGTTTATCTCTGGGCTTTCTATTTGTTTCCATTGATCTATATTTCTGTCTTTGTGCCAGTACCATACTGTCTTGATGACTGTGGCTTTGCAGTAGAGCCTGAAGTCAGGCAGGTTGATTCCTCCAGTTCCATTCTTCTTTCTCAAGATAGCTTTGGCTATTCGAGGTTTTTTGTATTTCCATACAAATTGTGAAATTATTTGTTCTAGCTCTGTGAAAAATACCGTTGGTAGCTTGATAGGGATTGCATTGAATCTATAGATTGCTTTGGGTAGTGTACTCATTTTCACTATATTGATTCTTCTGATCCATGAATATGGTATATTTCTCCATCTATTAGTGTCCTCTTTGATTTCTTTCACCGGTGTTTTATAGTTTTCTATATATAGGTCTTTAGTTTCTTTGCTGCTGCTACTGCTAAGTCGCTTCAGTCGTGTCCAACTCTGTGCAGCCCCATAGATGGCAGCCCATGAGGTAGATATATTCCTAAGTATTTTATTCTTTTCATTGCAATGGTGAATGGAATTGTGTCCTTAATTTCTCTTTCTATTTTCTCATTATTAGTGTATAGGAATGCAAGGGATTTCTGTGTGTTGATTTTATATCCTGCAACTTTACTATATTCATTGATTAGCTCTAGTAATTTTCTGGTGGAGTCTTTAGGGTTTTCTATGTAGAGGGTCATGTCATCTGCAAACAGTGAGAGTTTTACTTCTTCTCTTCCAATTTGGATTCCTTTTATTTCTTTTTCTGCTCTGATAGCTGTGGCCAAAAGTTCCAAAACTATGTTGAATAGTAATGGTGAAAGTGGGCACCCTTGTCTTGTTCCTGACTTTAGGGGAAATGCTTTCAATTTTTCACCATTGAGGATAATGTTTGCTGTGGGTTTGTCATATATAGCTTTTATTATGTTGAGGTATGTTCCTTCTATTCCTGCTTTCTGGAGAGTTTTTATCATAAATAGATGTTTTATCATAAATGGATGGATTTTGTCAAAGGCTTTCTCTGCATCTATTGAGATAATCATATGGCTTTTGTTTTTCAATTTGTTAATGTGGTGTATTACATTGATTGATTTGTGGATATTAAAGAATCCTTGCATCCCTGGGATAAAGCCCACTTGGTCATGGTGTATGATCTTTTTAATGTGTTGTTGGATTGTGATTGCTAGAATTTCGTTAAGGATTTTTGCATCTATGTTCATCAGTGATATTGGCCTGTAGTTTTCTTTTTTTGTGGGATCTTTGTCAGGTTTTGGTATTAGGGTGATGGTGGCCTCATAGAATGAGTTTGGAAGTTTACCTTCCTCTGCAATTTTCTGGAAGAGTTTGAGTAGGATAGGTGTTAGCTCTTCTCTAAGTTTTTGGTAGAATTCAGCTGTGAAGCCGTCTAGACCTGGGCTTTCGTTTGCTGGAAGATTTCTGATTACAGTTTCAATTTCCGTGCTTGTGATGGGTATGTTAAGATTTTCTATTTCTTCCTGGTCCAGTTTTGGAAAGTTGTACTTTTCTAAGAATTTGTCCATTTCTTCCACGTTGTCCATTTTATTGGCATGTAATTGTTGATAGTAGTCTCTTATGATCCTTTGTATTTCTGTGCTGTCTGTTGTGATCTCTCCATTTTCATTTCTAATTTTATTGATTTGATTTTTCTCCCTTTGTTTCTTGATGAGTCTGGCTAATGGTTTGTCAATTTTATTTATCCTTTCAAAGAACCAGCTTTTGGCTTTGTTGATTTTTGCTATGGTCTCCTTTGTTTCCTTTGCATTTATTTCTGCCCTAATTTTTAAGATTTCATTCCTTCTACTAACCCTGGGGTTCTTCATTTCTTCCTTTTCTAGTTGTTTTAGGTGTAGAGTTAGGTTATTTGTTTGACATTTTTCTTGTTTCTTGAGGTATGCCTGTATTGCTATGAACTTTCCCCTTAGGACTGCTTTTACAGTGTCCCACAGGTTTGGGGTTGTTTTGTTTTCATTTTCATTCGTTTCTATGCAAATTTTGATTTCCTTTTTGATTTCTTCTGTGATTTGTTGGTTATTTAGCAGCGTGTTGTTCAGCCTCCATATGTTGGAATTTTTAATAGTTTTTCTCCTGTAATTGAGATCTAATCTTACTGCATTGTGGTCAGAAAAGATGCTTGGAATGATTTCAGTTTTTTTTTTTTTATAATTTACCAAGGCTAGCTTTATGGCCCACGATGTGATCTATCCTGGAGAAGGTTCCATGTGCACTTGAGAAAAATGTGAAATTCATTGTTTTGGGGTGAAATGTCCTATAGATATCAGTTAGGTCTAACTGGTCTATTGTATCATTTAAAGTTTGTGTTTCCTTGTTAATTTTCTGTTTAGTTGATCTATCCATAGGTGTGAGTGGGGTATTAAAGTCTCCCACTATTATTGTGTTATTGTTTATTTCCCCTTTCATACTTGTTCCTATTTGTCTTACATATTGTGGTGCTCTTATGTTGGGTGCATATATATTTATAATTGTTATATCTTCTTCTTGGATTGATCCTTTGATTATTATGTAGTATCCTTCTTTGTCTCTTTTCATACCCTTTGTTTTAAAGTCTATTTTATCTGATATGAGTATTGCTACTCCTGCTTTCTTTTGATCTCTATTTGCATGGAATACCTTTTTCCAGGCCTTCACTTTCAGTCTGTATGTGTCCCCTGTTTTGAGGTGGGTCTCTTGTATACAACATATATAGGTGTCTTATTTTTTTATCCATTCAGCCAGTCTTTGTCTTTTGGTTGGGGCATTCAACCTATTTACATTTAAGGTAATTATTGATAAGTATGATCCTGTTGCCATTTAGTTTATTGTTTTGGGTTCAAGTTTTTGTGTCTCCTGTCTAGAGATTATCCTTTAGCATTTGTTGGAGAGCTGGTTTGGTGGTGCTGAATTCTCTCAGCTTTTGCTTGTCTGTAAAGCTTTTGATTTCTCCTTCATATTTGAATGAGATCGTTTCTGGCTACAGTAATCTGGGCTGTAGGTTATTTTCTTTAATCACTTTAAGTATGTCTTGCCATTCTCTCCTGGCCTGAAGAGTTTCTATTGAAAGATCAGCTGTTATCCTTATGGGAATCCCCTTGTGTGTTATCTGTTGTTTTTCCCTTGCTGCTTTTAATATTTGTTCTTTGTGTTTGATCTTTGTTAATTTGATTAATATGTGTCTTGGGGTGTTTCTCCTTGGGTTTATCCTGTTTGGGACTCTCTGGGTTTCTTGGACTTGGGTGATTATTTCCTTCCCCATTTTAAGGAGGTTTTCAATGATTATCTCCTCAAGTATTTTCTCATGCTCTTTCTTTTTGTCTTCTTCTTCTGGGACTCCTATGATTCGAATGTTGGAGTGCTTAATATTGTCCTGGAGGTCTCTGAGATTGTCTTCATTTCTTGTAATTCATTTTCATTTTTCCTCTCTGATTCTTTTATTTCTACCATTCTATCTTCTATTTCACTAATCCTATCTTCTGCCTCCGTTATTCTACTATTTGTTGCCTCCAGAGTATTTTTTGATCTCATTTATTGCATTATTCATTATATATTGGCTCTTTTTTTTTCTTCTAGGTCTTAGTTAAACTTTCTTGCATTTTCTCAGTCCTTGTCTCCAGGCTATTTATCTGTGATTCCATTTTTGTTTCAAGATTTTGGATCATTTTCACTATCATTATTTGGAATTCTTTATCAGGTAGATTCCCTATCTTTTCCTCTTTTGTTTGGTTTGGTGGGCATTTATCCTGTTCCTTTACCTGCTGGGTATTCCTATGTCTCTTCCTCTTGTTTATATTGCTGAGTTTGGGGTGGCCTTTCTGTATTCTGGCAGTTTTTGGAGTTCTCTTTATTATGGAGTTTTCTTGCTGTGGGTGAGGTTGTATTGGTGGCTTGTCAAGATTTCTTGGTTAGGGAAGCTTGTGTCAGTGTTCTGGTGGGTGGAGCTGGATTTCTTCTCTCTGAAGTACAATGAAGTGTCTAGTAACAAGTTATGACATGTCAATAGTTTTGGAGTAACTTTGGGCATCCTGTATATTGAATCTCAGGGCTGTGTTCCTGTGTTGCTGGAGAATTTGCTTGGTATGTCTTGCTCTGGAACTTGTTGGCCCTTGGGTGGTGCTTGGTTTCAGTGTAGGTATGGAGACATTTGATGAGCTCCTGTCGATTAATGTTCCCTGGAGTCAGGTGTTCTCTGATGTTCTTAGGATTTGGACTTAAGCCTTCTGCTTCTGGTTTTCAGTCTTATTTTTACAGTGGTCTCAAGACTTCTCCTTCTATACAGCACCACTGATAAAACATCTAGATTAAAGGTGAACAATTTCTCTGCAATGAGGGACACCCAGAGAGTTTCACAGAGTTACATGGAGAAGAGAAGATGGAGGAGGGAGTTAGAGGTGCCCTGAATAAAATGAGGTGGAATCAAAAGAGGAGAGAGCAAGCTATCCAGTAATCACTTCCTTATGTGAGCTCCACAGTCTGGACCACTCAGAGATGTTCATGGAGTTATACAGAGAAGAGAAGAGGGAGGAAGGAGACAGAGGTGGCCAGGAGGATAAAAGGGGGGAATGAAAAGGAGAGAGACAGATCCAGCCAGTAATCCGTTCCCTAAGTGTCCTCCACCATCTGAAACACACAGAGATTCAGAGAGTTGGGTAGAGAAGAGAAGGGGGAAGGAGGAGACAGAGGTGACCTTGTGGAGAAAAAGGAGAGTCCAAAGGGGGAGAGAGCAGTCAAGCCAGTAATCTCACTCCCAAGTAAAAATGGGTACTGAAGATTGGGTTCTTAAAGGTACAAAATTGATAACAAATACCAAAAAGCAAAGATTAAAATTCTAGAGTAGAGGTTGGTTTTTCGAAAATACAATATTAAAGAAAAGAAGAAGAGGAAAAAAAAAGTCACAAAAGTTATTTAAAAAATACATTAAGTTTGCTTTAAAAATAGTCTTTTTTTTTTTGAAAAGCAATAGTAGGTTATAAAAATGAAAACTAAAGGAGTAATAGAGGACTTAAAAATTTAAAAAAAAGTTAAAAAAAGGAAAAGAATGATTGTAAAAATAGTAAAAATGTATCTAGGACTTTATCTAGTGTTATGGGCAGTGTGGGGTCAGTTCATTTTCGAAGAGTTCCTTGATCTGGCTTATATTTCTCAAGATCTATAGACCCCTTCCTATGTAGTTGGTACTAACTACAGGCTTTTAATCTATTGCACCTGTCACTTCCAAGGCGGTTCCCTCAGTTTTAGCTTCTTCTGTTTGCTGGTGTCTTCAGTGTCTGATTTCCACCCTGACACAAGGAAGGTGGTGGTGGACACTTTTTTGGGGGGGGGGGAGGGCGGAGCTCACTTGTTCAATTGCACTGTGGGGAGGGAGGGACGCTGCAGACAAATAACACTGACGTGTGCTCGTAGTGTCTCAGCCACACTGGGCCTGCCCCCGTTCATGGCGGGTGCACCCTCCCTGCCCACACAGCTCAGGCTCTAGTTTGCTCCGCTGCAAACCGTCCGAGGCTGGCCCTGGGCTGCATGCACCTCCCAGGTCTAAGCCGCTCAGGTTCAGGCATTTGGGTAGTCCTCAGTGGCGCAGACTCCGTTGGGCCTGTGTTTTGTGCCCTTTCCAGCTCTGAGCAGCTCGGGTGATGAGGTGTTTGGCAAGCTTGGTCACTGAGACTTATCACCTCTCCCATCCCTGCCGCTCGGTTTTCTGGGTGTACAACCGGCAAACCTTCTCAGGTGGATGATGACTGTCCAGAACCCCAAGAAGTCTTAGTTAGCAAAGAAGCCTGCTTGCAGTTAGGTAGATAATGTCTCTCTGGGGCTGCAATTGCCCCCTTTTGGCTCTGGCTGCCCTCGCCTGCCTCTCACCGGAGGGGGATAGGCTGGTCTGCAGCCAGCTAGCTCTGCTCAGTCCTTTGTTCTATGAGTGGGCCTGGCAGTGTCTTAGGTTAGGGCTTTTCGTGTGGTAGTTATCCCATAGTCTGGTTTGCTAGCCCGTTGGTTCGTTCAGATTGCCCTTTGGGGCATTCAGGCGCAGTCCTTACTATAAGCAACGCAACCCGTGCCTCCCTGCCCAGCCCGCGATTGCTAGTGGCAGGTGCAGGCGTCTGTTGTGCTTCTATGCTGGGGGAGTTACCGTTGGGCTCTTAATCTGTGGGTTTTAATTATTTACTTATTTTTCCTCCCTATTATGTTGCCCTCTGTGCTTCCAAGACTCGCCACAGACTCGGCAATGAGAGTGTTTACTGGTGTTTGGAAACTTCTCTCTTTTTAAGACTCCCTTCCTGGGACAGAGCTTCATCCCTACCTCTTTTGCCTCTTTTTTTGTCTTTTATATTTTTCCCACCTCCTTTCGAAGACAATGGGCTGCTTTTTTGGGTGCCTGATGTCCTCTGCCAGCATTCAGAAATTGTTTTTTGGAATTTACTCAGTGTTTAAATGTTCTTTTGATGAATTTGTGGGGGAGAAAGTGATCTCCCCATCCTACTCCTCTGCCATCTTAGGACCAACCAACAAACACTTTTTGACATGGTTTCTTAGTTCTCTTTTCTCATTAGCTGATTCTTCTCTATTTGCTTTATAGTTCCTCAACTGCTGCTGCTGCTAAGTCGCTTCAGTCGTGTCCGACTCTGTGCGACCCCATAGACAGCAGCCCACCAGGCTCCCCTGTCCCTGGGATTCTCCAGGCAAGAACACTGGAATGGGTTGCCATTTCCTTCTCCAATGCATGAAAGTGAAAAGTGAAAGTGAAGTCGTTCAGTCGTGTCCGACTCCTAGCGACCCCATGGACTGCAGCGCACCAGGCTCCTCCGTCTATGGGGTTTTCCAGGCAAGAATACTGGAGTGGGGTGCCATTGCCTTCTCCGAGTTCCTCAACTACCCAAACTCAAATGTTTAGAGTATCTGGGACTTTGTCCTTGAGCCTTTTCCTCTGTATACATTTCTTTATTCAGTTACTTTGAAACTCATTTTGATTCGTATGTAGTAAAAAAAAAAAAATTACTTTTGATGATATTCCTGAGCGTGTGCACTCACACACACACACACACACACTTCATCAAAGTCCTCCCAACACAATGCACTTTGATGTTTTCTTTTCTCTTTTCTAATTCATTAAGCATTCTCTTCACATCCACTAAATTCATTGCAGTACACACTTATGAGTCACAACTTGTTGTTGATAAAACATTTTTCTAAGTAGGTCTCACACAGTGCCACAGCTTTGGATGCCACTTTTGTGCTGATAAATACCTAAATACATAGGCAGTTTTCACTTTGCATAGCAATGTAGGATCATAAAAATGACTGGCCGTAAAGAGCAGTCTTAATGAATAATGGGAAAAGTTACAATCTTTAAAAATTTTTGTTAAAACTTAAAAAACTCTTACTCCTGAAATATATAAGGAAATGAAAAAATAGTAAGCTCACTACTATTTTAGTGTGAAGACTGGGCAGAGGCAGAGATGCTTGGGCTGACTTCCAGTGTGAGGACTAGTCCCTTTCACAATGGGTGATTTGGCACAGGCAGTTCTGACTAATGTGTCCTGGTATTTTAAAAGAGTAAGTGTATTTTTCAAAGGTGTCTGATTTGCAGCCGGGGAGAGACTTAAACCTTCAGAGAATATGGCTCTTATAATTCTGACATAGAAAAAAAGAATATTGAGAAAGCATTTCATTTGCCTATTTCACTAAAGATGTTTTTGGGTAAATAGTCTAGTTTCACGTTTCTAAAAAAAACCAACCTAGAAACCAACCCAGTTAATAACCACCACCAAAAATCCCCCACCTCCAAATAACAAAACGTAAAAACTGGCTGTCCAGTAATTGCCACTGGATCATAGAAAAAGCAAGAGAGTTCCAGAAAAACATCTACTTCTGCTTTATTGACTATACCAAAGTGTTTGACTGTGTGAATAATAAGAAACTGGAGAATTCTTCAAGAGATGGGAATACCAGCCCACCTGACCTACCTCTTGAGAAATCTGTATGCAGGTCAGGAAGCAACAGTTAGAACTGGACATGGAACAACAGACTGGTTCCAAATAGGAAAAGGAGTACATCAAGCCTGTATATTGTCACCCTGCTTATTTAACTTATATGCAGAGTACATCATGAGAAATGCTGGGCTGGAAGAAGCACAAGCTGGAATCAAGATTGCTGGGAGAAATATCAATAACCTCAGATATGCAGATGACACCACCCTTATGGCAGAAAGTGAAGAAGAACTAAAGAGGCTCTTGATGAAAGTGAAAGAGGATAGCGAAAATGTTGGCATAAAGCTCAACATTCAAAAAACTAAGATCATGGCATCTGATCCCATCAGGCAAATAGATGGGGAAACAGTAGAAACAGTGTCAGACTTTATTTTTTTGGGCTCCAAAATCACTGCAGATGGTGACTGCAACCATGAAATTAAAAGACGCTTGCTGCTTGGAAGAAATGTTATGACCAACCTAGACAACATATTAAAAAGCAGACACGTTACTTTGCCAACAAAGGTCTGTCTAGTCAAAGCTATGGTTTTTCCAGTAGTCATGTATGGATGGATGTGAGAGTTGGACTATAAAGAAAGCTGAGCGCCAAAGAATTGATGCTTTCGAACTGTGGTGTTGGAGAAGACTCTTGAGAGTCCCCTGGACTGCAAGGAGATCCAATCAGTCCATCCTAGAGGAAATGAGTCCTGAATATTCATGGGAAGAACTGATGTTGAAGTTGAAACTCCAATACTTTGGCCATCTTATGTGAAGAACTGACTCATTTGAAAAGACCCTGATGTTGGGAAAGATTGAAGGCAGGAGGTGAAAGGATCGACAGAGGATGAGATGGTTGGATGACATCACTGACTCAATGGACATGAGTTTGAGTAAATTCTGGGAGTTGGTGATGGACAGGGAGGCCTTCCATGCTGCAGTCCATGGGGTCACAAAGAGTCAGACACCACTGAGTGACTGGACTGAACTGAGTAATTGCAAAGAGTGACCTTGGGTTAAGCCAACTTTAAAATTTGTCAAGGCAACAAAAAGATCATCTGAAAAGGGAAATAGATAACGTAGAAGAGAGGAAAAACCATAGACTTAACTGGGGAAGGACAGTAGACCATGTCCTTGTTTTTCATTTTGATTTATGAGTTAAGAGGAATTCACTTCCTACTTAAATTGTTAAAAATAAATTATTCATGTAAGAGCCACCTGTGTTCTTTATTGCTGATTTATCCATATGGGTAAAACAATATGTTGTGGCAGAACTGGCTGCAGCCATTTTTTATGTCTTTTTGAAGATTTTACCTCAGTTTTAAACTTATTTCTTATGTGATGAAAAGTTTATGCTGCATTTCCTATTCATAAAAAATTCAGAGAGACTAACAATAAAAGGATGCTGTTACTAATGAGAATATAAATTTGCAGTTGATGCTAGAATTTTCTGTATACCAGAAGCTTGGGGCAGCCATCTGATTAGGAAAGGAGAACAGATTTCTTAAACTGAGAAAATGTCAATGTTCTACAGAAAAGAATGTTGAGGTGATGGGGAGCTGATGGACTTACGAGACAGCTACACTTCCCCAGATCAACTCATTAACCTGATGAATGAACCAAATACTATTTTCCTGTTTGAAGATTTACTTCTATGCTTTCTAGGTTTTTTTAGATTTGAATACCTTAGCTGAAAGACTATTGCTTTCATACTATATTTATGCTGTTATGTTGCTTTACATAAGACTTCCATACCAGCCTTTTTTTCTTGTTCAGTTTTTCCTGCAAAAGCACAGTGTGTTTATGTGTGTTTTCTGTTTTTATTTTCCATATATCTTTCCCAGGTTTTCAAAATACTTCTCATGCAGTGATGTCTTTAACCACAAAGGCCCCTAATGATTTTTTCAGTGCTGAATCAGTGGGAGACAGGAAGACTGGTGGCTTTAGAGTTAATCTTCACCATCACAGAAAATAACTTTGTTTACTTATTCAGAATTCAGATCATCTAAGTCCCTCTTATAACATGCATGTTAGCAAATGAAAGTATTACCAAAGTACTCAATTTGCAGCAGAAATGAGCCAAGCATAAGTTTCATAATTCCCTCAGCTTCTGCCATGCTGCTGCTGCTAAGTCACTTCAGTTGTGTCCGTGGGATTTTCCAGGCAAGAGTACTGGAGTGACAGCTACTGTCATACCCCCTCCCTAACTGGTTTCTGGAATACTGGTATTGCTTTCAAGGTTTTGGGAAATGTCACTGATTTTATGATTCATAGAAACACCATGGGAATGAACAAGAGTAAAATTTTATAATAATTTCTATATAATACTTTACGCCTTATCCACTTTACAGGATATGCTCTTCATATCTTCCCACCTGAGCTATGTTATAGTATCACTATGACCTATTCAGTTCTGTTCAGTTGCTCAGTTGTGTCTGACTCTTTGTGACCCCATGAACTACAGTATGCCAGGTCTCCCTGTCCATCACCAACTCCTGGAGTTTGCCCAAACTCATGTCCCTTGAGTCGGTGATGTCATCTAACCATCCCATCCTCTGTTGTCCCCTTCTCCTCCTGCCTTCAATCTTTCCCAACATTAGGGTCTTTTCAAACGAGTCAACTCTTCGCATCAGGTGGCCAAAGTATTGGAGTTTCAGCTTCAACATCAGTCCTTCCAATGAATATTCAGGACTGATTTCCTCTAGGATGGACTCCTTGCAGTCCAGGGGACTCTCAAAAGTCTTCTCCAACACCACAGTTTAAAAGCATCAATTCTTTGGTACTCAGCTTTTTTTATAGTCCAACTCTCACATCCATACATGGCCACTGGAAAAACCATAGCCTCACCTAGATGGCTTGCTTGACAAAGTAATGTCCCTGTTTTTTAATATGCTATCTATGTTGGTCATAACTTTCCTTCCAAGGAGTAAGTGTCTTTTAATTTCATGGCTCCAATCACCACCCGCAGTGATTTTGGAGTCCCAAAAAATAAAGCCTCTCACTCTTTCCACTGTTTCCCCATTTATTTGCCATGAAGTGATGGGACCACATGCCATGATCTTCATTTTCTGAATGTTGAACTTTAAGCCAACTTTTTCACTCTCCTCTTTCACTTTCATCAAGAAGCTCTTTAGTGTTTCCTCACTTTCTGCTATAAGGGTGGTGTCATCTGCATATCTGAGGTTATTGATATTTCTCCCAGCAATCTTGATTCCAGCTTGTGCTTCTTCCAGCCCAGCATTTCTCATGATGTACTCTGCATATAAGTTAAATAAGCAGGGTAACAATATACAGCCTTGACGAACTCCTTTTCCTATTTGGAACCAATCTGTTGTTCCATGTCCAGTTCTAACTGTTGCTTCCTGACCTACATACAGGTTTTTCAAGAGGCAGGTCAGGTGGTCTGGTATTCCCATCTCTTTCAGAATTTTCCACAGTTTCTTGTGATCCACACAGTCAAAGGCTTTGGCATAGTCAAGAAAGCAGAAATAGATGTTTTTCTGGAACTCTCTTCCTTTTTTGATGATCCAGCCAATGTTGGCAATTTGATCTCTGGTTCCTCTGCCTTTTTAAAAACCAGCTTGAATATCAGGAATTTCACGGTTCACGTATTGCTGAAGCCTGGCTTGGAGAATTTTGAGCATTACTTTACTAGCATGTGAGATGAGTGCAATTGTGCGGTAATTTGAGCATTCTAACCTTTAGTAAATGCTAAACTCAGTGTTGGGGGAATTCCAAGGACTGAGCAAGAAAATATGGCCACATCTGTCTCGTATCTCCAACGGGCAAATACTTGCCTTGAGGCACTTGCCCTAAGACCTGTAAATTCTTGATCAGGACTGGCTACTGAATGTCTGATAGCCCCCTCTGAGTTAGGGACTTGATTCCCAGTGTGGCTTCTATGCTCCTTATTGCAGGGAGAGCATCAAAAATCATCAGTATGATACAAATCTTAAAATCTACCCCCTACAATCTAATCTCATCAGTAAAAGAATATAAAATGCTGTACCTTAAAGGAACTGCAGGGTGTCACTGGATGGAAAACTTCATCAGTACAAAGACCATCCAAAGGGAGACAAAGCAAGGGAGATGCAGGTGCTGAACCATCCCTTCCATTCTCTTACTGCTGTTGTTCTAATCATTGATCATCTCTCTTGCTAAGAGAAGGGAGTAAATTCTTTTTCTGGGGGATGGGTGAGGTAAGTAAATTTTTATTATTCAAGTAGCATTTCTTGTTTGGCAGAACCTTTTAAAATTTCCCTACTAAGGAATGTTTCTTTCTATGCAAAACGATGAAGTTTTATTCTAAAATATAACTACAGCTTGTGCTTGTTTGTCCACAGCACTATTTCTGAACTTCCTTCCGATATTCCTCAAACCTTTTTTTTTTTTTTTGCAATGCAAATAAACTCAGCATACAAGGAATTAATAATAATAATAATAAAGCCAAATTCAGTTTCCATATTGTTATAAACAAACAAAAATATTCTTCCATATGTGTTCAATACTGTGTTCTTCAATATGGTAGCTGCATACAGCTATTAAAATTAAGTATAATTAAAAATTCAGTTCTCAGTTGCACTAGCTACATTTTTGGTGCCCTCGTGTTACTATAGTGGACAACACAGATATAGGAGATTGCCACCAGTACAGAAAGTTCTACTGGACTGAGATAACAGAGGAATAGGCAGATTTTGTATAAACACTCCTTTTATTCTCCAGTAAAAATATAGTTGAGTCAACCTACAGTTGTGTATTCATATCTGATTCTGTGCTAGTGAATCAGAGCTCTAGGAGAAGCCTTTATGTTACTTTGAGGAAGAGCAATGAAACATAAGAGTGATCCCAGAATTTAGAACCCTAGGTCTGAGAGACTTGAAGTTTCATGAAGGCAAGGTCTACATCTGCTTTGTTTTCCACTGTGACCCCAGGGCCTGGCTCATAGCAGACACTCAGTTAATACTTCTGTGAATGAATAAATGAAAGAGCTTAGCAAAGACCAATTAAAGGGGTTCTAATACCAGACCACCTGACCTGCCTCTTGAGAAATCTGTATGCAGGTCAGGAAGCAACAGTTAGAACTGGACATGGAACAACAGACTGTTTCTAAATAGGAAAAGGAGTACGTCAAGTCTGTATATTGTCACCCTGCTTATTTAACTTATATGCAGAGTACATCATGAGAAATCCTGGACTGGAAGAAACACAAGCTGGAATCAAGATTGCCAGGAGAAATCTCAATAACCTCAGATATGCAGATGACACCACCCTTATGGCAGAAAGTGAAGAGGAACTCAAAAGCCTCTTGATGAAAGTGAAAGAGGAGAGTGAAAAAGTTGGCCTAAAGCTCAACATTCAGAAAATGAAGATCATGGCATCCGGTCCCATCACTTCATGGGAAATAGATGGGGAAACAGTGGAAACAGTGTCAGACTTTATTTTTTGGGGCTCCAAAATCACTGCAGATGGTGACTGCAGCCATGAAATTAAAAGACGCTTACTCCTTGGAAGGAAAGTTATCACCAACCTAGATAGCATATTCAAAAGCAGAGACATTACTTTGCCAGCAAAGGTCCATCTAGTCAAGGCTATGGTTTTTCCTGTGGTCATGTATGGATGTGAGAGTTGGACTGTGAAGAAGGCTGAGCGCCGAAGAATTGATGCTTTTGAACTGTGGTGTTGGAGAAGACTCTTGAGAGTCCCTTGGACTGCAAGGAGATCCAACCAGTCCATTCTGAAGGAGATCAGCCCTGGGATTTCTTTGGAAGGAATGATGCTAAAGCTGAAACTCCAGTTCTTTGGCCACCTCATGCGAAGAGTTCACTCACTGGAAAAGACTCTGATGCTGGGAGGGATTGGGGGCAGAAGGAGAAGGGGACGACAGAGGATGAGATGGCTGGATGGCATCACTCACTCGATGGATGTGAGTCTGAGTGAACTCTGGTAGTTGGTGATGGACAGGGAGGCCTGGCGTGCTGCAATTCATGGGGTTGCAAAGAGTCGGACATGACTGAGCGACTGAACTGAACTGAACTGAAGTACAAAGATGTGGGCCTCTCCTGAGGTTTGGATCATTTTTAAGTTTCTCTAGGAATTCTGAGAAGGAGCATGTTAAGAGTCATTGGAAGTTCCTTCCACATAGAGGTCAGGATAAAGAATTTAGCAAGCAGCGTTTTTCTGAGTGCTTTCTCCTCTTCCTCTCTTTTCTCCTACTCCCCTCTCTCCTCCCTCCTCTCCACCATCATCACTATTATCAAATAGTTAATATTTTGAGGCATTTATTACATGCAAGCCACTATCCTAAGTGCTTTTAATATATTTTTAAATTTAATCCTCCCAATAACTCTATGAAGTAGGTTTTATTGTTATTCCAGTGTCCGAGTTGAGGAAACTGAGGTACAGGGGATGAATACCTTACCCAAAGTCTGCTGCTGCTGCTAAGTCGCTTCAGTCGTGTCCAACTCTGTGCGACCCCATAGATGACAGCCCACTAGGCTCCTCTGTCCCTGGGATTCTCCAGGCAAGAATACTGGAGTGGGTTGCCATTTCCTTCTCCAATGCATGAAAGTGAAAAGTGGAAGTGAAGTTGCTCATTCGTGCCCAACTCTTAGCGATCCCATGGACTGCAGCCTACCAGGCTCCTCCATCCATGGGATTTTCCAGGCAAGGGTACTGGAGTGGGTTGCCATTGCTTTCTCCTACCCAAAGTCTCCCAGCTGGTAAATGATGAAACACAGAAATCTAGCCTGTCTACCTCCAGTACTTGCATTTTGACATTATCTTCTTGACAGTCCATTTGGGTTTGAAACGTATTAGGCAAAGAAATAGCTTTTAATTGAGATGGAGTTTTAGGGATGATTATGACCAAGTAGGGAAAAGAGTTCACAGGTTTGATGTAATCCCGCTTGTTTCCTTTCTCTTTTGTTGCTCTTTTTTTTTTTTTTAACTAATGAGAATAAAAGTGATTTTAACTTTGTCTACATTTATGTTATTTTTCCCTTTCTTCTAATAGTATGTAAATTTATTTTACTTTTTTGTTTTTTTCTCTTTTCAGGCTCAACAAAACTTAATTAATATTTCCTATTGTATTGGTTGATTTTTGCTTATAGCTTTGAAAATTTCCCACCTTCTTTTGCTGATTTTAGTATTTTCTTTGCATTTGAAAAAATAAAGGGAATGACAAAAAGTTAACAGTTTTTAAAAAATGGTGGCAATAATAAGTTAGATATAGTAGTGGAAAATATATTCCTTTCACCATTATATATCCAGGAATATATTTAACAAGAAGGGTGCAGCTTCTATGTGAGGAAGGATGTACAACATTATTGATAAGAGTTGAATAAATGAAAACTGAATTCACAGGAAGACTTAAAATCATGAAAGTAGTAATTCTTCCAAAATGAACGTGCATTTTTAATTAAATTCCAACCACAGTCTTATGTTTCCAAAATGAAGGAAATTATTTTCACTTTTATGTGAAAGAATGAATGTACCAGAATTCTAGAGACTGTCTTAGAAAATGAAAATTATATTGTATTACCAGCTGTTAAAATATACTTTTAAGATTATCTGATCAAAAAACATGATATGAAATCCAGAAACTAGTAGAAAAGAAAAACATCCAGAAATAGATTTAAGTTATATATGGAAATCTAATTTGTGATAAATGTCTAATTTAAATTCAGAGGGAAAATATTATAGGCTTCCAATTATGGTCTCCATCTGGAATAAGATAAAGTTAAAAGCTATTTCGCATCATATATGTGTGTGTGTGTGTGTGTGTGTGTGTATGTATAAATTTGAGGTAGAATAAAGATCTAAATACAAAGATTAAAATGATAAATAGAAGAAACTTTAGAATTACATTTGTTTAATTTTCCTTAAAAGAGAGGAAAAATCCAGATGCCACTTAAAAAGAGTTGAAAATTTTTTGACTAACAAAATTAGTAATTTCTGTGTGGGAAATATATGACAAAAAGTAAAAAAATAAGTCTAAACTGAGAAAATATTTGCAAGACTGCATGATAAACAAGCAATTTGTACTTAATGTGCAATGAGCTTCTATAAAACAATAAGAAAAATAGAAATATGATGAAAAAAATAGGCAAAGCCTGCAATTATACAGTATTTAAGATGGAAGGCAGATGGCCAGTACAAATGTATGAAATATATAAAAGAGGTTCAACTTCTGTAATAAAAGAAATTAAAATTAAATCAAAATTATTATTAAAATTAAAAATAGACAACAAGCTCCATTGCTGGCAATGGTATGGGTAAACAAATACTGTCATATATTGCTGATGGGTGTGTGAATTACTGTAACTTTTTGGAAGAAGCTATTGAAGTATACATATCTATCCGTGTAAATAGACCTGTGCAAGTTTTTGGTTGTTTTTGATTTCGTGCAGTTTCATGTGCATTTTTTCTGTTTGTTTTTAGTTATTAATTCTGTTCCCAGAAAAGACATTCTTTTCTCTTGTTGGGCTTGGGATATAATTATTTTTCTTTTTTCTGAGCTGTTAAGCAGTTAGAAAATCTTTTTAGATAGAAACTTTTGATACACATGATGATTCATATCATTAAACTTGAAATAAACAGACAACTGTTTATTTTGTTCACTAAGATATGTTCCCATAAGAATGTTTTGACAAGATATCTCAAACCATCCAAATATACAATCTTAAATAGCTTTAAAAGAATCATGAATAAAATCAATGATAACAAAAGTAATGACAAGGTTCAATATAAAATTTTATGTTGATATTTTGGGACTCTAGATATGGTTTATTTGTGATCACATGAAGTTAAAAGTAATTAGCTAATATTTAGGACATTATTTCTTCATTACCTTTTAACTGAAGCCAGGTAACTCATAAAAACATTTCAATTTTTTTTTTTTTTACTTTTGAATGCTTGTAGAACAATTATTTAAATTAACATTAAAGAATCCCTAAGGGAAGGAAAAGGTAAAGTACTAATACAAACTAATATTAAGAATTATATAAGATCAGAAATATCTAGTCTTTTGGGGGCCCATGTGAATTTGTTTAGTTGTCTACTTGTCCTTATATGATTTTGTCCCTTATTTTACTAACCTTTTTTCTTCATTGCAAAAAAAAATTTTTTTTCTATAGGTCTTAGTCTCTGAAGAAATACAAAGAGTAACGGAAAATGGGTGAGATGGAGTGGGAGGTAAAGTTAGAATAGTTTCAATGAGTGAAAATCATGAAAGTACTTAATGAGAAAACTATAAACAAAATAAAATATTATAGTACATGTCCTGAAGACTCTACTCATAATTTATTCATAACTTTATTAAAAATATAGCTCAGTGCATAATTATTTCATGTATATTTAAAAGTTAAACATTGGATTTAGAATTGAGAAGAGCCGTTTGCTTTCCTATGATCTGAATAGTTCCAGAGTGTTTAGGGTTATTTCAGGAAACCCTGTAATAGTCTATCATCTTTCTGCATCTAACGGGTTCAGAATACACCAGCAGATAGTTTTTTAGTCACACAGTTTAGCATTTATAGTGAATCTTAGACCCAAGGCCGTGTCATGGCCTCCAGAATTATGCTGTATGCCTTTGGGGTGGTAGGCACTCAGGTTGATTGGAGTAAGCCAACAATAAGAAAAAGCACTCAAGTTATTATTTAAAAGTCATTCTCTCTTATTATCTCCTTCTCTCCCCTATTCTTGATTTCAGAGGTTTCAGATAGTCTTCCCACATTGAAAGAGTGGTCCACAGACTAACAGCATGGTATCAACAGGGAGATTATTAGAGCTTCAGGCTCTCATGCCCCACCGCAGAGCTACTGAATTGGAATCTACATTTTAACAGGATCTCCGGGCCATTCACATGCATATCCAGGCTCAGAGAGCCTGCTATATGGGATAGGTTGACAGTAGGCTGAAATTATTATCTACATTCCTGGAAAGATTGGTTAGTTTTCCAAATCCACTTTGGTTCCATAGTTCTTTGAAAGATCCAAGCACAACCTCATATTCCTGTTGGAAGCTTCTAGCCTGTATATGTCTTGGGTAGGGAAGATTGTTCATATCATAGCAATGTTTTTAATGGGTAATGTTACTTCCATTTATTGGTTACCTATTATTCATTTTGGATGGTGCAAAATATCTATATATTTTCTTATTTAACCCTCTCAAAAAGTCAACGAAAGAGGTTTTAATATGCCAATTTACAGAAAAGAACACTAGGGCTCAGAGAAGGTGCAGAAGTTTATATATGTTAGAGCTGAAATTCAAACCCAAGTTTGTCTTACCCAAGTGCATGCTCCCCACTTTCCCAAATTTTTAAACAATACCAAATTGCTTTCATGTTCTATCTGCAGGAAGGAAGTACACATAATAGTCTCCTGTTTGTTTAGAAGGGAAAACAAGCCTATGTACGAGATTAATATTTATGGTGGCTATGCTTTTCCCTCTTTCCTGACATGTAATTCCCTCTTTCCATACATTGTTTAGTATACAATTCCTTACATTTGTAAGATCTTTACATACTTTTGTGGATTATTTTCTTGCAAATGTGAGGAAAAAGAATTCATAGTGTTGTTTTAAATCAACTTCTCAAAAAAAGTTTCTGACCCATAAATTGTTAAAAACTATCACCCTACTTGGGTTATATTCTGATGGAATTAGCTGTTGGAATTCCCACCTGTCTGGTGTCATTATTGACCTCCTCCCACCACTAGACTTTCCCTGTACCTGCCTCCTTAACCACTCCTTCTCAATCCTGGGAGTTCATCAGAATCATCTCTAGATCCTTTAAAAAATACATGTGTTCAGCCTCTTCCTCAAATCTTTTGAAGTAAGATCTATGATTATGAAGCTCAGAAATCGGTATGTATAGGAAGCCCACAAGTGATTCTGACCTACAGAGCTGTTATGTCAGCATACTTTTCTTTAAAGACTTTGAAAAAAACGAAGATACTTCATGCATTCCCTGATATGGAAATATCTGGAGGGAGACCTGGAGTAGACCCAGCCCTCCCACAGGTGAGGCATAACTGGCTAGGTGCTGGCTTCAGTGCTGAGGCAGCAGAGAGACCCAGGCTCTATTTGATCCTTTTCTCATCTTTAAAGATTCTACTGTATTGCTCATTTCTTCTGAGACTGATATACGTTTAGCATTGCAAGTCGTTAGTTATGATGTTGAAAAAAATAACATCTTAAAGATGTTTGACAAGTAAATTTGACTTTTGAGTTTTTTTTTTTTTTTTTCCTGATTGAATTGAAAAGAAAGTTCCAAGGAGTTTCTGGTGAGGGACT